>NC_135322.1:39045223-39659768 GCF_048772815.1 Callospermophilus lateralis
CATCTGATCATTTTACCTTCTCACATCCCTGCGTGAACATGTGAGTTTCTGGGGGGACCTCAAGGATTCAAACCGTGACCCACAGATACACCCACATCAGCCTGGGTCCCTGAGAGACCTTGACTCCATCTCCTACTCAGATCTGGGTTCTCGGGTTGGGGTGAGGCTCAGTGGTGGAGCTCTTGCCTAGTGTGTGTGAGGCATCAGGTTCCATCCTCAGCTCTGCCTAAAAATAAATAACTAAAATAAAGGTATTCCATCCGTCTACAACTAAAAAAAAAAAAACAGTTTAAATCTTGGTTCTCTTTCCAAAAGATGCATACATATATAAAATGTGTAGCACATATATACACATGCATGTATATGTTATCCATTACACACATGTATACATGCAGACACATGCGTGTATGTGCATGTGTATTAATACTCGTACCTTCATGTCCCTCTAAAGTGCTATGAAAGAAGGGGCCAGACACACTAACTAAGGTCAAGTAATTTCAGATCCATAAAAAACATGTAGCACTGGCTGGGGTTGTGGCTCAGTGGTAGAGCGCTCGCCTAGCATGCATGAGGCCTGGGTTCGAATCTCAGCACCACATAAATATAAAGTAAAAATATTATGTCCCCCTAAAACTAAAAAATAAATATTAAAAAAGAAAACATGTAGCTAGAGGTCCTCAGGGAGACACTCAATTCCGATATCTTACTGTGTCTTCTGAAGCCCTCGAATTTGATGGAAGCCCTTTCAGGTATTTCCTGAACACTTGGTTTTAAAATTATTTTTAAAACACAGTTTAGCTATTTTTAAAACTCAAATTAAAAACAAACAAACAACAAACAAACAAACAAAAAAACAACCTCCTGTAACTCTCAAGATGTTGGATCCCACATCTAACGCACGTGGGGCCACGGAATCACTGACGTACACCCAAGTTAAGCTTCTCTTGCCAGCCTCCTGTCATGGAAGAGTGCCCAGAATTTGCAAATTGAGTTGTGGAAGGGACTCTGGATATTCTTGATACTCAGCAATACTGGAGGTTAGAATAAAACAAAATTTGTTATTGTCACCCATCATTTCTAATTTGAAGTGGGGAAAGGGCCTGTCAGGGGGAGGGGTATGTGAAATGGGGAGGGAGAGTCTGTCAGGAGATCTTCTGTGAATGACTTCTGGAAATTAAGTGTTGCAGCCGGGTGTGGTGACTCAGCAGCTCGGGAGGCTGAGGCAGGAGGATTTCAAGTTCAAAGCCAGCCTCAGGAGTTAGTGAGGCCCTAAGCAACCCAGGGAGACCCTGTCTCTAAATAAAATAGAAAAAGGGCTGGGCATGGGGCTCAGTGGTTGAGTGCCCTGAGTTCAATCCCCAGCACATTAAAAAATCATAAGAGTTGCCTCTGAACTTTGTATCACTCGTGGGGCCTTGCCACCCACATGGTGATTTTAAGCAACAGATGCTTATTATCTCAGTTTCTGTGGCTCCAAAGTCTTCATACAGCGTAACTGGGTTCTGTGCTCAGGGTCCCACAAGGCTAAAGTCACCAGCTTGGCCATAACTACTGTCTCACCTCATTGTGAGACAGTAGCTCTTCCAAAGTCACGCAGGTTCTTGGCAGAATTCAGTTTCTGGAAGACTCTGGTTTCCTTACTGGCTGTCACCAACCTTTGCTCTCAACTCCAAGTGATCCCCAGGTCCTGGCCTCCTGGTCCCCTCTGTGGGCAGTTCACAACCTGGCCCTGGGCCTTCCTGGAAGCCTGCTGCTTCATGTCCCTTTAAGGAGTTGCCTGATTAGGGAAGGCCCACCCAGCATGCATAATCTCCTTTTAAGCTTGGAGTCAGGCGATTAGTGACCTTAACCACTTTCCCCGGTTTGTCACAACATACTGATGGGAAGCAACACGCCAGGCTACTCTCACTCAAGGAAGATTGTACAAAGGGTTACCCAGTGGGGACAGATCACGGGGACGTTTTAGCATGTGCCTAGTGCAAAGACACCCAATCATTTTAGGCTTGGACTGTAACGTTTCCACCTTCACGCCCAAGGCCATCTGGGGTGGAACAGCGGGGCCACGGTAAAGGTCTCACATCTGAATACGCGGTTTCCTGCCAGTTCCTGGTTCCAGTTCCCAGGAAGCTTGCGACACACGTACACTGTGCCCACTGCTGTGACCTGGGAGTCTCACCGCCCTGACTTCCCCTTGTCACGCCGTGACTTTCCTCTCTGGCATTGCTCCCTGAAGAAATGCAGTCAGCCCTGCAAAAGAGACGGGCCAAGTCCGTTGCCAGCCCCGGGTGTGAAGGCGTCTCTGTCTGATAAGGGTGGGACTCGGGGACCCTGGGGCTGGAGCTCAGGGAGCTGGACGTGGTGGGATGGGCCCAGGGCAGGTGCTGTGGTCTGGATATGGGAAGAAACCCTGGTGGAGGGGCCTGAGCAGGACCCCAGGGAGGAGAGCAGTGGCCTTCCTCCTGGGTGAGGGCTCCCTGGGGAACGGTACACAGCATCCTCCAGGCCAAGCCTGGGAACACGAAGACTGAGACCCCGCCGCTTGAAAGTGTGTGAGCTGAGCCCAGAATCCCGCGTGGAGCTCGCGCCTTCTGCTGGAGCATGAGATCAGGAGGCTGCAACACAGGATGTTCCATCTGGGGAGTTGGTGGGGAACGGAAGCCAGCGATCGATCCTGCGGGAGCTGGTCCTACGTGGGGTGCTCAGATACACTGCAGATTGCCCCCAGAATGACAGCTCAGCCACTCTTATTAATATTACCATGTACAGAGGAGAAGACTTGGGGTCTGGGCAATACCAGCCCCTCCATGGGAAAAGAATTAGGCCAGGAACGCAGAAGTGTCACCAAGTGGCAGGTCCTAACTGTGCCCCGGAAAACACAAAGCGCTCTTCTAGTGTCTTACCAGCAGCTTTCACTGTGAGCCATTTCAACACCTCAGACGACTTTGAGGCCGATAGGAAAGTCGCAAGAACAGCAGGAAGAGTGGGACTCCCTCCAGCCTAGCCTTCACCTTAGCATCTTCTACAGCCTCCGTGCAGTTGTTAAAGTTGCTCACACAGCTCTCTGACACCTACCAGGGCCACCTTCTTCTCCCTGTTGAGCATCAGGTGACCTCCCCTGCCTGCAGACCACAAAGTCAACCTGGGAGGAAGCCTTAAAATGTTTTTTCGGGGGGAGTGGGGGTATCAGGGACTGAACTCAGGGGCACTCGACCACTGAACCTCATCCCCAGCCCTACTTGTATTTTATTTAGAGACAGGGTCTCACAAGTTGCTTAGAGCCTCACTTTTGCTGAGGCTGGCTTTGAACTTGCCACCCTCCTGCCTCAGCCTCCTGAGCTGCTGGGATTACAGGCGTGGGCCACCACTTCCAGCCATGTGCTCCTGTTTTTAAAAGTCTGACAAGCCTCTGGCTGGGGAGTCTTCCCTTCTTCTCACATCAGTCCTTAAAAATGACACAGCTTTAAATTTAAACTTTTTAAATGTTCAGACTTTAGGGCTTTTCCACATTTTTATCTTCCCTCCCTACTCCATCGTTCACATAGTCCCCCAAGGAAATTCCACTCGGCCACAGACCCTCTCTCTACACCTCTCTCCCTGCCCTCTAAAAAGACTCCCCCCGAAACCCATCAGCTGAGGACAACCACCTGTCACTTCAGGGCTCCTGGGTCGCAGACCCCGCACAGCTCAGCTGGGCAGCTCAGGACCTGCTTTCAAGATTCTGCTTTCAAGCTCAGCCCCGTGGCCATTATGTGTAAGTGTCTCCATAAACTGGACGCCGTGACATGGCAGGTGGCTTCTCCTGAACCCAGGAGTCGGAGCAAGAGTGAATGAGGGACACGGAGAGACTGCGTGTAAGCAAGCACGGAGGACCGAGGGTCTTCTATAACCTAACCTTGGCAGGGACACACGTCACCTCTCCATAGTGCATTGGGACACACTGTCACCTCTCCGTAGTTCATTGGGACACACTGTCACCTCTCCACTGCCGCAGCCCGGCTGGCTGGGCAAAATAACCGGGGGGATGACGAATAACTTGTGTATGTTGATACAGCAGGAGTGGAAGCCATTTATTGTAGGATCTGAGCGATATTTATACATTTTACACAGCTTATCTAATTAGCATAAAATAGATAACAGCAGTCAACCAATGAGGAATCTCCACACTTAATGGCTCGCTTTTGTTACTTCACAAACCACTCCCTCTGGCATTTGGCCAGGCGCCATCCAGACTTGTTTACAGACTCTAACATTTCTCTGGCAAAATAACAGGTGCCAATCTGACTTGTTTACAGACCTTAACATTTCCCCCTTTTGTTTAATTTAAATAATGACCATAGTGTCTTTTACAGAAACACCATAAATAACCTGCTAGAAACAGAAAGGGAGGATACAAAATGTTACAATTCCAAGCTAATTGATGGCTCCATGCAAGAAGCCCTTGGAAAAATTATACCAGCAATGACACATTTGTAAAGATATCGAGTTACAATTTGTTGTAAATTATAGTTTGTTGTCTCAGTCCAGGTAAAGCAGTGTCTCAATAGATTAACTCACAGTCCAGGTAAATCACAGTCCAGGTAAGTTCTGCAGGCAGCTAGCTTAAGTTGTAGCAGTAGAAACAGCAACAGCTCCGAAGTCTCATCGGGTTCTCAGCCGAAGTTTCCTCCAGTTCTCAGCAACACTGTAAATTCTTTCACCTTTGTTTTCACCGGCACTTGGACGAAGGCAGGAACTCCGGATGGCTAAAGAAAATCCTGTAGCATTTCACTAAGAAAACAACCTTCTGAACAATTTAGTACATTATCTCAAGGTTTTTTACATTTGAAATAAGCCTTAATAGTGCTCATTACTCATTAGCTTCCAGGTGTGGGAGACCCATTGTAGTTACTGGCCTTGGAAATGATCAAACTTCAGGCCAGTAGCGTCTTCTGCCAGCTGTAGCATCCCAGCGGCCCCAGATGGCCCCGGGGGAGAGTCCTGGGCTCAAACTGCTTCCGGGCACAGGGAGCAAAAGCCTGCCAGACTGTGCCTCCAGGTCAGGTCTAGATTTGGGCTCACAGTGGCGATCCGCTCCCCCAGGCAGGGGGGCAGGGAAGAGCTGGCAACTGCCGCTTGGAAAATTCTTGCTGCGCCATGATCGGCTTGGGCAGGTGGCAGCCGCCTTGTCGATTCACGCACCCTCCGGTAACGAAAAGTATTCAGTAATAGCCTTTTGCTGCAACTTTTTTCTTGATAATCCTTCTTCTTCTGATCTTTCTTTTTCTTTCTGACTAGAGTTTCTTGGCTTTTATCAACACATGCCCTAACTATTCTTGGTTCCACTGGGGTGCCTTTTTCTCTTATCAATTTACTTCTCACCCCTTCCATATTTTCATCACAAAGACAATACAACAGTTCAAGACAAAACAAGACACAAACATACTGCATCAATCTCCATTTTCTCGAAATGGCCATTTTTCCTCTCGCCCTATCTGCCTAGGGACGAGCAGATTGCTCCCGTCCTATCTATGGACGGGCAGCTTTTTTCGTCACTTACCCCCGAGTGTCCCGGGGCTCCCCGTAACGGGCCACCATGTGCTGCAGTCCGGCTGCAGCAGAATAAGTGGGGGGGGTGACGAATAACTTGTGTACGTTGATGCAGCAGGAATGGAAGCCGTTTATTGTAGAATTTGAGCGATATTTATACATTTTACACAGCTTATCTAATTAGCATAAACTAGATACAGCAGTCAACCAATAAGGAATCTCCACACTTAATGGCTTGCTTTTGTTACTTCACAAACCACTCCCTCTGGCATTTTGCCAGGTGCCATCCAGACTTGTTTACAGACTCTAACATTTCTTTGGCAAAATAACAGGTGCCAATCTGACTTGTTTACAGACCTTAACACTCCACAGTTCATTGGAACACACTGTCACCTCTCCATAGTTCATTGGGACACACATCAAGCCCACTGCAATGTGGGTGGAAATCAAAAAGGCGTGATGTGGGTGAATAAAGGGTCTTTCAGGGCCCTCTTGAAGGCTTGCTATTGTACTCTCCGTGCCTCGGTTTGCTCATCTCTAAAATGGGGTTAATGGTGATTCTGTAAGTTCATATATGTTAATAGTTCTGGTGTATAATAAGCACTGAGTGAACGTTAGTTATGACAGATTTTATTCAGTTGCTAAGTTGAAGATTAGGGATCAAAAACTTTTTATAAAAAAAATCAACTTAGTCCCTCAAAGCACAAGGCCTACAATCTCGTAAAGAGTCTATAGTTTGACCTAAATAAAAATTATATGAGAAAACATGAGAAGAAAACTTGAAAATCATAATTAATATGATAGGTCAGACTTTTGCTTCTAGATGAGTCTGTGGTGTACTCTTCCACTGAGAATAACTAGAAAAATTGGATGACATATTTTTGATTGTTTGTTTGAAAATTCAGAGAGGTACCAAGTGGCCAACCTTGAGAGACAAAGATCCCAAAGAGAAAAGAAATTCACTGAGGCAAACTTGACCTCCGATACCACATCCCCTTTAAGGGATCTGCTAGTACTTAGAGGCAGCCCAGAGGGGTGAGACCGGACCTTAAGTCATCTCCACACTTGATTGGATTAAGATGATCTGCTTCTACCCCAATTACCTGTCAAAAGCTAAACTCTTCAAACAAGAAAACAGCAGCCAGAGACCATGATTTTTTATGCACAATATCTAACATTCAATAAAATTTATCAAGATATACCAAGACACAGGAACAAAGGAATAAGAAAGACAACAGAACAGACTCACAGGTAATTCAGATATTGGAGATATTAGATATAGACTTGAAAATGAGTGTGCCGATGGAATATTACTCACCAATAAAAGAGAATAGAATCATGGCATTTGCTGGTAACTGGATGGAGTTAGAGAAGATAATGCTAAGTGAAGTTAGCCATTCCCAAAAAAACAACAACAAAAAAACAAATGCCAAATGTTTTCTTTGCTATCAGGAGGCTGATTCATAGTGGAATAGGGAGCAGGAGCATTGGAGGAATAGACGAATTCTAGATAGGGCAGAGGGGTTGGAGGGGAAGGGAGGGGCATGAGGTAATTAATAATGGTGGAATGTGATGATCATTATTATCCAAAGTACAACACAATGTGACATAAAAGTGCTACATAAACTGTGATTCATGCCTTCACAATAAGACACGAATTGGTATGAAGACACGAATTGGTGTGAATATACTGTATATACAACCAGAGATATGAAAAATTGTGCTCTATATGTGTAATAAGAATTATAAAGCATTCCGCTGTCATATATAAATTAAAAAAGTAAATGAGTGTGCTTCTTATATTAAAGAAAATAAAATTAAGAAATGGAGAATTTGACCACAAAGTTAGAATCTACATTTAACAAATCGAGTGGCAATTCTAGAGGGGGAAAATACAAGAGTTATATGAGTTTATTAGGAACCAAATAAGTAGATTTAACAGATGATTAGACACAGCTGAAAAGAGAATTGACAGACTGGAAGATATATGTATAGAAAATATTCAGTCTGAAAATATCCAGAAAGGGCCAGGAGGAAGAATAGAGACAATACAAAATTTGAAAAGATAATGGCTGAGGATGTGTCAGAACTGCAAAAGATATCAAGAGACATGTCCAAGATGTGCTAAATTAAGCAGGACCAAATACAAAGAAAAACACACATTATGAAATGACTATCAACAATAAAGATGAAAAGAAAATCAAAAACATCTGGGGTTACACACACACACACACACACACACACACTCACACTACACTATCTATCTACTCAACAGCATCTCAGCCAAATTCTTCAACACTTCGATTTAATAACATATAAAATGGGAAATAAGTATGCCTTTTAATATGCCTCATTTGATGTGGCCAGGGACCTGCCAACTGGTCCTGCCAAGACTCAAGTCCAGGTCAGCAGACTCTGAGTCCAGAGCTCTCGCTGGTATTCTGTGCTGCCTCCTGCAGGTCACTTTACCTCTCTGTTCTCTTTCCCTCATGAGTAAATTTTCCATCCCAAAGATGGTTATGAAGATTAACCACGATATGACATAAAAGTGCTCCATAAACTGTGGTTCATGCTTGCTGGCACCTACCCCAGAGGTCCTCTTGAGGTCAAGTTCTCCTCCACCGTGTTTTCTCGACACCTGTTCTTACCATTCCTGCAGCTCCGTATTGAAGCCATTGGCTTCCCTCCCTTTCCCACCATCAGAGAGGACCTGGTGGCAGTACTGATCCCTGAGTCTATACTGACAGTGCTACAAACATAGTGCTTAGATTGAATACGTGTTGACCTAGTTAGAAGTGTCGTGGCTCTAAGCACTTTTCACTTAGCCTTTATTTCTGGTTGGCAACTATGTGCCAGGCACTGTGCTAAGAGTTTGCAAACATTTCTACATCTGATCTTCAGCCCAGGATATCATCATTACTATCATATTATCATTATACCCATTTAATGGAGGATAAGCTGAGGTTCACATTCAGAGTCAGATAGTTTAGAAGCAGACAAGCCAGGATGACAGTCTGTGGCCATCCGACATCAGTCCCCAGCATTCCACTCTTCCACCTGTCATGGGCCCGCCCCTGGTACCTCCAGGAAAACTGGACACTCTGGCACCCTCCCCTAGTGATGGGCCCTGAAAGCTGCTGAGAAGGACACGCGGCTCAGGCGGCCCCAGAAGGACCCACCAGGCCCGCCTCGTCCAGCTGCTTTGGCTGAGAAACTGCAGAGGAATTCAGAGCCTGAGGGCCTTGGAGTGAGTTCTCCTACCATCCCAAGAAAACCTGTCTCTGGTCTCCAAAGCTTGAGGTTAAAAAAAGAAAAAGAAAAAAAAGATCCCCAGCCACAGGTAGTTAAGTGATTATAAACTGTAAAAATAAATCAGCCTGATATCATTGCTTCAAGGAAAAGGATGACCGACATATTTAAAACGTCCACACTGCCCCTCTCCCATCTCCATTTGGCACCTCTAATTACCTGCACATTTCATTTCCATCAGCGGGGTGACCTGGATCTCCCCCAGGCGCGCGGGGGAGGGCCGCGGAGGAGCCCCCGGTGATAAATCAGGATCCCCATTAGGAGCCCAGCGCTCATCTCCGCGGCGCTAAATGCAGGATTTATAAAGATGTCTCCGCCATCCAGCCCAATTGTGGACACCATAATAAATTCATGAGCGGGTGCCAGGGTAGCACACTTCATTATGCGCGAGGCTCCTGGCCATTAATCTAGCCGGGCGGCGGGCAGGATTCCCGGGGAAGGCAGACAAATGTATGCGGCCCAAACTCGCTCATTCCATTATGGGTTTCATCGGCCCCGGCTGCTGCAGGCTGCGCCCAGGCGAGGGGACCGTTTTTTTTACACCTCGGATCAAGTGTCTGCAACTCCCGGTGGCCTCTTATTTCTTCCACGAGAACGCCCTGATGTCATCCTTCACCCTGCTCTCGGGGAACGTCTTCAGGGGACCTCCTCCTGGCCACTTACTCCAGATAAAATATTTATACAATCAATGGCCGGAGAGCATCTTCCCTTAACCGTTCCATTAACATGGAAATGCTCCTATGCAAAACGGCCCCGAGCTTCTCCAGACACTTAACCCTCCCTTCGCCAAGGGGAGGTCGGCACCGGGCCGAGAGGGGGAAAGGAAACGCGGGTCACCTTGGCACCGGGCCTGGCCCCTGTGCGCGGGGTGCAAATGGGTCTGTGTGCGCACACCATCGTTTCTACTAGGAGGGACCCGGAGCTCCTTTGGCCTCCCCTTCAAATTCAACTCTAGCAATTGTCCAGAAGCTGCCAGGTGGACACCATATTCCCGCAGGACCCTTTTAAATAAAAACTTCTTGGTCTCCTAGTGGACGGGCCAACCAACATTGACCTAGGAGCCACCATTTCTTGGAGACTCTGGTGTTTTTTCCTCCCTAGTCGAGCCCAGAAGGCCCTCGGAGTCTTTCCTAACCCAGGTAGATGCACCAGCCAATCCGCACGGATCAGGGTTATGGCAATTGCAGGACCCATATGGCAGTGCCAGGAGCTGGTGCTGTGCTTTGTGCTTTCTGGACAGTAGTCCTTTCATGGCCCCAGCAAACTGCAAGGCAGAGACTATTATTGCCACCAGGTGGCCCATCGGCAGGCTGGGTGTGCTCTCAGCTTCCTGTTGCGATCAACAGAACACCTGAGGTGTCAATTAAAAAGAGGGAAGGTTTTCTGAGCTCACAGTTTTGGAGGATTCAGTGTGAGGGGGTAGGCCTACTGCTTTGGGCCTGTGGCAGGCCATGGCATCACGGGGGAGCACCTGGAGGAGCCACCTGACCACCCTGTGGAGCCAGGAGCAAAGAGAAAGAGGAGGAGACCTGCATCCCACAGTCCCCTGCAAGGCCACGCCCCCAGTTAGCTAAGACCTCCCCCAAGGCCCGCCTCTTAAAGGCCCCACCACCTCTCCATTGCTTCAAATTGGAGACCACGCCTTTAACACAGGACCCTCTAGGGGATGGTCCAGATTTTACCCCTCACACCAGGGAACAGAGAGGGGAGTAAATACAGCTGAGAACACACACTAGTCAGTGGAACCAGCCTACCCAAATGCTGGAGCGTGGTACCCAAGGCCTTCCATGGTTCACTAGACCCTCCCTCCCAAACAGGCCATTAAAACTGCTAGACCCCTAAGGGCTGCCCAAAGAGAAGGTGGTCCTCCCACAATACGAGGGGGTCAGCACCCCCTCACGGGAGCCAATGGCCAACAGGTGCGCCAAGACCTGGCCATATAACATTCGGGGTCTTGTACCTGGCGTCCTGCTCTGCCACCAGGATGAGAGACCACGGGGGGTGCCAACAGGAGCAGTCAGTCCCTTCCGCAAGCACCTGTGAGACTGTCTCACCAAGGCCAGGGACACAAGAGTCAATCAAGTCAACCTCTGTCTTGGGGAAATTGACTGTCTTCCAGAAAGATCGATGGCATCTAAACGCGAGCCACAAGAGACCATGCGACGGGGTCTATAAAGCCTGCCATGGGCGCCCAGAGCAGGGAAGGAAACCTAAGAGCAAAGTTTGGAGAGGAGAGATGGTGACATTTCACTGGATCTTGAAAGACAGTGGGGACGTGGCTGAGTAGGGTGTGCTGGGCACGAGGAAGAGGGGATCAGGAAGGGGCAGCCACTGCAGCAACGCCCTGGGGAGGTGAGAGAGCCAGCGTCCTCGGGATCGGTGAACAGGAAGATGCTCACAAGAGCATCCAGAAGCTTCCTCCCCTCTGGTGAAGATGCACCGGTGTTCAAGGGAAGGAGCAGAAGGGACTTGGCCGTCCACCTCACTTCCCAAGTGCCTTCCTTCACTTATTCCTAAGTGACTGTTTCCTCTCTGTCTTCCCAGGCTTGGTGTCCACCCACTGAAAGGAAGCTCTGGGGAGTGTGGGGGGTGGGGATTTGGAACCAGGAAGAGCCCCACAGTATTCAAATCAGGAGGAGATTCAGAGGGAGGCGAAGAAGCCCCCACTGTGGCTCATTCAGAAGAGGTGAAAGTCAGGCTAAGCCAGGTGTATCATAGACACGCTGCCCAACATGGACCGGAAACACGGTTGTCCCAGTTTGCTGGTAAACAGAAAACTGGACAAAGGTATCCAACACTCCCTATGCCTGGAGAAAGCTTTCCTGAGCACCAGAGAAAAGCAACAACAACAAAACAAGCAGCCAATCTTGTAGTTTCTCAAAACCTGCTGGGGAGAAGGGAGAAAAGCAATCTCCCAAACATGCAGATGAGCAGGTCTTTGAAAACAATCTACAAAGAAGAGTTAATCACGACCGAGAACTGTTGGGTGCTCTCCAGAGAATCCAGTCAGATCTGCTTACCATGGAACTAGAACACCAAGCCCTGGAGGACCAGTTAAGACCAACAAAATGAGATGCAAATAAAAATAAACGAGATCAAGAAGAATTGAACAGAAACCAAAAGTGCAATTGGAGCATTACATTCCAGATTCTGTACAGAAGAGAGCAGAATTGATACTGCAAAGGGCCAGAATGGAGGCTCAGTGAGAGAGTCTCAAGAACAAGGAAGAAAGGGGGGGGGGGGGGACAGAGGAGAAGAGGAGAAGGATGCAAGGAAAATGGTAAATGTAGAGAAAAGACCCAAAAAAAAAATGGAAAAAATTGACTTTCTACTTTTTTTTTTTTTTTTTTTTTTTTGCTGCTGTTGGTTAGCAGATTTCCAAAAGCCATCATAGCACCATGGTACTTAAGCCTCAATGATCTAAAGCATTGTTAGAGGAGCAGATTTTTCTGGTTTTTATGGTTGTCTGTAGTTGTCTGCAGTGCTTAGACATAAGTCATGCAGAACTGGCTAGAAGAGAAGCGAATGGTTATGACCACTCAAAATCCTGAGGTCTCCTTCGAGGTCAGAGGCTGAGTGTCAGTCATGCATTACTGGGTAACCAACTAGTAGAAAACCGTGCGCCTCTAGAACATCATGGTTTTGCACCTGATGCCAAGACAGTGTCCCAAAAGCCAGAAAGTACAATTTGCCTGTGCTCAGAAACTGGCATGGCCACCATATTCCTCTAGTCACACAGTCACAGAGCCTGTCTGGGTTCAAGAGGAGAAGAAACAGGACCCCAGTTCTCAATCAGAGGAATATCACAATCTGGGTCCATTACGCGCGCGCGTGTGTGTGTGTGTGTGTGTGTGTGTGTATGTGTGTGTGTGTTGCTGGGGATCGAACCCAGGGCCTTGTGCATGCAAGGCAAGCACTCTACCAACTGAGCTAAGTCCCCAGCCCTGGAACCATCGTTAATGGTTCATGACATGTGATTCTTCCCTTGAGATGTTTCCACCCTCAGAATGCCCTCCAGTCCCTCCTGAAAAAGATCTCTGCAGACGCTCCCCTGGGAGCTCACTAGACAATGATCCCCTGGGAAACCTGTAGTTCAAAATTGAACCAGAGCCATTTTTTTTTTTAAAAAAAATTTAACAGTCAAAATATGAAAAAAAAAAAATTTAAGAGAAAGATTCAAAAGTAAATTTTCTAATCTATAAGAAAAAGAAAGAAAAAATCCATGGGGCTTATAGCAGATGGTCAAAAAATACGTCACTTAAAACATAAGAGAGAAAAATATAACGTGCACAGGGGCTGGGGCTGTAACTCAGTGGTAGAGTGCTCACCTAGCATGTGTGAGGTGCTGGGTTCGATCCTTAGCACCACCTAAAAATAAATAAATAAAATAAAGGTATAAAAAAATCACATCAATCTTTAAAAAAAATAGAACATGCACAACAGTTTTAAGCATCAGTTTCTGTCTACCCAGGGAACACCAACCCGTGAGGGTGACAGTAGGGTCCTGGACACAGGTTATCACTCACATGTTTGCTTTTGTCTTCCCACACAAGGTCCTAAGTCCCAGAAGTGTACTCAGTGAGTTGCCAGGTTTTTCTAAAGTCCTCTGGGGGCTTGCGGGCTCATTACAAGTCCAAGCAAGTGCCAGGTGACCTGCTCTGGGCTCCAGTGCTCCTGGCCAGGCGGCCACCACCAGGTACCCTTGAGGACCTAGGAGCATGCACAGGTTCCAAGTCCTTGAGGTGCCTCCTGGTGAATATGATAGATGGATAAAGATTTATCTTTTCTACCTTGGGTTAGGATGAGTCGGAAGGGCTTGCAGAAAATGCTACCTGAGGGGTGCATCCTACAGAACAGGTGGTAATGTCAACAGGTAACTCTCTCCCCATCACAGGTGGCCCTGGTGATGGGCTCCAATGGAGATTCACCTGAGCAAGAGATATTCTAAGTTCTACTAAGTCTTTGCCACAGACGGTTTTCCTCAGGAAAAGAGACCTTCTCTTTCCCTCAGCAGGACCTATCCCTGGGCATTCTTCTGAACCTCTAGGTATACACCAGAGCAGTCAGGGGTGCCCAGTGCAGGCTGCAGTGAACCACGGCTCCCAGGACTCGGGAGGCTGAGGCAGGAGGACTGCAAGTTCAAAGCCAGCCTCAGCAACTTAGCGAAGCCTTAAGCAACTCAGTGAGTCCCTGTCACTAAATAAAATACAAAATAGGGCTGGGGATGTGGCTCAGTGGTCAAATGCCCCTGAGTTCAATCCCTGCTACCAAGGTGGGGAGCGGGGGAGGTAACAGATGAGAGCAAAATGGCCTTGCCTACATTCCACAATGAATCTGCCTAAAGACAATGAAACAGAGGATTTTTAAAAGGAATGGTTGAGAAAAGTAAGTCAAATTCAAGACAAGAAAGAAAGCAAATTAAAGTTCGAATTTTTAAGTGAAAAAAGAAGGTCATTTTATTATGACAAAAGTAAAAGCTCTGATAACAATACATTAGGCTAGTGAAATTTAAAGTATTTAAATATTTTGGAACTGTGAGAAAGAAGTGAAGGAGATGCGATTGTGAGAAGTTAATAACTCATGGGTGCCTCCGACACATCAAGCCCATGAAGAAAATTCAAATAATATTGTTAATAAGATCAAAGTATACAGTATAGCCACTTTGGTCCCCAGTAGATACTTTTTTAAGTATTAGTAGAGTGTTTTTTAAAGCATTCCATGCACTGCACTACCAAGAAAATCTTGATAAAATTGAAAAGTTTACAGGCCAAATTCCCTGATAGAATAAAAATAAATGGAAACATTTCCAACACCACTGAGAAAATGATAGGAACTTGGATAATAAATAAATAAGTAAAAAAAAATCCCATAAATAGTTATTGAGTCAAACGGGAAATAAAAACCTCAGAAACAGACTATTTAGAAAATAATAAAAAGAGAACAAAACAACGCTTTGTCAAAGCTTGTGGCCCGATGCCAGAGTTTCACTTAGAAAAAAAAAGAGAGAGAGAAAAAGAAAGGCAAAGCAATAAATTGTTTCGTTATTAAACGAGAAAGACTAGAAATAAAGAGATTAAAACTCGGTTTCAAGAAGTTAATAAAGGAACAAAACAAACCTAACAAAGGCTGGATAAAAATTAAATGGAGACATGCAAAAGAATGATTGAATTAACAGAGATTAGCTAGTGTGAACGTCTGTGCTGTCTCTTTAAAGCTGTAAGAGAGCAGACTGTGCTCTGGCAAATCTAATAACACAAGAGAAAGCAACAGTAAACTCCAATAAAACCAGAAATGAGAAACGGAATGAAACCAGAGGGAAGAGTTTTTTAAAACAAAATTGGGAAGTCCTCTCTAGAAGAGTCCAAGGAAGGCACGTAGGAAAAATTAATAGACTATGTCAACTAGAAAAGACCCTGTGATGGCAAGACTAAGAAGAATCAAAAGCGTATGACCATCTTTGACACAGATATTTTCAATAGTTGTGGTTGACAAGTCACCCGGATTAGTTTGTATGATTAATAAGAATCATACAAACCCCATCAGCAAATGGGAAAGAAGAATATGAAGAGGCGACTCTGAGAAATGGGAACTATCAATGCCTGATACCTAGGGGGAAAAGTTTTATCTCAATGAGAAAGAAAACAATTAAACAATAAAATGAAGAGACAAATATTTGAAAGATAATTAGCCAGATTGGGTGAGGATGGATTCAAGCTGGTCTTTTGCTTCATGGCTTTTGGCTCAACTTTTGTAGAAGGATACTTGGAAATAAGGACCAAAACACCTTCAAATGTCCATGACCTTGGAATTCACATTACCTCTCAAAACAGGCACTGAGAAAGTGATCCCATAGGATGCATAGGTACAGTCCCAAAGCTCCATATCCTAGTATTATCCATAAGAAAAAATAGAAGTGACTTCCATGTCTAATAATAGATCAGACAAATATGTTCTGGTACCTCTCTATAAGAAGACAATGTGGAGTGCTTCACGTTACAATTTTTTGAAAACTAATGACATAGAAAGTTCTTCGTGTTTTATGAAACGAAATAGAGAGCTAGCTTGCCAAATAAAGTTTATAGAGGACCATGTTGAAAGGAACTCAAAACACATGTGTTTTTTGTTTTTTGAATTTTCTTTTCCATGTTTTTCAAATGTTCTAAAATTAACACATATTTCTCTTTGTATAATCAGGTCGAAAATTGATGACTACCTCCTGTACATTTAAATATTAGGTAAAGTTTTCTAGGAAATCTCCTTGGAATGGACGGTTTCTAAGAAAATAGAATTGCTCCACATTGTTTTAAGACTTCAAAAACGATCAAAAAGTTGCCTTGAAAAAAGTCTCCGGAGCTCGTGTGTCTCACTGTAAATACTTTCACACTTTCAGGGAGCCAAATTAGTTCCACACTGGTGAACTTTCAAAGTTAGAAAAATTGAAAAAGAAAGCCTGATTCATTTTATAGTAGAGCAAAACCTGGTAAAGATAACAGAAATCTATTACTCCATCTCACCAGTAACTATATAGATGCAAACATTTCCTAAATTTAAAAAACACTAACAAATTGAAACCAGCAGTATGTCAAAATAACACAAACTAAACTTAGTTCCAAATATTATTTATCCCAGGAATTAAGGAATGGGATAATACTGGTAACAACTATTAAAACAAAATGTTACATCCAGAAGCCAAACACAAAACCATATGTATAATCATTTCAATAGGTGCCAGAAGGGGATCTGATCAAGTTCAATACCCAGTTCTTCGCAATCTGAAAAGGGAAGCATGCTTCTCTGCTGGGCTGAAGTCTTGTGCCGTGGTTAAAACATGTGTCTGGCACCTCTGCTCATGGGTATTTGAGTCTTGGCTTCTCTCTTTGCTTAGGGACAAATAGTGTAATCAGAACTACACGGGAAGTTCTAGCCTCCACCAGAATTAAAGAGGGCATCTGTCTGGAATATCCAAGGGAAAAATATTTGTGATCATTTGCAGAAAAAGTAGTGGGAACCCAGGGATAAACTTTGCATTGTCTATTCATTTCCTACTGCTTAAAGACCTTTTAAAATATTGTTATCATAAATCAGCATTCTATGTTCAATTAAAAAGAGGTTCAATTACAACCAGACCGGGACAGCCAACCTGAGATTTTTTTTTTAGGAGAACAAGTATAATTTGGAAAGTTAAAAATTAAGATTAATTATTAATTAAAGTCATAATTAATGAAAAAATGAGTATATGAAATCCTTATGAATGAAATGATATGATCTTGTGGGAATTTGCTTCAGAATCATTCAGTGGAATATTGTGTGGGTGGGGATTGTTTGGTTTATATCAAACAAAATGGGCCTTGCGTGAAAATTTTTAAAGCTAGGAGATGTATATATGTAAGTTCATTATACTGTTCTCTAAAAAGAGTTAAAAATGAAAGCATATACCTATAAAGAAAACCTGAGAGTGTCCAGGTTACAGTTCTAATTACTAATTGCAAAAGTAATTCATCGTACTTCATTTAACCCCAGTGTCATTTCTACTGGGTGTGATACAAAGTTAGTTGTTCAATTTAGTCACACCATCATTTCTATTTGACATAATAAAAATTAGCTGTTCAACTTATAATATATGTTTTAACTTGGCAAATAAATATTTTGGAAAAAATACAAACTGATGAGTTAAAAATTTATTAGGACTAAGTCAAATCTTATGGCAGATAAATTCAGAACAAATGTGCAAAATAAAAAGCTTTCTTATAAATAACAGCCAAAACCACTTAGAAAATAGCATTGAAAAAAATGACATCAGAAGAAAGATGACAATATATGATATATTTAAGAATAATGTTTAGAACAAACATACAGAACTCTCTAGAATGCTGCATAAAACATTTCATGGAGTCATATAAAAATATGTAGAAAAATTAATAAGATGCCATGTTTATGTATGAGAAGATAAAATGCTGAATGGATGTCAACTATTTCTAAATTTAATAATATATTCATATAGCTCAAACCAAACCAAGATTTACTTAGGAGTGGAAGAAGAAGTGACACTTGATACAATGGCTCAGAAAGTCTACAATGACAGAGGGTCAAAATTATTGGGGGCAAAGAACATGACTGATTTAATTGACCATATATATTTAAATGCATTCAATTAAAACAATAGGCCTTGTATCAGCCAGCACACACTCAGTTCTGCTACAGTAATAAAAAAAGACCCAAATATAAGTGACTTATGAAAAACAATTTACATCTTGGGCTCTATGCAGGTCCTTTACTGGTTGACTGGGGGGCTCTGCTGGACTTCTTTACTATGGTGCTTGGAGTTGGTGGTGAAAGAGAGAGTTCTGTATTGTTCCCAGTAAGAAATGAAGGCTGTAGCCCAGAAAAGACCCACAGCATGTCTACTTATATTTCATTAACTAGAACTTGTCAGAGGACTCCAGACAAGAATTGGAAGTCAGGTAATGCAATCTAACTACTTGTTATGACAAGGAATCAAATGACATCCCTGGAATCCAGCAGTCCAGAGTTTTGGTCAGTAGCAATAGTAACTACTGCGGAAACTTGCAGGAAAATATAAAGAAGTAGCTACCCCACAAACAAACCTTGGTAAGTATAAGGATTACATGTGATGTCATCAAGTCAAGGATAGAAAGAAGAATTAGGTAATAACTTCACATGCAAATATGTTTAAAAAAATAAAAAATGGATGAAACTATATATATATATATATATATATATATATATATATATATATATCACTCTTATGTAATTAAAATAAAAGCCTCTGTATGTGTGTTTGAAAAACATTTAAATTTGATCAAGATACAGGAAGAATTATTTATACATGATTAAGATAAGGGAGAGTTAATAGAATAAATACCAAAATAGGAAGAAAAGAAAGAATTTTATCCAATATGTTAAGCTTTCTTAACGCAGGAGTGGGGGGATGTAGCTCAGTGGTAAAGCACTTGCTTAACATTCATGAAGACCCTGTCAATGCCCAGCACTGCCAAAAAAAAAAAAAAAAAAAAAGAATTTTTTCTTTTTTTTTAATGTAAACTCACACACACACAAATATGCTTAAAAGTCAAACCATAGACTAGAGAAAATATTTATCAGAAATATACCAATCTTAATAAAGACTAGAGTGTCTAAAAGAAAAACAGAGAAAGAAATCCCAAAGGGCACAACCAATTCACACAAGGAAATAATACAGATAATTGCAAACATTTTTAGAAGTTTAACTGCACTGATGCAAATCTTAAAAAGACAAATTCTTTTATTTTCCAAAGGAACAATTTAAAAAATTGTCATATTTGATGAAACTTTGGAGAAACTGGCCTCACGGTCCATCCTGGTTCTGAAGTTTCCATGCTTCTGAAAGAAATCTGGCAATATGTATCTAAAACCTTAACAGTTCTCATAGCCTCTGAGCCAATCATTATTCTATTTATGAAAATTAATTCTAAGGAAAAAAATCACTCACGTGCAAAAAAGATATGTATGAGTTCTTTATCATGTAATAATAGGCAAAAAACAAAAACCCAAGTGTCCAACTATAGATATTTAGTAACTAAATGCTAACACATCCATATCAGTAAGCCTTGACAATGTTTACAACATTTACAAAAATATTTAAGGACATGGTTAATTTTAATTAAAAAAATAACAACAATCATCATGAATAAGACAGGGAAATCTAGGAGAAGAACATACACACAAGATAGAATAAAAGTCTGTAAGGAACTATAACAATATCCATTGTGACTACGGAATATAGGGGAATTTTTGTTTTTCTTCTCTTTGTCTTTATTTTTCTAACAAGTCATGCACTACTAAAATGATTAGGAAAGTTCATTTTTAAGCAATGAGAATATTAAAATCATCTGTTGCTTAATGAGATTCTAAATATTCTTTTTTAAAATTTCCTTATTAGTTGCTCAAAACATTACAATGATCTTGGCATATCGTACATTTGATTCAAATGGGGTACGTAATCTTACTCTTATTTTTCCACGTGTACAGATTGCAGGATCACATTGGTCATACAGCCACATTTATACATAGGGCCATACTAGTGTCTATTGTATTGTGCTGCCCTTCTTATCCCCCCTCTAAATATTCTTAAAATATCCTTAAACGTGTTTCTCGAGGATAATTGTGGATAAGAAAAACGGTGAAGTACAAGATGGTAAATATGCTGCTCAAACATGCCACCTTCCTTGGTAGGTCTGTGGCAGACATCACAAATCAATCCCAGTGCTCTCCTCTGCCAGGATCAGGTGCTCCCTGGGCACAAGAACTCTGGAGAGCCACTTCCAGTGAATCCCTTAAAATGCTTTCCTATCTCTGAGAACGAAAAGAGCCCTGGAGTGCTAGCCATGTGTCGAGGATCCTCCTTGTATGCCCAGCTGAGCCTCAGCACCCATCTCTGTAAACTAAAGATGGTGAAGGCTGGACCAGCTCTGGGTCCCTGCAGCCTGATGTCCCATTGCCTGACAACACCGTCACCTTCATCCACCCGCCAGGCTGCTGCCCTTCTTGAACAAATCACCACCTCGCTGTAGGATATTTCCCTGAGCTGCCCGATACCCTGTTAGGTTTATTGCTCTCTTTCTCCAGGAGATCCACTTCTCCCTACTGTGCGCTGTTGACAGTTTGCACTGGGTAATTATTGGTATGGGGCAGAGGGAACTGTACGCAGCATTTAGAATGTTTAGTGACGTTCTTAGCTTCTGCCCCCTAGATGCCAGGAGCGCACCCCACTGACAATTAAAACTATCTCCAGCATTGCCAAATATCCCCCCCACCGGGGTGGGGGGAGGTAGCCCCCAGCTGAGGACCACTGCTGTAGCACCTTCTCTGTAGGAAGAAATTTGTTCCTTTAGTTTCTGAGACTTACTGAGTCCCCCTCTCAGCAGGGACAGGGTGGACAGCAGACCTGAGTCTGCTTCTTGCCTTTTGGTCAGACCTCTTTTGGGGGACAAGAAGATCATGATCAGGTGCATAGGGGGAGGCACCCAGTTGCACCCTGTGGCACCCTGTGCACACGGCCAGAGCTGTCCCTGGAAGAGCATGAATCTCTATTCGGGGCTGGTGGGCACTTACCATAATGGAATGATCGACAAGGAAATATTTATACTCAGCTGCCTAAAGGGGCAGATCAATCAGCGACTGTCAGTGCAGAAAGATGGTGGTGGAAGCAATTCCCAGGTTCCAGCCCCACTGTGGCTACTCCCCGTGGGTCTCACGGAAGATTCCAGAAGGTTTTCTTATAGCTCCCTTCTTTGAGGCATTTATACTAAGGCTCTGTAACGATGCCGTGGCTTTCCCTGCTGTTACCTCCCATGTGCACGGCAGCCGTCTCCCCATCTCTGGGGAAGAGGCCCGAGGCCCAGTGAGGTAAGAAGAGGCCACCGGATGTGACCAAGTCAGGTTCTTCAAATGAAGCCACCCCAACCACAAACTACCTTCTGTTTTTGTCGGCGCCGGTGATTTCTAACTTTTAGTTCATCATTTTGGGCTGAGGGGGATGTAACTCAATTACAGACAGCAACATTAAGGACACAGTAAAACCTTCACACGCCAAGGATTTATAGGGGTATCGATTAACACCATCAGTAAAGCATTCACCTTAATCAATAGGAAAAGGTGATTTAAATGTTTGGGTGTCTCTTGCACTTCTGAGGGCCACAGCTTTTCTTAAAAGCGTGCACTTTAGATGTCCCACTTCTTGGTTTCCCCACTGGGCTCCTGAGCACAGCTCATTAGCACGGCTCAGGCCCTCCCCTGCCAGGACCCTTCCCTCTGTGCCACCACCATCACCGGGGACCCCGCTGCGGCTTGGGGCCTCTTTGAGGAGACGCTGCCAAGGAGTTTGAGGTTCGAGGTGTTTTTTTGTTGAGTCTTGGAAGGCGACAGGATGGAGCGTGGAAGCTGTTGAATTCTAGAGCAGCTCAGCAGAGACCCCGCTGGTCGGCAGGTCCCTGTGCAGCAAGGACTGCCCCTCCACAGGCCAAAGCCATCAGGCCCAGGACCCCTCTCCCAGCTGCCCACGGCCTGAGCGTGGGAGGTGCCTGCCCACCACGGTGCTGGGCACTGGGTCCTTCCCTGAAGGACAATCCAGGCAGCACGTGTCCAGGTCTGGCACAGAGTCCCACCAGGGCTCTGTGGCGACAGCGTCCAGGTGTAGAGACTGGTCCACATGTTCTGGTGAACTGGGACAGAAAACCCTGCCAGGTGGAGCTGGCTCACCTGAACTGGAGCCCCAGGCGGCACCTTCTTGCTGGGTGACCTTAATCACACCACTTCCTACGGGTGGCGTCAGAACGGTGTTGCCTGACAGTCCCAATCATTAAAATCCCTTTGTGAGGCACCTGTGAAAATCCAGATTCTGGGGCTCTGTTCAAAATCTACAGGATAGCGGCCTGGGAATTTGGGTATTTTCTTCCATCAGAGTCCCAGATGATCCTTACGAGCAGCTCATTACAAAACTACCCTCGGAGCCCCTACGCCAAGCTTGCTGCATCAGAATCTCCTGCAAGGTCATTCCCTAGATCTAGCCGGGAGGATTTTTTTTTTTTAACATCCTTTAATTGTCAATGGACCTTTATTTTATGTATTTATTTTATGTGGGGCTGAGACTCGAACCCAGAGCCTCACATATGCTAGGCAAGCGCTCTACCACTGAGCCACCACTCCTGCCCTAGCCTGGAGGATTTTGATTCGAAGTCTGCATTTAAAGATGTACAGTCATGATGATAAGAAACACAGTGGATTACTTATATCAATGGCTCCAAAGTTTTACCCTCCCCAGTACCCACACCCTTCCCTTGCAACTCCCAGAAGGCAGAGTGTCTATCCCCCTAGCCCATGGGCTTCTCTCGGCTAACAGAAGGAAGAGCAGGGACTGTGCACCAATCTGTCCTTGACCTCCAGAGGTCCTGTATGCTTCTCCTTCCCCACACTCCTGTCACCACCGTGAGAAGCCCGTTCCTGGCAGAGTCCACTGATCTCAGGAGAAGGGTGAGAGACATCTAAAGCAAAACCACACAGGCAAGACATCCCAGCCAATCCCAGTCCAGAACTGAGCTTCAGCCAACCAGCAAATAGATAAGTGAGGCCAGTCTAGACCAGCTAACCACCAGCCAACTGCCACGGCTAATAAGAAATAAACTATTGTACTAGGCCACTAAAATTATGTGATGTTTGTTACGCAGCATTACCATGGCCCCACTAGCTGATACAATCAATATACTTAATATAATGGTAGCTAATAGTTTTTGAGACCTACTGTCACTGTATTCATTGTTTTCTCTATATTAGTTATTTAGCATTAATTTTTTTTTCTTTTTAGCACTGGGGATTGAACCCAGAAGTGATCTACCTCGGAACTATATCCCAAGTCCTTTTTATTTGTTTATTGCGAGACAGGGCCTCACTGGGTTACTCAGAGTCTCACTAAGTTGCTGAAGCTGACCTTGAATTTGCAATCCTCCTGCCTTAGCCTCCCAAGTTGCTGGGATTACAGGTGTGCACCACCACGCCAGGTATTATGTTAGTTATTCCATCTGAACCTTACTATCCTCAGTTTACAGATGATACTGAGGCACGGGTTACGGAAAACCTTGCTGAACTCCAACAACATCAGAAGACTTGTTTTGCGGGACTGGAGTATTGAGGAGTCATGGACAGGGCTTTGAGGGGGGGGAAATGAAAGGAGAGGGCAAGTTGGGAAAGAGTCCTCTGAGCTCTGAGTCCGAATGCAGAGAGGAAGGGATCATAAGCCCTGGTTACAGGAGGCCATAGTCTCAGGAAACACAGCATTGGCAGGTCCTTCCCTCCGTGGAAAGATGAAGAAAGCCACCACCGGCGGTCGTCACGGCGATGCTCTTGCTGTTCCCCCCCTTTTCCAAGCAGGTATCATGAACAGGGCAGACTGGCACAGCAGAGCCCGGCACAGATGATTCTCTGCCTGTGGACAAGCCCTGGACTTCAGAGTCAGACCCCTCCCCACTGCAAATTTGACTCAACAACAAATGATTTGAGTTGTGACAGTGCCCAGGGCCCACGGTGTGAGTGTTTCACTAGGTCAAGTTTCACTGAATCCCATGGGAGTTAACTGAGCCGGGTGCATCTCAGAAGCCACTTGCAGTTTTGGGGGGTCAAGGTAGTGGGCAATAAGGTCTTTTGCAAAAATGTATGCTCTCTGAATCTAGAACCAGCTCCTCTGCCTCCATCCCCTGGGGCTACTGGGGGCTCATCTCTTCTTGATACAGCCCCCCTTTCTCAGCCCTCTTTTCTGATCAGCCTTGGAAACCCTCCCCACCTTCAGTCTTTCTCAAGGTCCAGATACAACCAGGCGAGCCAATGGCCGTTGCTCTAGGCACCCCCTATGTGCCCCGCCCACAGAGAGGCAGTATGGCCCAGTGGTTGAGGGGCCATACTTGGGCAAGACCCTCGACTTCCCCAGGGCTCCGTTGGCTTATCTGTACGGTGGAGACGATGATGGGATTCGCATACAAAGATCCCCTGGATTCACATAAAACGCTTCAAACGTCACTTGGCACCGGTAGGCTCTGTGTAAGTGTCAGCTTTTCCTGGTGTGGATCAGCCATCTCCTTCCCCTCCCGCCTCCCTTTCCATCTCTGCACCAGAGGAAATAAACCCAGAGGAGCAGGACAGACCCTACCCACTGGCCAAACAGGCACGAAGGGGAAGGAAGCCCGACAGACCAACCAGTGAAACGCTGAGCATCCCGCCACCCACAGGAAGCTGGGATTCAAACTGCACCTCCCAGGACCCGAGGGGCACTGAGCAATCGTCTCACCCCTAAACCCCCAAGGTCTGCCGTGCCCATGCTTAGTCACTCCTCCTCAGCCAGAGGGTCCCCCTGTCACTGCTGCATCTCCTCCCTGCCCCTTGGGTCTCCTCGGGGAGACGGGACACTGTCTTGCTCTCTGTCCTGTTAAATCCGTTCCATTTGAAGCGCACCTTTAATGTCAGCCACATTAAGTCCTTTTGGGAAGCGGGAAGTTAGACATCCTAAATAAACACATTTGGATGAGCTGGGGAGCTGGCCAGGGAGAAGGCAGAATTAAAGAATATTTTTAAGTGGACGCAGCTTTATTAGTTCAAGTATTCACAGGGACTCTTCCCGCGCCGTGAACTGCTATTTCTAAGTTGGTGTCCTGCTGGGATTCCTCTGTTGGCTGAACCAGAAGCCAGGCTTCTACACTAATTGCAGGACACTGGTTTGTGCTAATGACAAAGGAATCCTCACAATTAATCATAAGTAGGTTGAAGCAGAGTGGGCCTGACTCCTGTCCTGCTCACGGGGAAGACTGGCTTCACGAGATCGCCAAGGACCTGCTAGCCTGAGCAGTTCCAAGGTCCCTAGATTGTTTGTGATGGGGATTGAACCCAGGGATGCTTTACCACTGAGCAACATCCCCAGCCCATTTTGTTTTTCTTTATTTTGAGACGGAATCTTGCTAAGTGGCAGAGGCTGGCCTCCAACTTGCCATCCTCTTGCCTCAGCCTCCTCAGTCGCTGGGATTGCAGGTGTGCACCCCGTGCCCCACTCTGTTCCTGGGTTCTCCTATTAGTCAGGGTTTTCTAGAGGAACAGAATCCACAGGAAGTATAATTATAAAAGGGGGGTGTATTAGATTGGCTTGCGCAACCAGAAGCCGGATCGTCCACGATGGCCGTCTGCAGGCTGGAGAGCTGGAGGACAGCAGCTGCTCAGTCCAAGAGGCTGAAGCCCCAGAACAGGAGGGATCAAGGGTGCTGCTCTAGTCTGAGACCCAAGGCTTCTGGGGAATCTGCTTTGGAAGAGTAAAGAAGAGAGAGTCTGACATCCTCAGGGGCCACCGCAGCCATCAGAACCCACACAGCAAGAATGAGCTCGCATCTGCCCCTTGTCCTTCCAACTTTTATTCCATCCTATTGGATGGTCAAGCCGCCATCCTATTGGACGGTGCCTTCCACACTTAGGGAGGGTCTCCATTTCGGTTGGCTGTCCCACATGCCAATCATTCCTAGACACACCCTCATTGGCGCACCCATCCGCCTCTTAATCCTGGGCTTCTCTTAATCCAACCAGGTGACAGTTCTTAATCTACATCTGTCATTGCAGTGAGTGTCCTTGGAGGGTGCCCCCTGACCATTTCCCTATCTAACCCCTGTCCCTCCGTGCAGGACGGGGAGGAGGTGGGGAGGGGGCTTCGCAGCCCTGTTGCGCTCAGTGACTCACCCTGTGGGCTCGGGGGCACTGAGCACCTACCCTTCACCAGTCACTGTAGACACCGCGTCCCACGGTCCCAACCAAAGCCGTCCCGTCCTCCTAGGGCTCACCTTCTGCTGCAAGGTGGCGGGTAAGGATGAAGGTACAAACGCGACGATTCCCGCGGTGGTCGGTGCTAGGGAGAAGATGGAAGAGAACATCGGGGAGCAGTGGTGGGGCCAGGGGGAGGCCACAGGGCACCAGAACGGGAGGGTGGCGCCGGGACCCACGGTGTGAGCCAGGGTCTGGTAGAAGCCAGCGGACCCCGGATACTTCAGGGTGGTACTTGCAGATTCGGTGGCGGGGTGGGCGAGGGGGCAGAGGGAAAAGAACGGGGAAGACCCCCCAACCCCCCGTCTGCACCGCAGAGTCAGCCAAGCTGGGGGCAGGAGCGGGGACGGGCCGAGGGGAAAGAGGACCCTAACCCGGCACTCCCCGAGGCTGGGATGCGACTGTCCATCCAGGCACGTGAGGTTAGGACGCAGCGCTGGACAGCCCTGAGGGGGCCCACGGTGCCAGGCAGTGATGTGCAGCAAAGGCGCAGGCAGCTGCTGGATAAGGTGGGGGAGGGGGAGGGGGCCTCGGAGCTGCAGAGATGGGACAAGGCGCAGCCCCGAGGGACAGCGGCAGGCTTGATCACGGTGACTTCCAGCCCGATTCCTCAGTTCTCCTTCCTGCTTTTGGAGTCTGTCCCTCTGGGTAGTCCTTCCATTTCCTGGGTAGGTTGGTAGTGTCCTCCTGCTCTGGACAAGTCGCCCTCCCCATGCTGGGCTCCGGGCTCAGTCTGAGACTGCTCTGGGATTTCACTGCTGACTTCGCAGTGGGACCTGGAGCATGTCCACGCTGGCTGCTTCTCCTCTGCCTTCCCCATGAGAGCAGCCCAAGTTGTCCTGGTGGAGCATAAGACACATGGACACTGCCGGCTCACCCAGCCTGCCCAGATGAGGTTATCCAGATCACCAGGCCTGAAGCTGAACCCAGACATTTGAGAGAGCTGAGTGGGTACCAGAAGGACTGCCCTGCCACCATTATCCTAAATCACCAAACCACAGACTCATCAGCCAAGATGAGTTATTTGTTTTAAATCAAATAATGTCTCAGGAGTTTTGTTACACAGCACTATTATGGCAATAGATAACTGATACAGGTTCCCTAACATGCTGCTGTGGTTTGTCCCCCAAGGGTTCCTGTGTTGAAAATTTGGTCCCCAGTGTGGCAATGTGGGGGTGATGGAATCTGGAAGAGGTGGGTCCTTCTTCCATTGTGGACATTCCCTGAGGGGTAAATGCTGGCCTCCTGGGGTGAGTTCTCCCCAGAGCAAGTGTTATAAAAGCACGAATCTGACCTGTGTATTACTGTCTTTGGCTTCCTGTTTGGCCATGTGGTCTCTTCTTCCTGCACACACACTTGTCACTGTGAAACCATCCACTATGTGGTGCTTTCCATAGCCAACCTGATGATGATACTATGCCCTTGAACCTCCACAAATGTGAGCTAAATAACCTCTTTTCTTGATAGAGTCATCCATTCTCAGGTATTTTGTTACAGTAACAAAAACCAGACTAATGCAGTTGCTTCTACAGCTTTAGGACTACCCAGGGATGTTTAATCACTCATCCACATCCCCAGTCCTTTTAAATTCATTAATGTATGTTTATTTTGAGATAAGGTCTCACTAAGTTACCTAGGACCTTGATAAGTTGCAAAAACTGGCCTCAAACTTTCGATCCTCCTGCTTCAGCCTCCTGAGTCATTGGGATTACAGGTGTGTGCCATTGCACCTGGCTTTGTTTTCTTTTTGTGTAAGTTTGCAAACCAAGCAATCCCTGCCAAAATCAGCAATGAGACCACATTTTATAACATACGGGTATCTGTAGATGGCATAATGGCTGGCACCAAATGCTCATAATTGTCTGTTATATTTTAAACTGGGGAGAAAAAACTTTACGGAGGTAAGTAAGAAGAGCTTTCTAATCAGAGCCTTGAGGGAAAGAAATATTTAAATGTTTTATGAACTTTCTCTTCTCCCTCATCATTTAAACAACAATAAATGTATCATATCAATTTACATTATGATCCTTTTATTACGTTATAATCAGGTGCCAAGTGGTTAAAGATTTATGAAGAGACAGTATTACAAAGGCAATCCAGAGAATTCATTGCCGCTGTCTGGCTGGGCACAAATCAGGAGCCACTGAAGCAGGAACAAACTTTATTTCTGAACTCCACCAGCACACTCCACACACGCTCCCCGGGAACTCTCCCGAACCCCACGCAGCTTGTCCAGGAACCAGCAGCCAGAAATATCCTCCGGAAATCCCTCCTCCTGCACTTCCCCAACCAATGGGAACTCTCCGGGAATCCCCGGGAATCCCCACGAGAACTCCAAAGTAGCGTGAGAACTGCAAAGTAGAGACAGAGGCAGATATTAATGCCTTGCCTGTCAATCAATACTATTGGCAAAATGTCAGGGGCCATTCCGACTCAGCTATGGCTCTCAGCAATTCATGGCCAGCAGGTGAAGCTGCTCAGAGGTAGGAGAGGCCTTGCAAAGTGCCCCGTAGGAAAAGGGACGTCACAGAGGTCAGGAAGGTGTGAGTCCTGGAAGTGGAAGGAGATGGTGCGTCTCGGGGTGGAGCACCGGGAACAGGAGGCAGAGGATCGAGTCCCAACTCAGGCACCTAATGTCTGCAAAGTCAGAAGAGCCACCTAACAACTCTAAGCCTCAGTTTTCAAATCTCTGAGGTGCGTGCTCTGTGGATGCCCAGGCTCTGCACTCGGGGGCCCTGGTGAGGATTTCTGGATTTACCGCTGTTTTCAATACAGTCATAATTTTATTAACACATCATCATATTTCAAATTCTGAAGATCCCCGAGGATACTCTTAGGATGCCTTGCTTTTACTAAAAAGGAGTCCGACATTCTGTTTATAGCAATGGTTTAGTGGAAAACCCTCCTCCAACCTGATGTGCCTTGGGAAACCCGGGAGTCCTAATGAAGGTCACAGGGTTGACCCTTCAGGCCCTGGAGCGGACCTGAGGCCCAGCCCATTCACTCAGCCTCAGCAGGACCAGCTCCTGATGCTCTTGCCCACGGTTGGCTCCATGCTTGGCCCCGGGCAGTTTAGGCCCCTGTCTTCCTAGTCCCAGTTCAGGGGACAAGAGACCCTTCTCTCATAGCTCAGAGGAAGTCCCCAGGGTGGGATCAGCTTGGTTCCAATTGGTCCACGGCCCGTCCCTCAGCCAAACACCATGACAAGGAGAGAAAGAGCCGCGGCCCAGGCCTGGTCACAGCTCCCCACCTGGAGCTGGGGAGCCCAGGAGCCCAGGGGAGCGCAGGGCCTGCCTAGGCCACAGGCGAGTTCTCTGCTCTCCCTCAAGAAGAAGGTGTAGAGGAAAAGACACAAAGATCTGCAGATGCCCAGGCCTGGCCAGGCCGCTCCCCACGAGGGGAGGGAGCCCGGGCCCAAGGACAGCAGGACAGCGACCCTGCAGGCCCTGCCCGGCGGATGGCCAGATAGGGCAGATGTGTTTCCTGGCCTCTCTGGAAGGTGGCATCAGGCAGCACAAACAGTCTGCTTTCTCTTCTCGCCCTGTCACTCTAATCCAGAAACAAACACAGCCCCAGCGGCCCCTGGTATCTTCCCCCAGCCCTTCCCGGTCCTTTATCTCCTCCTTGGGATTTCCTGCGGCTCCAGCAGCAGCGCGCATGCGTGCGAGTGTGTGCAGACGGGGCTGGGGGGTGTTTTCTCCCGAAAAGTCATAACTTTTTAGCGACATTTTCCACAGTGGAAGACAAGTGAGGGAGTGGGGTTCCCGGGATGATTTATTAGCTCATGTCTATTTCAGAATATAATGGGGAAAATCACTGGTATCACGGTAACAGCTGGCACTTACTGTGGTTACTAGGTCCCGGGACTGTTTAAATGGCTTTCTGTGTGCTGACTTATGAATCCTCACAACTCTGCAGAAGATCATTCTACAGATGAGGACCCGAGACACAGAGATGTCAAGTAACTTGCTCAAGGTCACATAGTAAGTACTAGAGACAGGACTCCAAGCCAGGTGCTCTGGCCCCAGGACCACCACATCGAACCCGTGATTCCACAGACACCACTGAAGTGGTATCAAGCACATTTTCTGGTTAAATTAACTGAAGTAATTTGTAGGAAATAGGAAGTAAATGATGAAAGAAGTTGCAGGCGCATGTTCAAATGGGTCTAGGTTCTCCCCCAGGCACTCAGCAAACACTGAAATGTTGCCCAGATGTCATTATTCAGCCCCACTCCTTGAACCCCTAGCTGAGTGCATGCATTCCCTCTGAGGCACCCGGGAACCCCTGAAATGAGCCCTGATTTTATACGAATGCATGCATTTTTCTCAGGTAAGGGCCCATGGCTCTCATCTCAAGGAGTTTCAAATTAGAGCTGCTGATGATCCATATTGTACCCTGGAGAAATTTAGCCAAAGGTGCTCCTGGGAGAGAATGAAGAAGAAAAAGGTGTCAGCTGCTCCCCCTGGGAAGGTGTGGCCCTGAACCCAGGTGCTCGGCTCAGCAACCAAGGTGTTGACTGGTCACACCAGCCTGGCCCTCCTCCTGGGCTCTTCTGCTGGAAGGAATCACAGGCTTTATCACAGAGGCTTCTTGCCCTAGGACCTGTGAAGAATCCACCAATGGGAAAATATTTTGCAAATCATTCACCTGGGAAAATATTGAGATCCAGAATATATAAAGAGCTCTTGTAACTCAATAATCAAAAAACACAACCCAATGTTTCAAGCAGGTGAAGCATTTGACTAGACCTCCCTCCAAAGAAGATATGCAAATGGCCAATAAACACATGAGACGATGCCCCAGACTTTCAGCCATTAGGGAAATGCAGGTCAAAACTACAATGAAATACCACTTCACCCCCCACTCAGAGGGCTGCTACCATCCAAAAGGCCGTAACAACAAGGATGTAGAGAACAGAAACCTCATGCCCTGAGTCGGAAGCTAACATGGTAAAATCACCAGGAAAAACAGTTTGGCAATTCCTCAAATGTTAAGCATAGAGGTATCATATGACCAGCAGTTCTCCTTCTGGATATATACCAAGAAGAGATGAGAACAGTCCAAAAATAAATAAATAAATAGATAGATAGATAAATCACGTATGGAAATATTCTAGAAGCATTATCAAAACAGAACAACACAGAAGACCACTCACTGAAGTATGGGTAAGTAGAATATGCAATTGTGCAATTATCCATATAACAGACTATTATTCCTGAATAAAATATAACAGAGAACTGACATATCTTACAACATGGAAGAACTTTGGAAATGTTATACTAAGTGAGAAGCCACACAGGACCACCTATTATAGGAATCCCTTCACACAGAGTCTCCAGAATAGGTGGATCTCTAGAGAGGCCAAGTCGATCTGTGGTTTTCAGGGAAAGAGGAGAATGGGGGGTAGTCATTAATGAACATGGGATTTCTTTTGGGGGGAGATGAAAATATTCTAAAGTTAGCGGTAATCATGCCGTCCTGTGAATACACGGAAACTACTGATTTTCATGCTTCAAAGGGGTGAGTTTGTTGGTAAGTGAATTACGTCTCTAAGTCATTTTGAAAAAGGCTTTGGGAGGAAGACACATTTAGGCCTAGGTAAGCTGATAAATTTTATTTTATGTATATTTTATCACAATAAAAATGCATTGAGGTGTGTACTTCCTGCCCCCAGCCAAACGCAGATGTTAGGCCTGGAGCACGGGACTGGACTTAGCAACCTCTTCCAAAGAAAGGAGTAGGGATGAGCCGGGGAGAATCTTAACCTTACGGCGAGACCCTAGCAGACCCCAGCTGAACCACCTGATGGAGGTCAACATCACTAACCAGATGTCATGTTGGTTTCCTGTACTAAGGAAGGACCTGTCACCTCTGTGATGTCCCTCCCCACAAATCATAGCCTCCGTCTAAACATCAGACACACCAAAGTCAGGGTCATTCTACAGAACACCTGCTCCACCCTCCTGGAACTGTCAAGGTCACGCAAAACCTGAAAAAGAACCCCCAAAACTGTCACAGATTGGAGGGGAGGAAAGGATGTGACCATTAGATACTGCAACCGTCCATGCCCCACGCTGGTGGGAAGTGGTGAGACTCTAACCACCCGGAGGTCAGTCACTGGTGACAGATGAGGCTACCAACTCAGATGTCACAAACACTCCGTGGCTCTGAATACAGGAACCCTGCACTCAGTGACTTTCTTGTAAATCTAAAATTATTCCAAATTAAAGGTTATTTTAATCAGGGGGAAACATAGCTTTATTAAATTTCTCTATATTTAGTGCATAATTTAATGCACATATATGAAAAACATATGCAATACAAGTGGGTGTGCATATATATATATATATATATATATAAAATGTATGAACATCTAAGCTTTTTTCTTTTAGTAATAATATGGAGGAGTAAGCAGGCTCTTTTTGGACCTCAGTGACAGGGTGTTGAACAAATTTTATCCTCAGTGTGTGGATATGTTGCTGCCTGATTCTAGACAAGACCTTCAGTGCACTTTCTGGATTATCCGATATTTCCATGATCCCCGTTTCCTCCCCACCTTCTATTGTGTATCTCTGTGATTTCACATATTCTTACAGAATGTGTGGTTTAGTGCCTGGGTATTGCAGAATCTAAAAACAGAGTCCTAAAACTTGCTGGGATGTGTTGAGAACAGGGATGGTTCCAAGCCTTCTGTGGATGGGTGCAGAGGGGGAGATGGTTCAGCTCATTCTTACAATATCGTTTTCTGATCAGTGTTATTACAGAGGCTCAGAGCGGTACGGTGACTTGCCTGAACTCAGTCAGCTTTAATCACAGTGCTTTGTGACTCTATATAACTGCCAGCCACCCGCCTCTGCCCGTCCATCTTAGTTCAAACGTAAACCACACTTGCAGCTGTAGGAGGAACCCATCTCTTTCTGCTTCCAATGAAAGCACCCTTTCGGCCCCTAAAGGAGTAGCATGCTGGATCCCAGGGGGGTCGCTGATGCACACAGAGGCCTCTAACACCGGGACCCAACTCACAATGGTAAGAAGCGAACCCCAGGAGAAGGTTGCTGGGCAAATAACAGAGGCGGGAGCACTGTCCACTCGGGCCCCTGTTCCAGCACGTGCCCATCAACAGTGCTTTATCAGGAGGCGTAATCAATGTGCAGCAGGCAGACCCAGCCAATCCCGCTTATCGGCTGTCAGAGAGGCTCAGGAAGTCGGCTCTTCCTCTGGCTTGTTTTCCTGCCCCATGGAAGAAGTAAGTTCCCATTTTTTATCTCTGGGTTCCCACCAAGCCGTGTCAGTGGGGAGAGAGTTCTGACAAAGAGCAGGTTCCAACTATCTCACCAGCCTGCGGCCCAGGGTCAGGGGGCTGCCCCGAAGCCCAGGCTTGCAACTGGTTGCAGAATATCAGGAGTGAAAATCCAGAGGTTTCTTGAAACTCCAGAGGTTTCTCGGCCAGGAGGAAGGACCAACTGGCCCGGCTTTCCCTGTCGTGCCCCAGCCCCTCAGACTTGAGAAGTCAGTTCCCGCCTGGCTCCTTAAGTGTCTCGGGCAGACAGTGCTGGGGCCTGGGACAGCCGACCTGCTGGGGGCAGTTTGAAATATCAATTTCACAGCAAAGAGGCGGTCCCCCTCCCGCAGGTCCACTGTGTAACTGAGGCTAATTGTGCACTGGGAAAGGGCGTGTTTATCAGCTGCGTCCATCTCCTCCCCTACTTTCTCCCTCCAAAGAGATAAATTACTGGGGCAGATAAAGATCCAGCTTTTGGGGTGATCAAATGAACACCGACTGGCAGTCCTCAAGATAGGAATGGTTTGTGAAACCGGCTCCTGCCCACTTGAGTGAGCCGACCCAGAGGGCACTTCTTGCCAAAAATGTCATGGCCACATGAGTTCCTGGCCTTTCTCTCCTCCCCTCGGTAGGCCCATTACGCGGGGCTAAGGGAATTTGCTTTTAAAGTATCTTTTTGCAGTATCTCGTCTACTAAGCCAATCAGCAGTTCCTGCTGCTTGATCCGAGGTGGTGTTGATCCAGGGTGAAGGCACCGGCGGGTATCGTGGCTGGATTTTCCTGGGTACAGCCTGGGAATCCTGGGTGGACGGGAAATGCAGCCAAACAAGATGGTCACCCCCAGGCCAGTGAGCGCATGGGGCTGCCCCACGGCCTGACCCAGGTGCTCCTTGACCTTGGCCGGGATTGCACGGTAGGTTTCCGGAGCCACAGCTGGACTTCTCCAACTCATGATTCAAAGCGGTCTTGGGGAGTGGGCATCCCACTTTGGAAATGGTGTACAATGACATGTCACCTGGAGGTCCCTCGTGCAAGGGATGGGGACATCAGAGCTTTAGGAAAACCTGCCGCACACCTGGGAGACGGGGCCACTCACCTGTGTGTTCAAGGGAGAGTCACAAACTCTGTCCAGCCTTGGAGTCTTACTTCCTGTTGAGGCTCCACCCTGATAGAGGTGCTAGCTCCTGTCAATCAGGACGGTGTGTCCTTTGTCCTCAACACCTGCTTTTTTGGTTTTTAATCAGGGCCATCACTTCCTCTTAACTCAACCTTGCCCCACGTGTAGATCTTCCCCTTCCTCCCAGCCACATGTCCCCCCGCAGATGAGCGGGCAGCTGGTTATCAGATCCCATCATCCCCTCTCCCCGCCCCACCCCGCCCCAGTCACCGCTCAGCCAAACTACACACATATATATTTAGCTCTTTTAATCTTTCTTTTTTTCTCATAAGGTTCTAATTTTACATTTTCCAGGGTATTTGGGATTTGGCAGAACAGCCTTCGTCTGCGAAGAGTAGAACTTAATTATCAAAAGCTGAGGCCGAGCGGGCCATCCATCACGGCTGACACATGCCTGCCTGGGCTCATTTAAAAACATTTTTTTTTTTTTTTGTGGCTCTTGGAAAATGGGGGTGGGGGGCTGAAGAGCTGTCAGAAGAAGAAGAAGAAGAAGAAGAAGAGAAGAAGGAAGAAAAAGAGAGAGAAAGAGAACAAGAAAAATCCACGCTGAGAGTCCTCGCCAACAGCACAACCACGTGGCTTGTGTCCAGCTGTCACCCGGGGGTGGGAATGAGCTGATTGGATCTCTCTCACCTTTCTCTCTCTTTTTTTAAAACATTTTGTTTGGAAAGGGGTCAGCCGCGTCAAATGCTTCCCATTCTGAACGTCATCTTTCCGGCCAGCTTGGGTTGTCTGGAGGCCCCTGGCTGAGGAGTCTCCCAACCACCCTGACCCGCTGTTGTCCTTAAGAGCCAGGGATTTTTAACAGCCAGATAAATGCTCCCCGGGGCCCAGCCCAGTGGCACAGTGACACCCAGTGGCCATGTGTAGACATGGGCCCGTGCTGGGGCCCCAGGAGGCTTGGCAAGAGGGAGGCCTGCTGGGGAGGGTTGCCCGGAGAAGACTGGCATCTGCTTGTCACCCGAACCCTGGTGCAGTTTGCCCCCTGAGACACAGGAGGGGACCCCCAGGAGGCAGAGGGCCTGTCCTGGTGGATTTAAATGGGTCACTGCAGGTCGGAGGGCCACAGTAGGCCCGAAAGGACCACCAGGCTGTTCTGAAACCCACGGCAGAACTTGTCTCTGTCTCTCGCCAGGACAGGTGACAGATCCAGTTGGCCACCCAGATGCCTCCCAGACCCTCTGCAGGGTGGATTCAAATATTTCCTCCGGGAGCAGAAAGCGTGTTGTGACCACTCCTTGAAGTCGCTGACTGGGGGACATCTCAGCAGACAGGTCCTCACCCCCATTGGTTGGTCTATCTGTCCCCTGACTGTCACAGACTTGAACAGAACAGGACAGGGTGACTGGGGGTGTCTGCCCCAGCCGTCGCAGCTATAGCTAACATGTTCCGGAAACATCTATTTGGCATCTCTCTCTCCCGAGTTATTCCAGGTTCCTTCAAAACACATCTCAATCACTTTATCTCAATTAACTGTCTTCCTCTTTAGTTTGCTGTTCTCAGTAAGAAGAACCAAAAGGATGTTTGCCCCTGGTGAGCTCAGGCCTGAGGGGACGTGTCCTTGACTGGCCAATGACAGTTTCCAGGCTGAGCCGGTGGAGCCCCTGTGCTGGGCCCCGAGCACCAGGTGCAGGTGGGGAGTCCTTACTGGCTCGTGTCCAGTACGTCCGACTCAGAGAAGCACCACGTCTGAAAAGCCGAGCCTGGGGCTCACAGCCCCCAGAAGACTTGCCCAACCAACGGCCCGTCACACTCCCCAGACAGACACGCCATCGCCAGGGCCTAGGACAGCATTCCTGCCTGGTCACAGGACATGTCACCTGGGTTTTAAGGGCCACCTCTCAGAATATAAAGAAAATAATGAGCACAATGTCCAGCTTTGATTGAGCATTTGCTTCTTTCCGACTCCTGTTGGAATACTTGAATGCCATTCACTCAGTTGGTGTTCTCAGTAACAGTTCCAAGTGGCACCAGGAGTCTCCATGATGCGCAGGTTGGGAAACCGAGGAGGTTGATTCTTGGTCACTGCTTTCTGGGGAGCAGAGTCGTGTTGCTCACGGGGCAGGTGAGGGGGCAGGTGGCCCGAGGCAGCCTGTATCGCAGCCGCCTGGCAAAGCCCTTTAGCACCGACTGATGCTGGGAACGTTTTAGTAGCCGAGGAGGCCGTCTGCAGATCCTCACCCGGTCAGTGGGCAGCACTTCACCACTTTGTTCCACTGAGGACTGGAGGGGACACATGGGGACAGATTCCTCTTCAAGCCGGAGAGACCAGAGCCAGGGAGTGAGCGCTGAGTGCCACCGTCTTGCAGGGCAGCAAGGGGGCACCAGGCCCAGCACAGAGGTTTCTCAGGACGGGTCACTTTGCCCTGCACGTCAGCCTCCAGGACCTCGCCAGAGCGGCCTCCACAGGCGGCCTCCATGGGGCATGGGGGGGGGGCTCCTTCCCCTGGACAGCAAGCCTCGCCATCCCCACTCCCCGCTCTTGACTTTCAGCACTCGATGCTCAGAAAGGGTCAAGTCCACTGGTCTTCCTTTCTCTGGTCTCGTGGTCACCACGATGGTCATCATCACCTGAAATGAAGACTCCGTGGTCCTAGGGCGGACAGGCGATGGGAGGCGGCACAGCTTCCTGTTACAGCAGTGGGGGGGGGGTCCACTTGGGGTCCATTCAGAGGGCTCTGGAGCCCTGGCAGGTGTCTGCCTGCAGGCCACCCCTTCTCAGAGCCTGGCCTGCTCGACTCTCCACCCATCATGGCATCGATCCACATAGCGGGTGGCTGCCCGCTGCACCCTTTCAAAGCACAATTCAGACCCCATCCCTGCTCCGAAGCTTCCAGTACTTCTCAGAACTAAGTTGTAGCTCCCGGAACTAAGTTTGACTTTTCACTTCTTTCCAGCACCTTCCAACTTCCTTATGTTTCAGCCAAAGTGAGCACAGATTGTGGTGCCTTTGAGCTTTGCTGGTGCCCCCTCCACCGGCAGAGCTGCTGCACTGCACCCCTGCAGCAGGTTTATGTTCATCAGAGGCAATGTGACGAGCCACTACCAGAGTGGGTCAGTGTACAACCCGCACAAGTGTACTTGGCCGCTGGCCATCTGAGTCATGCAGCCCACTACACGTTCTCTATCTGAAGTGGAATTTCTCAACAGTGACCCATCTGCTTCTTGCACCTAGTGACATGTTAGGTCAGATCATTCTCATTTGTGGGGCACAGCCCTGGGCATGGTAGGATGCTCAGATGCATGCCTGCCCCCTCTTCCTCCCAGGGTGACCACCAACACTGTCTCCAGACATTGTCAAAGGTACCCTAAGAGGGCAAACACGGCTCTGAGTGCTACCCAACTTGAAGCTTCACCCTCAAAACCAGGATCCCAACAAAGCTGAGCTTGTGCTTGGAGCCAGGGAACACTCCTAGAGCCGTGCCCCGTGGCCCTCCACGAGAGAATCTCAACAAACTTCCACCAAATGAGCGAGGGCCTGGAGACCACAGCCGGCCGCGCCTGCTCCAGGGGAGGCCGGTTTCAACTGTGCCTGGTGTCCGCTGGGTGCCAGGCACAGGAGGGTGGGCGGGGGCTGGGTTTGATGCCCAGAAACCTGATACTCTACCTGAAGCCTGATTTATGGGGCCCCGGGTGCTTCAGCGAGTGGGCCCTGGCCCGGTCCCTCAGCCCAGCATAAGTGGACCTCGAGGGTCTGGTGAGGGTCTGGCCAGGCCCCGGCTTGTCGGTCGCGGCAGGTTCAGGGTGAGAGTCGAGGACCTTCTGAAGTGAGGCCGGCCGCGGGGAGGGGCGGTGGCAGCTGGCTTCCATTAGGGGAGGTCATCCCAGACCCTCCTGTCTGTGACGTAAATGAGGAACAGAGGCCGACGATCTAACTGTCATCGTGGGACCCCTGCGCCCGCCCCGCGGCTCCAGCCTCCCTCCCTCTGCCCCTGGCCTTAGGTGGGGAACGCAGGGCGGAAGATGAAAGGCCTGGGCAGGCCCCCGGAGCCTGGACGGCCTCCCAGGGGGCCCGGCTGGGTGCTCGTGGTCAGCTGGGCCCCACGTCACTTCTTACGGTCACTGGCTGTGCAGATCCCTGTGCGGACTGGACTCCCCACTACGGCTCTGTAGATGGGCAGCCATGGACCTCTGCCCCCCATCTCTCTCTGTCTCTCCCTCTCTCTCTCCTTCCTGTCTCCGCGTCCAGTCCCCACTCTCTGCGTGTCTCCCTCTTCATCTGTGACCCTCTCTGTCCTCTGTCCCTTTGAGTTTCTCTCTTTCCATCTCTTTATCTCTGTCGCTCTCTGACCCTGTGTCTCTTCCTCCCCCCTTTCCTCTTTATCTGCCTCTGCCTCCTGCGCCTCTCCACCTGCCCTTCTGTGGTGCTGCTGGGGTGAACCCAGGGCCTTTGCTGCCAGGCGGGCGCTCTACCAGCTGAGCCCGCTCTAGCGGCCCTTCTTAGTCTTGTGCTTTGGTTACTCTCTCTCCATCTCCCACCCCACCCCACCCCCACCCCTGCCCAGTGTCCCTGACCCTGACCCGGTCTCGCTCTCCCTTGCCCTAAGAGAACCAACTGGACGTGGACTGTTTCCCTGGACGTGCCCCAGGGGCCCCTGGAGACCCGGCAGCAGCCCAGGGGAGTCCCCAGCCAGGTCCAGATCCACACAGGGCTCCGCCTCCGCACTGGGCTCCCCTCTTTACCAGCCCGGTGTGGGCAGGGGGCAGTCTTAGGGTCCCCTGCTGTAGTCCAGAGCGGGACTCCGTGTGGGAGCCCCCCAGCCCCCTGCCCCCCAACACAGCTCCTTCTGGACGCGCTGCCCCAGGGATCCACGCCATCAGAGCAGCCCGGGCGCAGAGGGGGTGGGCGCCCCCTGGACAGGGCCGGACTCCCCCGGAAGCTGCCCCCTGTGTCTGCTGCAGCACAGTGGCCCTGGCCATCGTGAGGACTTGACCCAGGGCCACTGAGTCTCCTAAGGTGCCTCTGGGGTCCTCGTGTCCTGTTATCTCCAAGTCTAAAACCTGAGGCTCAGAGAGGACAAACAACTTTCCAGAGTCACCCAGAGAGCAAGTCACCTCGCTGGGACGCAACCCCAGGGCTATCGGATCCCGCACACCAAGTGGGTCCCTAATTTCTTCCACTTAGTAGGCACATACCGCAGGTGCTGGGTCCTTTCTATGCATCATATTCTTTCAAATTTGTGATCCCCCAAAGTAGCTACTATGCCTATCACCCACCATTGAGACGACAGGGAAATTAAAGACCAGGGAGGTTGATTCACCTGCCCAAGGTCACACAGTCAATGAAGCAGTAGAGCCGGGGCGACGGGATGCAAGAAAAATTAATAGATTCCAACTGGCACAGCTAAATTTATATTTCCACCTCCGCCGAGGCCCCCACCACGGCAAGTAATCCTGAAAATTCCTCATGAAGCTTTCAAAACAATTTATGCAAACAGACGTCACTCGGGCTATTTGTATTGGCAGCCCATTCCACTTAACCACCCACAACAAGGAACAGATGGCCGAGCGCTGGAATCGCCCACAAAAAAATAAAAAATAAAAAAACAGGAGGGGGGGGCGACAACATCAGGGGCCGCCATCCTTCCTGGTGTCCGCCCGGCCGTGTGACAATCGCGGCTTGCGCCTTGGATGCCCTGTGTCTTAGTCCTTGTGAAACTGACCGGGGGTTTCAGGAGTCGAGTTCGCTCAGAGACCACTGCCAACCATCCGGGTTCCCAGGAGCCTGGCTCTCGACGTGAGCCCTGGAAAGGACAGAGCGGGCAGTGGCCACGGGCTGCAGATGTTGGAGGGGGCTGGCCAGACGGGCAGGGCTCGGACACACCGGATCTCTCTTCTCAGCTTCGTTTCCTTGGGGCCGTTGTCCCCCTCTGTGGGGACCAGTCTGGGCCAGATGGCAAATCCTGGGTTCGAATCTGTCCTTTGCCAGCGGCGGGGACTTTAGACAAGTCCTCTGACCTCTCTGGAGCCTCCGGGGCCAGCGAGGTGAGGGTGAACGTGAGCCATGCGCGGATCTGAGGGGTTGTCAACGGTGAAACGCTCTCTGCGTCTGATCCTCGCGATCCATCATATTCATGTGGCTGTCCCCATCGCGGGCCAGTCAACAAATGTCGCTGAAGAGTGTTACTTTCCAGATGCTACGGGAGAGGTCTGGAAAAAGTTCAGAGAGAAGTAAGTCATTTTCTCGACCCTAGAGGGGACGTCTCCAGATGGTGGTGGATGTCATCTTCCCGCCCAGAGGCTCCTACGACCCTGTGGTTTGCTGAAGGTGGCCCCCCAGAGTTCAAGTGATGGGGACTTACTCTCCTAATTCACCAGTGAGTGGTGTTTGGAGGCAGAGCTTTGGGGAGGTGATCAGGTTAGATGAGGTCAGGGGCGTGGAGCCCCAGGGTGGCATTGACGGCTTGATGAAAAGGGGAAGGGAGACCCGAGCTCGCGTGCTCTCTCTGTCTCTCCTGTTATGGTGCAGCAAGAAGACCCTCCCCAGAGGCTGAGTAGATGCTGAGCAGGGCTCTTGCACTCCGCAGCGTAAGGAATGATGGGAGGAAGAAACGTCTATAAAACACCCACTCTGTGGTCTCCCAGGGAGCCACAGAAAATGGACAGACACAGACTGTCTTCCAACCGAAAGGTGAGGTCGAGAGTTTTCCCGCCTTGAATCGGGAACTTAGGGTGGCAGTGCTGGAGTATCACACACCAGGTCCGTTCCCCACAGACCACAGGGTCTCGGCCTTGTTCTCTTGGTGTATTTGCCTTGGGGGGCCCTGCACGGCCTTGTAAGACCTCCGAGGCCGCCATGATGGGAGGGAGCCCAGTGCACGTGCGGGGACCAGCCGACATTCAGCATCCAATCAGAGCTGGGAGGAAGGACGTCTCCAGTGGTCCCTCTCCAGCCATCAAGTCACCCCCCTCCTGAGGATCGTCCCAGAAGAGACCCAAGGACCATGGCATAGGACCTGCCATCTCCACTCTACCCTCCCCAAATTCTTCACTTGACTCCATTAACACAATGAAGTGATGGCTTTAAGCATTCACGTGGGGCGGGGGTCATTTGTGTGCAGCCATGGATGACAGGGACAAGAGCAAATGAGACGTGAGCACAGGACAACTTCATTTACATACAGATTGATCTTGACCAGAGACAGTGATCAAGCAGGAGCTGAGAGGAGGCAAGAACCATGAGCCAGAGGCCAGGAAATACTTTTTGTGGCAAAAATAGAGCCGTGATTACATGGGTGGTATCTGAATGGGGGAGGGTCCCACAGGGCACACGGAGCTTGTTTATTAATAAATGAGCCCCTAACCCCCACAGCCATGATGCTTAAAGTAATTATAGGAAAAGCTCGCGGCCAGGTGGTCACTTAAAATACCTACCACTCACGATTTTCCCTGCTACTTCCTGCTCCCCCGTGAGGCCGTCTTATCCCTGGGCAGCCCCACCGTCGAGCATCCATTGTCTCCAGGAAATGACGTGAAGGAAAAAACACGAAAAGTATTTGTAAGCCCAGAGCCTGGGCCCCGGATCTCCTTAGAAAGGACATGAGGGCCAGAGTCATGTCTACTGTCCCCCGAGATTAGATGAGTAGCCTCAGGGGATGGGGGATCCGAAGAAGTCCAGAGGAGCCTGTAGCCACCTGGCCTGGGGAAGGGCCTTAACACCGGCCACCTCCCAGCATCCCCAAAGGAGGAGCAAGACCCCCAGTGGGGGGCAGAGCTGTGACAGAGGGGCACACTGCCCCCCGGGGCCTCCTGGGGCCAGCGGAGGACCCCAGGTCCTTCTGCTCCTGTGCAGAGGCTGCCCACAGCCAGGAGAGAAGAGGTCAGTGTGGAGTGTCCTCTGAGCAGCCTGGTGTGGCCCCTGGAGCTGACACACGAGGAGACCTTGCTCAGTTAGGAAGGACATCACAGCAGTGTCCCTGTGGCCAGGTGGGGATGAGGATGAGTCAGCAGACGCCAAGAGGCCACAGGGACGGTGGCCCTCCTCCGTCCCCTGAGGACCCTGCAGAGCACAGACACAGCCCCAGGGAATGCAGCACCCCGTGGGCTGGTTTCTAGCTCTTGGCCTGAAACAGAGACGAGTCGTTGAGCAAAGCAAGCAGGCCACAATACAGGTGGCACCTGGTGACACGGCGCTTCACTCTGCACCTGCGTTTACTGAGCGTTCGCTTAACCAGGGGCACCTTACGTCCGCCCCTCACAGCAGTCCTGAGACTGGTCTAGCCCCATTGTTCAGAAATGGAAGATGAAGCCCAGAGATGTTCACTAACTTACCCCAAGTCACTCAGACTCCAGCAGGATCCGAAGCCGGGATGGCCTGATGCCAGAGGTCTGCTCCCTGGGCCTGCTCCGAGTGCCTGCTGTCCTCCCTGGGACACTGTGTTCTGGCACACCCACCCAGGCAGGATGACCTAGGGCAAGCGTGCGTCTTACCCCGATGGTGGTGGCCATTTCACTCACTCCATATGGACACTGCGGGCAGCTGAGGATCGTGGCCTGCAGGTTCCTCCTTCAGGGACCCGGGCGGCTGAGCTTTCCTGGAACGTCACCAGCTTGTGGCAGGGGAAGGAGGCCGAGGGCGAATTGCACAGCCACTCTCCAGTTTTCTTCCCAGAAGTGATTCACTTCCACTCACATCCCGTTGGCCAAAGCGAGTCGGTGTCTGCGCCGTGGGCTGGGTGGAGACGCAGCTCTAGGGGGCCCTGATGGAGGAGGATCTGAACATGGTGGCGGCATGGCTGGTGACCACCGCGTGTGACAGCTCCACTTCTCATGACCGTATGAAATAATCATGCAGCTCAGAGGAGTCCTGAGGTGACCTCTGTGGACACTCCGCACTACCCTGGGGTTCAGCCATTCCACCAGGCACTGGCCTTCTCCGTGGTGACCTCTCACCAAGTGGCAGAGCTACGGGGGCAAGGAGATTATTTGAATGAAGTTCTAGGTGGTGCTGAAAAGGCTCTGAGGTCCTGAGAGGACCCCTTCTGCAGTGTGGGCCCAGACGCCTCCGGGCACATCTCAAAGGCAGAGCCTTCTTAACTAAGCCTGCTATGACTTGAATAAGTGTCCCCCCCCCCCCCCGCCACCAGATCCATGCTAAATACTTATCAACCTGGGCACTACTGGGAGGCTGTGGAACTATTAAGAGGCAGGGCCTCTTGGAAGGAAGTTAGGTCATTGGGGGCGTGTCCTTGAAGGGATATTGGGACCAGAGCCCCCGCTCCTTCCCTGCTTCCCAGCCACCAGGATGATCTGGCAGCTCCACTGCTCTTTGCTCCCCACCATGATGCACTCTGCTACCACAGGCCCAAAGCAACAGGGCCAAGTGACTAAGGAATGAAACCCCAAACCACGAGCCAAGTAAACCTTCTTCCTTTAAAGCTGATTTGCTCAGGTATTTTGTGGCATCAGCAGGAAGCTGACTGACTGGTGGTTTAGGAGGGGGAGCACACTTTCCGCTGCTCACTGTGATTCCACCTGTGGTCAGGGACGAGGAGCCAGGGAAGCTGTAACGTGGCCCAGGCACGGAGCCTTTCCCGGGCAGGCAGAGGTGTCACAGGGTCCCAGGACAACCACCGAGCCCCGCAGGTCAGGAAGAAAGGGCTGGGAGAGAAGCAGGGCCTCAGTTCCAAGGTGCCAACTTCTCCTGGGGATTTCGGTTGCATCTTGAACCCTGAACAGCAATGATTTTCTGAAAGATCTCAGATATTAATCCCCTGGGAAATGTTAATCAGCCCTTATAGGAATATACTAAGTTCTGAAACTTGAGAGGAAATGACACATCTAACACATCTTCTTTTTCATACAAAGGGCTCCCTACCTCCTCATTCATTCAACCATCCATCCATTCGTCCATCCATCCATCCATCCATCCATCCATTCATAAATCCATCCATCTATCCACTCATTGAACAGAGAGCAAATGTGGATCTGGTTCCTACTTCATAGGAATTACATGTTAATGGCAATTGCAAAAGAGACCGATAGCCATTATATAATTGCACAGATGTGTAATAACAACTGATACATAAATAAGGCACATATTGATATGAGAATAATAAGAAGAAGGGCTGATCTAGCGTGGAACCACGTCACTAGTGCTCACCCTGCCCAGTTCTCCTCCCCTGCCTGGGCCTCAGGACACTAGTTCCCCATCCCTTTGGGGTCAGGTGATTGGTTTTGGCCAATGAAGGGTGACTATATATACGCCATTCAAACATCGCCCATGATTCTGCAGCCTCTTGTTCCCCTCTGAGGCACGGGGGTTGAGAAGGTGGCAGCATGAGGTGGCAATAGCCTGAATTTACTGCATGTAAGAACCAGACCCCAGACAGGTGCCTGAACTGCAGCTACTGGGTGTGATTCAGCTGTGAAGGGCCATTGAGTGCTGGAGGTTGTTACTGCAGCACAACCTAGCGCAGCCTGACACCCCTAGGGTGGGGCAGGGCAGAGGGTCAAGTAAGGCCTGCAGAGGAAGCAGAAATCTACCAGATGAGTAGAGGACCCAGGAAACGTAGGTCGGCTGCCCGGAGTCACCCACGCTGTCTGCTGTGACCCAGCTCAGGTCTCTGCACTGGCTGTGCCAGGTGAGAGGGCCCATCCAAGAGACGAGCCCTGGAGTCCCATGCGTGCAAAGGGCCTGGGAGCCAGTGAGACCCAATCTGACGGCCAGGAAGAGCTTCAATAGCTGAAGTTGGCGTGTGAAAACAGGCACCTGGCTGGAGAGGCTCAGAGCTGTCAGGCAGGTTTGAAAACCACGTTGCCTGCCTGGCTTCAAAGCCAAGTCCACCGCCGGCCAGCTCTGTGACCCTGGACGAGCTCCCTAGCCTCTCTGTCCTCGGGCCCTCATCTGTGAGGTGGGGATGATGGTCGTTTCTACCACCTAGTTTTCTGGGGATGAACTGACACTATCCTGAGGGCCAAAGGCCTTTTCTCTAGTCGGGGAGAACAAGGTATCCAGAGAGTGAGCCTGGCCAGCGTGGGAGCCCTGTGATCCTGCCCACCGCCCCGGAGCCCACTGAGGTCCTGAATCAGCCTCTGTTTCGATTAGTATCTCCAGCTCTTGGGAAAGATTTAGGAGGTAGAAGGGAAAAGTAATGGCTCACAACTATAAAAACTACAACAACAAAAAAAAAAACAACACAAAACCTTATCATAGAATAACATTAAAATAGACTTAAAATTCAGCTACTAGAATCTTCCCTTTTTAAGTCTTACTTCTTTCTAAAATATCCCCAGCACCCTCCCTTTGCTTACATCCATACAAAGACAGGAAACTCACTAGGAGTCAGTCCTTTTCCACGTGAGCAAGACTTTTGGACGGGGAGCCAGGGGTCAGAGCTGCAGGGTGGCCCTGATGAGAGGCCTGGATGCGAGTCTCTGTCGCGGGAAGCCTGGGTGTGTTGAAAGTGACTTCTCCGCTTTCCGTTTTAAAAAGATCTCTTTGGGATCCACCAAGACGTCCCTGAATGGGTGGATGGATCGCTGAACTGCAGGACATTCAGACGACCAAATATTATACGGCTCTAAAAGAAGTGAGCTGTCGAGCTATGAAAAGACAGTGAGGGACCCTACATGCATGTTCCAGGGTGAAAAGAGCCCATCAGAAAAGACTCTATGTCCTGTGATCCCCACTATGGGACATTTAGGAAAAGGCACAGCTCTAGAGACTGTGGAAAGAGCTGAGGGTGCCCGGGGGAAGGAGTCGGAGGATCTGAGGACGCTGTTGTGACGGACACGTGTCCTTACACATCTGTCCAGACCCCTACAGTGAATGACCCCAGGAGTGAGCCCTGTGGACACGGTGCACTTTGGGTGACAAAATGTCATTGGTTGGAATAAATGTCTCACTCCGGTGGCTTTGCCTTCCTCACCATCCTGCTGTGATCCCACAACTTCTCTAAACAAATAAAACCTTTTTAAAAAAAAAAAAAAGGAATCTCTTTTGGCAGCTGTGTAGAGTGTCATCTGCAGGGGGTGAGGTGACAGCAGGGCAGGTGCTCCGTTCCTGAGCATTAATTAATACTGAGCTCCTCGGAAAGCTCTGCCTGTAGCACTGGCCGGTCGGTCCTGAGAGGGCTCTGGTGGGGCTCCGGAGCCCTGGGCGCCTCCTCTGAAGCTCTAATCCTCTGGACCATCTTTACCTGCTCAGGTGTTGGGATCCCCTGGAAGCAGGAATCCCCAGATGCAGTTCTCCGGTCCTGCTACTCAAGGGGCCCATGTGCACGCTCGCCCGAGGCCTGGAAGAGCCTCTGGTGCCACTCCCAGCACTGGTTGTCCTGGGTGGTTGGTGCCATTGACGTCAGCACGGTGACAGCAGGCTTTGGTTGCAGCTGGCAGGATGTAAGTTAGATGATAAGCAGCCTTTCCCAACACCAAGGACTATGTTGACAGCTCCAATGCAAACTGCCGGAAGATTGAAGGTGACAATACAATTTATCATCTAAATTGAGACACTCATTGGGGACAAAGGCCAAATCAAGAGCAACACCAAGACAACAGGTGCAGACTGGGGCTGTCCTGGGCAAACCAGGATAACGGTCCCCTTACTAAAAGTCTACCTGTTATTTTTTGCAATTTAAACCAGTTTGTTTGGTTTGAAATAATTCTGTTAATGGCACACGGAGCCCCCACCGCGGATGCTCTGTCTCCATCAAGCATTGGGCAAGCTGTGTCCCTTAGCCTGGCTGCTTTCCCAATGGCTCCACCCTCCTATCTCATGGTCCCCTGTGGGGGACCTCTATTCCCTCTCTCTTAGACAATCACAGCACATTGAACTAAAGAGTCGTGTTCACAGTCGTGAGGTTAATTTTATGTGTCCACTTTGACTGGGCCACAGGGGTGTCCAGATAGTTAGTCTGGGTGTGCTCATGAGAGTGTTTCTGTATGGGATGAAGATATGAATCAGCAGACTGAGTCAGGGAGATTCCCTGATATAGGTGGGCCTCATTCAATCAGTTGAAGGCACGAATAGAATAAAATGACTGCGTCTCCTTGGGAGTGAGACACAGCTTTTCCTGCCCGGGTGCCTTGGAGCTGGGACATTGGCTTTTACCTACCTTTGGACTCAAACTAAAACATGGGCTCTTCCTGGGTCTCCGGTCTGCTGGCTTTTAGACTGGAATAATACCATTGGCCCTGCTAGGTCTCTAGCTTGCTGTCTGTGGCTGCGGATCTTGAGACTTGCCAACCTCTATAATTGTATGCGTGTGCCAGTTCCTTATTCTATGTGTGTGTGTGTGTGTGTGTGTGTGTGTGTGTGTGTGTGTACCCATCATCAGTGGAGAATATACAAGTCCTTAATGGCACTGGATACCCCACCTAACACCTAGCAAATGCCCTAGGACAGCCCTAGCTATACTAGTGCCCTAGTACATCTCTATTTTCTCCCTTCTTGACCCCTTGACTGACGGGGAACAGCCACTTCTGTGTCCCCAACACCCATTTGGACTTAGCAGTCAATGCTTGTTGAATGTGGGACCAGATGTAGATGTGCTTGCCACCCTAAGCCTTGATGAGATATTGGAGCCCCCAGTCCTTAGGAATCAAAGCAAGAACAAGAAGTAAAAATGCAAACTGCATTTTAGATGGACCCTAAACCCAAGCCCAGGCCTAGTCTGTGACGGGGGGTGGGGGGGGTGGTGGTCCCGCCCTGGCTGAATGAGTGAATGCAGGAATGAATGAGTGATCTGCAAATGCGTCAGCCAATAAAGACAAATTGACCCGGAAATTACACTTTATTATTCTTTCACTCTTTTAACGCCAGCTTTGGTTTATTTCTAGTGAGGACTTTTTTTTTTTCCTGGTACTGGTTACTTGAAACTTAACCTTTAATTCCTGCCGTGCAGCAATTTAAACTAATTAGCTGCTGGAGCGGCCTCCTTCCCGCGCACCATCTGATCCTGAAACCCTAGCTGGGCGGCTGCGCCTCCTCCAGGGTTCAGCACAGATTTCTCTGGTGGCAGCTCCCTCCCTCCCGCGCCGCCCCCCCCCACCCCCCCGCCACCCCGGGGAGGATGGTGGCCAGGGGTGCCCACGTAGCTCTCCAGAATGCTGGAAACTGCAGAGCCTCCCTTCCCCCTGCCCCAAATCAGGCCTCTGGCTTTGCCTCTCCAAAGAGCCACACAGTGCGCCACCTCTTAAGAGCCATCAGGCATCCGCACACAGGGCCAGAGACAGGAATGAGACTTCTGCCCCAGGGCTCCCGGCGCCTGGCTGATCGGGGGACTCACCCCTCAGGACAACTGGCTTTCCTCTAAGGAACCAGGGCTGCGGTTGGCACCCACATTGATTTTTGTCACTCCCGGGGGCATTCATAATCAGAGAGGACAGAAACAACTAAGTCACTCAGCCATTCTTTGATGTTTAAAAAAAGAAAAGATGGAGCCAATAGCAGCCCAAATTTGCATCCGCTGCTGCAGCCCAGAGACAGGCAGAGAGGGCTTGCTCCCCATCACGCTGCTGTGCATGGAGCGCCCGAGGGTTTCCCAGGGATTCTGACTCTGGAGCCCTTCCCCAGGGTGGTCTGAGCACTTCCTGTGACCCTGTGGCCTCCGCCCCCTGAGGGGCAGTGGTTAGAGCCCCTGCCACCAGACTGCCCTGGCTCAGGTCCTGGCAGGCAGGGCTGTGCTACCTCCCACAAGTTACTTACCTTCTCTAAGCCTCCTTGCTCCCTCTGTAAAGGGGGCGTGGCAGTACATAATGACCGACCCAGGGGCTGGGTGACACTTAAACCCCTAATCCCAACCAAGTAGCTAACACAGGGCCTGGTGCCTGGCAGGACCCCTAAGCTCCCGTCCTCCCACTTGACACTTCAGGAAACAGAGGCAACCCCCAGAGGACAGGCCCTTCCCAAGGTCGCAGGGCCAGGAAGAGGAGGGACCCGGTTCCACCCAGGCTTGTCCAAGGGCAGCCCCTGCTCCTAACTGCCTTAGGGGTTGAACAACACCTAGGCCCGGCTTAGGGTAATTCAAGGCCACTGAATCAAAAGGGAACAGATCTAACGTGTCACAGCATTAGATGTGCCTGACAGGACCTTTTCTATGTGACTCTTTCCCTGAACCTACTATGCTTCCAAGAGTCTGCCCCTGATTCTAAAGAGGCTCTCCCCGGGTGTTTTCATCTGCTTTTGACGCTAGGATTTAGGCCTCCCATTTTCACACATGGACATCTTTCCGATATGTGTTACGCACCACGCTCTCCCAGTCCTCATGCACCGGCAACCATTCATGTTAGGGCTGGAGGACACTCACTGGCCCTCTCTCGCTTCACATCTGAGGAAACTGAGGCCCAGAGGAGGCGTGGGTGTCTCCAAGGTCACCTTGACTTGGGCACGGCAGGGTTGAAGCTAGAGCTCAGGATGAAGGCCACAGCCCACGTGAATGCTCAGTGCATTTCATCAGAAGGTCCCCACGATGGGGGCCCTGCAGAGCCGGAGGCCACCAAACAGGACAGAGGCAGACAGCCAGGTTTTCCTTTCAATCACCCTAATGCCAGGTGACCAGCAGCCTCTGCTTGAAGGTTACATAAAGAGCAGGTTTCCCGCTCTGCTGGGGACTGGCGATCTTGCTGGGTGCACCTGGCACCCCTCCTGCTGATGCTGGTCTCTTCCTGCTCCTCCAGGTTCATCTGCAGAAAGGCCAGAGGCCCCACGGCTCCCCGGGGAAGGTGGACATGGCCAAGTTTAACACTGGTAAATGCAGGCATTTGAGACATTGGTGTGAACGCTCACCACGCTCTTAGTCCATCCCACTGCACTGACTTCAACAAGCTGCATCCCCAAGGTCAAGGTCAAGGTCAAGAGCTGGTTCATTACTCCTGTGGTAGGAGGAACTATGAAGTCACTGTTTGGGTATAGACAGGGCAGAGGATTGGGCCAACCATTCAATCGGCTACGATGGGCAAGAGAAGACAGTGCGGTGGTCAAGGGCTTGGTCAAGGTCGATTGTGAGTTCAAGCCTTGGTCCTGCCATTTGTGAGCTCTGCACTGTGAGAGACGCACTGGGCAGGAAAGGCTCTCTCAGCCTCTGCAGGACACGGGCCTGACTCCAGGAACCCAGAATGACACATCAAACTCTAGTGTGCCTGTGTGGGGCCAAGAACGAGCCACGAGAACAACAGTGGTCGCCGAAATCCATATGGCCCCCCACCCAGGGTCAAGGCCAAACTCTGCACCCCTTGGTGAGGCCCTGGCACTCCCCCCAGGACCTGCCGAGCCTCAGGCTCTCAAACACCTGGCCTCCCACACGGTTCCCCCATTCTCTTCCCAGCTCCCCAAGAAGCACCTTCATTCACACACAGTGTGACTGACTTCGCCTCCAGGCGTGTCCTCTGAAAAGGTGGCCATGTCCCAAAGACAGTGAGTCCCAACACCAGAACGCTGAGTGCTCTGACAGACCTGGTCAGCCAGCCAGGGAGGCAGGTGAGGGACAGGGGGAAGACTACTAAGATTTCATGCCATCTGATCAACGCAGCACATCCTTGTCACACCCCATCTACCTGACAACTAAGGGGGACACGGGTGGGCTCACGGTGAGCGCTTTGGACCAGAAACCAGGAGGTCTGGGTTCCATTTCCTGGAAACTGTTGGTTTGTGACCCTGGGCAATTGCCTGCCCTTTTGGTCTTGATTTTCCCATTTATAAAATGAAAGGCATGAATTGACGCCAAGGAGCTGTGCGCGATGCAAGGGAAAGAGAAAAAAAAAAAAAAAAAAAAAAAACCTCGAGAAAGGAGCCCTTTCCTAGCGTGTCAGGCAAAGAGGAAAGGGGCACAGGTCCGTTTCTTAGGGCCCAGGCAGAACCATGGCTGGATGTAGTGGACAGTCTTTGGGTTCCAGTAAAGCGCCTTCTCTCACCAGCCAGCGTGGAGCGCACCCTTCCGTGCGCGGTCAGGAGGCTGGACACCCGGCTCCGGGGAAGCTCCCCAGGGACGGTTCTGAACCGGGATCTCAGCCTCTGCCCTCCCCAAGTTTACAGTGAAGATGTGATGGTCACGCACAGGCCGCCGTGCGCTCTGCACACACGAACCCCTCCAGGCCTCCTGGGGCGCCGGGTGCCCGCCTGTGGCCCTCGCTCCTTCCCAGCTGGAGAAGCGCGGGCACCGCGCAGTAACGCAGCTGGCCCCAGGTCACCCAGCTAGAGAGTGACCAAGCTGGGATCTGGAGCCAGGCGGTTCGGTCTCAGAGTCATTCTGGAATCCTCTGCGATGGGATGGAGAGGGAGGTCCCTTGGCAGAGAGTGAGGGGCGCCGAGGGAAGGGGGCCCACCCGAGCAGCGGCAGGTCCTGGGCGCTTCTGTAGGGGGCGCTCTAAGCCACAGGAGAGGCTGGAGGGCACCGGGAGAAGTGAGAGGGAGGGCAGCACCGGGCAGAGGCCTGGAGACCACGGGCGCAGCGGCTGTGGGGCTTGATGAGCGCAGCAGGAGCCGGGCTGTCCCAAGGCGGCAGCCATGCCCTCCTCCACAGGCCTCGGCTGTGCATGTGCAGAAATGACAGGTCACACCAGGCCCAAACCCAGGGGAGAATGGGGGACCCCCAAATGGACCCACACTGCCTCCTCTTTGCCGCCTCTTCCTCCTCTTCATCCCAAGGGAAGACAGCAAGGCCAGGGAGACTGTGCACCCTGACGCTCCCTCTCAGCTCTCCCTCGTTTTAGCTCTGAGACCTTGTGCACATATTAAACCTCTCTTGTCCTGTGTGAACTGAATGCCACCCACCGCAATGTCTACCCCACTGGCTCGTTTCAAGGATACAGTGAGGCAATGTGTACAGAGTGTTTTGAACACCTGCTGGCACACAGTAGGTGCTCATCTGGGCTTGGCCATTCTTTATATTCCCAGGATGCTTGGGTTCTGTTTTATCCCCTTGACCTCCCCACCCCCATCACAGATCAAAAAATCTGAAGGTCTAAGAACTGTTGGGCTTTTTTTGTTTTTTTTTTTTTTTATAGTTGTAAATGGACAGGATGAGTTTCTTTTATTTGCTTATTTTTATGTGGCGCTAAGGACCAAACCCAGAGCCTTGATCATGCTGGGTCCTGGGCAGCGCCGTCTGCCCGTCACGATGCCTCTGTGCCAGGAAAGGACCAGGAGGAGGGGGGAGAGAATGCACCTGCCCAGGAGCTCCCAGACAGCTTCGCTGCAGGAAAAGCAACTAGAAATTTTTGCAAAGGTCGGATGGACAGACTCGGAGCCAAGTGCTACCTAAGAAAGGGAGCAGCACAGTGTTTCAGTCTTTCTCGTGGTGGCCCTCCATTGCCTTGGACGTGAAAATCCGAAGCCACAGCCAATTCATATGCTGGCTCTACGCTTGCACTTTATAAAAAGTCAGATTTCCATCCACTCGCCAAAAACAAATTTTTGCCTTTGTGGAGATACTATCATCCCTGTTGGGAACGCCCAGGTGCCATGGGGAAGACATCAGGTTTTCCCTTATTGTTATCAGTTATTTCCTGACTGTGCGGCTGTTGAGAAGACATTTAGAGCATTAAGTACATGTCAGGCCCTGCTCCAAGCACATTTTTAAAATCATTTAATCTGAGAACAGCTTATGCAGGAGGTGCTGCCTTATCCCCTCTTTATATATGAGGAAAACCACAGTTCAGAGAGGGTAAGTCACTTACCCCAAGTCACAAAGCTAGTAAGTAATAGAACCAAGACTCAAATCATGGCGGCCTGGGGCCACAGTGAATGGTTCCCACGCAGGGTAACTGGGCACCACGTTTGCAGCTGAGGAAGGCGAGGAAGAGAAGTCACGACGGGTGGGTTGGGCTGTGGGTCCAGGGGTCCATGTGGGCGGAAGTACTTTGGAAAGTTGAAGTGGCCTGTAGTGCAGGGCCGTGTCCGCGATCAGGATTAACATGTGCAGACCACATAGGACCAAGTCCAAGTTAAACCAGAGGGGAGCCACAGCCAACTTGGGGTTGGATATCAAGTTAAGGAGGTGAACCCACAGAAACCCAGAGGCAGGGTGAGAGCTCCCCGCTAGGCCAGACCAGAGCATGGGGGGCTGGGGTGGGATCTGGAGGCTAAGTATTTAGGCAGCTGCGCTGTGTTCAGATGGGACCCCTTCCTGCCGCTGGGGCCTCTGGGGCCGCTGGGGCTGTTCCCACCCCGTCCAGGACCCCACACACTCAGCCCTATTCTTCCTCCACTCCACCCATCCTCTCTGAATTTTTAGGGTGCAAGGAACACACTCACGGAGTCCAAAACCCTTATTTTAGAGATGAGGAAGCTAAGGCTCAGAGAGGGGATGTCATTTGCCTAAAGCCACCCAGCATTTCTGGCAACAAGGTTGCGACTCTGGAGGCCTCGCTGCATGCTGTGACTCTCCCAGGTTTTGAATGATGGGTTCCTTTTTCTCCTCTAGGCACCTTGCTGGAAGGGCTTATCTTTCAAGTTGCACCAGATTCACTTGCTCTTCCCAAGGCCTCTTACTACATCATCTTTTTTTTTTTTTTTTTTTAAGTAAATTTGGCTGAGTCACTTGACCTGGTTAGAACTCAGTCGGAACTTCCTCCCAGAGTCAAGTTTCCTAGAGCTTTTTCTTTTCATGCAGCTGTTTTAGAATAATCTGGGAAGAATAGAAAATGAAAACCTTGGCAGAATTTCCATGCCTATAGAAGTGGACGTTTGGTATCTTTGAAATTAAAAATACAGAGTTAAGGTCCATAAGAGATGGATGGGCCTCGACTTGCCAGTCTCTGAGGTCAACCATGGCTGGACACCTTGGCTAATCCAGCTTTGAGGCAATCTGCCCACGAGAGACTCAGATATCAGAGAACCTCTGGCATGCTATCGCTCCTGTCGGTGTGCATTGTCCCCTCTGTCCCTTCCTGTGCCTGACCATTAATTGCCCGTGGTCCTCTTCCTCCATATCTCTGATCCAACCTCAGAATCCTTCTCAACACAGTGCTCTAGGAGGCCCTGACCCATCCACCAGTGTTGGGCCTCAGGATAAATTCCATTGGCTCTTCTTGATCTTGTCCAGTACTCCATGTGACAGATGGGGGACAAAGCCCAGGAAGCTAATTGCACTAAGCAACTCCTGTATCTTTAAGGCCTGCAGTGGAGACCCCATGATTTTGTCCTCATCTCATTGACTATGGACCCATATGTCAGTGTAAGGGTCATTCAGACTCCATCGCTCAAATCCTGGCTCTACCACTGATCCTGCCTCATATTCTTGAGCTTGGCATCGGATTCTGCATTAGTCAGACAAGTGGTGGTAACAAACAGGCCCCACACCACAACATGCATTAGTCAGGCAAGAGGTGATAACAAACAGGCCCCACTTTGTGACGTCGCAAAGACCATCAGCCTTGACTTCTCCTTGTGCAATGTCTGAGGCAGATGCTTCTGGCCATGGGGGCTTCCTTCCATGTTGCCACTCGGGGACCTTGTGTCCTTCTGTGGTGTAGCTTCTCCATCCCACAGGGTCTTCTCATCTGCCTTCAGCTGGAGGAAGGAAAACGACTGAGGGAGATGTGCCAGCGCTACGCGCCCTTGGCTCAAGAAAACCATGTGGCTCTTCTATTCGGGCTCCGTTGACTGAGCCAGATCTGATGGTGGGGAGACCACTCCAGCTCCATGACCAGGAAGAAGAAGGCCTGGGGGTATGGAGAAAGAGGGTAAAGGAGAAGAAGAAAGGAGGAGAGAGGAGGAGGAGGAGGAGGAGGAGGAGGAGGAGGAGGAAGGTGGGAGAGGAAGTAGGGAAAACATGGGAGAGCCCAGGCAGAAAGGAGGACTTGAAGGCGATTCCACCACAGATGCTTCTCAGCCCCATGACCAGCTGACTTCCTCGCGGGACACCCCATTCCTGGTCCCACCCCCAAAACCTGTTCCCAACGACAGAGTCCACACCCCCCCCCCCAGACACTTGGAGAAAGATCTGTCCCAGTTCCCACAGCCACAGGGTACAGAATCAGGCCTCCTCCGGGAGCATGCGGTTTCCAAGTGTCGCTGAGTCAGCGTATTGGGGGGGGTCGTACCCTCAGCCCTTAGAATATTCTAAATGAGCCAGAGCCCAGCCCACACTCACGGGCAGAAGGCTCCTCCACTCTTCTCCTCTGTATGTACGTATATCACCTTCAAACCAGGTTCCCGGGGCTTGCTCAGTCTCTCAAAGGCACAGAGATCTACTCAGATAGAGTCACTTGTAAATAGAAAACAAAAACTGTCCAGGGACACAAGGACGGGAGGACAGAGCCAGCCCGTCAGGGGTCCTCAGGAAACAAGTGGACTTGCTCATTTCAGAGGTTAAGGGGCCTCTATCCGAGACCTGGGGTGAAATAAAGAAGCCAAGGTGCCCTCCTTGTGTTGAGGACCGCCTCAGCCAAATTCTTCTGATGCAGAAAATTTAGAAAACACGATAAACAACAAGAAGAGCTCGCTCCCAGGCCTGCTTAGCTTTGAAGTACTGACGGGCCTCCTGCTGGTGTTATACCCACAATTCTCAATAAAGAGTAGGGGATAGGAGGGTAGTTTTTTTTAAGAGATTTTACCTAATCAAGCCAAAGTGACTGGTTGCCTCGCTTCTCGGGAACCCACCGATGGTTTGGTTTCGTCCACGCTCCATGAAATCTAGGCCCAGGGGGGCCCAGGCGTGACCTGCATATATTCTTCCTATGCTAATTTTTGTTTGGGTTTCTGAACAAAACTGGTCTTTTAAAGAAAAATTTAACAGATTTGAAACCAGAAACCCGGTCCCCCCCTGGAGCATTCAAAAATGCCAACTGAAGGTTTCCCGTGGGGTGGGGGGGGACTATGACTGATTTCCTTCCAAAAACAAGAGAAGTGTCGCCTGGGCTGTGACGCTCGAGGTCCCCAAGCCGGCCACTGTTTGCTTTCTGCGCACTCATTAACCACGGTGTGGGATCCAGTGACTGCTCTAATTTCCTACTTTAAATGTTTTCCTTTCCCTCTGCTTTTCAAAACTGCCTTTTCATGTCGGGCATTTACACACACACGCGCATTCAGCCACTTAGGCCGAGAGGCTGGTCTCTGTCAGACACAATAAAAGGAGACAGAAACCACCGCGGATGACAGTAGCATTAGTGTTGAAAATGGAAATTTAATTTCCAGAAATGAACCCCAGCCATCAAAGCTCCCTTTGTTGCTGCTGGGATCAGAAATGAATCGGGCCTGAAAGGAAGGGAACGGGCAATTAAAGCCATCTCAAAGAGGTATTTGTTATGTGTTGGAGCAGATGCCTGCAAAGGGGCCTTGGGACACAGGGGGCCCTCAATAAATGTTTTTGATGGAAACGAAGATAATCGTAAGGCCTTACATGTGTACGGCGATTTAGGGGGACAAAGCGCTTTGCCTGTGTGGTGGGTTTGGATTCTCAGGGAACTGGGACAAAGGGCAACCCAGGAGAGAAACTGAGGCTCCAAGAGGGGAAGGGACCCAAGCTCCCCATGGTGAACTGGTCTCACCAGGGACTGGAAGAAGACCTTTGTCCTCCAAACTTTATTTCCAAGGTCAGAAACGCCTCAGGTTGCCAAGTAGCGCATCCCAGTACCATGTTCACCAATATGGCGGCCTGAGGAGGATTGGAAGGTGTGGACCTGGTCCTCCTCGGCCAGTTTCCCTATCAGTGCTGCCCTCCCCACTGCTGGGCGATGGCCCCCAGGGCTCAGGGGGGATCGAGGAAGAATGCCCTGAAGTCCTGAGTTTCAGAATAGATTCCAGAAACCCAAGGCTGGAGCGATGGTTCCTGAGCCCCTGACCCCTGTGGTTCTGAGGTGGTAACATGGAGAGGTGCTGCCCTCAATGTCAAGGACAGGAGGCCTAAGAGAATGAGGTCAGCCAGGACCCTCCTCACACAAGGGGAGACCCCGGGGAGACCACTCAGATGGACAAATGGAAATCTTATACTTTGGCCACATGAAACAGGTGACCTTCATTTGTCCTATTTGGTCAGAAACACATTTTGAATTCAACTCTCTTCGTATTAGATGGTGACTTTCTATTACTATATATTTCTATTGATTAAAATTCTAAAACCAAAGCATCAAGATCTTGAAAATAAATAAATAGATAGATAGAATAAATAAACAAGTAAATAAATAAATAAATAAATAAATAAATAAATAAATAAAGGGTCTTGGAGGTAGCTATAAAATCCTCAGAGAGGACTGGGACACCAGAGGAGAATCCCTATGGCTCTCTCTCTTGAATTGGGACCAGGGAGACATCAAGACATTCATTATTTCCTGGGGAAAATAAGAATTGACTGAATTTACTCCATATTGACCAATTACTGCCACCCCATCTCAAATCATCAGAGAAATAATTAACCAGCAAGTATTCAACACAGCACAACAATACAACCAATTGGAAGGAAAACGATAATAAAGTAATAATAAATCAATAAAGTTAGTCCATATCTCAACCCTGGAAATTGCTGGGCACTGTGGTGCACACCTGTAGTCCCAGGGACTCGGGAGGCTGAGGCAGGAAGACGGTTAGTTGAGGCCAGCCTCAGCAACTCAGTGGGGTCCTGAGCAACTTAGTGAGACCCTGTCTCTAAATAAATTTCACAAAAAGGGACTGGGGACACGGCTCAGTGGTTAAGCAACACAGGGTTTTAACTCCGGTACCATAAATAAATAAATAAATAGATCCATAAAGAAAAGTGACCTGGAAAATCGAAACTTAATCTCGAATTTAAGTTTTAAAAATTAAGCCATAAGAGTCCCAGAAGAAAACATTGGAAATCACCTTCATCTTCCTGGAAGGGGAAAGCTCTTCCTGACAGCACCTCAGAATCCAGGTGCCATTCAAGTGGAGATTGATACATTTCATGAAATAAAGATTTTAAACCTTTCTGCAAGGCCCCCAAAGGAAAAACAAAACAAAACAAAAAATGTAAATAACAACTGCTTGAGGAATAGATCAGAAAAAGACCTGCCATTCAGAAGAGAAACAGAGATGGGAAACAGAAGAGGTTTTTCCCAAAAGTGCATTGAGCTGGGGTTTTTCGCCCATCAGGACGGCAGAACCCCAAAGTCGTGCCGACCTAGTCTGTTGTCAAGGACAGGGGGTAACAGGCATGCGTCCTGTGGAAAGGAATCACACGGTGCGGAGAGAGGGTGACGAGTGAATATTTTAATGGCAATATTTATCCGAATCCCAAAGGTGGACGGGAGGCCCTTTGACCCAGCCTTGTAATTCTGAGAACTTCTTCCACAGATGGACATCCACGGGGGGATGACGTCAACCCAAGTCTAGCCATGGCCCCACGGTTCACAACAGGACAGGAGTGGGAAAATCCCAAATGCCCAGGTACATCCAGGTACTAGGGAATACAGCAGAGGTGTAAAAAAAGAGAAGAAAACAAAAAACCTGAGAAAGTTTTCTATGTAGGGAAACCATAGCAGGTTTCATTCTTTGAAAAGATCAATGAACATGATAAATTTACAGCTATGCTTATTCTTCTTTTTGAATTGGGGAAGGAGAAAAAAGATAGAAAGAAAAAATACAATTTACTAGTCATGGAAGGCAAAAACAAACAAACAAACCAAAACCTACATCACTATGGTTTTCCACAGACATTAAAAAAAATGATAACAGAACACTTTAATAACTTTGTGCTAACACTTTGAACAATTTAAATCAAATGAACAGGTGCCTTGCTCAAATATCACTTCATAAATTGACACAAATAAATAGGAATATCCAAATGGCCCTCTGTCTATTTTTGAAATTCAATTTTATCATTTAAAACCTTCCTCACAAAACAATTTTGGGCCCAAATTGCTTTAATGATAAACTTTCCTAAACATTTAAAGAGAAAATGACACCAGTTTTACATGCTCAGAAAATAGAAAAAGTAGTCAGCATTACCATGATACTAAGGCCATTTGAAAACATTCAAGGAAAAAAAATCACATAACAAACCCCAATGAACAGGGAGATACACAGGAATTCTTGACTTTATCATATTACTTCACGTCTTAGATATTCTACGTTGTTAGATTAGCAGTTGGATCCAACGATATAGATATACAAGAAGTAATAGGATCAAGCAAAGTTCGTCACAGGAATGCAAGGTTGGTTTAATACTTGAAAATCAATATGATTCAGCATATTAGTGAAAGGGGAAAATCCTATGTTCATTTCAATAGACTCAGAAAAAATGTAGAGAAGATGTGTCACCCCTATATATTAAAAACTCTCAGCAAACCAGGAATAGATAGAGACTTTCCAAGGGTATCTACAAAAACCCGTATGGTAACACTATACTTAGTGGAGAAAAACTAAATGCTTTCCCTTTAAGATGGAGAATAAGATAAATCCTCACTTTTGGCAACCATCCTCCCTTCTGCACTGACCCTGCCACAGAAATTTCTGGCTTTCAAACGTCACTTACATGTCTCTGCCCCAGACTCCCACCTGCTCCATTACACCACGAGAGAGGGCAACTGGCAGCTTTAGGGTGACCTTTTAACCTGTGCCAATAACTACCGAAGCCATGGGTGGAAAAAATGGGGATTCCTTACACCACTTTTCTCTACATCTATATTCTGTGACATGTTCCTTAATAAAAAGATGATTGTTTTTAATTTGATGTCTTTCTATTTCTATTTAGTTGGCAGCACATCATCCTGAACAGAGGACTAGATGATTGTGCAGCTGAATTTAAGACCTGGTCAAACTATCAATGTGCTGTGTGACAAGTCTATTTCTCTTCTGGGCTTTGGCATCCTCAGTTAAAATGAGGAGGTGGGCTCTGTCACTGGTTTGAAATTTTTTCTTGTGCAGTCTTTTGCACAGACCCTGATAATTAATGCAGCTTCAGGGCAGGACCGAGAGCAAGGCCGGGGACAGGAAACTCCATGGGCTACAGCCCTGTGCTTTTGCTGTGTTTGGGTCAGGGTGGATCTCAAAGTATTATGTTTTGTTTTATTTCCTTCCCTTAGACAGACTTATTGATTGATTGATTGATTGATTGGTTCCAAAGTGTTAAAAGGGGTCAGTGAGGAGGGAAGGGGAAGATGGAACATGCCTGTTAGAAGTGGTTCAGGGAGCTGGGGAGGGGGAGGTATGGCCTGCAGCCACCCTCCTGCGTAGACGCCTCTCCCCAGCATCCACCACCCGTGCAGAGTCCTGGAGGCCTGCAGCAGCTGCTGAACTTCCTGAGAGAGCACAGGGACATGAAGGGAAGCGTCATCCAAGACCATATTGGCCCTGGACTGACCTGTTTGGACATCTGGCCCTGAGTCTGGGCAGAAGTGGAAGACGTGTTCACACTGGGGTTCCCTGAAGCAGATGATTAAGAATGTTCAGCTTGGATGTCCTCGGAGATGATCTAATTGAAGCTTTAAATGAACCAACCATTCCATAATGAAAACGTCTCAACAAAGGCATCAAGTTCTGTGCATCAGTCTGTTTTTCATTGCTGTAATGAAATACCTGAGGTAGGCTACTTGTGTGGGGAAAAAAAGGGAGGGCTATTAGCTCACAGGTTTGGATGCTGAAAATCCAAGGCTAGGTAGCTCCATGGGTTCAGGTTCTGGCAAGGGCCCTCTTGTCTGCATTGCATCATGGAGGGAAATGAGTGTGAGGAAAAGATTATGTCTCCACATGGGAGCCAGAGACTCTAGGGTTCTATAGTCCTGTCCAAACACACAACCTTAGTTGACCGAGGGCCTCTCACTAGGCTTCACCTCTTGAAGGTCCTATTACTTTAATATCCAAACCATAGTTTCTATCTCTGACTATTTTTTAGGATGCATATTTGCAAATGAAATTGTGAGGTGTAAACTCTGTCTGTGAAATTTCAGTTTGTTAATTTGATCATGTTTCTTTTCTCCACCTGTATACACAGATGCGTAAGGTAACAAGACATTTTTTCTGAAAACTAATTGTTTCCATCACAGAATAGGCATCCCATTCTCCAAGTCTCTTCTCCCTCATGTGGACATGAAGCAAACATTAATTTCAAAAGTTTTTCCCAGGTCTGGGGTCCTGTAAACTCTGCCACTCTGGGACCTTAGTAGAATATATCTTTAAAATTTTTAAATTTATAAGTAGAAAAGGAGCATGTCTGGAAAAAAAATGAAAAACTGAAGGAAAACTGTAGCAAATGTGAAAGGTTGGTGCCCTTAATATATAAAGGGCATCCACAAATAAATGACAAAATAAGAACATTATATAAAAACATTGTCAAGGCATAAATGGTTAACTTACAAAAGGAGTCAGGCAAATTGTTTGTTGACATGGAAAAATGTTTGGCCTCACCATATAACAGGAAAACATGAATTTTTAAAATAATACTTTTTAAACACATTAGAAAAGTTAACAGTATAAAGTCACACAGTGCTCTTCAAATATGTATATGATGTTATTCTGTTTAAATTTTGGTTTTCTTCTTTGCAAAGCAAGCCTAATAACTATACTCATTTCATAGAGTCATTAAAAGTTAGTTCAGTACTTCACAGTGCTGGAAAAACGATAGCTAAAAACGGTGGGATTTAGCACTCAGTATATAAATGTTGTTAGAAAACTGTTAATTTCAGTCAGGTGCAGGGGTGCATGCCTATAATCCCAGTGGCTTGGGAGGCTGAGGCAGGAGGATCATGAGTTCAAACCAGCCTCAGCAACTTATGAGACCCTAAGCAACTCAGTGAGATTCTGTCTCTAAATAAAATTTAAAAAGGGATAGGGATGTGGCTTAGTGGCTAAGCGCCTTGGAGTTCAATCCCTGCTGCTACCAAATAATAATAATAATAATAATAATAATAATAATAATAAATAAAAAGAAAATTGTTAATCTCAAATATCGCTAATCCATGAGCAATTAATGGATTTGCAATGCTCAAAATCCTAAAATTTGTACATAGAGTTTATACCTCACAATTTCATTTGCAAATATGCATCCTAAAAATTAATCAGAGATATAAACTAATGATAATGGACAAGGATATTGATTGCAACAATATTTATAATGCAGAAAACTTGAAAACAAACTAAATTTTCCAACAATATGAAATTGGCTACATAAATCATAATATCTCCATAACAAATTCTCTGCGCAGCCATTAGAAGTCACACTGAGGGATATTCAATCACATGGGAGAATGCTCACGATGCACTAAGTGATAAAAGCAGATTACACAGCAGTAAGCCCAGCCTGATTTCAATTTTGTTTAAAAAAAAAAAACAGAAAAGAAGAAGATATAGAGATAAATATTACCAGTGACAATCTTTAGATAGAAGGTAATTTCTCTTTTGTGCTTTTCTACATTCTGCAAATTCACTATGTTGACATTGACATACTTATCTAATCAGGATAAGAAAGAGAGTGATTCCGAGGTGCTACGCAGGTAAGAACTGCAGTTATCTGCATAGCTGTCTGCATAACCTACTTCCCTGTAATTTAACAGCTTAAGACAACAACCAAGTTATTATTTAATGTTGTACCTTCATGTGTCAGGAATGTGGAGGGAGCTCAGCGGAGAGATGTCTGTCTCCAGTGTTGGCTGGGTCCCTCCATGTTCTGCAGGGCAAACTGGCTCACTCACACCTCTGGTGTCTTGGTGGGGTGGCTGGACGGTTGGATCAGCTGGACCCACTCCTTCTCCGTGTGGCTTCAGAATCTCTCTGCATGTTCTCTGCAGAGGACTAGGTGGCCTTCTGACATGGAAACCCAAAGCTCTAAGCAGAAGGAAGTAGAAACAGTAGAAACCAGAACTGGCAGATTGTCATTTCATTGGTCAAAGCAGTTCCAGGTGAGTCCAGATGCAAGGGGTGGGGGGTAGGGGGGGTGGGAACAACCCCACCTGGAAGAAGCATACCCAAATTTGCAGCTATTTTTAGTGCACCGCAATTGCATAACCAAGCACAATTGCACATCTAAGCACCAGAGCCTATGATTATACTCAGAAGAAAATATAGGTATAGGATTTTTAATCCTACCTCTTCAACCAGCTAGATATCCCTAGAAGCTCAGACCCATCTGTGAAATGGAGCTTAGAGTTGCAGGAGGCACACTGGGCTGTGAAGCACTGAAAACCCAAGGAGGATTGTTTGTAAGCAGGCCTGGCACACAACCCACAGCACAGTGCTCACCGAGGTCCAGGCCACCCCTGCTCCTGGGAGCCCTGGACCATACTCAAGCCTTTACAGACTGTTTCTCCTGACACTGCAGCACTTACAAACTGCAGCCTTCTGGCTCCCAGGTAGGCTTCCTGGGGACGCTCTAGCACATGCAAATCCAGATTCCTGCTGGGGCCCAGCCTCCTGCCTCTGTTCTCTGAGATAAAGGCAGGTCTTCCTGCTTTCCAGAGGCCCCTCCACCCACACATGTCCGTGCACAGTAGCGCCCCCTTGACTACGAAGAATATGTTCAAAGACCCAGGAGATGCCTAAAACTTCAGGTTGTTCCAAACCCTGTGTACACCATGCTTTCTTCTTCTATGTACTTATCTAGGATATCTATCTAGGGTAGAGTTTAATTTCTAAATAAAACACAGCAAGAAATGAACAATAACTAGTGAAAGAATAATTACAGCAATATGCTGTAATAAAAGGTAAGTGGCTATGATCTCTCTCTGTCAAAATACTTAGATCTCTTGTATATTTTAGGTAATGTTTCACTTAAAGGAAACACCAAGCTTCCTTTTATGGCAAAGAGAAGCACTTTATGGCTTCTGTTTGCCATATCTGAATTTGTTGGGGTCACTACTCTTGCTCTTTGGGCCAACATAGTTAAGTAAGTGTTACCTGAACACACGTATATTGTGAGTTGATCTGATAACTGAGATGGCTGGGTGACTTACAGGTGGGTCCCATATACTGTGTGGATACACTGGACAAAGGAATGACTCATTCCCATATGTGCTTGTATAACCAAGCACAATTGCATATCTAAGCACCAAAGCCTGTTATTACACCCAGAAGAAAATATAGGTATAGGATTTTTAATCCTACCTATAAAGCAGCCTCAAAATCTAGGAACCATGCAGAGGCAAACCAACCCCAGAAAGCCACGCCTTCCATGAGCCTTCTGTGGGTGGCCCGGGGCAACCTGGCCAGCCTAGTCTTATAACATGGTAAGCGCCAGCCCTGTCTGGGATCCTGGCCACAAACCTGAAATGTGTGTCTTCATTCATTTTTAAAAGCTTCAGGACATTTTTCCTCCCAGATGTTAAACATTAAATGGCAAAGCTGATAGACACAGGCCCTCATGTGACTTTGATTTTTGCATCTTCCTTGATGCTAAGCTGCAGGAGGTCAGGGGCTGGGGGCCGGATCCTCAAAAAGTACTCACAAATCTCCCCCACCCCAGGAGGAGGCCCTGACCCTCTGGACAACAGCTTTTAATTTCCAGTGAGTTCTTTTTTCTTAAATCATTAATTTTGGCAATAGAAAAATCACCCACTGATACCAAAGAAAGCAGGCCCAATAGAAATCACCATCATCACCATTATTATTAATTATTAACATTACCGTTAATTATCAAGATCATCATCAATAATATCAATAATTTTGTTATTATTAATAATATATAATTAATAATGATGCTGATTATTCTAATAATAATGGTGGGTTAAGTCGAACTATCAGGAGCTGATGTAGCAGACCCTCCTGGCCCTGAGCACAGGGTTGTCACCTCCACTTAACCGGCTCTTGGTCCTCTCCCAGGGCTTGAGTGCTGTGTGTCCATCCCTACTGGAGTGGCCCCGGAGGGCACAGTCTTCCTCTGGTTCCCTGTCCTCCCTCCTGCCCTGGGTGGCACTGAGCACAGCAGGACCTCAGCCAGCACACCAGGCGGGGTGTCCAGTCCGGGCTGCGTCAGCGGGACCCTGGTGGATCTGGGTTTTCTAGGTGACTCACAGGTGATGGGAGAGGAAGGGCTCGGGGATTTGATGGGGGGTTGCTTTTGCTTTTGTCTAAAAAGCTTTTTACTATTTTAACACTTCACTGATCTGCACAGTGTATGAGGCGTGTACCTTCGAGGGGGTGTCGAGGCTGGCCTTGGCCTACGTCCAGTGGGCGCTGGCCTGCCCTCCACGGTTGCCAACTCCTAGCTCCTGAGTCCTGCATGGTGACAGGGTGACAGGTGTCCCAGACATTGCATGAAGGTCATGTGGGCCTACTCACTCACTCATGCCGTCGACAAGTGTCCACCCTCACCCCCTGGGAGCCCTCTGCTCTGGGCAGGGGCCACGCCTGAGCCACCAGCTCCAGGGGCGAGGAAGACGGAGCAGGGAGGCGCAGGACGCGGTGTCCGGCCACCGGGTCACTAAGAGGAAACCGCAGCACAATCCGGGGCAGCGGGAGGAGCCAGGGAAGACCGTGAGCCGCAGGGACAGAGCGGGCAGGGGCACAGGGGAGACGCACCCTCGGGGCTCACCCCAGGGACCACCGCCTCGGGCCGCACCCACCTGCCCCCGGGGACCCCAGTCGGTCCGAGAGGTGGCGGCCTCCCCGTCCAGCCTCCGAAGGCTCCTGCGTTGTGTCCAGGGCAGATGGCGACCGAGGGGACGAGTGCGGTGCACTTGGGACAGGGCCTGGGTCGAGGTCTGGCGCCGCGGAGGGTCAGGGGGAGCCAGGCCCAGGGCCCGGAGGGTGCCAGGCCGGCGACACAGGGCCGCAGGGTCTCAGCTCTGAGCTAGAGGGGTTGGAGCAGAGGAAAGATGGTGACCTGGTCTGCAACTTCACAGCCTCCTCTGACTCCTGCCCGCAGCAGCAGAGGGGCCCAGAGGGGAGGGGAGGCCGGAGGCCAGGTCAGCGCGGAGGCTGATGCACCGCAGGGTCCGCCCTGGAGGACAGCGGCCTGGGTCCCAGCCCGGGGGACGCTGCCAGGTGCCAGACAGGTTCTAGGGGTGGGGCCAGCAGGGCTTGCTGATGGAGGGGCCGGGGGTGGGGGGGAGAAGTCAGAGGGGACCCCCAGGAGGGGTCTGAGCACCTGCAGGGCCAGTGTGGGAAGGGCAGGAGGCCGGGCTGGGGGCCCCTAGGTTCCATCCCCAGCCAAAAAAAAAAAAAAAAAAAAAAAATGCAGCCCTGAAAGAAGAGGGGGGGGCTGTGTAGCCACAGGAGCCACCGGGGACAGAGGTGCCCAGCTGGGGAAGGGTCACTGACCCCAGGGCATTTAAAGATATAGTACTGGATTTGTTCCTCAAAAGAGGAAGAAGTTGAGTATTTTTATTATAATTTAAGGTGATATATGGGAAATTATTTTATTATAATGATTATAAATTATTTTATTTTACTATATGCCTTAGACTATATATTGGAATCAAGTAGGAAATCTTAATTTCTGGATATTTGTTAAATCTACAATGAAGATAAAATGGCAGCACTTTAAAAACCGTGTGGTGTGTGTGTGTGTGTGTGTGTGTGTGTGTGCGCGACATAAAAGTAAACCCAATATGCCATATACAGACACCCTTCAGTATTCCAGGAGATACCCAGCTCTGCAGATGGCCAGGTCTCCTACATAAAATGCAGGGTATTTACACATGACTCACACACAGCCCGCTTATGTTTTACATTATTTCTAAATTACTTATAATACCCAAAACAACCTTTCCTAGTTTTGACCCTGAGTTAGTTAAATTGGTGGAAGGACGTGCCTTGGATAAGGAGGTCCAACTGTGTGCACACATGGATACACAATGACACACACACACATCAGTGAGCGTGGAAAACAGCGGAGATAATTCCAGTCAGAATCTGTCATAGGGCTGGTAGGTTTTAATTTTTATTTAAAACATTATGAAGTAGGACTGGAGGTCAGTGTTAAAGCACATGCTACATGACACCCTGGGTTAAATTCCCAATACTGAGAGGAAAAATCACAAAATAAGAATGTCTCTACCAAATAAGATAGATGTGCCAACCCCAGGGTTCTCAGGGCCAGGCTCCCCAACCCTGGCTGCGAAGCTTTGCATTACCCAACTCCACCACTGGGGGGTAGCATCTCCCACTATTTCTCTCTTGAACTCCTTTCCACCTGGAATATGGGCACATTGGACACAATGATTTATAATGCGGGAGGAAAGAAGAGACGGGTGTGTCTTCTATGCCCACAAACTTAGTAGGCCATCATCCATTCAAAAGATACAGACATTGATGGTCAGAGAGGTTAAGTGAGTTGCAGAAGGTCACACAGCTGGAGCTTGGCAGAGCAAGTGCAGAGACCCAATTGCAACTGCGCGGACCAATTGGTGACCATGATGTTAAGCACCTCACAATCTCCAGTGACGTTATTTTAAACTACCATCAATGGGGTCCTAATAAATCAGCAGGTGTGACTATTTATGTGATTCTTGAAAGATTTCTTTTTAAGCAAAGGAGGTTTATTGGTGTAGAATCGTTTTCTGGCCTAGTCACTGCAGACTCCCTAAGCATTAAAGTCTCTGCTTTTCCTTTCCTGTAGGTCCCTTCTGCTGGAGCCCAGCACCCACTGGGTGGCCCAGACATGCTCACTGAAGTCTTTGCCTGAATCTGTCCCCTTGGTGACGGAGGAGCCAGGAGGAACTCGGTTCCGCTGTTGGATGAAAGTGGCCAGGATTGACTTCCACGCTGAGCACCGGAGGAGCACTCTGGCTGCCCGTCCTCTTGAAGAGAAAAAGAGAGTGAGATGACACAGCTCTGTCTCCCCACTGAGGCCCCGTCCAGCACCGATTCCCTGACCTCTGTTCAGACGCCAAACAGAGCATCTGGCCAACCCCCAGGAGCAGTTTCTTACCAGCTGACCACAGCTGACCTTAGGGGTGATCCCTGGGTGCCCAGCACTACATTCAACACTTGACATGCACGGGCTTCGTTAACCTCGCCCACAGCCCAGTGATTCAGGAGTCACCAAGAACGGACCCTTATTTTACAGCTGAGGTTCAGAGAGGTTAAGTAACTTGCCCATGGTCAAACAGTTACAAGTGCCGGGCGCACACCTGTAATCCCAGCGGCTCAGGAGGCTGAGGCAGGAGGATCGTGAGTTCAAAACCAGCCTCAGAAACTTAGCAAGACCTTAAGCGATTCAGGGAGACTCTTGTCTCTAAATAAAAACACACACACACAAAAAAAAAATATTGGGGATGTAGTTCCATGGTTCAATCCCCAGTACCAAAAAAGAAAAAAAAAAAAAAAACAGTTACAAGTCACAGATGTGTGTTTCAAAGTCTGAATTTCCAACTTCTTCACTGTCTGACATCTGAACATCAATGATGAGTCGCTAGTGAGGGATTACCAAATTCTGGATACCCAACAAGAAGTCCAAGGAATATACAATCCCCAAACAAAGCCAGCAGGAAGAATGAATGTTATAATCTCTCAATCTTTCCATCTGTCTCTGTCTTTCTGTCTCTTTCTCTGGAAGAGACTTTTTTTTTTAAATTCTGCATTTGATAGAATTCATTTCGTATATTTTGTTTGTGCACCAAGACATTAAAATGGCAAGGCTGGGGATCGCTGTTACCTCAACAAATAAGTAATTATAAAAGCAAGGGACATCGTTTGAGTTATTGAAGTTCAAAAGTATCTTAGGACACATTTACCATTGAGTTAGTCCCCAGGACTCTTGGGAAACAATACCCAGGTAATTATTTTAAATGAGCATTAATTATGTCATTATTAGAGATGGGGAGAAAATGCAATTTCCTTCTGTCATTTCTTGATATCTTAACTAGAGGAATATTTGCCGTGCTATTATAACAAGTCTCTGCTCGCATAATGGTGGCCAGGCAATAATACAGAGACATGTACATTTTCATATGAATATATCATGCCTAACTAATGAGATTGCTCATTTCATAACTTGAGTTCCATTTTTATTATTTCATAAAACTGGAAGTCCTTATCCATTTTATGAAAAACACCAAACCTTTGTGAAATTCATTAAATAAGCATAAAAAATTCATTAAACAAGTGAATTGCATTCAAGGCTGCTTGGATGCAAATGCCCTTTAAGCAATGTAAAACTCCATATTGATTTAACCTTTCATGTTCTGATATTTCCATGTGGATATAAAAAAAAATTCTTTATTCAGGGAATGAAATTAAGTGCTGATCCCTTGATCTCCGGCTGGGCAGGATAGATTGGTCAATTTAAGTAGCTGTGGCTGATCAGCAAACAACTGAATTTAAAAGTATTAAGGCATGTGGATATTTTAAGTATTGTCACCTACACATCAAACGAAGGAAAAAAAAAATATATATATATATATATATATATATGATTTCAGCTCAATTAAGTTTGTGTTTGCCGTCGAGCTGACCTTGAAAGGGCCAGCCCCGTTGGGTCGTGGCTCCCTGCCCTTGGAAGTTGACAAGGACAACGTGGCAAGATGTAAAACACCAACAATAGCCTGAATATTTTGAATTGTGTGGCCGGAGCAGCCAGAAAATAATTAGCCTGGAGACACAGTCCCCTTGGGCTGTGTCCCCTCATTAGTAGGGGGCAGCCAGGGGAGCCAGCGTTAGTTCAGAGGAGAGGGGACGCGCCCTTCACCCCAGCAATGCTGCCCGAGCCTCATTAGGCAAAGAGCATAAGGCGGCTTTGAGAGGAGCCCAGGGCTGGGTGGAGGTGCGCTAGCCACCCATTCCTTCCTCCATTTATTCACACAACGCGCGTTGGACGTCTGCTCTTGGCCAAGTGCTCTGATTGGTCAGTGCTAAGGTTGGTGCCTGGGAATAAAGGGTGAAGACCACAGCCAGGGGCCCGGACCTTCTAGAGCTCACCGATCGTGAAAGTCATTTTGCATTGAAGAAGCTGATCTGCAAAGAAAAATCCGGTCCATCGTGCTGTGCGCCTCAGTCTGATCTCAGCTCCACCATTATGAAGGGTGTCGGGTGGCTCTTCAGTCAGTGATCCAGTTCCTCTGGGGGTGGGGCTGCTGATCCCACTAAATGAGATAGTGCATCTAAAACCCCTCAGCAGGACAGATGGCAAGCAGTAAGCGCCTGAGAAGTGGCGGTCACTGTCGTTCTGACTGTTGTTTCAATGAATTTCTCATTTTATAAGTAAAGTAACTGAGACTTGGAAAACTGAGGTCACATAAAGATTGGGTCGCATACTATGGCAGAGAGAACTTTTCCCAAGCCAGTCGTGGCCACCAAGCCTCCAAAGACATAAGTTTTAGATTTCAATGGGTTCATGACTGAAACTGGCTTTGGGGACTACACAATCCGTAGCTAGATCTACTGAGGTTTCAGGTGAGGCGTGATCCAGGAGCCCAGGGGTATGGCCAGGATCTAGATTCTCCATCTTGATTTCTCTCTTCCAGTTGCTCAGTGATGACTCCAACCTCAGCAAGATTTTTTTTTTCTCACCAAGTCTCAAGGTAGGTTTCAGTATCTACAGAGCTTCCTGTTTCTTTGTTCGTGTCCTAGAACAGCAGTAATCATCTCTGTCTCTGCATTCCCAAAGACCCGAAAACCAGTAAGACCAGAGCAGCTGATGCTACATACCCACTCCTGAGTCATAAGGGGGGGGGGGGGACCACAGATGGGATGCTCTGATTGGCTCAGCATGGTGTCATTCACATTCCTGTGGCCCAGGGATCCAATCAGCCTGCCCAGAACCACATCAATCAGGGGCGGCTGGGCAAGTGGGAGACCGTGGGGAGATGCAGACCGCAGACATCTCCACAGATGTCCTGGTGATATGTAGGAGCCACACGGCGCTGGAGGTCAGGAGGTGCTGTATCTAGCTGGCTTGTAGAAGGACGATGACAGGAGAAAGAGCCACGTCTAGGTTCTCACTGACACAGGCCTCAGTGTGCCACCAGCATCTCCCCAGGGTTTTGTCCTGTGCATTTAGGGCCATAAGGTCATGGTTTTTCGTGTAGAACAGCCTGGGAGGAGTTTGAACCCAAGCCCTCCCTCTTACCCACGCAGACTCCGATGGGAGTGGAAATCATCGGGATTTGGCTGGAGTGTGTGCGCATCCAGGGAGGCATGGCTGAGACCCCACACCCAGGCTCGCATCAACAGAGCACGTCGACTCCCTGTGACGGTGGGAAGGATCCTAGGAATGGAGCCGCCTGAGCCCAACCCACACCTTCAGGGACATTTCCCGCGTAGGATGTCCTCAGAGGAGGAGTCGCGCGCTGCAGTTGCTGATGTCCCCCCACCTCCTCAAGAGCCACAGCTAGAAGCCACCTTCTCTGTGAGCCTCTTCCTCATCTCCAGACCTGGAAGCAACTGTCCTTAACCCTGTACTCCCACTGGTCCCCTCCCCCTTTTATTTGGAGACCTTGTCCCCTGTAGGGCCACTTCTGTCTTCCCTCCCCAGAGGCACTCAAAAGCATTTGCGCCAACGCCTGGGGTTCTGTCTGTAGACTGCCCAGTTGCAGTATTTCTGCAGAGGGCTTGGGGCCACGGGGAAGCCACCCTGACCTTCGGGGTTGAATGTCTGCAAGTCTCCACACTGTCAGGGATTTCTTGCAAGGGCTCCTCTTGCTTTCAAGGGCTCCAACCCAGATTCATACTAGCTGTAGAATGAATGCATGGAAAAAAAAAAAATAACCCGAGTAGGCCGTCTCGCTGGGCAGGTTATTGAAGGAAGGGTGCCCACAGCCTCAGAGTTGTGAGTTTCGGTCACCTCTGGAGCATCAGAGACCGCAGAAACCCACAGAACTCTATGCAAAGCCCAAGATAACCCAGCAGGCACCCGGGGGGTGGGGGTGGGGGTCAGACCTGCCAGGGGTGGGGACGACACCTGGTGTGCCATCAGCAGGGGGCGGGGCTTGTGGACCCTGCAGCTCTGGCCACGCCCCTGCCCACTCTGGCTCAGACCGCGCATCTTCTTCACCTGGACAGACAGCGGGTAGAGGCTGAGCCGCCCACGAGGTCCGCCCCTGAAACTGAGTTCTGACCAAGTGCTCAGCTGAAATGGCTCCGAGAGAGGCGTGTGTCCTCCTCTCATCCCCAGACGAGGAATGGAGGCGGCAGAAGGCAGGAAACGGCTTGTTCCAGCCAAGAGTGAGGGCTGGTGTCTGTGCCATCCCACACCCCAAGTTCCCAAAGTCTAACCCGCAGCCCGATTGCTGCACCCGATTGATTGATAGAAGGAGGGTGACCCGGCCACCGCACCGGAGGCACCAGGGAGCAGAGAGGCACCGTGGGCTCTCCACCTGGACTCTCCACCTGGACTCTCCACCTGGACTCTCCACTTGGACTCTCCACTTGGACTCTCCACTTGGACTCTCCACCTGGACTCTCCACTTGGACTCCCTGTGGCCAGCTGGACACATTTCCTCTCGCCGAGGATGAGCCCTCTCTTGGAGAACAGGCGGTCACAGATCCCGAGTTTCCTACGCTGTGGTTGGATTCAGGGTCCGGGGCTGATACACCCAGGTCGGGAAGTGGATTTGGTAAACATGGGGCTTCTCCTGTGGGAACCGCATGGCTGGGTAGAGGGGCCACTGGGAGATGCTGGGTCTGTAATGCCATCGATGCCCAAAAAGGAGGTAAAGTCCCTGTTTCTCTATAGAATGATGATAAACTGAAAAGGAGCAACATACGTGGCCAGCACTGATGTTTAAAAACTAAATGAGTCACCAGGGTTGTTCATCATCCTTATATTTAATGATGAATATTCTTGCTTGCTGCCAATAAAACAGAACCACAATGACATGAGTCTGGCAAATCAGTTGTGGCCAAGGTGTGGCCATGAAGCCAGTTACCTGCTTTTGAATCGATAAGACTAGCCTGCAACACCCCCGTCTGGCATTATGGTTTCCTTTTTGCCCTTAGCAAGCTGTGTGTCCTTGGAAAAGTCTCTTGCCCTCTCTGAGACATGGCTTCTTTTATCTAGGAGTGGGGAGCATGTGAAACTAAGACACATTGGCTTTAAAATTAGGTTCTGCTGAACCCTGAGGCGTTCACAGAAGCTCCCGCAGGAGGGTGAGGCGCTCAGTGGGTGGGATTCCTAACCCCCCAACCCCACCTTAACCAAAGCTTGCTGCTTTTATCTTTTTTTTATAATCAGAGTTGTTCTGCATAATATTTTGAGGGAAGAAAGATTTCTGAGGCTAAAAAGAAAATGAAAACCACTCTGTCGACTGATCTCAGAGGCCTTCCAGCTCTCAGATTCTAGCAGTCGGGAGAGATAATTGTCTGTTTTCTAGTCTGCCAACCTCTTGCAAATGATTGAGGTTCCAAAAAAAGAAACCCCACCCAGACACCCTGTCTGCAGGCCCCCATCTGGGGGAACCCGGATGGCGCTGCCCCTCCCACTCCCTCCTTGGGTGTGAAACGCATCAGGAAGAACAGCTCTGTCCCCGTCCCAGACTTGGCTCTGACACGGCCTCTGGTTCCTGTCCACCTGGCTGCTCATGTTGCCTTCTGAAAATTCAGAGTCGCTTCCCTGAGATGGGAAGTCACTGTCCCTCTTGGCTAAATGGCTTCATGTGTGGTCTCCCCAGGGGTCTGTGAGATGAGAACGGAGGTTTTAGAGGCCCCAGTAAAACTATCTATTCGCTTGCGTTAATAACAACGGCAGACAGACATTACCTTCCTCACTTTGTGGATAGAAGAGGCCTGAATCATGGGACATCTGGCGGCAGGGCCCTTGGTGGCACTTGGAGGCATTTAACTCAAAGCCATTATTAGATTTTAGTTGAGCTCTCCCTGGATACCTCAACCCCAAAAGAAGGCCTTGAGGTACCTCTGAGTTATTTAAGTACACGTCGTCTTAGGAGACCACCCAGCCACCAAAGGCAAGGGGTTTAAAAGTTGCTTTGTAATATTAAAAAAGAGAAATCAAGATAGAGGAGAGAGAGAGGGAAGAAAAAAAAAACAGGGGTAGGTTTTTCATGATTACTAATTTAGCAGACTCAGTTATGTTTTATTGATAGCTCTAAACATAAACTCGCCTTTGGTATACTTTGTTGTGGGTGTCTAAAATAAGACGTGTAAGAACACATAATCCTGTGCCTAGGGCTTTTCAGAATCAGGCACAAAGGCTCTTTGTGGCAACCCAAGCAAGAGAGATTTAAATGGAGAAGCGCGGGGCTTAGGCAGTTCTTGAGAATTTGGGCGAAGGAGCTGCTCAGGACGGATCCCAGCAAGTCCCAGCATTCATGCAGTTTTAAACTCGACATTTCTTCTAGCTTCTTCTTGAATTAAAAAAACACCGATCGCGGTCCGTCGTTTTATGATTTGCAACTGGAGAATCATCACGTGAGGCCCCCAGTTCACAGGAGAAAAATAATACATACTGCACCGTTTAAGGAGGTGGTTATTTACGATTGCAGTCTGCCCAGGGTACCACCAGACGTGTTCCGAGATGCCTTCACACACGCTCAGAGGAACACAAAACTGTGCCCCGCGGCCCGTGCAAAGCGATCCCTTTCAAGGATTGGCGGTCCTGATATTCTTCTCCCTCCCTTCTCCCTTTTTGCAATCTCGAGGTGCCCAGGAATAATCAGATGTATCTGTTTTATCTTCCAAATGCTTATGGGCTGGAGCACAGCAGGGGCAGGCAGAGGGCTGATTAACAGGGAGTGTAATGAGGCCATCCTAAGCACTATTTTCTTTATAAATAAATGATCTCGATAAAATCTTTTATCCGTGAGGAGTGCCACTGTGAACGATGTGGCCGCATCTGTAACTCTGCCACGGAGCTGTCGTCAGCCTGGTGCGTGGAGGAAGCCCGGATTTCACAAGGGGACCCAGGGTCAGATCTAACCAGTCGGCTTTCTCCATCTTGCAAGCTTCTGGGGACCCGGGCAGTGGGATAGACCCGGGCTGGTGGTACATCAGGAGGGAGAGACATAAAGCCCATCTCTTAGTGTTATTTTAAAGGAGACAAAGTGTCTAATAGCGCGCTCTAGGCAAACATGCTCCTGGAGACAGACCAGCTTAACTCCCTCCCTGGTCCCCGGGAGCACAAAGCATTTTAATAAAAAAAAGATTTTGGTTGCTGCTGAGCTCCGAGTTGCAGGTCTCTTTCGTAGATATATGTCCTCAAATAGAGGCAGTGGGTGGCATATCTGATGTCAAATTGATCTCTGGGCCTCTCCTCAACCCTCCTTCCCCTACCCCAGCCCTATAAGGTCATCTGGGGAGGAAAGAAGAGGTCAGCCCCCTCTTGCCCACACCCCATCCTCCCATACTTGGGGGCCCCACTCTCAAGCCACAGCCTCACCCAGCCTTCCCCCCGTGCCCTGGGTCAGGTGGCGGCCTCTGGTTTCCAACACGCGTCTTTTGCAGCCTGGCCCACGGATTGGTTGGCAGCGCCTCTTCTTGGGGCTTCCTGGAGCCCCTTGGAGGCTGAGAGGGAGGGCATGAGTTTCAGGGGGTGCTGTGTGCTTAACCTCATTCTGATAAATGCACCCTGTGTCCCCTGCCGTTGGCAAGGTGTGGTGGGGGTAGTCGGTCCCTGACCCTGGGCAGCTCCCGGAGTGAGCCATGGAGAAACTGGACCCTAAGTTCCCCAAGGGAAAGACCCGGCGGAGCCAAAAGATAGGACCAGGCGTTCACTCGCTCAGTTTTGAAGGTTTGTCTAACAGATGCTGTGGCGGCAACCAAGCGCAGCCCCTGCTGGGGAGGCCCCCCACCCCCACCCAGCAACGTCGTATAACAAACGTAACCACCAGGGCTACGAGGTAGAGAGGCAGGGATACCGGGTTTGTTTTGTTGTGTTTTCTTTAATTAAGCGGATCCTTCTGGTGGGGGCCCGGTGTTATCTGAAAGGAAATCCTGGTAAGTCACTGGGAGCCAAAGGGTCCCCCTGAGAAACATCAAGGAAAAAATGTCCTAGGATACACACATAAGAGCGTGAGGGGAGCTCACCTGTGATCCCAGGGCCTCAGGAGGCTGAGACAGGAGGACCACGAGCCTCAGCAGCTTAGCCAAGCCCTAAGCAACTTAGCGAGGCCCCTGTCTCTAAATAAAATATGATAAAGGTCTGGGGATGTGGCTCAGTGGTTAAGCACCCCTGGGTTCAATCCCTGGAGAGGGGAGAGAGAGAGAGAAGGACCCAGGGAATTAAAGATGGGTGGAGGGGAGGAAAGGAAGATGGATCAGGAAGTTCGTAAACCCAGCCATTCTGATGAGCCATGAGAGCAGTTCACCATGTTCATTGCTCAAACTGGGGCCGGCCATTGCAATCCCCTGGGGGCAGAGTGAGGACTAGGCTGAATCCACGGAGGCTCCAAGGTGCAGCCTCTGAAGTAAGGAGGCATGGAAATGCAAGGTCTCCTCCGGAAGGTGGGGACTCCCTAAATTTTGCAAACGAGGCAGTTGATCTACCTGACAAGGGTCTCAACCCTGTTAGGGAGCTTAAAAAAAAAAAATTCTGATCCTGAGCCACATCCCCAGAGGTTCAGGCTTGACGGGTCCAGAGAGGGGCATGAGCACTGAGATTCGCCAAAGCGAGTGTTTCTATCTTGGAGCCACTTTGAAACCATGGACCGTGGGGTCTGCTCAGGCGCGACAGCGGCAGACAGAGCTGGGACTTGCTGGGTGTCGGGGCTTAGCCATTGGTTCTTTGCAGCTCTTGGCTCTTTCCTGAGCAGTTTTATGACTTCAGATTCTTTTCCTGCCCAATGATACAGCTGGGCTCTTGATCACAGCAGCTCCCGGGGAGGTCCCTGTCCCACTAGTTCAACGGTGACAATGACAACCCTGAAAAGTAGATAGGGTCATCTTCCTTTTATGAAGAGGAAACTGAGTTCCAGAAAGGTGAGGTCCCTCATCTGTTGTGCCCCGCGAAGAGGAAGCGGAGTGCAGAATCCGAGCCCGGCTGTCCTTCTTCAAAGCCTGGCTCTTGTCCTACTATATGCCCCACACTCGCGGCCACCTTAACTGATGGTGACAGTAACCTGGCTGTGAATTTGTGGGGTGACTGTCTTCACTTATGTGAGACCCCTCGCCTTTGTGCCTTTTTACCTCCGGTCACCAGAATTAGTGGTCGCCTAGTTCTGCAGCTTGAGTCTGTTTCAGGCTGGGTCTCAGGTTTGCTTCTGGATCCAGCAGAGTCCCAGGTCCCCAGGTCCAAACCTCCCATTGGCAGGTTAGGCAGCTGAGGATTGCCGGTCCACCCCGCTATCTGCAGTGAGCATCAAAAGACCTGGAGCAAAAGCAGCCCAGTGAGGATCTCTCCAAAACCAACGTCATCACCACGGAGCTGGTCAGAGAGAATACAGGGCCCCAAGATCTTAGTGCAGCTGTGGGGATATAGGATGAGCTTAGACTGCAATGTTCAAGATTGGCATCCCCTGGGTGCTATTATTTAGCCATAGAAATATCCCTTCTTCTTTTTTTTTTTTTTTTTTTTTTTTTTTGTCTGCCAATAGCATCTCTCCCATGCTCAAGGTCTTCATTGGCCCCAACTGCCCACTTAGGCAAGGGCCCAGATGGTTCCTCACTTAGCAGCTACAGGAACTTGAGCCAGAAACTCAACCTCCTGCAACCACAGACCCTGCCTCTTTAATAGCAAGATGATAATTGCAGCTGGTACCTGTGGTTGATAGGTGACAAGGGGATGTTTAGCACCTCTCATCAGGAGGTGGAGCCTTTGCTGCCTTCCTGGAATCTGGGTTGCACACCTGAAGCAGGTACAACTCAGCAGAAGTGACTGTGGTAAGCCTCAACTGCAGGATGCTTTGTGTGTCTCCTCTCTTTATCTCAGAATCCTGCCCGGGCATGTGAACAAGCTCAGGCTGGTCTGCTAAAAGGAAGCCACCCATAGCTCAGCACAGGCCACACAACACCAGCCAGGCCCACGCTGACCCTCCCCTTGAGCCCAGGTGTATGAGTCTGAGATCAGCCACGGTTGGCCCAGGTCTGTTGAACCCTTCTCGGCTTGTGATAAATGATAAATGGTTGTTCTTTTAAGCGGCCATAGTTTGGAGTGGCTTGTTACACAGCAGTAACAAGCCGATACACTATTTCAAAGAGTCTGTATAATTATCAAAGGAGATGGTGTATCTAATGTGGCTACCACAGTGCTTGGAATAGTGTGATGCTCAATAAGTACAAGTCTGTGTTAATCATAGGATGATAGTAAGAGCAGCAGCAGACAAATAGTCTCCTAACCTTGTCATAACCTTTCTCGTATCTTCTTTGTCTTATAAATCACCCCATCTGGATTTCAGCCAACGTGAGGGACTCCCTGCACATACTGTGTACTTCTCACATCTTCAGTGTGGTTACTCTTCCTCTTACCCGGGTTGTTCTTCCCTGCTCGTGCAACTCCCAAATTGTCTCTGACCTTGACGGTGTAGCTAAACTGTCCCCAGCCCCCAGACGCCCGTCACTGTCACTCCTTCCTGTCATGGAATCAACCTCCCAGGACTTGGCATCTCCTTAGCTCTTGGCTGGTGTGTCATCAGATTAGACTGCATCTTGTCCCAGAGTTTGCTGTGTGCGTCCCCTGCTTGACTGTAGTTGTTGGAGGACGGATCCAGGAACACACGTATCTAACACACGTATCTCTGCTATCCCCCGGTGGACCCCCGGTACAGTGCCTAAATCGGGAATGGCAAATGTGATATTAGGGTGGAGTCAGCTCTCATGAGAGGGTGGTTACTTCCCGGAGGGCTGAAAAGTGTCACCAGGCTGCGTGCCACTCAATTAGTGACGCCTTGCATGGGTACCAGAAGGGAAGGAGCCCTGTCAGAGCATGCACCCCAACATCAGCCGATGGACGGTTTAGAACTCTACACTTGAAATGAAATAAAAGACAGGAAACAATGTCATTTTTCCCAGCATCTCTAATCGCTCTCTCACCTTGGCTTCATGACATTCCTGTGTGTGTCCTTCTCCCTTCATGGAAGAGGAGAGATGGCTTGGCTAAAGTCACTCACCCAGCAAGAGGCAGAACCCAAACTTGAATATGGGTCACCTACCTCTCACTCACGGCTCTTCTTACTGTGGGATACGAGTTGTTCTCACTGACACCGTAGCCCCGAGTGTATATTTTCAAGCACCCATGAAATCCACTTCCATTATGTAAATTGGAATATTTATTTAAAACACAGGAAAGTGCAGCATTGCCAGAAGCTTCCGTGCATTTGGGCACACGTACACATGAGAGAGAAACAGAAAATCAAAGAATTCGCCTTTAGTTCCTTCCTTCGGTAAATCCCAACGTGGGTGGGTGGGCTGGGGCCACTGTTACTGCGACAGCAGCCTCCGAATGTCAGAATTGAATGATCGAGTCACCCAGAACAAAACGAAGACAGCACTTCTAGCATAAGCAGACTTGGCCAGCAAATAGAGATGTTCTGGTAAATCCGATTTTCTGGTTTATAGAAAGTGACTCCATGGAATATTATACAGTAGTAAGGATCAATGCACTAGATGTACATGGAAAAGATGGGTGAGCTGCCAAAGTAGGAGAAAAGTGAAGAAAGTTTCAGTACAGTTCAATTGGCATAAATTAGAAACACATCCTCAAAGCTGCGCCCCACACTTCATCACCCACAGGAATGAAAATCATAAAATAGTATATAAGTAAAATGAACAAGAAAAGGTCTCACTCAAGCAAGGATAACCACTGGTTCAGAATTAAAATAGTGGGGTAGCATAACTCTATGACAGAGGCTCATATTTTATTTGATTTAAAATACATCAATCAAAAGAACTTTTCTTCCTAAACCTAAAGCGAGTATAAAATGTACAGATATTTCAAATACCCTCAAAACCACTTTCTGGTGGATATACTTTTCCCTTCCTTCCATTTAATAAATATAGATGGAATGCTTTCCATGAGCCAAGCATCATGAACACAGAATAATGCAGAATTGAAAATATATATATCTTTTATTTATTGAGCTCCTATTAAATGCTGAATCTGTTCAAGATATGTTACTTAGGTTGCAATTAATTCTCATAACATGATAACAATTATTATTTCCCCCTTTTTTATTAATTTTTAGATTTATTTATGACAGCGGAATGCATTACAATCCATATCTCTGCTTGTATACAAAGTATATTCACACCAATTCGTGTCTTTATACATGTACTTTGGATAATAATTTATCCACCACATTCCACCATCATTCCCCTTTTAAAAGTGCAAAACCTAAGGCTAACAGAGGTCAGCAGTGTTATCCAAAGACTCAGCTAGAATGCGACAAGGCTAGAGTTCAGACTCAAATCCCCCTGACCACAAAGCTCAGACTTTTTCCCAGGGAACCATATGGAGATAGTCTGGTGTCAGTCAAGGTGGGAGTGGACAGAGACATACACTATCCCAAAGTTGTTTTCATGAATGTCAACTAGGACTGTAAGTTCCCTGAGGGTTCAGATTAGCTCCCAGGGCTCCGTAGAGCGGCAGGGCTCAGTATCATGATGTTGTCACATTCTCATTAAATGCATTTAAAAAATGGTTATTAATAGCACTAAAAATAGAAGTACAGTTCGCAGGCTGAACTTTCTGGTGAATAGTTTTCTAAATAAGACTAATTTATTGTATGAATCTTTTTAAATATAGACCAGAAATTTGTGTAAACGGCCACGGATATCAGCAATTAATTGGTACCATGTGATATTTAAAAAAAAAACAAAAAACGTACCAACATGTGTCAGGAAAGTCCTCACTCACTGCCCACAGTTGGAGAGCACCTGGCTTCGTCTACTTAAAATAGAAGGGTTTGAATCCATGGCCACACCCAGCTTCTGAATCATCTCATCATTATGATCATCATCACCATCACATGACTACCATGATAACTATTGTTGCTGCACCATCTATTAAGTATATTCTATATGCCAAACCCTTTGCTCAGCATTTTACATGCATCATCTCATTAACAACCTGAAGAGTTAATGTCACTATTTATCCTATTTTACTGGTGAGCAAAATAAGCCCCAGAGCAATTAAACTACTTACCTAAGATCACATAGGTAAGTAAGCAAATATAACTGTGTATTAGTCAGAATGGGCTAGGACTTGCTGCAAGAACAAATATCTCCCAAATCTCCATGGCTTATCTTTGCTGCAGGTCTATCTTCAAGGCAATTGTTCTCCATGTAATGGCTCAGAGAACTAATGGCTCCACCAAGTCAACGCAAGGATGATTATCACATGCTTTGTCTTGAACCTGTTCTCAGATCTTACAAGACATGTGCATTGACCAAACTCCACAATTTCAAAATAGTTGTATTTGTTCATTCTTTATTTTACAAAATTCCCATTTGTTATGAATTTAGTGCTTGTGAAAGTCCTATGAGGTTGGTAGGAACACCTTCATTTCACAGGTGAGGAAACTGGGATTCAGCAAGGTTAAGTAGATCACTCAAGAGCCCATGAGGCCAAGATCATCTATAAGCAGAGATGAAACGTACCCAAGGCAAAAATTTCTCATGCCAAGAGAATAAAAGGTGGGAGCCACCCCCCTTCCTCGTCCTGGCAGCCCAATTCCTAGAGGGAGTAGGCAAGAGAAATTTCAACCCTTACAGAGTCCATGCTCTTAAACACTTATAAAAGCTTTAAGATCCAGACAAAATCCAGACCTAAGTGCAGAGGTTACTGGAGTTGGGATTTTATGGCCAGATGTAAATCCATCTTCTCTAAGACCTGCTCCAGTTCCCTGGTGCCTCACTTGAAATATTTCATGTGTGCTGAATGGATTTGTTGGCTCCCCATGCCTTCGTAAATTATGAAGTCCAGATTTCCTAGGGCCTGCATCCAGCAAGGGTCGCTCAAACTGCCCCCACTCCGTGCTTGGAATGGGAGACTGCCTACGTTTTATTCTTGGAGATGGTCCTTATTTACTCTTTTTCAAGGGTTGACAAATCACCACCCGCCATTTTGGATTGGGGGAGGGTTCTGCTGAGCTCCTAGCAGGTCCCCTATCCTTCAGTGCCCACATTTGTACCACCACCTCCACCCTTTTATAGTCCCACCTGATGGGTTCAGACACAAAGACACTGGACCCAAAATTGGATCAATTAGACTCTCTCTGAAATATGACATTTATTAAAAGGAATAAAGTTATGGGAGGCCAAGTCTTAATGGCAGACCCCTGGTAAGAAAGGGCCTCTTGCTGAGACCTCTGGATCTGGCTTCCAAGGCAGGATGTCTAACTTGCCTTCCAACACACTGTCCTTTCATCTGGCCATTTCATGTCACTAAAGCGAGCCAGCAACCACTGGAGCTGCAACCAAAGAACCTGACAAGGGTCTCTGCCAACTCGGCTCCATCAACACAGAGACGCATGGTTTTTATCTCCCCCCCTGCCCGTGACCTGTTTTCTGTATTATTCTTTCCCCAAACTTTGCAGCTGCACCTACTTTCTTGTGGAGTCCCCAGGGAAGCTGGGTCACGGGACAGACGAGTCAGAAGCCGAGAGTGTGTGCCTGGGCAGGAGTCGTAATTCTGGAAGGCACCCTGTCTGTCTGTCTGTCTGCATGGTGATGCATGGGGCTCTGTGTGAGCCGCTGCTCTTCAGCTCCTGGGGGACGGCCCCAGAACCTGTCCCACTCTCCCCGACGCCTTCGCAGGCTCCAGATGTCCATCCCTCGGCACCTAATACCTGGGTCTCACTCTGAGGCTTTGTATGTATAGTTCTCTCTCCTCCTGGGATGCCCCTCTCCTCTGATTAGAAACCCAGCTAGTTCAGGGTAGCCATACCACCTCTGGATCCTCTGCACACATCGGTGAGGCCGAATTTGTCAGGATTAGTTATTCCCTTTGCCCTTTATGTCTCTCCCTTCATTCCACTTAATGTGTTGTATTATGGTGATGATCGAGTGTCTTTGTCTCCCATTGGACCACTTGTTCCTTAAATGCCTCCCTCTTCATAGAATTAATGCTGCCAAATTAGCCACCATATACCTCTGTACAGAGAGGACCTCTGGGTTTTTGCGTTTGTGTTTTTGTTTTAGCCTATCCTAAAACAGGAGATGGCCGGGTACGGTGGTGCACACCTGTCATCCCAGCTGCTCAGGAGGCTGAGGCAGGAGGATCACGAGTTCAAAGCCAGCCTCAGCAAAAGTGAGGTGCTAAGCAACTCAGTGAGACCCTGTCTCCAAATAAAATACAAAAAAAAAAAAAAAATAGGGCTGGGGATGTGGCTCAGTGGTCGAGTGTCCCTGAGTTCAAACCCCAGTACCCACTAAGAATAAATAAACAAAACAGGAGATGTGGCCTCATGGTGGGAGGTGGGGGAAGAGTCTGGGAAGAATCAGTTATTAAATGCTACCCTGTGAGCATACGTGACCTTGCACATAACTATAGGGAAAGGTGAGATAGAGTGGGAGACCAGGAAGTGTCAGCTGTAAAGGAGAGTAAAGAAGAAAAGAAGGTCCGCCTCAGCAGATCCTTCCTTTTTCTTTGGCCAGCTTCTGTGTGTGCATAAATCCTTTTGAACATGATCTTCCATCAAGAACATCTATCAAGGCGCTGGGGATATAGCCTAGTTGGCAGAGTGCTTGCCTTGCATGCACAAGGCCCTGGGTTCAATCTCCAGCACCCCCCCACACACACACACACAAAATATCCTTTGACCTTTAAGAGACAAAAAGCTCCATACTGGGTGTCAAAAGAGAGTTATCTCTGAGAATGTTAGAAACCTGTACAAGTACATTCTTCAGTAAAAAAGGAAACAATCGTGTGATCCTCCTTACCACACACAATAATGAAGCTTTGTGAGTCATTACAAGGGACTGGGGACAGTGCTGTATCCTTCACACGATAACTTAGTAAATTGTCAGAAGAAACCTGTGTGGTAGGCTTCTTATTCCTATGTTTCTGATGGAGAAATTGAAAAATTTAGGGCAAGCAACTTGTTGAAGATAACATAGCTAGTCAGTGGTCAGGCACCTCTACATCATGCTATTGTGTAATGAGTACCCACACCCAGGATCCCACCATGGTGTGTGTGTGTGTGTGTGTGAGAGAGAGAGAGAGAGAGAGTGCACTTGTATATATAGCTTATATTTATAAGGCTTGTATTAACATAGGAAATTTCTGGAAAGCAGCCAAGAAACTGTTAGGCCTCCATGCCTCGGGGAGTGGGGATGAAATAATCAGATGACTTATTTGTCTCTTTGCACCCCCTCCACCCTGTCTCAGGCACTCACTTGGCTGTAAGTAATAGAAAACCAAATTAACAGCGGCTCCTCGGCAGGCGGACACCAGGGCTACCTCTGGGCCGTGATCTTGGTCCTGCGCCCAGCGACTCCCTTTCTCTGCCTAGCTCTTTTCTCCATGGAATGTGTTTAACCCACTCTTCGTGGTCCACCTGGGTACCTGCCTCTTCTCCCTCTTTTTCTGTACAATGCCAGTTCAGTGAGGACAGGGACTTTGCTTTCTTTATGGCCATTTCCTGAGACCCTGCCCAGGACACAGTAAGAGCACAGTGAACCTTTGGTGAAAGAACAGGTGGACCAATGGATGAGCACGGCCGATTCGGGCACGTCCAAGTTCTGAAGAAGGGAGGGAGCGATGGCACCACCGCCTCTGTCCTCTCATACCGTGAAGTCACATCCTCTCCCTGAATCCCACTGGTAGATTTCCCCTGAGTCTCATTGGCCAGAATAGGGTCAGACGGCATGCTCCTGGCCTAGCCCCGAGAGCTAGAGAGCCAGGAGGGGCCTCCAGAGCCCTGAGTGGCCACTCCAGGCAATGTTAGCTATTCTCAGCAAGGACACAGGGCATCTCCTGCAGGCAGTTTGGATTTCTACCAAGTGCATGCTCAATAGAGATTTTTTTTCTCAATAGAGATGTCTGAACCCACTCCAGTCTTGCTCAGAATCTCAGAGGGTAGGACTGAGTATCTGTTTTTTTGTTGTTGTTGTTTTTTAAGGAAAAAAAATCTAATCCACCATTAATGGTTTAAAAAAAAAAAAAGGAATTTTCCAGAAAGGTAACAGAAGGCCAGGCATGGTGGTGCACCTTGGTAATCCCAGCCACTCAGCAGGCTGAGGCAGGAGGATTGCAAGTGAGAGGCCAGCCTCTGCAATTCAGTGAGCCCCTAAGCAACTTAGTGAGACCCTATCTCAAAATAACGAAAAGGGCTGGGGGTGTGGCTCAGTGGTAGAGCGCCTCTTGGGTCAATCCTCAGTATCATCCTCCCCCCACCAAAAAAAAAAAAAAAAAACCCTAACAGTAGCTGAAGGGTTTGAGAGTACTGGAATAACACCTGCAATCTGTCATCCGTACACCTAGAAACCTGAAAGGTCTTTGTAGGATATTGATCTCAATGCCTCCATTTGGCAGATGGGCAAACTGAGGGTCCCTGATGGAAGGAGCATTGTCCAAAGCTTCCCAGGCAGTCATTGGCAAAGCCAAGGTAGATTCCATCTTTCAAACCAGTTCTCCGCTGCCTTCAACCCCTGGCCCCCTTAATCCCCACCATCCCATGTGTAGAGCCAAGGGCAGGACCCTCCCATCGCTCACATTTAACTGTTACAGAAAAACAGGCGAGTATCCGTTTTCCCTGTCTCCTTTAACTGCATCATCTAGAGTCATAAATTAGTCCCAACACCAAAAGATGCCCTAATCCCCACACACTTCTCCATATCACGGTGGTGTTTATAATGTGAAAGGAGTTTTTGTGGTTCACATCTACTCTCAGGCTCCCCTCTCTGTGTGTATAAATTTACATGTCATAATTATCATTGCAGGTTCCCCTCTGCTCGGCCCCTGCCCTCAAACCTAAGAGCGACACGGGAAATGGTTTATGTTCTCTGGACGACACTGACAGTCTAATCCCGCTCTTGTATTTCAAGCTATCTTTATCAACTCCATGTTCTCCCGACCATGAGATAGACATTTCCCCCAAAGCCTCCATCTCTGCAGATTCACAACAGTGGGTGCCTGGAGCAAACCCACCCCCTCTCTGCGAGACCCCTGGTCCGAGGTGGCAGGGCTCAATAATGCAGGCAAGGGGACCCTGTGTGTGAGTTCACGCTGTTAATGGAATCCCTGGTCCTTAGGGCAGTGTCCACATGCTGTGTGAGCACTACTGACTCTCTCTCTCTCTCTCTCTCTCTCTGGAACTCCAGGTGAAGCAAACCCAAACCACAAGAAAGCAGGGACACATGGAGATCTTCACACAGAACAAATGCAAAAAGCAAGGTGCCCCCTTCCCAGAGATGGGCAGAGCACTGGGCCTATCACCTAAATCCTGTTCATAACTCCAAGGTCAAATCTTTCTTAAGCCCCTTACTTTTTTTTTTTTTTTTTCAAAAGGTACTAAAGCCTACGAGGACCAGGCAGGAATTCAGACACCCAAAGCCTCCTGGGCTGTCTCCATTGCCAATCAGTCACACATGACCCGAGCCAGTGGCTTGACCCTTCTGCACGTCTGTTGCTCGTCTGTGAAAAGAGGTTGAGAATCTTGCCCTATTTGATCCCCAGAGTGACAGGGATGGTCCAAGAGAGTAGGTTATGAAAGCGTTGGATATGTGGCTAATCATGTGAGTGGATTTGAAGTTACTGAGAGTACAGCCTGGCTCTATGTCCTTCTCCACCCCCATCAACCAGTATGTATGAGAGATGCGTTTGTCATTTGGACATTACATGACGGCACTGGTCATAGTTGAAGGCAGATGTGCAAAACATCAGCTGAGCATCCAAAGGTGCCGGGGTCAAGGAGACCAACATGTCACTATGTGGCTTCCCCCTTTTGTATAAATATTTGTGTAGACATAAAAGATTAGGGGACGCCAACCCCGTAATATACAAGGAACACAGCACCATGCATCAACTATCTATTAGGCGAGGTCCTTATTTCTCAAAACTAATCATCTCAGCGATTAAATATTTAATCTGAAATCTGTGATTTTCCCAAGACTTTGGAGCTTACTGTTTGAGCTCAGACCCTAGACTGTCAATACGAGTTCTGTTACACCAGGCGAGTGGATCTCTCTTAAGCTCCAACTTCCATAAAAAGAAACAAATGATATCTACTTTTCAAGTAGATAATAGAGCTAAATTGTAAGGTCTTTGGGGGGGTGGAGATTTTTATTGGGACAAACAGAAACCTCCAACCTTCCACTCAGTGCCCTTTGATAATAAATGCTTGCTAAATGCTTTGGGAAGGAATGAATGAAAGGTCTTATAAAATTGCATCATCTCATACTTAGAAACTTTTTGAGTATTCGGTAAACATCAAGCCTCTTTTTCAAATTACTAGGGAGCTACACAAGTGATTCCAGAGTGATTTGAAAGTATTTAATTTGCTAGAATGCACTCTAAATTTTAGAGAGCAATCATCCAATTTTGTCCAGAGATGTATCCTTGCCTCCTAGAACCAAGCTTGGCATTCAGTAGACACTTCCTGTATCTGTTGAATGAAGGACAAGCGTCTTTCTTCTCAGCCAGACTATGTGCTCCAAGCAGAGAAAGGCCAGAACCCTGGGTTTTTTTTTTTTTTTTTGGTTCTTAGAACTGACTTGGACGAGAGGTGCAAAAAGCCATTCAAGCATTTACCCCAGCCCAGGACCCTCAGGGGCGTAAGATTGCATAGAATCTGCACGGAGCTCGATGGCCCCATCCCAGAGCTTTGACTCTGAAGCCACAGAAACTTCTATCACCCCTGAAACTCTGTTTGCAGTCAGAATGTCAGCAGAAAATGGCAGCAGAAAATATTCGCTGTGAAATCCCGTGACCTCTGTCACGATGAAAAATGTCATGGAAAGGGATTTTTCTTATAAAACAGCGGCATGCAAAAGTCATCAGTGCCGGCGAGCTCCAAGATAGATGAAGAAAACAAGAGAAGCTGATCCGCTAGCTCGGGTTTTATGAATAGACTCTCTCGCCACCCACTCATTTTCGAGATCCTCTTGAGATCTTTTCTTTACGGCAGGTTATGAATCATCTTCATGAGATCTTTAAATGGATGATCAATACTATATTTTCCCATAAAATGTTTGGTTTGAAATCCGATTTTAAGTGCATTAGAGTTTTTGTGCACCGAATGGGTGAATGCCATAATAAATCGTCATCAAATATGAAAGAAATATAGCATAGATTAATTGCCGTATTTATTTATGAGTCTATAAAATACCTTGTGAGAGTCCTGGCACATTTTTGGGATACCAATTTGAACCTTCAGGAAAGTTAAAAGCATTAAAAGAGACTGGGAAGAGATTTATTATCAGAATGTTTTTAATTGCAGACCCAAGCGGACTTGTAGGTATTAGAATAGCTATGCCCTTAATGGCCATGTCTTGTGTCTCTGTCTCTGTCTCTGTCTCTCTCTCTCTCTCTCTCTGCCTCTCTCTCTTTCTCTCTCTCAAAATGATATACTCCCCATATTTTTATTGATTTTTGAAGATTTGTCATAAATTCACCTTGGCCAACATGTGGCACCACAAATGGTTCCAGCTTCCCCAAAGTAGTGGGCCCCAGGTGGCACAGAGGAGAAGACTCCCAGCCAATTCTAATGCTCAGCTTTAAGAGCAAAAGCGAATACTGGGTGCATGCCACTGATAGGATGGCAATGTGTACAGTATGAAGCTGCTCATGGTTTAATTGCAGTTTTCGTGTCTATGCAGTGAAACAATTTAGGCTGAAGAATGATAAAGCAGCCGGGCACGGTGGCACACGCCTGAAATCCCAGCAGCTCAGGAGGCTGAGGCAGGAGGATTTCAAGTTCAAAGCCAGACTCAGCAACAGCGAGGCACTGGGCAACTCAGTGAGACCCTGTCTCTAAATAAAAAACAAAATAGGGCTGGGGATGGGGTTCAGTGGTCAAGTGCCCCTGAGTTCAATTCTTAGTGCCAAAAAGTAAAAATAAAAAAATAAAAAAAAAAAAGACGTGAATCTTTCAAACTGCTTGTTAGCTTCAGGGAGAGGTTTATATGCAAAACACCCCATCCCTACTTAGTTGGAGCTCCCAGTGCTGTGGTTCTCTTTCTCATTTGTCTGGGCCATGATTCTGCTCCCTGAGTGTACATTCAAGATCCCAGGCCCTGTCACCAAGGGGAAGAAGAATGTGGGCATCTTCTCTCCATGAGTCCCTACATGCTACCCCGTTAAGGTCTTTATTACTTATAAATATTTCTTTCTCAACAACTTTGGCTTCCAAACCGGTTCCCTGGTTTTCAAATCTATACATCTGTTGTTTACTTTAGAGCCTCAAATTCCTTGAAAACACATCAGATGCCTTGAGCTTATCATTAATAAGATGCCGTCATTCCCAAGATAAAAATAATCCAGAATTGCTACACAGAAAAACTGCTCTGAAATTGAGAAGTTCAGGCAGTAACACCCCGCCATACACACTGATGCAAAGAAAGAAAGAAAGATAAGAAAAACAAAAGGTTTTTAAAAAGAGTTTTTCCTGAAAATAATCAGTAATCAAAACCTATTACATTTTTTTAAGTCTGTGTAGCTATACAGCCAATATCTCAGCTGGATTTTTTTTTCCAAAGAGGTTTTTTCTTGTTTTTATTTATATATTTCTTTATTTTGCAGGGAGGGTTGCTGTTTTTATTTTTGATAGACCTACCAGTCACAGCTGGATCTGCTTGCTGTGTGCCATTTGAGTGAATGATCGACATCAAATTTCTAAAACCCCCCAAATTATTACATAAGCTCTTTCATAATACAGATTGATAGGAAAGCATGCAGAAGGGACTCTGCACTCATTTCCTCACAACTGCATCTCTTCAGATATTTTCTCTGCTAAACGACCCAGTGTCCTCACGAGGCACTAAACGTGAATTCACACCATTCCCTCGGAGCTCGCCACACCTCCTGGCTGTGGCTGGCTGGGTATGTGCTTGAAATATGGTCTTGGGGAAAGACACACACCACCACCACCCCCAGCCAGGAGATCTGGAATCTGGTCCTTTCTCTGTCACCTGCTGCTTGGCTCCATGATGGTCCTGGTCTTGCTTCTCACCTCCCCAATATTCTTATCCTGAACCTTTAATCAGATAAAGCCCGGGAGTTTAGGAGAGCTACCCAGACTTGATACAATGCAATGGAATTTCGCCATTTTGAACAAGCTATTCATTTTTCACTCTGAGCTCAGGTGCAACGCTGACAAGCCTGGTTCTCTGCATACAGCCTCATTGTAGACTTTATCTCAAAGAAGTTAATTCTTTCTTGCTATTTGCCACCTTGCTGACAAGCAACATCAACACCCTCATCTGGGAATTATTGCCTTTTTATTTTCCCCTCCTGATGCCAGAGTAGCTGCTGACAATCTGTACTCAGGCAAGGCAGGGACTGCTGCCTCTCACAATCAGATGCCGAGCACACCACTTCCGTCAAAACAATTAGTGTTCATTTCGGCTTTACTTGGGGAGACCTGCGGTGACTGATCAGTATAAATTATGGATGCATCTGTCCAGATGCACTTGTTCATTCATGCATAGATTTGAGGAAAATTCATTCTTCCCAGTTCAAAAACAGTCGGTTAAAAAAATTTCCATACTTAAAAAATATAACTTAGCACATTTTCAACTATGTTATTATGCCCATCTACTCACTCATTTCAGCTGTGATTCGAGACATTTCCAGTTTGCTATTTTCCCTTCTGTAAAATCTGTTGTCTTTGGAAATCATTTGGAAATTGTGAACATTTTTAAACACCCCCCCCCCGACCAAAAAATGCAATATGATGTATTTTTCCTTTTTTTTTGGAAGTACCTGCCTTCAAACTCATTGTCAAACACACATCCTTAACTCTGCTGCTCAGGAACTTCAGTGCATTTACCACAAAGCAATATGAACTTCAAATAAACAATGTGGATCAGTACTCTCTGTGGTCCAGGTAGGCCTTTGTTTGCTTTGTTTCCTATTAGTTTTAATGAGCAGCTAGAGAACCTATCAGACATGTTGCACAAAACAACAAAAGAATCTATATCATTTGTTCAAAATACATTCAGTGGGATGACTCCCTTGAATAGAACTGGGGGGGGGGTGTCTGTATTTGATGGGTTTATTTACTTGCTTCAATAAAATTCTGTGTGCACACCTATACAATTGGGGATTTTCCCGTAAACTAAATTAATCAGCACCCGAACAAAGCAATGAAAATCCACCATGAGAGAGAAGCCCGGAGCACGGGGCTACAGAGGTAAGGGCCTGGGAAGAGACAGGGAGACAGAGGAAAAACCAATTCCACAGCACTGTTCCTGAATCAGACTCCTTTACACCTGAGGTTTCTGCCACACACAGGTTGATGTTGGCTTAACCTACTGGCTTGGCTTTTGTTATGCAGGTCCCAAAATAACAGGAATTCTAGGCACATCTCATAATAACCATTTTTTAGGAAATCCCACTAAAAACTCAAGATGGTAACAATCAAATGTCATCAATACAAGGGAGCTTTACTGTGCGTGCAGCCTCTGCCTGGGAAGGACATATTAAATCCGGGTCTCCCCAAAGGCAGAAACATGGGAGGGGGGACGGGGCAGGGCTTTCTCCTTGGGAAACATTATGATAGAAGACACCAAAATCATAAAGCAACTTTGAAGACAATAGATGAGGTACCTTCACATAAAACATGCTCTTTTTTTTTCCATTTCCACAGAAGAAAAAAAAATGCTGACGTCTCCTCATAGTTGTACTGTTTATTTTATTTTGCCACAGTTTTTTGTCTTCTTTTCTTCAAAAAAAAAAAAAAAAATCTTCTTGCCTTTCTCTAATCCTAAAGCAAAGACAGGGGGTAAGCCTTGCACACAGCATTGATACCACCGAGGTCTTATAAATCAGCTGAAAATCAATAAATCCTATATGGTAGTCTCTGCTTTGCAACCATATTGCCAAGGGACAGGGCTAATGCTTTTTCTCCCCCACCATCCCCATTTTCCTGTCATAAAAAAAAAAAAAAAAATCTGCTTAGGAACGAATGGGCAATAAAAGTTGCTGAGTAAGTATTTCGACTATCTAATTTTATTACTTTCCAATTGACATACCTTCCCTCTGGAAATGTTTGCAATTAATTAATTAGTAGTAATCTTCCCCAAGAGACTAATTTAATGAATACTCTTTAATACTTACTTTAAAGAAAAAAAGAAAAAGAAAAAGCTTAGATGTATCCAAACTGCAATGGGTGGGTCGGTGACTCCAAAGTGCATTTTGAAAAATCAAGGGATCTATTTATTACTGTGATTTTTATCGCTAAGTCAGTCTACCCATGACTATAATTCTTTTTCTAACTAGGAGTTTCCCGGGGTTGAAAGCAAGGTTTCTCCAGGGTAACAGCATTCCGCAGTCGCGGCTGGGATTGTCAGTATTTAGAATGGCGCTTGTTCTCGTGTTAATAATCTCTTAGAGTCGTCTGCGGTCTGTGGGTTCTTTAAGCTTCTTGAGAGTTCTGCAGAATCTGGGGAAGAAAAGAGTGGAGCTGTGTAGCCAGAGCTGTCATTCTAAGGAGGTCACCGGCCCTGGGGCCTACCAGTCCCCTCTGCAAGGTGCCAAAGGCAAGTTAGCGGTGACAGACTTCCCGGCCAGGGACCCAGACCTGACTGCTACTGGGCTTCCTCCACCTGGCCGGAACCCAGCTCGGCTCCTGTCCTCTGGGCCACACGGTCTTGGGTTTCAATTAGAAAATAAAACTGAGCCCTTGAACCACCCCCCACGACTCCTGGGGGAGCTGCAGAGAGGGACAGCCTTGTGTAAAGTGGAAAGGGCGCGGTGACCCCCTGGAGAGAAAGGGAAAGCTTTCTGAGGTTTCTGGGCTTGCAAACTCCACCTGACCCCACGACGCCTAGGGCTTTCCCTGGCCAGATTGGCGGTCCCTTGTCGCCCCTAGATGCCGTGGGTTAGAGCCCTCTGAAAGGCGTCTCGGAGTCTGGGGTCTGAGACATCAGAAGTGCCAACCGTTGATTGAAATTGGCCGCCCCCGGTGCCGGGGCCAGCCCTGGCGGACGAAGCCCCCTTCCCGGCACCAGCGCACCCCCACCTCCACCAGGCCCCTCAGTGTCCTTTGACGAGGACCCCTGGGAGGGGAGCCCGGGTTACGCCGCTGGCCCAGCCCTGCGTCCGGGCGGAGCGCAGGGAATAGGCCTCCCGCCCGGAGCTCTCCACTGCGGCTCGCCAGCGCCACCCCCAGCGGAGCTCAGCGGCTGCAGCCCGGCCCCGACGCCTTCCTCCTGCTTCCCGGATCCCCCGCGGACCCAGCGGGCGGAGTGTGCCAGGCAACCTAGCCTCTCCGTCCGAGGAGGATTTGCCTAGCGCCACGGGCCCCAGTCTGCAGTTGCCAAGGGTCAGACTTGGCGCTTTTCCAGGCGGAAACCGACAGGGACCAGAACTTTGTCCTGGAGGGGGCACTATTCGGCGTATTCGAGGGTCAAGCGGCGGCAAAGAAGCCCCAGGGTCAGGGCTCTGGCAAAGCGGAATTAGCCAGAGTCCTGGGGAGACTGAGGAGGGAGCCGGATCCCCAGGACAAGGATGGAGGGTCCCGTGGGGTCCACCAACGCTGCCCGGATCCGCTTCCACGAGCGCCGGGCTGGTGGTGCAACAAACTTTCCTGCAGCGGAGAGGCGGAGGAGCCGGGCTGGGGGCTTCTCCCCCGAGCCTGGGCTCTCCTCCACCTGCCGGTGCTCAGCCTCCGCCCAGCCTTCACCCACTCCAGCTCCCTCCCCCTCCCCGCGCGCCTCTGTTCACTCAGACTCCTCATCCCTCTTCTCTCCCCTCCTCCTCCTCCCTCTTGCCTCTCTCCCCCACTTTTCTCTAGTCTCTTCTTTTGTATTCTCTCCTCCCTCGCCGCCCCGGTTGCCTCTCGCCTCCTCCGGGCCGCAGGGGAGGAGGTGTGCGCGCTGCGCCCGGGGCCTGCGCGGCGCAGAGGGAGGCGTTTCTCCTACTTCTCCCGGGTAATTTGGAGAGATTCTCTGTGTGTGTGCGCGCGCGTGAGCTTGCGGCAAAAAGGGGTAGGATCTAGCGCCGAGCAGAGAGGGTCAGGGTCTTTGACGTTCCTCGCCGACTGCACAAATCTCCCGGAGCAAGAGTGAGCGTGGGTGAGAGTGCGTGCGCGCGCGCGCACGGGCTGGCTGCGCTTAGTACGCCTGGTGGCCCGGGGCCCCGGGGCCCGGGGTCCGGTCTAGCAGCCCGGGATTACCGTGACGTCACATTGAGCCTCTGGTCACCCAGGACTGGGACACCTCGGGAGCCTCACAGCCCGGCGCCGCGCCGCACCTTGCCACCGAGCGCCCTTGGGAACCTGCGCCTTCTTCCCTCCCCTGCCCATCCATGGGCCCTTCTGTCTTCTGGACCCTACGGGCTGGAGGGGCGCCTTCCGGAGCGCAGGGCTCGGCAGCTGGGCTGCCCTCGGCTCTGCCTCCAGTCGCTCCAAGCGGGCGAAGGAACCGGCGCTGGGCACTCGCAGCGGTGTAAGGAAACCAGACGCCACAAGGCTAGGGGCACCGAACCGCGGGGCTGAGAAGGGAACTCCTAAGGGAAGAGGGAGACAGGACAGGGACAGCCGCTATGTCCTTCCCGCACTTCGGACACCCTTACGGCGGCGCTTCCCAGGTAAGTAGTGCATTCATGGGGAATGGGAGGCAGCCTGGGTGGAGGGGGTGACCGCCTGGTGCGCGCCTACCCCTGAGCTCTCTGCTCTCCGTGTCCCCGGGGAAGACGGAGGGAGCAAGGCCCGGGTAGTGTGTCACAGCTTCCTCTAAAACCCCAGTCCCTGACTGAGAACGTTCCATTCCCAAGTGCATGCTGGAAAACCCTGTGACCTGGAAACGTGGGCACCCCGACCACGCGCTCAGCGAGGTGGGTGGGATCTCAGAGATCTCCCAGTCAGGCCTCCTTTCTTTACAGATGTGTGAGGTGGCCAGAGGACGTTCGGGGGGGGGGGGGGGGGGGGGGAAGAGGACTTCCAGTACAGAGCACTGCCCATCTCGCCATATTGTTGCTCATTTGTTGACCTCTATTCTTATCCTGCTCTTTCCTTGGGCTGATCCAAGTTTTCTGCCTCTGGATCCCTCAATTTTCCAGACCAAATGTGGTGGGGGAGGAGAGGGCATGTTGCTGCGCAGCAACAAGAGTCTCATGGGAAAATCCCACCACTGTTACTCAGTTTCTCCCCAGAGTGCCTGGAATACTTTCCTGAGATTTGGTACCAGCTTGACCTTTGACCTGCTGTGTGATCTTGGACAAGTCTATTACTCTCTTGGGTCCTCCATTCCCTATCTATAAAACAGGAGTTGGGGTGATAGGTTGAGATGGTCTCTAAGGCTAACTTCTAGCTCTATCTTTGCAGAGATGGGGGTGAGAGCAGAGGTTTGGTCTCTAAATGCGGTTTCTGACCTTCGCATTTCCCCAGTCCCCTGGGACTCTGGAACCATAGTAATGGCATAGGGACATCTATAAGAGGAGTTTGAATGAGTTGCCCCTGGGAAAATTCCCGTCCCAGCAGCCAGCAGAACCGGGGCATTTAGTTAAAGTGGAAGGAAGGAGTGACCTGGCAGTTCCCTGCTTCCCTCTGGCTCCAGGGAGTTGGGGGGTCTCTGACCTCCAGTGACCTCTTTCTCATTCTTGTAGTTCCTGGTGTCTGCAAGTTCCAGCGCCACTTGCTGCGAAGCTGCTCCACGTTCAGTCTCAGAGGTGGCCTCCAGCTCCACCCCAGCACCCGCTCTTTGCTGCACACCTTATGAGAGCCGGCTGCTGGGCAGCGCCCGGCCTGAGCTGGGTGCTGCCTTGGGCATCTACGGGGCCCCCTATGCTGCTGCCCAGAGCTACCCTGGCTACCTGCCCTATGGACCGGAGCCACCCCCACTGTATGGGGCACTGGTGAGTCGAGTGGGGACTGGGACTGGCTTGCTGGGACATGCAGGCACTGGGGGCATGTGCAGCAGAGACAGGTGAAATCCAGAGTGACCTCTCCAGGGAGAATCTAGGAGGGACCCAGAGCCCTAAGGAAGGGAAATGGTTAGGATTGTGTATGAGGAGAAAATAGACCTTCAGAGCACCTCAGAATTTACAGAGGGTTTACATACTCTTCAGAAAGCATTGGTAGTTCTGTTACCTCTGTGACGTAGGTAAGCCATCCACATTCTCCACTCACAGATGAGGAAGTTGAGACTGAAGCCACAAAGGTGCAGAGGCTCAGGAATAGCTCTGGAAGAAGACTAAAGTTGGGAAGCAGCCCCACTGGGGTGTAAGGGCGGTAAGAACAGCGGCTAGTATTTACCAACATGGTCTTCTTCTGCTATCACCATTTCCGTTTCACCAGGGAGAAACCGAGGCAGAGTGGTCAAACCCTGTGTCCAAGGTTGCACAGCCAGGCACATGGTGGGAGTCCTTGACCTCAGCTGCCTGCCCCTCCCCACACTGAGTCCTCCATTCTCTTTTCCTTTCCAGAATCCACAGTATGAATTTAAGGAGGCTGCGGGGAATTTTACACCCAGCTTGGCCCAACCAGGAGCCTATTATCCCTATGAGCCGACTCTGGGGCAGTACCAGTATGACCGGTGAGGAGTGGGCAAATGGCTGGCTCCCTCCTGCCAGAAAGGGAGGTGGGGTGGGAGGAAGAAGGGAAAGGGAGGGGCAGAATCACACTTCCAGGTGACCCATGCCCCCTGTCCGAAGCCCCTTGTTCCCAGGCTAGAGATTGAGCTGGGCTCTCCCTGCAGGTTCGGTGGGGTAGAGCTGGGCGGTGCTGGACGCAGAAAGAACGCCACCCGGGAGACCACCAGCACGCTCAAGGCCTGGCTCAACGAGCACCGCAAGAACCCCTACCCCACCAAGGGCGAGAAGATCATGCTGGCCATCATCACCAAGATGACCCTCACCCAGGTGTCCACCTGGTTCGCCAACGCACGCCGGCGACTCAAGAAGGAGAACAAGATGACTTGGGCGCCCAAGAACAAAAGCGGGGAGGAAAGAAAGGCAGAGACCAGAGCAGAGGAGTCACTGGGCTACCTAAACAGTGACCCCAAAGGTACCCAAATGCCCATCAGCCACCTGCTAGATTTCACAAGCCATCCAGCAGTTTGGGGCAGATTTTCTTTGAAGGCATTCATCCCCTGCACTCACCCCAGGGCCTTTGCCCATGCACATCACTCCTCCTGGAATTCCCTGCAGAAACAGCTGAGTCTCTACTTGAAACTGTCAAGCCCCCCAAAAGCGTTACCTCCGCATCCAAGCCCCCGTGCAGCTTCCCAGTTATGCTCTGTCACACCAGCCTGCTTTCTTTCTTTGGCCATTTATCACTCTAAGAACATGCACACACTCAACACCCCTCTAGAAAGCCAACTCTACCAGAAGAGGCCTTACCACTGTGTCCCCTAAATACCCAACACCTAGATGAAGCCTGGCACATAGTTGGCCCTCAGCAAACATTGGCTGAATTAAACAATGTAACGGCAGCCACCTGTGGATGCTAAAGTTGGATGAAAAGAGTCCTTTGCCTTCTTTTTACTATTGAGATCCAGACTCGCGGTGGCTTTCCCTTGGCTTCTCAGGGAGGCCAGTCTTCCAAGGGGCGGTGGGTGGGGACAAGCCTGGAGCAAGAATTGTTTCCCTAGGGCGGGTCAGCAGCAGTGGGGGGGGGCAGGGTGAGGGCTGGCTTAGCAGGGTGGTGAATTACAGAGAACACCCTGAGTGCGGGGTGAGCTGTGCGTCTTGCTAAAAGCTTCTCTGGGCTGGGCACTCCCGCGGATTTCCCCTGGGCCCTGGGCTTTTCTCACTTGCTCTTGATTTGATTTCCTGCAGACGTTACTGCTAGCCAGGAGGCGCAGGGTCTCCCTCTGAGTGACCTGGAAGACCTGGAGGAAGAGGAGGACGAGGAGGAAGCCGAAGAGGAGGAGGCAGTGGGTACTGCGGTGGACAGGCTGGCGGGCTTCCAGAAAGGCGCGCAGTCACTGTCCGCGACCTGCGCCGCAGCTCGGCAGGGCCGGGTGGAGAGCAGGGAGGGCGGCCTGGCGGCGCCCCGCTTCTCCTTCAGTGAGCCCCGCGGGTCGGGAGAAGCTGACTTCATTGCGGCGGAGCCCGGGGGGCCCACGATGATCATGCACTACCCATGCGCAGAGAAACCGCGCATCTGGTCTTTGGCACACACCGCAGCAGCCAGCGCGGTGGAAGGTGCATCCTCAACGCGGCCCAGGCCAAAGAGTCCTGAGTGCCATATGCTTCCCGGACAGTCTCTAGGCTCCGCCCGGCGACCCACTTGCGAAGAGTCTTCCCTCATAGCCAAAGCCTTTGGAAACTCCACGTTTACCCTTCAGGGGCTGCCGCTGAACTGTGCGCCCTGCCCGAGGCGGAGGGAGCCTTCAGTGCAGTGCCAGTACCCTTCCGGAGCAGAAGGTAGTGGGTCCCCAATGGCGCTGGGAGCGCCTACCCAAAAGACACCCACCCACCACCCTGCCCAGCCAAGCTCAGGTTCAGATTTGGCAGGAGATTGTCCCATAGCTCCCCCTTCAAATGGATGCTTCGAGATGAAAGTTCTAGTCTTTCATTATAAAGCCAGATAATAGTAATAAGAGAAATTGACCTGGGATCCATATAGAAAGCTGGAAAGTTGGACAACCTGTGAATTCATGGTCCAGGGTTCTTCCAAATGCACTAGGTGTGCTTTGCCACACTTGTCTGGCACAAGGGGCTTTCAGCTGGTCTCCTGTTGTGCTGGTACCCAGGGCTGGACAGGCACCAGAGATTTCTGAGACTTCTGAAAAGGTGAGCCAGAGACATTCTATAGGTTTAAGGTCACTGCTTAAGTACAGCCGCAGCCCTCTCAGTGGCCACTAAAATCCCTAAGGATATAGACATGCCCCTGCATTCGTGTAACTGAGATTGGTGCTGTCCCTGGAGAGGACTCACCTGCAAAGTCTCATTTCCAAGCAGGGTTAGACTGCCAATTGGTGTTGCCCATTTCCAGTTGGTTTATTCTGTGTGCTAAGGACCTGGTGGAAGGGAATTTCACCCCACGAAGGGACCTTCCCCAGCACTAGGCAACTTTTAGCAATTACTGTCAGAGTGTGCTCTTCATAGTAATTTCTCCCAGGATTAGCCACTGGTTTAGAAACTTGGGTTACATTGTTATTTGAATATATACATGGAGAGTCCAAGCAATACCTCTGGCGAGCATATTGCCTCTAGACTTGTGCTTCTCTTTGGACCAGACACAGCTGACTTCGGATTTCCTAAGAATCAGCACCAAGTGGTCTTTGGGTTTTAATCAACCTTTCCTTTCTCAGCAGGTTAGCGCAATGGCTGCGATTTGCAGAAGAATCTTGGACATGGGCCCACTTTTTGAACTCACCTCTGCTCTAAGAAACTGCCAGACCTTGACAGGGACCAGGAGCTCTCACTTTGCCTAAGAGACAAACACACGGAAACCTTCCTGTAGCAGCCAACCTTGCACGCAGAGCCCGGTGGCAGGACAGATGTACACCTACCCAGATCCAGCGGAGGAGGAGGTGTCAGGGCACCTTGAGGAAGGCCAGGGAAGCCAGGGAGTCTGCCTCTCTTCTCTGGATGCAGGGCCTGGACGGTGCATTCTCCTGCTCACTCCTGCCCCTCACCCCGCTCACTCACTTTGTAGCTTTATGGCTGAGCTGGCCCCTAAGGACCACTTGCGTCTTCTCCCCTTCCCCTCTCCTTGTGTCCTTAAAAATAATCAAGCTGAACCTAAGCTGTGCAGCCTATCTGTGCCAGGGGTGCCCAGAAAGGTCAGGGTGGAGGGAGGGGTGGGTCACAGCCAGGAGCTCTGGGGACAGGGCAGCAAGGGGTGAAATGGACAAGGCCACCCTCCATGGAACCCAGGGCGCCTGGGGTGTAGCAGACCCCAAGTTTTTCCACCAAGCAGCTGAGCCAGGCTGAGGCCCGCCTTGGTCGGCGGCGGGTGTGGGAGGTGGCAATGGGGGGCAGGTAAATGTCAGGATATTTAGGAGCAGCATTTGTCCCAGGTTCCTCCTGGGGTTGCAGATTCATGGGGGGAGTTGAATGTGAGAGATGCCAAGGTGCCCATGAGCGAGCACGGTGCAGGCTGGATAAGGCTGCCCCAGTTCACACCTGGGGTCCAGAGGGGTGGGATTAGCTGGCCACTGCTGCGGCAGGGGAGGGACCAGGGCAGCATCCCAGAGGGAAGCTCAGGGAGTGGGGGACCGGAGGGGCTGGAGGCAAGGCAGCGGGTGTGCCTCCAGGGTCTGGGCTGGATCCGTCCAGGACCCTTCTCTCCCACTCCGGGCCCCTGCCTGGGCTAGGTGACAGTCTTCCACATCAGCTCCGAGGTCACTGAAGCCAGAAGAATCGCCACAGCAGAGCTGCGGAGGGGGAGGTTGGGAGCAGGAAACAGGGCAGCCTGACCTGAGTCGTCCCCAGACCCTCCCTGCCCCCACTTCTTCTTCTCTATAGAAAAGACCCCCTCGGAGTGGGAAGGGTCCTTAAGGAATCACAAAAACACCAACCTCTTCCTCAGATGAGGCAACTGAGGCCCCACGGGGAGCAGGTGACCGGCTGGGGGTCATGCGTGTCCCTGGTGGAAACAGACCTTAGCTTTCTACTCTGGGCGCCTTTTGGGGCTCCTGCTCGCCCACCCTCCGGGAGACCCCCCTCCCTGCTTCTTTTTTGCTCCTGGGCAACAGCTGGTCCCATCCCCAGCCTCCCCAGGGACACTCCAGGCGCCCTCGCTGACCCGCGGCTTAGGGTCCGGAAAATTAAACTGCGAAAAGATAAACATTATTTCCAGTCGGCTTTGCGGGATTAACGCTTGTAATAAAGAGCTTTAACTGGAGGTTTCTTTCAAGGCGCTCTCGACCCCACCCCCTCCTGGGGGGCCAGGTAGACCCCTCCGGATATGCCAGCTAGGGGTTGGTGGAGGGGAGAGAGTCCCTTAGCATCACGTGGAGTCAGAGCTGGATGGGACAGATTGGGGAGGAGAGTGGTCTACACTGAAGGTCTTGTGGCTTAGCAGGGGCTAGAATGCAGAGGTCGGTTGGTGGGGGGACCTTGCCTCCCTCTTCTGCAGCCATTCAGCCTTATGCGCCCACAGTGAACCTGGACAGGAGGTCCCTCTGGGCTGCCCTACCTTGGCCCCCAGGCCCCCAGGGAGCTGTTTCTCTGGCTCCAGGAACCATCTCTTGACTCAGAGACTGCTCCTCTCTTTCCCAGTCCAGAGCAGCCCAGAATTGTTCCCAAGACCTGGGCCTAACTGGCTGGGGACAGTGGGGTATGAGAAAGGCTGAAGCAGGCGATCTGGAGTCCCCAAGACCTGCTTTACCTTCTCCGGTTGCATTTCTACCTTGTTATGCAGCTTGGACAAGTCCCCTCCCCTCTTCCTTCTCCAGCTTGGCAGTACTGAGATAATCTAGGTCTCCATCCCGTGCTCGAGTCTCCTCCAGAACGGAGGGTGAGCTCCAGGGGTCCAGGCAAAGAGCCTGAGAATGGCCTGTCTGAGCCTGTAATTATCCCAGCCTCAGACCCCCAGCCACAATCTGTTGCCACTATCTCTGTCCCCACTGAGAGCTTCCTGCAAATCTCCCAATATAATCTCCCAGAATCATATTTTTGAATACAGTTTTGATTAAACACCAGGGCAAGGGGAGGGAGGGTGCTCCTCTGCTGTCCTCGGGGGAGCCTGCTGGGACCTACAGACAACGGGACCAACTGTGAGCTCCGAAAAGTGTCAGTACGTGCAGAATGTAGAGCTTGAGGTTTAGATTTGCAAAATCCCTCCATGGCTAAGGCACCTTTCCCGTGCCTGGGCAATGCCAGGGGGCTTCTCCCCACAGGGGAGAGGGGACACTCCTCAGGGAAGTTACCCAGGCTCTTCTTCCTTCATTGATTCCTCTTGTGCCAGAAGTCACTACGTGGACACTGGACACACTAGATTTCTGTGGTCACTTTTAACTGTTGATAATAATCAGAACCTGGAGCTCTTATCATGTGCCAGACTCAAGGGTGTGTTGCATCCAGTCCACTTGGTTGCTGTAACAGAATGCCAGAGACCCGGTGGCTTATCAACAAAAGCAATTTATTTCTCCCAGTTCTGGAAGCTGGAAAGTTCAAGATCAAAGCACCAGCCGATTCAGGGTCCGCTGAGGGCCTATTCTAGTTCCCAGGCAGCACTTTCTCATTGCATATTCACGGGGTAGAAGAGGGGAGGGGGATCTTTGGGGTCTCTTTGGTAAGGTCCCTAATCCTGTTCAGGAAGGTCCCAGAGTCATTATCCAATACCTCCCAAAGGCCCTGCCTCCAGATACCACCATGCTGAGAGTCTGGCTTCACCCTGTGAATTATTTTTTAGCCCATGTCCTATCAATGCCTGGGCTCATTTATATAGCACAACAGTTTGAAGAGACATCATTTTATACTTGCTGGTATGACCCGACAGGCTCAGAGAGATGAAGCAGCTTCCTATCATTTATCCAGCAGCCAAATAATGAAGCCAAACTCTGAGGAACACAAATTCTTTAACCACTCCCCTCTCCTGCTAATACATTCTATTATTTTTAAGATTCTTTATTTAATTATTAAGAGCATGTATTCCTGCTCCGGAATCCTAGGAATGGCCAACGGGAAAGGCCCACACTCACCTCCTAGCTGAGAGCATCCCTTACTGATCCACTGCCCCACTTCCCTGGGACATGATGTCTAAGATACCCCTGGTGTTTGGCAAAATGTAACCCTTGGATCTCTATCATCAAAGTCAGCCCATAGCTAAAGAATCACCCTAGGAGGTGGGCTGAGAGATCTGCCCGGTTAAAAAGCACCCCGGGTGGTCTGAGGGGTTTTGGACTTCAGCCCAGGTGGCTGCAGAGGCCCCAGTGGCCAGACTCTAAGCTCAGCAGGAGGGCGAAGGACACCTGCTGTTGGCCAAGAGTAAATCCCTTCCCAGTAACAGGTGCAAACATTTCCGCCTGGATTTAATCTGGATTCACGTTCATCGGGTTCAACCTCGGCCCCCCATTCTGCAGCTCAGAGGCTTCTTACTGGAAGAGGGAGGAGGAGGCGCCTCTCCCAGCTGCCTAAATTCAGGATCCCGGGATTGGAAGCTCCTTGGCCGTGTCCTTCCTGTAGGGTGGTGTGCAAAAGAATTCTGTCCCCAAACATGGCCACGAAGTCCAGAATCTATTCACATTTGGGGAACTCCAACACCAGGAAAGTCCAAATCTTAAGCAAATCAAAGAGGCAGTGGGGTTGGGGCCTTCCACCCTTTTTCCTAAGAGAACCAGTTCCAGCCTGAGCTTTGGAAAGTTCTTTCTTTTTCGAAACAAATTTCTTCCCCCTGTAATTTTTGAAATTTGTCTCCGGGATCAATGAGTCTTACTCCGTGGTGATCTGTTCTTTCTCTTTCCCTCCCTGATTCGCCCTGTCACCCAGTGGAACTGGCTTTGCCTCTTACTCTGGGATTAGAGTAGGAAGTGGAGGCTAAGGGTATTTTAGTCACCTCTGCATTGCTGGGGCCAAAAGACCTGACATGAACAATTAGAGAGTGAAAAATTTATGTGGGCTCCTGGTTTCAGAGGTTCCGTCCATGCTCAGCTGACTCCATAGTTGTGGGTCTAAGTGAGGCAGAACCTCATGCCAAGGTGGCGGAAGGAGCACAAGACATGGCCAGAGGAAGCAGAGAGAGAGAAGTCTGCTCCCCAAATACAAGAGACAAACCCCAGAGGCATACCCTAGGGGCCTACGTCCTGTAGCCACACCCCACTTGTCTGCCATCACTGCCCAGTTAATCTGATCAGTGGATAAATACACTGATCAGTTTCCACCTCTCATAATCTAATCATTTCAACTCTGAAAATTCTTGTGTTGTTCCATACGTGAATTTGGGGGGGATAGCTCACACCTATTATTGGGCATCTCCCAATAATATGGCAAAAGAGCCCCTCTATCAGCATAATTTTCTTCACTAGAAATTAAGTTACGGGCAGAGGAAGACAAATAATTCATGTTCTCACTTTTATCTGGAAGTTAAAAAGCTGATCTCATGGGATCAGAGTGTAGAATATTGGTTATTAGAACCTGGGAAGGAGGTGGGGGAGGGGGGTGGAGAGAGGCTGGCTAATGAGAAGGGGTGCAGACAGATAGAAGGGATAACTTCTAATATTCTATAGCATAGTATAATAACTATGATTGGCAACAACTAATTGTGTCCTTCAAAGTAGTGTAGAGAGGATTTTGGAAGTTCCCAACACAAAGAAATAATAAATGTCTGAGATGGCGGTTATGCAAAAACCTGGGTGTATTCATCACACACTGTGTGCATGTATTAAAATGTCATCCTGTGCCCAGTAAATACACCCCATACGATTACCCTGCCTCAGCTCAATTCACAATACTAAAGTATGGAACCAACCTAGGTGCCCTTCAACAGATGAGTGGATAAAGAAAATGTGGTATGTTTACACATTGGAATATTAGTCAGCCTTCAAGAAGAATGAAATGATGGCATTTGCTGGTAAATGGATAAAGCTGGAGAATGTCATGCTAAGCAAAATAAGCCAACCCCCCCAAAAAACCCCAAAGGCCAAATATTTTCTCTGATATGTGGATGCTAACTCACAATAAGGGTGGAGGGGGATGGGGAAGAATCGAGGTATTTTGGATCAGACAGAGGGGAGTGAAGGGAGAGGAGGGGTATGGAAGTAGGAAGGGTAGTAGAATGAGCCGGACATTATTACTCTCTGTGCACATGATTACAAAACTGGTGAAGCTCTACACCGTGTACAACCAGAAGAATGAGAAGTTATACTCCATTTATGTATGATGTGTCAAAATGCATTCGACTGTCCTGTGTAACGAATTAGAACAAATAAAAAAGAAAAAAAAAGCCAGAGGTGTGTGTTGGGTGGCGGGGGGGGGGGGGGGGATTACTCTGCCTCTTGCTTTTCTTGGGCCCACGCTTAGGACCTATCGCAACCTTCATCGTTTCCTCAAGGATAGGCCCTGTCTCCAAATACAGTCCCATTCGGCCTCGAGGACGTCAACAGATGGATTTTAAGGGGACGCTCTTGTTCTGTCCACACCAGACTCTAAAACAGAACTTAAAATGGAAGAGGGTGTCAGGAAGCAGGCCACAGGAAGAGGGCCCGGACTCTCTGACCACTGCTCTGGGTGACCCCTGAGTCGGGTTAAATCAGGAATCCTGCTGGGTCCACGGTCCCTTGCCGGTGTCCTGGCCTGGCAAGCACAGGGTCTGTCCCTTGGGCCTGGAAGAAAAGGACAGTGATGTGTATCCAAGCTCTGAGTACCGACACTTCCTAGAACTTCCTAACAACTCTCCACTCTGTGAATGAGGGCGGGGTCTTTAAGAAATGAAGTTCCTTCTCCAAGATCCAACAACCAGAAAGTAACAGAGTTGAGGTACAAATCCAGATCTATGTGACCCCAAAGTCCAGGCTGAAGAAGCTGGGGATGTAGCCCAGTGATAGAGCACTTACCTACCGCACAGGAGGCCCTGGGTCTCTCTCTCTCTCTCTCTCTCTCTCTCTCTCTCTCTCTCTCTCTCTCTCTCTCTCTTCCTTTCTCTGTCTCTCTTTCTCTCTCTCTTTGGCCACACTAGAGCCAAGGGGTGAGAGATCAACCTTTGAAACCAGGCTGCCTGGGTTTGAATCCCAGCTCTGTCACCTACTAGCTGTGCAACCTCAGGCGAGTGAGCTGCCTGTCTGTGCCTCAGTTTCCACACCTCTAATACAGAAATGGCATAGTCCTGCCTCACAGGCCTGTTGTGAGGATTCAACCGTCAGTATGTAGTTCTAGGTTCGCGCCTGGCCACAGGAGGCATCCTAGATATGTTTCCGCTGGAGCTACTCTCCTACGCCTCTACCCAGCTGCTCCTGCCACAGGCCCGGAACCCTTGCTGTGTCCCTTGTCACTCATTAGGCCAAGTCGACGTCACCGCTCACACGCATCCCTCTCACCTAGAGTAAAGCCGCGGGGTCAGTCACTTAGGAAGACACCTCACCAAGCAGGTTTTATGCATCGCTCACTCTTCCCCTCGTCAAGATTAATGGCGCCGTTGCCCGCGGTCAGTCCTTCTGTGGTCACCGCTAATGACCTCAGCCCTCAACACGTTTCCTCTGCATTTGCTTCAGAAAGTCATTCAGAACAACAAGGTTGCTTTAATGACCACTCGCTACTAATGACGCCTTTTAAGTGCACGAAGAGACTCTCTAAGTACCAACCGGAGGCCCGTCCACGGGTGACAACGGCTATTGACATTGACGTTGTCATGCAAGGTCAGGGAGCTGCGGTGGCCGGGGATGGCTCCTTGGCCTAACATTCATTGGTGGGAATGTTTTTTAATATGTTGGAAGATTCCTCATTAGTCCCACTGCTCCTCAACTGTACCCACCGACGCCATTTATGGTGGCCTTCGAGGGTGCGTTTCAGAGCTTACAGCCCCCGCTGGTTTTCAATTCACCTTGGATATTTAGGCCGTAGTCAAACTGGTCCTATTTTTACCTCATATTTTTCTTTACAATGATTCACTTTTGCATATCTCAATAAATGTTTTTAGGACATGAGCAAATGTCTTATGGCATCCCCTATTTATGTCCACCCTCTCTTGCTGACTGGCCACAGGATACTTCAGGGGCCTGGAGCAGGGTGGCATGGGTAAGCACATGGATGTAGGAATCAGACCAGGGAGGGTTCAGGTTCCTGCCCCGTGACCGTGAAGTTCTGGGGGATGGACGGCGTGTTCCTTAATCTCTCTGAGCCTTAGTCTCTCAGGATGAGTCCGTTGAGGAGTCCTGAAGGGATCCCCTCAGGATGGGCACACCCTCTGCAAGCGTTGGCTGTCAACTTGTCCACCTGAGGTTGGGCTCTGCTGGGAAGGGACAAGCTTGCCTTCCACGTCCCTGCTCTGATGGGGGTGTAGCCTCCCCCTGAGTATCCATCTCATCTGTCACTTCATGTGAGGTCCCAACTCAGTCAGCCCCTGGCATCTGGGGCATGTGGTGGCACTGAGTAAAGCTTCACTTAACCGTGTCCCCTTTTCTCCCCCTGGGAGCTGGCCTCCTCTCCTGCCAGGAGCTCGCCCTTTGCAGTAGCCAGCTGCTTCTCCACACAGCTCTCCTCTCCCTGTACCCAGATCTGCCACGTCGGGTCCGCCATCTTGTCTACTCCTGGATCATTCCTCTGATCAGTCTCCAGGAAGAGGCCGACCTTCCAGTTTTGAGCCGTCGTAGTGTTTCCCACTTCAAGTTCACTCAACATTCCGTGTTGCTGGTCGGTGTTTAGTCCCCATCCATCAGGATGGGGCAGAGGAGTGGGTGGAGGCCCCTCAGGAAGGGTTCCTGGAGACGATCTGGATCCAGAAGGGTCATTGTGTAAGGGTGACCCACAAACTTCCCAAAAGCAAGAAGAGAGGGGAAGGAAACAGGTGGGAGAGGAGCGGAGCTGGAGCCTGGTTTGAGGCAAGGAAGTTAAAAGAGGACACCGGATGGAGGAGCTATCAGCACCCATGGAAGGGTGGCGGCTCAGTCACCAAAGAATGGAGACCAAGTTACAAAATAGGCAAGGTTGGGAAGTTCCAGAAGTCGAGTCCCTCAGTCCTGACATCAGCCAGCTGCTGACGCTGGGCATTGTTTACAAAACTGAATTCTCAAACATAAAAGCAAAGCCCACTGGCTTCCTACTTGGGATGTGGCTGGTCCCTTTGCCTGCGGCCGAGGGGAAGCAGGCTCCCGGGAATGGGTGTAGGAGCACCATCTGCAGCTCCTCCCACACCCTCCTCATCTCGCTCTCAGCTACTCTACGGTCCCATCTCACGTCTGTGACATTTGACACATGACCCCCATGAGTTTCACTTGACCCCTTTGTCGGGGGCCATTAAATGGCCTGAAGTTAAAATGTTAATTATCATTAATCATGTTTTATGAAATGGCTTTGCCAATCCATAAATCCCGCAGAGAGGGCTCTCACGGATTGGCCAGCTATGGAAGGCCGATCGTCAGAGACGTTGCCTGCGTTTGTGGATGTTTCTAGAGGTGTAAGCGACAGAGAAAATAATGAATGTCTACAGGTGGGACGTAGGTGACACAAAGTGACTCCAGACAAGAAAGAGAAAAGTGAAGTAAATGGGGTGGGGCAGGGCTGAGTTGGTTTTGTCCACCCTTTTCCTACAGCAATCTCAAGGACACACGGTAGACCCCCAAAAACCTGAACTGGAAAGTGAATGACCTAGGAAGTGGGTGGGAGTCAGACAAGGTAAAGAGCAAAAGGACAGAAAATTGGAGAGTGAACCACAGACATAGAGAGTAGGAAAGAGCCCAGATGTCTGCCCTGGAGTTCAAGATCCTGGGAAGCTCCGCACTTATGCGTTTTTGGTTGGGTAGACGACAGTGCGACTGTGTCTCTCTCGTTTCTGCTTAAGGAAAAAAAAAAAACGCACACACACACACACACTCTTTAAAAAAAAAAAAAAATTCCATACAAGATTTTGAATTAAGTTTCAATATACAAGCATAAGTATGACAGAGTAAACTCAAAAGATCGGCCTCCTTTTAATTAACGTTAAAATTAATCTTTTTCATAGGTTCCGACATGCGTAGAAAAAGTGGATTTCAAGGTCATGTGTCAAAATGGGGACCATTGCTATCTCTGGAAGATGAGATTATGAGTATCTTAATGGTTCTTTTTTATGCATTTCTATCTTTCCAAAATTTCTGCAAGATTGGGCCTTATAATGAAAAATACCTGATAAATCAGTGTGTGTGCACGTGCGTGTGTGCACATGTGTGTGCACGTGTGTGTGTGTGTGTGTGTGTGTGTGTGTACAAATGTGAACCATGAGGGATGAGGGAAAGCATTGGCCTGCTCCCTGGGCCTGTCCTGTTGGTGGGGCTGGCACAGGTGGCTCATTTGGGCTGGGAAGTCTCCTGGCAGCAGGGCTATAAGGCTCCCTGCGGTGACAACTGTCAGGCTCCATAGCTGAAGAGCCTGCTGTGTGACCCAGTTCAGGAGGGGCCTGGAGACATGCTAGAACAATCCCTGAACGAGGACACAGGAAAAGAAGAAGCCCCCCCGCCACCGCCCCGGGATCCACGGGTGGACTCCAGGGGCTGTCTGAGTCTCTTAGAACTTTCTGAAGAACTGAGCATTTGTACGCCGTGTTCTGGGGAAAGGGCACTCCTAGTTTTCATCGAATTCTTAAGGAGGGAAATCAGTGATCTTCAAAAAGTTCCTCCTCTCTCAACCAGGGGCTGTGTATTACTATTAGTAAAATAAAATCTAAAGAGAAAAATATAAGTGTGTTTAATTATAAACAATCTGATATGCATGCACTAGAACATATACAACATGAATACATATATATATATATATATATATTTAATATTCGTTCAACAAAGCAAGAAAATAAGAAATTCTGGTATTTTCTTTTCATATCCCAAAGGAACATATCAGCCCCCCGCCCCAGGAAAAGCACTGGTCTCCTTTTGAAGAGTCACCTCTGGAATCCATGAGGTCATCTCCCCGCTACCCAGTCACAGTGACCCCGCTATAGGTTGCCAATAGAAACCCCGGGTCCAACCTGACACCTCTAGAACATGCAACTCTGCAGGCCACTTCAGGGCACCGTGAGGAAACAGGTGATGTCCTCGGGTGTCATTTTTTCCTACCTGGGGCTTGTTGGCTAAAGTATGCCCAGAACCAAAGTTGCACCTCGATCTCAGCTTTCAGTTCAAACAACCGTGGTTCGTCTCTTAGAGTTTAATATAATGAAACAGATGGGGGTCACAGAGCCCATTTCCCTCAATCTCGCCCTAGAAGGACCCTGGCTCTCACTTTTCTGACCCGTGCCTGGTCAGACCACTGGAGGGACACTAACATTCAGTGTGATGCCTCCATGCATCATCGCTAAGTGAAAGACGCGAAGGAAGAGCCACACCACCTGATCTGGACCCACGAGGAACCTCTCTGGATCTGGACTTGGGGTTTCGTTTCCTCTAAGATTCTGGTACCCACACCTCTTCAGAGAGCAGAGAGCAGTAAGATCCAGCAGACCTTCATTTCTTTGTATTTTTTAAACTAATATAAAAACCTGAAACAGACTCTATAAGAAAGAAAGAATCATAGAACAAATCCCTTGCAACAGTGATATAAATGTTGGGGAATTGAATCCAGCGATATAGATTTATTAATGGTGGGGGTCAAGGAGAGAGACAAAGTGGGTGAGAAATCTTACAGAAGGATGAAACCCCAGGATTTTTTCCACTTACATGCATTTTCATTTCTTAAAATGTAAACTGTTTTGTTTTTGAAAAAAATTTACTTAAATGGACAAATAGTAATTGTGTATATTTCTGAGCACAAATATTTCGATTTGTTTTGGCAAATGGTACAATTTCAATCATCTCAGAGGGAGAGGTTCCCTGTAGCTGACAAAGTTCTTTCAGATTCAAGGTCTGGTTGGTTCTCTCCCCAGTCTGGGGAGGTAGGCATGGGTGGAGAGGGAGAATGTTGGGGTGCACTGCCCAGATCCCCCCTAGGACTAAGATGGCTCTTCTCTCAGTCACTGAGGGCCTTGCCTCTTGATAGCTTCCAGTGGTTCAGCTAAAACCCCTCCCTCAGGAAGACTGAATTCCAAGGCAGGACTATTAGGAGGCAGTTACAAAGACCTGGCCGCTGACCCCAATGTGGGGCAAGCCTCAATGTCCACCCCAGCCTCCGGTGGAGTCAGCCGAACTCCTCTTTGTTTCACTGCATCCAAATTCAACTGCACCCTCAGCCCAGGTGTACTTCCTCTCCACTCTCAGGTCTAGAACGCTGTCCCTCAAACAGGAGGCTCTGGGTCGGCTTCCTAGGAAACCTGCCCTAACCCTTTGCCTCTTCGACAGGTGAGTGATTGACTCAAGATTCCACAGGTGGTGGGATGAGGAACTACAAGGGCAGTTCAGATCGGCACTCTGCAGGGATGGAGGGTGACGTTTTCCTGGTGTTCTGTAGCAGGACTCCACAAAGAGCTGCAGAGGCCCAGAAAAGCGTCCATTACCGCTCACATAGAAGTCTTAACACGTCACCGTCCTTCTGAGGTGGGGTTTGGGCAAGAGCTCCACCACTGGGCCACATCCCAGCCCCATGCCACAGTCTTTTTGACTTCTCAAAAAGACTGCAAAAAAAGAAAAATTTGTCAGTTTGGTTTATTGCCTTCCAACCCTTTCCTTTGAGTCACATAAGTGTGTATAAGTCCTTACAAATAGAGATAGATTAGTTTTTGAGTTTCTTCCATAAATGCTGTCAACGGCGCAGGAAAAAGACATTTGTTCCTAAGTAGACATGTAAACTCATTCCCGCTAATTGCTGCCCGGTGACCCAGAGTATGCATCTCTCATAGTCCATATAGCCCCTTGATTGATGAACATTTATATACTTGATTTTAATCCCCTCCCAATTTAGTTTTTATCAACTTTCTGAACTGGACATCTTGGTATACACCTCTTTGATGTATATGTATGTATTTAGGGTGGATTTAAGAAGTAGAATAGCTGCGTCAGGGGAATGTGTTTTAAATTTTTAATAAGTTAGGTTGTTCCCTAAAGTGGTCTATTTAGCTACATCCCCTCCAACAATACATGAAATCACCCACATCCCACATTCTGCCTGTACTCGATAATATCTGGTGTTTAAAAGCCTGGGCCAGCGAATGTGCAATGGATCTCACTGCTATTTTGATCCCAGTTTTCTTGTTACAAGTGAAGTTGAGTATCTCTTCCTCCTTTATGACTTAATCTGTCCATATTCTTTGCCAATTTTCTTACTTGTACCAGTTTCTCTCACTGATTTATAAAATCTTTTTTATAGTCTCATTACAAATCCTCTGTTTACTTTGTATGTTGTAAATATTTTTTCTCCCACCCTGTGAGTAGTCTTTTCACTGTTTTGTTTTTTTTAAATAATGTCACATTCTTCAGGAACAGGTTAAGGCTGGTCAGATGCAGAAACATGGATGTAAGAACATTTGCTCTTTGTACAGAGACTTATTAATCCCCCCCGGATGCTGCATGCCGACCAGGTTCTGAGGGCAAAGCAAAGACGAACTGGCCATAGAGCCCCTCCTCTAGGAGCTCCTGACCGAGTGGAGAAGAGAGCAGAGTTGTAAGCAGAGGTGATCCAAGGCAGAAAGTAAGGGATATGTTCCCCACATGCTGGAGTGGAACGTGTCCCCGGATTTCCCATGTGGAAAACTTAATCCTCAGGTTCATCTGCCGATGGTATTTGGAGGTGGACCTCTGGGAGGTGACTGGGTGGCGAAGGTTCTCCTCTATGAATGGGTTAATAGACTCATGAAGTAATGCATTATTGAGGGAGTAGCTGCTGCCTCACCAGGAGATGTCTTCCACCAGGTTATGATGCAGCACAAAGGCCCTCACCAGATGCTGGTGCCATGCTCTTGGAATCGCAGCCTTCTATTCTATGTAAGTTACCCAGTCTGTGGTATTCAGTTATAGCCACAGAAAACAGACTAAGACACTAGGCCAGAAGGAGAAAGATGGATAAACAGAAAATTAACTATGGGTAGCTTAAATGAATGCTACCCGTCTTAACTAGCACTTGGGACATAAAGCCACCATTTAGGCCAACTTGAGCTGAAAAACCTTTTATGAAACCAGCCACTACTTTAGGAATAACATGTTTAATACATTCCAATGAAGTCAGGTTTTCTTCTAGTTAAAAAGACTAGATCACCATTTCTTGGGTTTCGTATCAGGTAATGTAGTCATTTTGCATGTAAGGACTACGTTGTGAAAAGAATATCTATCCTTAAACTATAGGATCTTGCTCAAGGAGATTGATGAAACCCCGGAGACATGCAGGACCCCAGCAATTGACAACAGGGCAGGTGCACATCTCCCTTCACCCCCCGACTCCAGGAAACGCATGTTCCAGGTGGAACCACAGACAGTCACATAGGCACGGGTGCCACCCTTCCCCCTCCTCATACCCACAGACTCACTCTGGTGCATTTGCAAAGGTTAAATGTGTACGATTCTTCTTGAATCACAGTTCCACTAACATACTCTCCCCTCTCCTCTGCTCAAGTAGACCATAAGCTGCTTGAGTGCAGGCTGTTTAGCAGGTTTGTCCCTGTGTCCCCGACCTCTCCTGGCACCATGGCTGGCCTAGGAGGTAACAGACCAGCTAATGGACTGACCCAGGGGTCCTTGTGTTCTGGGCTCTGGGGCAGGGGTGGGAGATGTGTTAAGCATCAGCGGCTCACCCCTCTTTTGATGGAGGTCAGAATAGAAAAAGTAAATAAATAAACAAACTCTGGGAGAATTGGCTTCTAATCCCTCATCGGTCACCTGTAATTTCTAAGAGAATTTAGCCAAGTGCTTCCCTCCTGGAGCCTTAGTAAATAGGAGGGTGCATATGTTCCCTGGCACTGTGTGACAGTTTACCGCACACTTGGTGGTTAGAAAGCTCAGAGGTCTGAGATGAAGGTGTCTCTGGCTGTGTTTCCAAAGACCTTCAGGGAAGACCCTTCCTCACCTCTCCCAGCTGCCGGTGGCTCTGGATTTGCTTGGCTTGGGTCGGCATCACCCCAGTCCCTGGCTCTACCTTCACCTGGCTCCTCCTCCTTCTCCTCCTCTTCTGTGTCTTACGAGGACACCATTCTCCGGACTTAGGGCCCCAGTGCAGGATGATCTCATCTCAAGACCCTTCATTACATGCGCAGAGATCTTCTTTCCAAGTCAAGTCACATTCACGGGCCCCAGGGATCAGGATTTAGGGCTATCTTCTTTTTTTACAACTTGGGAGATGCAATATAATCCACAACTGAAGGGATGGATGAAATGATCCCCAAACTTTATTTCTGGCCTAACACCCTTTTAATTATGACCCTGGTGGCCTAAGGAGGGAATAGAGAAAGAAGGGGGTTCCCAAAGCAGTGGTGGGTGATCTAACTGAACCGGCACCAGTCAGTTCCAGGGGTGGAAGGAGAAGCAGGCTCTTCGCCCTCACCTGCACACACCAAAAACCTGATGTAAAACCAAAGTCCTCTCATTCAGGAACCAACCAAGAGGCAAACAGGGAAAGAAGGACAGGTAAGAGCGCCTGCTTCTCACCCTCCCGATAAGGGTCAGTTCCTGTAGTCGGGAGATGGATGGGTGTTTCTCCAACAATTTGGGGATCCCCAAAGAACATAGATCCTCTCCTGGTTGGTCGTGGGTGAAGCTGCCACAGTGACACTGGGACCTACTTATCTCCTGTTGTCTCAGGTTGCTCAAGTGTAGACGCTTCCGGTCCTTTCTATTTGTGGGGTCACCCAGGTGTCCTTGGGATGCTTCTCAGAGAGTTTCCACCACCAGGTGGAGCATCCTTTGGTCCTTTTAAAAATGTCACTCTAAAAACCAGCCGCAGCCTTACATTTCAAACACAGCAATGAAGATTCTCTGGTGGTGAGCAACAGAAACCTACACCAGCTTGCTGGAGGAAAAAATTTTAAAAAAGGAATTAATTGATTAATTGGAGGGTTCTGGAAGCTGGGAGGCCGGAGGGGAAGGCTGTTGACTAGGCACCACTGACCTGAGAAGCTCCGGAAGTCTGAACCCTAGCAGGGGCCTCTCTGGTTAAGCTGCTAGATAAGGAGTGTCAGCTGAATTGAACTTGTGGCAGCTGTGCCCTTGGTTAGAGTCCAGCACAGAGCATCCATTCTCCTGGACGCTCCTGAGCTGGGGGCTGCTCCGCATGGTCCTAATCCTGGCTAAAGAGAAGCAGGGCCCTTTGATGAAATGTCCTTCCCAGTTATCAACTGGGAAGAGGGTAACTTCTCTAATGGAAATGAGGGTGCTCTATCTACAGCAGTTAGCCTTAGGGAGCCGATGCGAGTGGGGAGCACCCAGCAAATGTCAGCAGTGGAGCCTTGCCACCCTTCAACCTGAGGGTGCTGAAGTGGGAGTTCTTAGTAGAACCTGAAAGACATAGGCAGGGCTGCCCTGGGTTAGGAGTAGAGGAAGAGGCCCTGCCACATAGAAACTCAGCAAGGAAGAGCACCAGGGGCATATCCCTTGTATCCTTCAAGCCCCTTCCAGAACTTTCCAATAGAAATCCAGAGAACAAAGGCCCCTGGTGATGTGGTATGTGGAGATCAGCCTCCAAGGGTACAGGCTGCGACAGAGAACGGCAGAGAGTGGATCTGCAGGGGCAGATGGGAACTCTCCAGTGCAGGAAGGTGCTAGTGTCAGAAGAACGTGGAGCCAACACTGGCCAGCCCAAATACGGCCCGGATCTACTTCAGGAGGCCAGAAGAAAAGCACCAAGGAGGTGAGGGGAGTTAGAAGAAGAGGGACCATGGTTTCCCAGCTTGGAGGCCAAGGAAACAATTACGACAACAGAGAAGAAACCTCGAGCCACGTTAGATGAGAATTTGAACTGCATGGATACAGATGGCGTTCTTATGTTTAAAGGCCTGGCTTCATTAAGGTGATTGTATCCAGTGCATCAAGGTGCCCTGCTTTTCTCTATGGAGTAAAGGAGACCCTGGGGTAAAGATTTGAGGCATTCAGTCCCAAGAGATGTCCAGTCGAGTACCTTTGACGGAGAATTGACTGTTTATCTTTGTCAGTACACAGAATATCGAGAACTATAATGCAACTGAGCAGACCATTCTGTCACCACCCCCATCCTTAAAGAATAATAGCTAATTGGAATCCTAGTGCAGTAACAGCCATAAAAGCAAGGCTCTTAGCTGAGATGGAGGGAAAGAACCACTTTAGCAATTACACTTCCTTTACCTGTCAAAGGAAGGAGTCTCTAGCCAAGGACTCAGTCCTTGGCAGCTGTGTATGCAATGACATCAGTGAGGTCTAAACTGATGGCTTGGCGGGGAAGGACAGTGTTTCCCAGCCCTCATTGTCCCTGTGTCATTCACTTTGCAGTCTGCAAGGTGTTTCCACGAGGGTTTTGTCATGGACCCTCACCACGGGTCTGTCTACCTGGGTAGGATTCTCGTTTCCTTTCCATAGTTGGAAACTGTAGATGAAGAGGTTTGCAGAGCTGATACCTTAACTGGACCTTCCCAGGAACTAACCCAAGACCAGACTCAGCTGCAGGTGGTTTATTTAGAAGATGGTCCCAGGAAATACCAGAGTGGAGTGTGGAAGCAAGAGAGAGAAAGAGAGAGAGAGAGAGAGAGAGAGAGGGAGAGAGAGCAAGAACGCCAGTTCAGATGGATGAGTTAACTCTGAGGGCAACTGGGGCTCCGTGCCACTAAAAACTACTGAGGAACAGTGTGAAAGGAGCCTGGGAGACGTCTCAGTCCAGGTCTGGGGCATGCGGACTCCATCTCCAGTTTGCCTTTGGCTTGGGCAGTATAACTCCCAGCACTGAGAGGCCAGCTAGACTTGCACTAAGAGAAAGCCCCCAGTCCCTCACCGTGGGGCATGGTGTGCACGTGCTGGAAGGTGAGTGCCGAAGGCTGGGGCTGGGCATTTGCTAGCAGAACCATCAGGGCTGCTCCCTCTAGCCCGGGTCAGCCCAGCCCATCCTCCTCCATCCCCCCTCGCTTCCTAGGGAGGCTTCTCGGTGTCCCCCTGAACTAAGTAGCTTGGCCCTGCTGTAGCCAATGAGATGTGACAAAGCCCACCTGGATTTCTGGGAAAGATTTCTCTCTTTCCTGATAAAAGGAAAAATATGGGGCCACAAGCATTTAGTCAGCTTTGCACTTCTGTGTTCAAAAGACCAGAAAAGAGCCACTTAGAGGAGAAAAAGTTTAGTTGGGCTCACAGTTTCAGAGGTTCAGTCCACGGTCTGGGCCTGAGGAGAGGCTGGACGTCACCGCTGAAGGACGAGGCAGAGGGAAGCAGCTCAGGACATGGCAATGGGGAAGGAGGGAGGGAGGGAGAGAGAGAGAGAGAGAGAGAGAGGGCACTCAGGTCACCAGGGACAAAAAAATAACCCCCCAATACATGCCCCCAGGGACCTCCTTCCTGAAGCCACACCTCCCTGCCTATAGTTACCTCCCAGTTAACCTGTCAGCAAATTAATCCACTGATGAAGTGGCAACTCTCATGATCTAATTGTTTCACCCCTGGACAGCCTTGCATGGTCGCACACAGGAGCTTTGGGGGGACACCTCTTATCTAGACTTTGACAATGACAGTCAGCCTTGTCATCATTTATATTCTGAACTGATACCAAATAAGTCTAATATGTCTATCTCCCAACTTACTCTCAAGTTAATGGTAAAGATCCACATGCTTTTAAATCACTATTACTTGGGATTTTCTGTTGCTTGCAGTTAAATGCATTCTTTGCTGAAAATTTGATTTTGCCTCTGAATACCAAATCTGTATCATCATCCACTCTTCTTCCTCATCTGCCTAATGTAACAAAATAGACCCTCTTCACTTTACATTTTTGAGTAATTCAAAATAAGGTGTTTATTGAAGCAAGTAGAAACCTATATCGGTGAACTGATGAAAATAGGAGACTGGTTTTTATTTTATTTTTTTCAGTTTTCTGACCCTATTTGTCAATCGTTTGTTAGTTCTCACCCACGTTGGCTGGTTGTAGAGTTTCTAAAGTGGTGACTGGTACATAGGTAACTAACCCACAGTGTGTCTGGTTTCCTGGTCTGATATGGTCTGGGACATTTCTTATCCCTTTGACCCAGACAGCTTTGTGGAGTCTGAGGTCTCTGAACGCTCAAGGGACACGTTCGTGAATCCTCCTCCAGCCCACTCCATTGGTGGTGAGCATGTAGTCCCTGATTTGCAAATGGCTGAACTTAAAGAGTTTCTAATGTTACAATCATGTGAAAATAATATGCATTCAGCAGAAACCACACATATTTCAAATATCGGCCTTTCCCCCGACTATCACTATGATGTAAGATACTCTCTTGGGTGCTGAGCAGCACAGTGAGCCACCAATCAGGAAGGGAAGCCACCCCCTGCCGTGGCGTACCATGTGGCCGGGCAAGGAGCCGTGGGAGGGCAGGTGTATTAAATGCATTTTTGACTCACAGTAATTTCAATGTACATGGGTTTATGGGGACATAACCCCTTCACAGGTCTAGAAGCATCCTCTGGTCATTGATGGTAGAATGGCTGTGTTTTTCTCATTAGTCTTTAGGAGCCAGATAGCCGGGCCAAGTTCAGGTCAAGTTATTTTAACAAATAGATTGATGTTGGATCTCCCTCAATCTCTGTTTTCTTTCTTTTTTTTTTTAATCTCAAAATTTATCTCAATATTATTGAATTTTTTCCCCCACCCCCAAGTACCTCCTCTCTAGGAGTCAGCTGTGTGCAGCTCAGCAAAGCCCTGATGGGAGGAAGGGAACAGAAGGGTATCCGGAAGGAATCAAGTTCACGGTCAGTAGAAAATAGAAGTAGGAATAAAGAGTTGGTTACTCCAGGACAACAGGGCAAACCTTGGCAGGAGAGGAGTCTTGTGTCTCCCAGGTGCACACCTCGAAGCCCTAGTCTGCCTAAGGGGATGGGGCTTTGCAGATGGGACCTCGGGGAGGTCACTGGGGTTAGATGAGGTCATCAAGGTGGCGTTCTCAGGATGCCAATTGTGCCCCTATAAGAAGAGGAGACTTGCTTCCTTCTTTCCTCTTTTTTTTTTTTTTTTTTCTGCTGAGGGCACAAGAGGGTGGACATCTACAAGTCAGGAAGAGAGAGCTCCCACCGGAAACTGACCCTGCTGATAAATTTGATCTTGGACTTCCAGCCTCCAGAACTGTGAGAAGATAGATTTTTTTTTTTTAAATCCTTACCAGGGTATTTTGTTATAGCAGCTCGAGCTAACTAAGACAGGAGTCTTGGGTTTGAGTTAAAGCTCACCCAAGTATAGTCCCTGAGCTCCTGGGTAAGTCCTTTGCTTACTCTGAGCCCAAGTCCTCTCTCCAGTAAAATAAAAGCATTCGAGGTACTGGGGTTCTAGTAATGCCCCAACACTCTTCATTTGCAGGTTAGATCGCTATACTGTGTTCCTTCAAACTGAGCAATCTGTCGTTAGAAGTTGCACACCACAGTATCCCACATCACTTTATTCCAAGTGTTGACTGGGAAAAGGTTCTAGAGACAACAAATAAATCAACCATAGCAGAAAGAGCTTCCATTTATTTTAAAGTCTCTGAGTGCTAAAAAAGCAAGCGGCATGTTAATATGACATTTACAAATCATCCCCAACCACTCTCTAATTAACTTATTGTGTGCCTTCTCTAAACTAACATACCCAGCATCAGAGGGGAAACATTTATTTGCTCTGTTGCTAAGGAACAACCATAATTTGCATAGTAAAAAATCATTAGTCTATTTAAGCTGAAATCCTACTATTTATAACAGATTTAAAACGTAAGATCAAAGTCTCAATGTTTTTCTTCTCCATTCGTAAGCAAGCAGCCCTCAGCAGCAGGGTGTGTGCCTGATACATGATATTAACAGGAACTTCTGGAGCACCTTAAGTGGCAAATTTCCCTATGGTCATTCGTAGGGACACACCTGAGAGGGTCAGACCTGTACACTGCAGGTGGAGGGGAGGGTCTCACCGGGAGGTCGTGAGCTCCCCTTGTACCTGAGTTCAGATGGGCCGATTCTCTTTCAGGCCCTCCATGAGGATGACAGGATTTCCCTTCTCCCCTCTCTAAGTTAAGTTCCTGTTAGTTTGTATTTCTCTGGGGATGATGGAAAGGGCCTCGGACTGGGCGTCAGAGAACCTGGGTTTGAGTTAGGAGGTCGGGCCGGCTGGCGAGGAGGGGCCAGGGTCTGTTTCCCTGAGTCTCAGGCCTTCCCCCATAACGGTGCCCTGGTACCGCTGGCCTTATAGGGTAGAATAAAAAGGAAGTGGTTTAGAAGGGGCCTTTCAAAAAGGGGGCTTTCATGGCATCTTTTTAAGTCACCTGAATTAGGATATAAAATTTAGATGGAAAAACAATCTTTTTTTATTAAATTATTTATTTATTCTAATTTGTTATACCTGATGGCAGAATGCGATTCATTTCATATTACACCTAGAGAGCACAATTTTTCAAGTCACTGATTGTACACAAAATATTTTCACACCATTTGTGTTTTATACATGTACTTAGGGTAATGATGTCTAACTCATTCCACCTTCATTCCTACACCCTTGCCCCCTCCCTTCCCCCCCCCCCCGCCCCGCCCTACCTAAAGTTCCTCCATTCCTCCCATGCTCCTGCCCCCATTGCCATTATGAGTCAGCTTCCTCAGATCAAAGAAAATGTTCAGTCTTTGGTTTTTTGGGATTGACTTACTTCACTTACATTATATTCTCCAACTCCATCCATTTACCTGCAAATGCCATGGTTTTATTCTCTTTTAATGCTGAGTAATGTTCCATTGTGTATATATACCAAAGTTTCCCTATCCATTCATCTACTGAAGGGCATCTGGGTTGGTTCCACAGTTTAGCTATTGTGAATTGTGCTGCTATAAATATTGATTAAAAAAATAACCCAATCAATAAATGGGCCAAGGAACTCTACTGACACTTCTCAGAAAAAGATGTACAATCAAGTAACAAACATATGAAAAAATGTTCAACATCTCTAGCAATTCGAGAATTGCAAATCAAAACTACTCTAAGGTTTCATCTCACTCCAGTCAGAATAGCAGCTATTAAGATTACAAATAACAAAAAGTGTTGGTGAGGATGTGGGGGAAAAGGCACACTCATACACTGCTGGTGGGACTGCAAATTGGTGCAGCCAATCTGGAAAGCAGTATAGAGATTCCTTGGAAAACTTGGAATGGAATCACCATTTGACCCAGCTATCCCACTCCTCCGCTTATACTCAAAGGACTTAAAAACAGCATACTACTGGGAAAACTATCTTATAAACTGTAAAATTGTGAAATAAAAAATAATGAAGAAGACTAGCACTATCGTATTTTAAAACAAATTATAAAACTGCCATTATTGAAACAGTATGGTCCTGGCCCAGAGCTCAGGGGCAGCTTAATGAGTGAGTCAAGAGAAGTCAAGCTGTACCGCAGTGCTCTGCTGCCTAGACCACATGGCCTGGCAGAGGATCGAACACACAGGTCAGCGGGACAGAAGAGAAGATCCCAAATGAGCCCAGGTATTTACAGCAACTGACCTTCAACAAAGTCACCAAGAACATATAGTGCAGAAAGAGCCGTCAACTCAGTAAATGGTGGTGGGGAACTGGAAAGGCAGAAGAATGAAACCAGACCCTACCAGACTCCACCTCAACACACACACACACACACACACACACACACACACACACCCCTCACATATATCAAGAACCTAAATATAAGTCCCCAAATTATGGAACTATTAGAAGAAAACAGGGGAGACACTTGAAGACACTGGTATGACAATGAGTTTTTCAGATAGAACCCTAAAAACACAGGCAACAAAAGCAAAACCAGGTAAATGGAATCATGTTAAAGTAAGAAACTTGTGCACAGACAGGAAGCAACCAACAGAGTTAAGACAGTCGACAGGGGCTGGGGGGTGGCAGAACACTTGTTCAACATGCACGAGGCCCTGGATTCCATCCCTAGCATCTGGAATAGCGCTTATCAAAATATGTTTGCGTCAAGTTATTATTAATAACAATCTGTCGATATTGGTTCAATAATTACAATAATGGCTTCTGCTAAAGTCAGACGTTAAGAATAGGGGAAACTTGGGACAGGGTTCACTAAACTCTCTATAATATCTTTTCAACTTTTCTGTAAATATAAAATTATTCCAGGAGAGTGCTTGCCTAGCACACACAAGACCCTGAGTTCGGTCCTCAGCCCTGGGGTAAAAATGTTATATATATATATATATAAATAGTTTATTTGAAATGAAAATAATCTACATAAAAAAAGACAAAAATGCTGTCAGAGATATGGAGAAAGGGGGACTGTCACATAGTGCAGGTAGAAATGTGACTTAGTAGCTATGGTAGAGAAGAATATGAGGCTCCATAAAGAATTTGAAGTAGAACTACCTCATGGTCCAGCAATCCCACTATTGGGTATATAATAATAATAATAATAATAAAAATAATATCAAATACCTGCTCAGACAAGCACAGTTGGGAGGGCAGTCATTCTGATGTTCTACACAGAGTGGGCTAACTACAGTCCACAACAATTAGTTAAACATTTCAAAAAAACTAAGGAAAGAGTTTGAAGGTTTCCAATACATGGAAATGATAATAGCTGAGGAGAGAGAAATGATAATCATCCTGATTTGATCACTACATATTATATACATATAGCAGATTACAATACTATACTCCATAAGTGCAAATATTATATGTCAATTAAAGTTTAAAAAGAAGTCAGCCTGTTCTTTTTTCCTCCCTCCTATGGACTTCCCACCCTTTGTGTCTCTCACCTGTTGGCTTCTACAGTTTTTTCCAGAACAGAGGAAGTAGTGACCCACCGACTGGGCTCCCTTGCTGGGTCATTGCAAGCCAGCAAAATGCTCGATGAAGCCAGCTCCCCTCCAGTTGAGTGAAATGGCCATCCTTCAGACATCCAGAAGATCGGTCAAGCTCACAGTCCTGTACCCTTCCTCCCTGAGGTTTAGCTCCCTCTTCCAAATGGGACTGGAGGTGACTGTGTGTTCCTCAAAGATGGAGCTATGACCCCTCTTTTTGGTTCTCCCTAAAGCAGTCCATGGACTTGACCTGAGCTGAGTGGCCCTTTCACCCCTGGTTGGCTCTCCAGGGTGGGGGAAATAGAAGCCCTGATTTCTGGTGTTGGTTGATTTGGGGGTGGGGTGTATATACTCCAGCCACGGCTGACTGCAAGTTATCAACATGGCGCCACGGACCACGGAGCTGGGAAGAGAGGAGCAGTGGGAAAAGCACACACGTATGCAGCATTTCCACCTCGCTGGAAGTCTCATAGCAGAGATGATTAGGAAGTGATGAGTTTTGAATCTATGTTACCTTCACTGTTAATATAATTTATTTAATTGAAGGGCTATACATCTTAATTTTTCATAATAGCTGTACACCCAACTTGCAAACTTTTGAAAATTTAACTATTAGTTCTGAGCTGGTGCAAGGTAACTCCAGAGGATAGCTCTTCAGATTTCTGGGACCTTACTGACCCTGCATGGACATTCAAACAGTACTCCAGGCGTACCCATGGTTTTCCTTTCCGCAGTCAAAACATTCATGGTTCAATATTAAAGGTCAAAATATTACATGAAGATTTTCCAGAAATAAACAACTTATAAGTTTTAAAAGTGCATGCAGTTAGAGTAGGGTGATGAAGTCTCATGCCATCCTACTCTGTCCCCTGACTCTTGTGATGAATGATTCTTCTGTCTGGTGTATCCATGGGGTATATGCTACTCGCCCTTTAATCCCTTAGTAGCCATCTGGGTTATCAGGTCATTGACTGTTGCTTATGTTCACTTATAATTTTACTTAATAATCACTCCAACGCATAAGTGTAGTGATGCTGGCAATTCAGCCATGCCAAAGAGAAGGTGCAAAGTGCTTTTGTTAAGTGAAAAGTGAAAGTTCTTAACCTAAGGAAAAGAAAAAGAAAAATGTATGCTGAGGTTGCTCAGATCGACAGTAAGAACAAATCTCATATCCATGAAATTGTGAAAAAGGAGAAAGGAATTCACACTAGTTCTGCTCTCACACCTCAAACTGAAAACAGTGACTGCCACAGGGCATGAAAGTGGTTATTTGAGACAGAAAAAGCATTAAGTTAAAGTGTTGGTGCTATCTTCAGTTTCAGGCATTCACTGAGGGTCTTGGAACAGATTTCTCTTCCATCAAGGATAGTTAGGAATTCCATCGACGATAGTTAGGAATTGGAGCAAGTTCCTGATTATAAACAAAGATCATTTCTCTTTAGAACTATTTTTCTTCTGGATTTCCCATTTATTTAAAAGAAGCTTTGAGCTGGACGTGGTGGCTCCGGCCTGTCATCCCAGTGGCTCGGGAGGCTGAGGCAGGAGGATCGATAGTTCAAAGCCAGCCTCAGCAACAGCGAGGCGCTAAGCAACTCAGTGAGACCCTGTCTCTAAATAAAATACAAACTAGGGCTGGGGATGTGGCTCAGTGGTCAAGTGCCCCTGAGTTCAATCCCTGGCACCCCCCACCAAAAAAAAAAAAAAAAAAAAAAAACAGCTTCCACTGGCAACCTATGTCCTAAGGCCCAATGAGCCATGAACTTCTAGTTCTCGTCCCATGATGAGTCCAGCACCTCCTCCAGGAAGACTTCCTGACCGCTGAGCTCCTGGTACACCTCTCTCCTGGCACTTGCCGCTGGTCCAGGATTCTTCTTATTTATATGATTCACTAATTGATTTTCTCCTCACCTGACTGCAAACACTTTGAATCAGGTTATTTTGCTTTGTTTTGTTGTAATGAACTTGGGGAGGGCTCATTTCATACCCCAGCTCCTCTACCAATTACCTGGCACAAAAGAGGGGCCGCTGGAGCATTCATTGAAGATAGTCTCGAAATATAGATATGAGCACAGACCTCCTAGGCATGAACTGAGCATGATTCAGGTTCGAGCAGCATGTTTGTTTGTATTTTTGTTTTGCTTGGTTGGTTTTGCTATGTTTGTTTTGTATCATATTATGATTTTTTTGCTTTGCTGGGCATTGAACCCAGGGCCTCCTGCATGCCAGCCAGCTAAGCACTGTACCGCCGAGCTACCTCCCCAGGTCTGTTTGTCTGTTTCATTCCTGGTTGCCAGAGATAACAGGGGACTTGGAGAGGACCTACCATTTCTCAGGGTGGCAAACTGAGGCCCAGAAATGGGATATGTTTTCTCCAAGACTCACAGCCAGTTCAGCAGGATCACTCAGATTTTCTGAGTCTTGGCCCAGCACTTTTTGAAAACCATGCTCTATTGTCTGGAACCTTATCCTGACCCTGGCCATCAGACAAGAATTAAAAATAAATGCACCAGCGAAAACAGCACCCATCCCATAAGACATTACAGAAAAGGAATCCTGTGAACTTTTGATAGATTCAACTAGAACTTCAGTGATTCTCAGCGGCAATCATGAATCTAGGGTTTTATTTTGCTTTTGGTTTGTTTGACCCTGATGTTCCCCCGAATGCTTATTCGTGGTGCGTTTCTGACTGACTATTTTCTGGGGCTGGAAATAGAGCAGCCCCACTTTGCCCCAGGAGATGAAGGCCGCGCTATGTTTAGCTCACCACAAAGTTTAAGGGCACAGCCTAAGTTCAGGTTCAGGGAGGGAGGAAGAAGGATAAAAATAGAGCTTTACGCAACTCTCCCTGGGCAGCCTCTGGGTTTGGTGTCTTGACATAAGATAGTGTGGCTCTATGATCGTGAGCCTTGCAGAATGTACTTGTTGAACCTCCAGATTGACAGGCCCCACCTGAGAACCACTGAGTTGTAACTGACGTGGAAGAGACCTGGGACTCTGCGGTAGTTCTTTTTATTTTATTTTTTCTTTAGTAGTTCCTCTTTACCTGCAGAGGATGTGCTCCAATTCTCTCAGTACATGCCAGAAACTGCAGAGAGGGCTAAGCCCTGTATAGACTTTTCCCCCCTACCTATGGTAAAATTTAATTTATAAGTTAGGCACTGTAAAAGATAAACAACCAAGAAGAAACACAATTCTCAATCATAACAATGTGCTCTAATAAATGTTACACATGAACACGGTCAGTCTCTCAAAAGTCAAGACAAAATCAATATTGATATTTTCAGAGGGCAAGTGGGTGTGGCGGTACACACCTGTAATTCTAGCAACCTGGGAGGCTGACACAGGAGGCTTGCAAATCTGAGGCCAGATTGAACAACCTAGCAAGACCTTGTTTCAAAATAAAAAGGGTGGTAGAGTACCCCTGGGTTCAATCCCCTTATATTGAAAAAAGAAATCAGAATATAGTTGACGTTGGGAAACTGAAATTATAGATAAGCAGGGATGACTGGGTGTGTGTTGTGTGACCACCTGGGTTTCTTATTATCTCATAGGTTTGAGAAATCCTGGAACTGTGGTCAAGGTATGAGCGTGGGAGTGGCTAGTGCTAGGTTGTGCTAGGTCACCCCTCTTGAGGCCTCTGCTTCCTCTTCTGTACAATGGGAAGCCATCTCTTAGCTTGTCTGCTCCAGGTTTTGAAATGATCATCTAAAAAACAGATTTCCTAGTGAGCCCCCAAGCTGAGACAGCTAAACGTGTTGCTTCTAAGAGATGTGCCTTAGGCTGGAGTATGAAGGAGGATGGGGAATGGGAGAGGGTCCTTTCCTCCAGTGACCACGATAGGTCTTGTGTTCTTGGGTGAAAATGAAGATCTTGATAAGACCCAGTGAGGATCAGGCACAATCCCAGCCCAGGCCGGTCAGGCAGGGGGCAGAGAGCTCGGGCAGAGGAGTCCAGAGCTCCTAGTAGGAATTTCACATCCGCCACTCACTGGAACCATTCAGATTTTAAAACCTCTGGGAGCCTCATTTACACTGTTTAAATAAAGAAGGGTGCTAAGGTCTGCTTTATCTGCCAGGAGGCTGCAGTAATCAAATGAGATAATAAATGTGGACACGGCTTTTATTTTGAAATAAGAGGTTGGTTCCATACTAAGTGCTCACTGAACAAAATGTAGAACCTCTAAGATATAGTTTTTTTAAACCCCACCTGTAACCAGTCAAATCCAAAATAACAAAAGACGAGGATGGGCGGGGGGGCGTTGTTTGTTTACTTTTAGACTTTTATCATTCACGATTTGAGGTTGGGTTTTGTTTTTTTTTGGATGGAAAAATTTTTACATTTTGCTGCTTTGATTGAGGGCCTGTACCGTCTTACATTCTAATTTAATATCACATAAGCACTTTCGCATCATGAAAATGACTCTGCAAGACCACCATTTACTTAGGGTTTCCCACTGTTGGAACTTTGTTTGTGCTCCTCTAAAAAAGATCACTGTCAGGATCATCTTTGCATCTTAATATTTTAAAATACATATTTACTATTTTTTTCTTTTGAAGTTGTTTTCAGGGAATGTGGAATTACTGAGTGAAAGGCACATGATTCCAATTTGTAAAGTGCTTTTTTAAAAACCATAAAATGCAGTGCAAATGTAAAGACTGGTTACAGCTCACGTTTATCAAGAGCCTCCCGGAGCCAAGTCGGGACTGTACCATTTGGCCTTGGGAATAGCTCACGGAGCAGCCAGAAATCCTCCTGTCGGTCCTGAAGATACTGACACGTTAATAAGGATGGCAAAGATGAAATCAGCAGAAACCCAGTCCTCCAGGAGCTTTTCCTACAGAGAGGAGAGTGACATCTCCGTAAATAACCACCAAATCAACCCTTGGCCCAAACAGTTACAAGCTGTGCTACCTGGGGCAAGATGCTTCATCTCTCTGGGCCTCTTTTCTATCTGAGAATAAGGGGCCAAGATGATCTCTTAGGTCTTTCCATTCTGAAAGTCATTTAACTTCTGCCTCACCCTGGGGTCCCTAGTAGGGTTTCTGAATGGTGTCGGGCTGCACAGACACTTGCGTATGGCTTGAGCATGTGTAAGATGATACTGATCGTAGGGGAGGCACAGAGCCTGGCTTATCCTCTGGGCTGGGAATGAGAGCCACATACCGGGAGGGGTTGCCAGTGGAGTGGACACTTGACCCCCAGGCCCTTGGTCCAAAAATTTTTCTCTGCCAAAGCAAGCCTCAGTACTTAGAGGAATCCTATGTCCCCCCATGAACATCTTTTTTTTTCTAGCTCTGGGAGGGCTGAATCCCAGGTAATTCGCCTAAATAAGTTCATCTATGAAATGGAATTGACATTGTTTGATAATGAAAGAAAAAAAAATCATCAAGGCCTAAATTGAAAATGTTTTCATGCACTTAAGGGTAAGCAAAATGGAATATTTTATTCCACTGACTAAAAAGTAATGGATCACAGAAACGGCCTGAGTTAAATGACTTCACCACTTTTTTTTTTTTTTTTAATATTGAAAACAGTGCGACTCAGTCTCATTTGCTTAAATGGGATCCCATGTTCATCCCAAGTTCAACACCTAATCTCAGAATACAGGGGTGTCTCCAGAATATGGCTACAGTTCACTCCTCTAAACATGTGTGCTGTGCTACTTTTTCATTTGAATAAAGCATTTTATTTTCTATGGAGTTAGTAGTTTCCTTATTTTTTGAAGACGAGGACAAGAAACCCCAGGGATTCGGATCTCGCTGATCTTGTTGGGCGGGAGGCAGGCGGGACAGGGCTGAGGGTCAGGTCTACGCCCGTCTCTGCCACCCATTTGCTCTTGGACCTGGGAGAGATGTTTTCTTTCCTTGAACTCACGGTGGAAACAGGGGTCTGTATCAGACACTTAGTAACTCTAACATTTCTCCTTTCTGTTGTGCAATGGTCTTGCCATTGAACTGGGGTTGGTTTGAGAAATTAGCAATTAGCCATTCACCCAGAGCTGGGGGTGCAGGTCATGGCCGGGGGCTTGCTCGCACGGTGAGGTCCTGGGTTCCATCTCACAAAGTACGGGGAAGACCGTGCTCAGGACCTAAGAAGAGGAAGCCAGCATCTTCCTTCTTGGCCCTGATGGGGCCAATGGTCCCTCCCACGTCCATCCGTGTCCTTTGCCACGATCTGTTCTATCTTCTGTTAAAGCTGAAGTATATCTCCCTGCCCTTGACTTTGGGCTCAGTACCGTGATCTGCTTTGGCCAATCGGATGTCACCTGTGGCTTGAAAGGTGGTTGTCACTCTTTATTAACTCAGGCTTGTCATCTTACTTCACTGCCACCACCCTAGGAAGATGACACCCTGGCCAGTCTGCTGCTCCTTGGAGGAGTTCCATCAGGAGTCCTGTGTGAGGCCCGGCCATCTTGGCTGCTGTGGCCCGAAGCCAGTTCTCTCCAATTGACCCCCAGACTCAGGAGCAGTGGTGAGTGATTATTGTTTTAAGCCCCTGAGTTTGAGCATGACTTGTTAGGCAGCACTGTTGTGGCGAGAGCTAACCAATAGAAGAGGCAGGTACTTTTTTTCTAGAAGGGAGGTTGGTCTTGCCTTGGTGATGGTGCGGGGTCGGGGAGGGACACCATATACCAATGAGCTCTGTTTGTTGTAAAATAGAGACATCACGACTTTCTACATGCAAGTCCGCCTCAGTTGAGTTGTTACCTGAGTGAGCTTCTCTTGGCCTTAGTTTCCATGTCTGTGAAATGGGATGCTGGTATAATTAGATCGACTGTGAAGATAAGTGCAAGAAAATGTGAGAAACCTACAGTCCAGGGCCGATGGGAGAAATAGTCTCTGGCAAGTCGTCAGGTAGCCATATTCTCTCACGGGGCTTACTGTAAATCTCAGCAAGCATCTAGAAAAAATAATGGAGATATACATAGGATCAGTTCAGATGGTGTCCGAGTATCTTCAGGGCAAGATTGTCTCATGGTTCCAGCCGGGAGATGCAGCCACTGTGGGTATTAAATAAAGACAAATCTTTCAGGCCTTTTTTAGTTTTCTGCTGCTCTTTACCCACTTCTGACTTTCAAACAGATATTCTCCACCTGCACTGTGATATCATTAGCACCTTCCTAACACAAAATCACCTCTGTTTTATATGAAGAATGAGAAGGCCTAGGCTCAGAGAGCCTTCGAGAAGCTACAATTATTTAACCAGTTACTTTGCATTGGTAACAAGTATTTTGTTCCTTTATGGAAGTGAGTGTAAACTTTCTTTTTAAAAAATTTTTTTCATTAAAAAAAAAAGGTATTTGAAAAGAAAAACAGAGAGATGGTCACAAAAGGAATACTTAGATATGCCCCCCCAACCCCACCCCCCAAAATCATAAAGGTGGTATTTAAATGACGTCTGGAAATCACTGAGTTCATAATTACTTAACCGGTTAAAGCAAGATTTCTGTTTAGAAATAGAAACAGGAAATTACGTCTGTGTGGCTAAAACGTTCCCTGATTCAGACTTGATACCACTATTGATTGGTTCCTTTCTCACCCTTGAAATGGGCAGTGTTGCTGGTTTAAAAGCATAAGGAACGCTTCTAAAAAGCACCATAACATTTCTCATTTCAACACCCAAGGCACTGACAACCAGCCCCTTTCAATAGCCTGGGAAAAAAAAAAAAAAGACAACCAGAACTTGTGTTTTCCAATGTTATTGAAGCCGGCAGGAACCATCTGCCCGCCAACCAGGCATGCACGGCGACACCCATGTCTCCAAATAGGCTGCAAATTAGGCCAAGTGTGTCTCTGTGTCTACAATTATCAATTTCAAATCCCAGGAAGATGTCTATAGAACAGCATCAGAGAGAAGCAGGGCCCTCTCTCTCCTCCTGGTGCAAACAGCCATTGTTCAGGACCAATTAGCATTACGGTGGCCCCTGCGTCCTGAGGGTTACACTCTAGTCTGGGAGCATCTGCTGTGCATTTTTTCATTTCTTTCCCATTTTGAGCAATTTGGTTCCTAAGCTCCGTTTCCTTGTGGCTTCCCCAGAGCTCTGATGACAAGCCACCATCCTCTGTTCCCAGCCTCGCAGGCCCTCAAGGGCACTGGAGAACACACGAAATTTGTTTCTAATTTCGCCTCTGCCAAAACATTCCTGGGCTAACAATACAAGCCTATAAAAATAGGATGCTCCATCCCTCTAATTCCACAAAATAAACAGATCCGAAAGGAAATCAAACCCAGTCCTCAAAAACGTGGCATAAATATCTTGACACCCATTCCTCCTTTTCCGAGCTGGTGAAAATTCATTCCTGAATTATGACCGAGAGGGCGTATTTATCCCTTATTGTGCTCAACACATAATCCTGACCTAAACAGATGAAAGGAAACACAGAGGTTTTCTTCTTCTTCTTGGTTTCATGTTTTGTAAAATGAAGGTCCCCCAAGGACAGTTTAAGAGAATGCAGAATCCAATTTCCTCGCTGGTGTTCGGAGTTTTATTTTTAACTTAACTACTCAAAATAATGGATATTCCCATGTACCCTCATCCGCAGTCGGAGTACACCCAGACCCGAAGCAGAATCCTCTCTCCCATTTTTGATTCTACGTAGTTCAGCGTAACTTGGAGTTCTGAATTCTTGAATCTTGGCCGAGGTGATGTCATTAAATCTATAATGAAAACAGTGTCACCGAGAGAATTAATTCATTATGGTGGAATTAAGTTAAATCCTTTATGATACGCCATTAAGCACCCATACTAACTTGCTTGCATCAGGCACATTCAAAAACAAAAATGAAAAACAAGTTCCAACCTCAGACCTCATTGAATATTAGGTAACTTTCAAAGTCAAAGTCATTTAACTATTAAAAAAATATTAATAAATCTCGTGGTATTTAGCATCTTAAGATGTCTTAAATGTTGAGGCCAAATACCTTGTGGTTTAAATTACATCTTCGCCCAAGGGAGTATAATTTACTGTGTAAATCATTATTATATATTTTATAAATGTTTTTTTTTTGCCTTATTATTTGATTTTTACAACAGCCAAAATAACACAAGCATTGCTTAACATTTAATTAATTCTGAAAATGTTATGATCCTCGGTCCAGATGTGACATTGCTAGAATAAGAAGAAACTTGGTCAAGACTTAAGGAACATTTTTAGTCCCTAAATGTACCATGTAATCAAGAAATACTTATTTGGTTAGTTGCTAAATAAGCAAAGGGAATCTTTTCTCTGTCCTCTAGGATTTTACAAGTTCAGTCAGGAGCCATGACATATTCAAGGAAAAAAAAAAATCTATATATCTCCTAGGATTTGAACCAAGAAAAAAAAAAAAGCGATATGACTATTAGCCATGTACTTACAAGGGGCTGTTTCTGCTTTGACACCAAATTTCTGCTGAGTCCAGGGGAACTCCCCATTTCCTCTCTATATCCGGGCTCACCACATACTTATCTAGGATAATGACTGCTTTACGGAGGAGGTTAGATTTCTTAGGGGGGAAAAGTTATGATGGTATTCAATAGGGAAACTTGCATGTCAATCTGTTTTCTTTTTTAAATAAAGTTTAGCATTTCAAAAATCAGGTCATTCCTTAGTGGCAAAAGATTGTGCAATCTCAGAAGATAACTGAAAAAAAAAAAAATCAGAGTTCATGTTTAAAGCATCTTACTTCTGACATATGGCTGTTAAGTGACAAATGGAAATTTCCCGAGCTCAGTAAAATGACCTGACAACGGGCTGCCTAGAGTTTCTGTGGAAGCCGGCTGTCAAAAAAAGTTGTAGCCATCAGACTCCATCATTAATGGTGACCAGTCAAACACTTCGTCTTGCAAAGATCACGAACCAGCTGTTGTCATCGGGTGTCACTGGCTGCGCGAGACTTTTTTTTGTTGCCACCTTGCAAAAGGAAATTTTATTTTTACAGATTGGCTCTCATTATAGAGCACAAATTACCCCCAAATCCTTGAAATAATAAAACAGAATTCTGAGGCCTAGCCCATGACCTGCTTCCTTTATACAATATTGATAGGACACCCTCCTGGGAAGCAAAGGAATTCTGATGGTGTCTGGGTTCTCTTTGTAATAGGATTTGGCCAGAATCGGGGAAAAACATGTATTTATTTTTTATTTATTTAAAACGTATCGCCTACTTGCTTCCCAAAAGGTTTGAGGCAGCTTGCAAAACAGACGAGCAGAACAACAGCAAGAAGAACAAAAATGCATTAAGACTGGTACAAATATAAACAAAAAAAAAAAAATTAAAGGAAATCAATAAATAGCTCATCAGTGTAGGCAAATAGAGCTCCTGTCGTTGAGGATTCAAAGAGTTTAGATGCAGCATTTCCTGTTGGAGAAATAAGAAGCTGGACAGAAAACTCATCTGGTATACCAGCAAAGCTCACCCGTGGTTTTCAGCCTGGGCTTTATACTCAGGCTGGACTAGATGGTGGGCATTGTTATGGAGCCAGGCAGACAACAGGCGCTCAATAAAAGGTAGCGGTTTCCAGTATCTGTGTCCTGTGTTCCCAACACTCACCCTGCAGCATTTGCTTATTATCCATTGGAAACACACAGAATCCACATTCGGGTTTTCTTTTTTAAGCAACCGCCTGCTAAGTGCCCTCTATCAGCAAAAGGGAGCGAGAACTTGAACTTTCTTTGGGTTCTATTTCCCTGGAAAGGAGAAACGAGCAGAAGAGGCCACAGTTCCATGGATATTTACGGAAAAATCTGATTCTTATTCCTAGCTGGGTTTTTGCAACCACATTTGAAAGGACTTGAGCCACACTAGGGTGCCCCGGTTCTGGTCCACTTCTGAAGAGTGTGCAAACACTCTCTGGGGTTCCCCCCTTTTCTCTGATTCTTCTTGTTATGCAAGGGTCCCCCCATTGGAAGAGTTCATGCAGCTAATTGTACGTCTCCCTGTGTGAATAAAGGACGAGGTGTCTGCGTTCCCTTCAAATTGCTTGGCCTTCAATCAACATCACCATAAATGTCACATCTGAATATTAAATCCAAATATTTTATTGGTACAGATAAATATGATTTGTAAAAAGAGTCAAATTAACAATCCATTACATACTAATGGGCTCTAATCAATAAGTTTAATTTGACTAAAAGGAGAGGGGCGGGGGAGAAAAAGAGACTCAATTCCACCCAAATGGTGCAATTTAAAATTATAAAGGTGGCTGACTTCCACAACTTCTGAGCCGCCTTCTGATTTGAGACCCAGGCGCTGCGCTCACTGTGGGCTGCTGCTGCTGTCTCCAGGTTCGTATTGCCAGTTACTTATCTTTGGAAAAAAAAATCACTTTAAATATTAAAGAATATAGAGAATCATAAAAACAAACAAGCTTGCTAGTGTTTGCTTCAGATTATCTTTTTCGAGGGGGAGGGTGTTGCTGGAGATTGAACTCAGGGGCACTCGACCACTGAGCCCCATCCCCAGCCCTATTTTGTATTTTATTTAGAGACAGGGTCTCCCTGAATTGCTCAGCACCTTGCTTTTACTGAGGCTGGCTTTGAACTCTCCATCCTCCTGCCTCAGCCTCCTGAGCCACTGGGCTGCGCCAATGTGCCTGGGTCAGGTTATCTTAATAAAAAGAAAATAATATTCTAAACCTGCAGTTTTCTGCCCACCTTCCTGCCTTGGCCCTCTCCGCCCCTTCTTTCCCCAGCAGCTAGGCTGAAAGCTCTGGGTTTCATTTTTTTTTTTTTTTTTTTTTTTTTTGTGCTTTTACTATAAATGCTGGGACCCACCACCATGTCTGGTGTGTCTGTAACATTCTACAACTTGGCTTTTTCTCCTTGACAACCTAATCCATCTCTTTTAACAGCAGTATAATATTCCCCTGTAGGATTCCATCACTTCCCTCTTTTCTTTCTTCCCTTCCTTTCTTCCTTCCATTTTCCTCCTTCTACTGAAGGACAGTTAGGACCAGCCCACTTATCATAGCTCTTCTGACATTAATTAGGAAAACAGTACTCAGGTCCGTTGGTTGCTGGAGTAGAGGTCGGGTCCTTGGACAGGCCAGAGAGACTCCCCACAGGAAGATCTGGATCCCTTCTCTGGGACCCAATCACAGAAGAACCAGTGTAGAGAAAGTTCCTGTTTCCACTGGCTGCTGCTCTTGTGTTTGCTGCAGGCACCTGGCTCCTGGCTCCACCTGTCCCTCCTCCCTGTGTTCCTTGTCTCTCTCCTGGGCCAAGGCCTGGATAAAGCAGGACAGGGACGGACAGACGGAGGAGGCTCCTCCTCACAGGGGCTTCTGCCTTTTCCAGCGGGGTGTCGGCGGCACAGCCATAATCCTTGTGTCAGCCTGCTCCCTAGCGTCGCCGGCCGGGTCCAGCAGCTGACAGCTTCTGCTGAAGCTCATTCCCCAGAAGCAGCCCCCAGCCCCAGCTGCCCTCCCACAGCAGGGAACAAAGCCCAGCGGACTACCTCGCTCTCTTCTGGGTGGCAAGGAAATCTCAATTATTCACCCAAGGGATGTGGTTTGTGAAAAACTAGAAAGAATGTTTAAATTGTCTACGTAAATTGTTTTGTTTTACAAGCTGGGGTAAATCAGCACATTTGCAGCCCACATTTATCTGATCCACTCCGTGAGTCTCTCTCTGAATGTGTGCCATTGATGTGGGTTGGATGCCTATGCAAAACACGGCCGACCCCTAAATTCAATTAGGGCATTAGTGGGGGGAAAAATGGAAATTTTGCTCTGGGGTTAGGCATGACTGCGGAGGACTTCTCGGAATAGTTCCTTGGCTGTAACTAAAGATTAAAATCGAAGGATAAAATTTCCAACGGATGCCGAGTAGTCGGAACACGGGTTTGGGCTAGCCCTTTTAAGATGGCGAATGAGAGGCCCTGTTCAATCTGATTTATAGCTCATTTAAAAATATATATCTTCTTTGTGTCAGCCCCCAAAGTAACATATGCAACATTTATTGAGCGGGATATAGGATAATTAATGTTCTCTATCTCAATGATGATACATGTTGGGGGATGGGACTCTCTAATTCCACAGGATGCACTGTAAACTGGGAAAATACCCCAAGGGGGGGGGGGATATTTCAAAACACAGCATTTCGTCTTTATCCAACCCTTTAGCAGCAGCATACATGCCAGGGACGGGGTTGTTGGAAAAGTAGGAGCATTTGAATGATATACACCGTTTTGTTTTGCAAGCTGGGGTAAATCACAGATAGAGGTCACGCGGATCAGGAAAGTTCGAGGCCGTGTGGGAGCCTAAGCGGGAATAATCTCCTGGCTTTGACCGTGGGCTGCGGAACCCTAATCGCAGATAACAGCCGTCAAGCGGCCCGGCGAGCTCGGTTCCAATCGACATGGCATTTACTCCTTCAGAAAGCCCCCCACCCTGGCCGGCACTTATGGCAAGATAATTAATAGTCCCCTGAGTTATAGATTCCGAGCTAAAGGTAACAGTACATAATGGAAGTCAAGGTCACTCATAATACAGTAGCTTCTATAACAAAGGGGATTATTACTGCAATTACCGTCCTGTTGGAAAGATTTTATAAGTTTTCATCATTTTAATTCCTAAATCTTCCTCTTGCCAGGGAAGTTTGAACTCTCTGATTTATGATGGAGAATAAAAGCTCTCTTATACCAACGCAAAAGCTTTCTCCTCAGACCCTCCAAGGTGGCTTCTAGAGGGGTCGATATGTGACAGAAAGGCCACCCCGCTGACCAACAAGACCCTCAGAACGTCTTCCTGGGCTGGACACACCTCCTTCCTGTCACCCCTACCTAGTCTATATTAAATATAGTAAAATATACTCCCATCCCCAAATACACGTCATTTTTTAGCTGTAAAAAAATGGACATGTTATCTCGTTCTGCATAGAGCATTATTATTTCTTTTCAGTGATTATATTCTTTTTCCTCCTTTTGGAGACAGTGACTTGGTGCCACCCCACCTCCCAGGGGTGGAACATTTTCAAAGGGTCTTGAAAAGTTTTAGCCTCCGGTCTTTGCCTGTGCCTCTAGTGAAGGCCCAAGTGTCTGTAAGGCCTCAGCTCAGGCCGAACACAAGAGCCACTCCCCACCCAAACTGTGGAGTGTCTAAATTTGGCTTTGGTTGGACGAACTCCAGTGCCTGTCTTTAACACACACACACTCACACACTCACACACTCACACTCACACACACACCCCAGAACAAAACAAAGCAAAAACTGTTTAAAAAAAGCTTCTTAAAAAATTAAAGAGCTTAGGTCTAAAAAAAAAAAAAATCACCATTAATTTAATAAGACATCCCGCCCAGAGCAGTTTGGAAGCTCCGTGGGTCATTTGGAAGAGCCCCCATGAGCCTGGTGACAGATAGCATCACTCCAAGCGCTTTCTGAAATGGTTTCCAGCTAACACAGCGCTCCTTTTTATGACTGGGACAGTCTTACCGTCTTTCTGCTCTGGACAAAAGAGCGAGCAGACACAATCATCTTTTGAGAACGATGGCATCGTCATTGTCTGCAGAGCAGGACTGTAATTAAGCACCAGAAATAGGACAGCCGAGGGTGGACAAAGAGAGGGGAGACAGGGACCGGGAGACGCGTCGCGGTGAGGCCTGACCCAAGATAGCAGCTGAAATCCAGTCCCTGCACGGATGAGGTCATCGTGGGAAAGAGTGCCTGGTGGGGTGGAGAAAACAGGAAGCGGACCAGAGGAAGGGAGGCCCAGGGAGTGGGGCCTAGGTCACCTCCTCCAGGCAGACCTCAGGGATGCCTCCTGAAAAAATGTCCCACGCATGGAATATTCACTGACAGCCTACAGTGTAACACTCATTGTGTTTAGTGCTGGGGATTCTTAATAGTGAGTGAGACCAACCAGGACCCTGCCTGTGAGTTGTCCCCACAAGGAACCAGAGAAGAGCCTTTCGGGAAGGAGATGTAACAGGAACAAAGGCCCAGGTGCTGGAGCTGAGGGTGCTGGGAGCAGAGTTGGGGGGAGACTAAAGAGGGGGCAGGCCTTCCTCAGTGGGATCCGCAAGCCCCAGGTTAGGAGTCAGAATTTCCGTTCCACTCTGTTGGGCGGGTTTCCAGGTGGGGCTGGCACAATCTTTCACTCAAAGGTGTGTGTGTGTGTGTGTGTGTGTGTGTGTGTTCCCAGGGGACAAAGTCCTTTCCCCCCGTCCTCCTCACGACACTCACACAGGACACGCAGTGGCCGCCCAATCCATGTGCGTGGAGCTGAGCCCTGGGTCAGGACTGGACTGGACACGTGGTCTGCGAAGGTCAACTCTGCTGCCCACAGACCTCACTGACCACTCAGCGACTTCTCCGAGGTTCCGGGGGATGGGAGCTCATTTTGATGCTCAACGTGCTGGGAGAGTTCAGAAAGAGAGACAGCCACCAAATCTTGTTTTTGATGTTTCTCTTTCTCATGGATCGCTAAAAAGTGTATTTTTTCTCCAGAATTGAAAAAGCCACTTAATAGCCACCCCACAGAGCCCTTGTGGGGGACTGGATAGGAACACATGGGAGTCGGCTGCCTGAGTGGATGGATGGATGGATGGATGGATGGATGGACAGCTGCAAGGATTTCGTCATCTGTGCAGCAGAGGTTCCGAGGGGTTTGAAGTGGGCTGAGATACCCTGCTTTGGAGCCTGAAGGAAGAGGACTAGCTCACTCCGGCTCCAGGCAATGTCCTTGAGCTATTTCAGGATCCTCTTTCAAGAGTAGAACGTGGAGCCTCAGGGCAGCAAGTCCCAGCCTGGCTGGAAACTGAGGCCCAGGGGCGTCCGGGACTTGCCCAAGGTTGCACAGGCACCCAGGCTGGACTCCCACCCAGCTGTTCCAGCTGCGCTAGGTCTTCTTTCAGGATGAAGAGAAGGGCAAACTGGCCCAGAACATACCCCGCGTGAGCATTCACTGTCAAAGGATGACCAGTGCCCAGCGCGGCTCTGCAGGCCCAACCAGGAACAGGCCCCTTCTGCTGGGAGCCCTGGCCTCTCTCCCACTGGGGTGTGGTGAATTGTTGTATGTAGAGGGTGCATCACGGTGCCTGGCATGGGGCAATTCCTCAATAAATACTAGCCCTTGTCAACATCATTTTTTTTAATGATAGAAAACATAGAAAAATACATGCATGGGGTTGGGGCTGGGGCTCAGTGGTATAGCACTTGCCTAGCATGTGTGAAGCACTGGAATTGATTCTCAGCACCATAGACAAATAAATAAATAAACAAATAAAGGTCTATTGACAACTAAACCAAAAAAAAGAAAGAAAGAAAAATACATGCACAAAAATTACCCATTATCCCAAACTCACAGGTAGCTATGATTAACATTCTAGGGATCATCTTTCCGATCTTTCTTCCTCCAAGCCAGTATAATGCAGATGCGTATGCATATATGTCTATAAATGTTTATATGCACACATATGTTTATGTGAGCACTATTTCATAATTCGTCAATTAATTTCAGATGTATTGTAGACATTTCTCATGTCATCAAATCCTTCCAAAGTGCAATTTTTCATGGCTCTTTTCATTGATCCCTATTATTGAAAATAATGGCCTGGCAACTTTTGGTTATTGCAAAAAAAATATCTTCAGTTATTATTCCTACACATAAATACTTCTAACTATCTCTATTTCCTTCAGGATAATTCCCAAATACAGAATTGCTGGATCAAAGACTATGTATAGTTTTGAAGTTTGGGATAGAAATTTCCAAATTGCCCTCCCCCCCAAAAATATAGTATAGCTCAGGGGCAGAGAGTGTGCGAGGCTCTGGGATTGATCCCCCAGTACTGAAAAAAAAAAGAAAGATTTTGCCTTTTTAGAAGAGCCCAAAATATTATATCTTATTCTTTGGGATTGAATTTCGTTGATTACAGTGGATTTATTCATTAATGAACTGCCTGGTTAAGTCCTTTAACTATTCTTCTACAGGGTTGTTTGTCTTAGTCAAACCAATATGTCTCAGCTGAACAAATGCGTAAGAGGATGTCACATAATTGGGACTCGGATGTTTTGTCATTGAATTTGGTGAAATGCCCCCCACCCTGCTGTGGGTATTTTTTTATTTTTTTATTTTTTGGTATCTTTCAGTATATCTCAATCAAAATGTTAAAAGAACAGTCCAGGCTTGATGCCTGTCTGACATTCTCTCCCTGGTGACGTCACAGTCTCAGTTACGTCCATTCCTGTTTCTAAAACCGATTTCCACGTGGGGCAGAAGCCACACTAGTAGGACTTTGGATTTCTGACCCTGGGGCTCTTTGCGCTTCTCTGAGCCCCGGTACCAGCCACCTTCTAATACGGACGCTCTCGAGGGCCTCACCGGAGCCTCGTGTCTTATCCCTGTGGTTGACATGGAGCACCCAAAGGCTCCTGTGAGACTCAGAGCAGGAATATTGTCTGTGAACAAAGAAATGGGAGAAAGGGAGAAGTAGCTGGTTTTGTTTTGTTTTTTTTTTTTTTTTTAAGTAACCTAATTTAAGTGTAAAAATCAGCTCTCCTTCTGAACAATGTGGCAACAACCCAGAAGTGTGAATGGTGCCACCAAAGCTGGGGAAGTGGTGAGGAAAAGCTTTTATCGAAAGCCCAAGGGAGGAGCTGTCTGTGTGTTTACAAAGGACATTCCTAAGCTGGAGGGAGGCCACCAAGCTCTTCCTTCAACTCTTCAAAAATCTTTTAATGGGATGGGCTGACTTCACTTAGCATTCTCTTCTCCAACCCCACCCATTTACCTGCAAATGCCATGATTTTATTCTCTTTTATTGCTGAGTGATATTCCATTGTGTGTATATGCCACATTTATTTTACCCATTCATCTACTGAGGGGCATCGAGGTTGGCTCCACAGTTTAGCCATTGTGAATTGTGCTGCTGTAAACATGGATGTGGCTGTGTCCCTGTAGTATGCTGTTTTTAAGACCGAATGCCGAATGTTTTCTCTGATATAAGGAGGCTGATTCATAATGGGATAGGGGGAGGGAGCATGGGAGGAACAGACAAACTCTAGATAGGGCAGAGGGGTGGGAGGGGAAGGGAGGGGGCATGAGGTAATTAATGATGGTGGATGTGATGATCATTACTATCCAAAGTACAGGTAAGAAGACACGAATACAATATACTATATATATATATATATATATATATATATATATATATATATATATATATATATATATAAAACCAGTGATATGAAAAATTGTGCTCTTTATATTTAATAAGAATCATAATGCATTCTGTTGTCATATTTAAATAAAAACACAAAAAAAGAATTAAAAAAATTCTGTGTATTAAATACAAAAAAAAAAAAAAAAGGATCTTTTAATGGCCCCAATGGTGACCTCTGGTGACCTCTGATCAAGCAGCCACTGGTCTCCAGTTCTGTGGTGGACCTGCCCTTGTCCCCTGCATTCCCTGGCTTCCACTCTCCCTCCTTCTAGTAACACCCCCCCCTCCTACCCCCACAAATTCCCATTCTTGGCTTCTATTTTAGCGGACATGGGCTCCATCGCCACCTTCTGGGTGGGCACCTGACTCACTCGTTGGGCCAGAGCTCCAGTGTGGTATGACCACAGGTCTCCCTGCAGGGATGAGCCACGATCCAGTTCAGGTCAAAGAGAGTCAAAACTCTCCCTGAATTTTCTTCCGAACCATCAGGAACAAGAGTCCTGTTTCCCCTTGGGCCAGAGGGAAAGTAGAGGTCTGGAGATGTTGGTGGCCGCCCGGCCACCCTGGGAGGCAGCAGGGAGGAGCCGAGGGCAGAGAGGGCAGAAATGAACATGAGTCCTGAGGCTTCCACCGAGCCCACAGGGAAGCCATGCCCAGCGTCCACTACTGGGCTTTTCAGGGATGCGAGCCAGTCAACTCCCTTTTGCCAAAAGTCCATTTGAGTTGGGGTCCTGTCACCTGCTGTGGAAGGAGCCCCCATTCAGACAAGCCATTCAGAACACCAGATCTTTTTCTTGAGCAACAGAGTTGAAGGTGACCCTTTCAGCAAAACCCAGACAGGGTTCCAGGCTCCGCAGCAAGGAGGGACACGTGTGGCACCAGGAGCTCCTAGGAAAGAGGCCCAGAGCCATGCAGGCACGACACAGCTGAAGGTGTGCAGAGGATGACTCCAGTGAGAGGTGACAGCCTGTCTTCCTGGGGTCCCCATAACAAAGACCTCGATATGAAGAAAATTGACTGACTCTTAGACTTGAGTTGGTAACGTGCTCCCCCTCCCCCCGCAGTGGCATTCCGGAAGAGCGAGCCTACCTGGGTGTCACTCAGGAGACCGCAGCATCTGGTGAACGGGGACCAGATGCTGTTTACATCCCTGCTAACCCCCGGGTTACAAATCCATTTTCAGATTGAAGATGTTAGTCTTCAAATCTTTCTCATTCGCCACCCAACTTTTCCTGCTGCAGTCTGGCTGGGCACAAATCACGAGCCACTGAAGCAGGAACAAACTTTATTTCTGAACTCCACCAGCACACTCCACCCACGCTCCCCGGGAACTCTCCCGAATGCCACAGGGCTCCTCCAGGAACCATCAATCGGAAATCCCTTCTCCAACCAATGAGAACTCTTCAGAAATTCCCCAAGAGCTCAACCGGAACTCAACGGGAACTCCGCGAGAACTTAAAAGTCATTATCTTAACGGCTCGCTGGCGTCACCTCTCAACCACTACTTCTAGCAAAAATGCCATGCGCCATCCCGACTCGGCTGTGGCCCTCAACATTTTCCAGCCCAGAAATTATGTTGATGGGGGTTCAGTTGCTATGGAGAAAATTTTAAATGACAGAAGCAACACTTAAACCCAATTCACTGGGAAATGGTCCTTCAAATGTGAGCCCTGTGACCCCACCCCACCGGCTTCTGTTACCCTCCATGTATACATTGCGGGTTCCCCTACAGGGGAGTTGGCGATAGAGAATCCATATATCAGGCTTCGTTGGGCAGGAAGCATCTGATACCAGGACGGTACCCAAGGCCTTGCAAGGTCTGGAGGCCAAGGCTGGGGTTCCAATGAAAGCTTCCTGTCTCAGACTCTAATGCCATCTCCCTCTTCCTCCCCTTTGCCTCCCCCCCCCCCCCCCCCCCCCCCCCGCCCCGTTCATCCTAAAGTAGAAGCTGAGTTGCTTGGTCTCCTGTTTTCTCCTTAACACACAAATACTCATGCTGCGTCTCTTTTAGGTTTTGTTATTTTTTTTTTTTTTTGGCAATGTTATAAATCACCATTGTACTGTACGTTCTTACTTGGGGCATTGTTTTGAAAATCACTTACTATTAGACATAAAGTTGGCAGTTAATGGTGTCTGTTTTTCCATTCGGATGTTTCTAGAGCGTGCGTGCGTGTGCGCCTGAGAACACGCGCTCTGTTACCATCGTTAAACCCCAGTTAGAGTTCACGGAGAAGGTTTCCAAAATACAGATTAGCTGTTTGTAGGCTTTTTTTTTTCTTCTTTTTTGGTTTTTAAAGGAATCTATCTCTTGTGCCTTGTGAGTTATACCTGAACCCCAGGTGTTTTATGGCATTCGGGGAAATCTAATAGAACCACGGGGAGGAAGTCGACTTTTCGCTGAACTTCCTTTAAAACAAAAATTTGAAATTTTCTTCTTATCTCAGCATCTTTCTTTCACCTCTTCCTTTTCTGTTGGTGATTTCCTCCCTTTCTCCTCATCAGGGTAAATATTTATCATGCCTGGGACTCTTATGACCCATAATCCACCCAAAATAAAAGATGCAGATGTTGTTTTTTTTTTTTTTTTAAAGTGGTCAAAATAGGTGCTTTTTAAAACATTCGACTCCCCAGAGTATTTTATGGTCGATTTTTACTTAGGGAGAAGACTGCGTCATCCCTTTTGGCCATGAAACTAAAACTATTGCCCCATTTATTAAAACAAGACCCTGGTGACGCTTATAAGAACACCTTGCATAGAGCAGCCCTGGTGGTTGGGAAACTTCTTCTTACATAAAATGCCAGCTTAGCCACAGGGCCATCTTTGGGGGTGGCAGAAATATGATTTATTTTTATTTTTATACCTTTTAATGGCTTTTAGATTGTCTAGAGAGATATTGTGCTGATTTAAGGATAATTTTAATTATTAAAACACAAACATGTGACTCTATATATTCCTAGAATAAAAAGCGCGTACAAGGTTCGAGTGTCCTTGGACCCTACTTTCTCCCATTCTGGGTCCCTCTCCAGAGATAATCATTATTATCATCATCGATTTGACCTGTGTTCTTCCAGAACTCCCCTTTATCAGTCTCACACGCACACATACAGGAGCATTCATTCATTTTTAAAGATCAAGGGTGAAAAAGCCAACAATGAATCTGGCCAGGGTAAAGCCTGGGGAACTTACAAACGTCTTTGGTGAAGGAGTTTTAACGACTCCCCAGTCCAATGCCTTCATCCAACAGGCACACACTCGGGGCACCGGAGCCCCCTCTTGCCGTGAAGTCACTGGTGGTGACAGTCACGTTTGGATGCGCGTGTCTTCCCATGGGCGGGCAGGTGTGCGAATGCTCGTCTCCCGGGCCTGAGTGTGATTTTTAATAACCAAATATGGAGCTTGAGCCAACATTTTATTCAGGCACTAAATTTAAAAGTAGAGCCAAGAGACCTTAAAAAATTTATGATTCCACAAACGCAGGGAATTTTCCCCCAAGATCGCTATCTCAGAACTAAAAGCGTAAAACCAGCCCTTCGTGGCTTGGCTTTCTTTCCAGAGTTCCAGCTCAGGGGTGCTCTTGGGAGCACCCTCCAGAGGGCCTGGGCGGGGAGTCAGAGGCCCCCTCCCACCCCCACCGCAGCCTCAGACCCAGGAGCCTCCTGGGGCCCTGCCTCACCAACGCTCTCCCTTCCCAGCAACCCTGAGAGCCAGCGCCTGAGCGCCCTGTGATAAAGACAGCGTTTTGACTTGAAAGAGTAATTGCTGACACACATTACTGTTTCCCCGGAGGAAATCCGTCCAGACAAATCCTCTGCAAACCTAGGACAGCAGCCTCTGCAGTTTACGGTGGCAGCCTGCGCGACTTCGGGTCTCCCTGGTGCAGTAGCTGTGTCTCCTTCCAGGACTCGCGACCAAACACCTGCTGGGCCAACACACAGACACCCTTTCCCCTCCTGCCCCCCTGAACAGGTGAGAAGCAGCTGCTCCTGACCCCCGGCCAGGCCTGCTCCATCCTGCCAGGCCCGTCACCAGGATGCAGGTCTCAGACACGGGGGAAGCTCTGCTTGTCCCCCACACCCCTGGACACTGAGGAGACTCAGCGAACGCAGCAAGTCCATGCACCACCCTAGAAGCGGATGCCCTTCTGCCCCATAAGGAAAAAGCCCAGTGGACGGTCATGACTTTCCTCGGAATTCGGGCTTGCAGGGCCTCGTTCATTCATTCAGTCACTCAACAAATACCCGTGAGCACCTACTATGTGCCAACAGGAATAAATATATGACAGGGAGTGATGAGCTCAAAAAAGAAAAATCAAACAAGACTATGGGGAGAGTGAAGGCAAGGGGGCCAAGTCTGGGTGACATGTGAGCAGAGACCTGGAGGGAGTAGGGGTGCAAGCCACCAGAGAGCTGACCAGAGAACAACCCAGGCTGAGGGAGAGCAGGTGCCCACGTGTGAAGGACCAGGGACAAGAGCAACCCAAAGGCAAGTCTGGCCCGAGCAGAAAGAGCGAGAGAAGGAGGTGGAGGAAGACGGGGAGGTGGGGAAGACCGTTCAGGATACCCGGATATTAATTGGCTGGGACCAGAGGAGTAGGAATTTGGTTTGGGATCTGCTCAGTGCGAGATGCCTTTTAGACACCAAGTGGAGGTGTCCAATGGCAGTTGGATAGATTAGCCCAAGTTTGAGACAGAAGTAGCATCTGGAGACTTAAGGTGGTCTTCAAAGCCAGGTGCAGTGGATTATAACCCCAGCAATTTGGGAGGCTGAGGAAGGAGGATCTCAAGTTCAAAGCCAGCCTCAGCAAAAGCAAGGCACTGAGCAACGCAGTGAGACCCAGTCTCTAAATAAAACACAAAATAGGGCTGGGGGTGGGGCTCAGTGGTCAAGTGCCCCTGAGTTTTATCTCCGGTATCCAAAAAAGAAAAAAAAAGAAAAAAGATATTCAACACCATGAGACTGGATGAATAGCAAGAGAAGAAAAATGGTCAAAGGCATAAGAAGTATAACCAGAGAAGAGTACAGGAAAGGAGAGAGAGAGAGAGAGAGAGAGAGAGAGAGAGAGAGAGAGAGAGGGAGGGAGAACGCAGGGGAGGACAGGAAGAGGTTTGAGAATGGAGCCCAGAGACGCTTGGGCATTCCCAGATGGTGAGCAGTGGAAGACCTCAAATTAGAGAGGAGGTCATCTTCCATGGAGATGGGGTGAGATCCGGGGGAGAGTGGTGTCCTCGAAGCCAGGGAAAAAGTGCTTTCCAAAGAAGTGGATGATCCACTTTGTCGAACGCTGAGAGGTTCAGACGAACTCTGAGACGTGATCATGGAATTTGCCAAAGCAAAGCTCACGGTGACCTTGATGAGAGCTTTCTCAGCGGGACGGAACCTGATTAGAGTAAACTCAAAAGAGAACGGAAGAACCTGAGGGAAGGCAGTGAGAGCAAAGGACGGTCTTGAGGCCCTTCCTATGAAAATCCGTGACCTCAGATCTTGGTGTGGCCCAGGGTCACCTGCGCGATGTCCTCGTGGACTTGCATGGAAATGTGAGAACCCACCGCTCACCAGACATGGCACGCCGCCTGCCCGCCTCCGAGACGTTTCCCTGAGTGAAAACTGGTTTGAAAAGATAAAAAACGGTGTTTCTTGAAGGATGACATCTCTACTGCCCTCTTGTAAGCAGAAAAACTCCTATTACACAAATGAAACTGGGAAACGAACCAGGTCTCTTCTGGTGGATGACCTCTGCCCCGCACGAGCCTTGTTATTGGTGCTGAAGGATTCTGTCTCTCTCGCTAAAATGACGGAGAAACTGACTTTTCCCCCTGCTGGATCAATAAGGGGGAAAAAAATCCTGGTTTTCAACAATTCATCTATAGAAAGAATTATGGTCCAATTGTAGTGCTCACAGATACCCTTTGTGGGGTGCTTAAAGGCTGCGAGCAGCGTGTTTTCCCAGGGAGCATTTTACTTGATCTTCATCTTCATCTACTTGATCCCAGCAGCTCGGGAGGCTTAGGCAGGAGGATCACGAGTTCAAAGCCAGCCTCAGCAAAAGGGAGGCACTAAGCAACTCAGTGAGACCTAAATAAAATACTAAACAGGGCTGGGGATGGGGCTCAGTGGTCGGGTGCCCCTGAGTTCAATCCCTGGTATCCACTTCCCCCCCCCCACCGCAAAAAAAAAAAGATGGGCAGGAATTATAATTTCCATTTCACAAAAGTAAAAAAAAAGAAAAAGAAAGAAAGAAAAACAGAGAGATCAAGAATTTGTCCAAAGTAACTCAGTGAGTAAAAAGGGACTCTTCCCACACCCCCACTTCTCCTAGCCACAAACCCAAGGGGATTCCAGCACTGATTTTAAGACAGAGCCAAAAGATTTGTCCCTTGATGTAAGCCCTGCACCATGTGGATTTTCCCATATGCCAAAGTGACTGTCTTTGCCCAAACCCGTGCGATGGACCGACGTGGAGAGAGCGTGGCAAACACCCTCTTGAGTGCCTCTGGAAGGTTCTAAGAAAAATAGAGCTTCACCTTCTTAGTGTTCAATGAAAAATGGAGCCTTCACCTGACCAACTTGTCCTTTTCTTTTACAAATGTCCCAGAGATGGTTGTCAAACCTTCCCGCCAACCATTTGGAGAACAAGTCAAATGACTCATTGGCACACGCGATGTTTTCCATCAGGGTCTTGATGGACGGTCGCACACTCTGATGGAGGGCTGCCCAGGGACGCCAAGTCCTAATGGCAGTGGGACCATGTTGTCTTTGACCTCACATCCAAACTTCTCAGTTTAGAATATTATTAATGTGCACCCATCGGGCATTGATTTATTGTAACCACCAACAACAGCAATCGTCTTATCGAAACACAAGCAGGCAGGCGTGCCCACAGATGAAGAGAAAGTTCGGAAACAAAGTCAAATTTACATATTCATTTGTTTGACCAAGGAGGTATTTCCAAGAAGTCAGGAAATTAATAAGGATTTAATGAAATTAAATTGGGGAGGAAATTGATGAACTATTTAGAAAATACAAAGTGAGAGTCTTCCCTCACTCTTGATGTCCAGGTAAATTTCCGTTCAATTCAAGGTGTAAATGTAAAACTAAAAATAATAAGAGAAATAGTAAAGATGCCACAGAGCTTTTCATATGCACTTGACCTGGGGAGGATCTTTGTAAACAGCCACACATGGAGGGGAACTTTGTGTGAATACGTTAATAACTCAGCACCTTAAATTGTGCTTGTGTCTTTATTAAAACAGAGCCCTGCCTCTCTCTTGGCCTTCCCTAACCCTTATGGATAAAATCCCTTTTCTCTCCTCACCATGTGTAAGGTCTCCGAGGATTAAGGAAGATGGGAGAGGAGGGGAACTGACTCCATGCTCATCTCCAGAAAGGGTCGCCAGAGAGAGCCGACCCAAAAGGGAGGGAGCCTGTCTATAGAATAGCTTGACAGTCACCAAGTTAGTTTCAGCCCTAACTCTGCTGTTTGCTAGCTACATGACCTTGAGCCAATCACCACTTCTCTCTGAGCCTTGGTTCCTCGTCTGTCCCTGAGGAGCAGAACACCTGTCCTAGTAGCTTGCTATGAGCATGAAGTGACTTAACCTGTACAGTGCTGGGCATCGAGCCAGCTCCACTGCAAGTTCTCAGTAAATGTCAAGTTTATTACCAGACTAAGGTCAGTCTGACCTTGACCTGGAGGACAGGTGTCTTCTTCATCCTAGTGGTAGGTGCTCGGCCGGCAGCGAGCCCTCAGTGTGTACTGATTTTAGATAGAAACTGAATAACCATGTAGAGGGCTTGGGAGGATCTGGGGAGACCTATTGTTTTACGTTGGCTGCACAATGTTGGGCTACAAACAGGCCTTGTACGACGGCACCCATTTCAAAGAGAACCGAAGCTGAGATGGGAGAGCCCAGCTGAGACTCAGGACCGGACTTAACTGTCCTGGCCTCTCCTCTCCGCTTTTACCCTGAAACCTCAACTGCTCGGAAGCCTGACCCCTGACCCCACCAAACAAATGGCCACAGCATGGGTGTTCTTGTCATGGAGGGCACCCACCTGCAGAGCATGTCAGGTGCCACATCCAGGGGTGCGGACTGCACGTGCACGGTCTCCTTTAGCTCTCAGAATGGACACTGTTGTCCCCATTTTACCCATAAAGAATCCAACACCCAAGGTGAATAGGAACAGAAAAAAAAAAAAATCCCCGTTCAAACCAGGCTTATGTTCCGAGTGAGCCCAGGTTCTTCACCAAGCCTCTAAACCAGGTGAGGAACCGAAAAGCACAGGCCTAGGTCTGTCACCCATCAGCCCCCGCAGGAAGATGACGCCGTGCAAAAACGTCAGCGCAGGATTTACACTCAGTCCACCTGATGTGAGGGCCTATCCTGAGATCCCATGTGATCGCCCAGCGAGTCCAAAATAACAATCCTAAAATGCTCAGTGGTATTAAAATACTAAAATAATACTGAAATAAATCATTGCATGCCTACAAAAACCCAAAGTACCGGGCCAGCTTATAGGGCCAACACCCGTGAATCCCTGGATTCAGCCGAGCTCTGCGGAACACCTGCTGTGGTCCAGCTCCGTCCTGGACACTCTGGTGACACAGCCACATCCTACCAAGGAGTTTGCAAGAAGTTGGAAGGAGGAGACCACAGAGGTGACACGTGAAGCCGTAATGAAAGGTTCAATCCAGAGTTCAGGGAAGGAGTTGGTGTCTCTATGGCTCCAAGAGATGGATTCAGGGTCTCTGCCCTCAAGACCCTTAATGACCTCTTGGGGGAGGGAAAGCACAGAGATCACCAACGGGCAAGTTCAAAGACATCAGCAGGCAGTGTGGTCAGCAGAGGAGGAACTTGAACAAAACGTGGTTCTGGAAGGGCCAGTGGAACTTGGAGACACCCGGGGTATTTCCACGCACCCTTCAGAACCTACGCTGGGAAGCCTGTGGCTTAGAGCCATACCTAGCTATTGTTTTCCAGAGTTTGAAATGTAAAAAAAAAGTCAAGTGCAATAAAAATCTGGAAGGAAAGATGTCCTTCTATCCCCTCTTCCCCCCACGGCCCCTTCCCCATTTCCACCCACGTGCATTTGACATCGTCGCTGGCCTCTGTCAGGGACCGCCTGTTCCACAGATGCCCACGTCTGCTGGAAATCGAGTCAGGGAAAAATTGTGAGGACATGTTCCCTCCTCCCTGATGTCCCCCTCCCTAAATCACTTTTGACCCCACTGTAAGGAGACAATATTGAAAATACTCAAAAATAACCCCACTAAAAACATGAATCAAAAAGTCGCGGCTCATGGACATGTTTTTAAAATTGCTTAGTTGCATGCGAGTCCCTTTAGTGCTTGAAGGACTTTAATAAAATTGATTTTCTGAGTACAGCCTTTTAGCAGCTACTGTATAAGCTTGAAATATGAACCCTTCATTGTTGAAAGTGTTTCATTTTTGCCCTGTTACTAATGATGAAGGGAAAGTGTGGGTTTGGAATTCTCCATGCCTGACATTCTCATAATTAAATAGCGTTAATAATAAAGCTTTTCAGATTTTAAACAAACTGGCACCGAGGTGGAACCGTTTGCTGTATTTCATTTGGAGACCCCGGCAATTAGCCCTTAATGAATAGTACACAGCGACATATAAGGGACTGATTCCTACACATCGTTTATTGGCCAGATCACAAAAGGCGACGTTTTCATTCGGCTGATTGAAAATGATTCTCCTCTGGATTTCTTCCGAAGGCCTCTTAAGTAATTGCATTGTGAAACTTAAATAAATAAAAATAAAGAGAACGTTAATTGCTTTTAATATCTCCGGTCTAATTTCAGCAAAGCTTAGCACACTCAGAGCTCTGGATCTCAGGCTCTGTGACAATGAATCAAAAATAGAAGGCTCCTCATGGTTGATATATTTAGATGCTGTTGTTTGCCTTTTATAATATTAAGAGATTTGCTCTGAGGTGCATTGTTACTCTTCTCTGTGAACTGGCTAGGGACGTTGTTTTTCTAGAGGTCTCTGGGGTGGGGTGATTGTGAAGTTGTTGCCAAAGGAAAATGACAGTGTTTATCCTGAAGGTGTGGTGAGAGAAAGAACCCGCTCCACTGTCAAGGTCAGGCATAACGCAGAAATGGTTCTCCTTTTATGGTCTGCCCCAGCCCACAGCTTTGAAAGACAGGAGCAAATTATTTTGTTAAAAGATAGGTGAGTGCTAGAACAATTCTTACACAATTCAAAGAATCATTTCTTATCTTTGAGAGTCAAGAGTCTCCTGTGCAAGATCCGTGGAGGACAGACAGGCAGAGTGAGGTGACTTTGCTAGACAAATCCTGAGATCACCTGGGTGCTATGAATTGCGCAAATTCCCCGTTTCCACAGAGAACCTGACTGGACTGGAATTTCCAATGCGATGGATTGGAAGGTGTTATGGCGGTCACTTAATATTTCTTTGGAGAATTTGTCCTAAGACACACACATCTAGAGTTCTAGGTAGAATGGACCGCAGTCAGCTCCTGTGTGTCCAGGGTATAAGCAACTGAGCGGCCTCCGGGGAATTCAGACACTGAGAGGCCACCCTGAGTTCAAGGGCAGAAGGCAGTCCACACATCACCTTCCCCTGGCCTCCTGTGATTGGCTCAGAGGGGGACAGGCAATCCCATCAGAGCCAATAAGATCTCACGTTGGATTCTTGGGGGAAAGGCCTTGGGCTCAGTTCTGCTGGACATAGCCCAGGGTAGAATATGGCGGCAGCCTCTTGCCCTCCTGTGGATACTGTCAGGATGGAGGACAGCTGAGTCAAGAGACTGGACCTATACCTGGGGACTTTACAGTTACCTGAGCCAATAACCTTTCTTGCTAGTCCCAGTATTTGGGACTTTTTTTGTCATTTGCAACAGGCTAAACAACTTGATCCACCCAATGGACCACTCTGTGACCTTGGACCAATCCCGGGGCTTCTCCCACCTCAGTTTCCCCATCTGAAACACAGAAGTATTAATCTGTGTTTCAGGGAGGCTGTGCCGGAGCTGGCCCTGCTTGATGCTGTGATTCTGTGGATTTTTGTACCTTGGTCTTCATTCTTTGGTTTGCTCTCCTGTCCCCGGGGCCTTACGACAAATGCCATGATCACTGCTTCTCACCCCGGGGTGTTTCCCCAGGAGAACCACCCGCGAGGAAAGACTTCTTAGATTATAGAGCTAGACTTAGACTGTCCCTTCCAGATGCAGGAAATTTGAGAAAACAAACAACTGAAATGGGAGATTCCATGATTCTACTGTTCAAACCTTGCTCCGGCCACCATCTGGGCAGAGTGGCATTTTGGAGATGGACGATGTGGAGACATATAGGATTAGAGGGAGAAGAAACCAGTGGATAGTCATGAGAGTCACCTGGAAGCCTCTTCTGAACATTTAATCTTAGGCTGCAACACACATTTCCTCAAAAGCTCTCCCTGTGTGATTTTTAAAACTTTAATTGTGATAAAATACACATAACATGAAACTTACCATGTTGGCCCTCTTTTAAGTGTGCATTTCAACAGCATCAAGAATGCACCGTGGTGACCACCATCCCCCATCCATTTACCCGCGGACTCTCTTACAAAACCGGAACCCTGTACCTGTTGGACAGTCATTCTCATTTCCCCATCCCTGGGCACTGCCATTCTGCTCTCTGTGTCTGCGTTTGACTCCGTGAGGTGAATTCATATAGCCTTTGTCTTTTTGTGACTGGCTTATTTCACTTAATACCATGTCCTCAAGGGTCATTTGTGGTGTGGCCTGTGTGGCAGAATTTCCTTCATTTTAAAAGCTGAATACTATTCCATTGTATGCATATGCCACATTTTGTTTGTTGGTAGACCCTTGGGTAGTTCTACCTTTGGTCTATCATGAATAATGTGACTAGGATCATGGGTGTGCCAACTTCTCTTTGAGCCCAAGTTTCCAACTTTTTTTTTTTTTTTTTTTAGTACAGGGGATTGAACTCAGGTATTCGACCACTGAGCCCCATCCCCAGCCCTATTTTGTATTTTATTTAGAGACAGGGTTGAATTGCTTAGTGCCTTGCTTTTGCTGAGGCTGGCTTCAAACCTGAGATCCTCCTGTCTTAGCCTCCTGAGCCTCTGGGATTACAGGCATGCGCCACTGTGCCCAGCTTTAACTTGTTTTGAATATACTCAGAAATGGATTGACTGGGCCATATGATAATTCTGTTTTTAATTTTTGGAGGAAATGCCACACTGTTTGCAGCACTTGACATTCCCACCAACAGTGCACAAGGGCTCCAGTTTCTCCACATCTTCACCAACACGTTATTTTCTATTTGTTTGTTTGTTTTGTTGTTGTTGTTTTAATAACAGCCATCCTAATGGATGTGGAGTGATCTCTCACATGGTTTTGATTTGCATTTCTCTAATGATTAGGAATATTGAGCTTCTTTTTATGTATTTGTTGGCCATTTGTATTTCTTTTTAAGAGCAATATCTATTCAAATTCCTTGCCCATTTTTGAATCACATGGTTTGGTTTTTCTTGTTGAATTGTAGGAGCTCTTTATATATTCTACTATTAATTCCTTATCACGTGTATGATTAGTATATATTTTCTTACTTTTCATTCTGTGGAGTGTAACCTTGGCTGTGTGAAAGTTTTTAACTTTGATTTAGTTCAGTTCCTCTATTCTTTTGTTTTGTTGCTCGTGTTTTGAGTATGATAGCTGAGAAATCATTGCCTGAGTGATTATTGATGTGGCCACATTTGAGAACCTTGAAATTGATCCAGAGTTTAGACATTTTTTTTAAGGACTGTCCTCTTTTCTCAATTCCCACCTTTTTAGTTTTCTAAACAAAATCTTGCTCAGAGAACCTGTCTATAAAAGAGAGACCTGCTTGGAGGAACAGCTCCCCGTCCCCTCTCCTTCTATTCCCCCCAACCTAATGTCCTCAGAAGTGAGCCCTGAGACCCTCCACGAGTTTAAAAAGCATTGGCCTGATGGCCTCACTCTCCTCCTTTTTACGTGGGGACACGGGGTTCTCAGCTGAGTTCATGGAGGTGGGCAGTCCCTCTTCCACATGCTCTTTCGTCCTCTGTCCAGAGGCCAGCAGCCCTGATGAGTCATGACTGGCCAGGATGACCCATTGGTGGCAGGACCAGTGAAGGAGGTACTTCTGTGTTCTATGGACTGGATGTTTGGCCCCATTCACCCATTAAGGCCCTGGGCCATGAGGTGGTGGTGTTTGGAGGTGAGGCTTTGGAAAGTTATTGCGTCCTCAGAGTCAAGCCTTTAGAGTGGATCAGCGCTCTTACAGGAGACGGAAGAGTTTGTTCCCTCTCTCCCTCTCTGGCATCTAAGGAGAATACTAGAAGACAGACCTCAGCAAATCAGGAAACAGGCCTTCAGCAGACCCCAGATCTGCCAGCACCTTGGTCTTGACCTTCTCAGCCTCCAGAAACAAGAGAAAATAAATGTTTGTTCTTTCAGCCACCTGGCCTCTGGTAACTTGTTCTAGCAACCTCAGATGGGCTAAAACAATACCTACGGCTCTCTTTGGAACAGAGAAGCACAATGCTCGCACAAAACACCATCGTCGCTCCGTTAGTGCTAACATTTCCTTCACAGCACAGTCTGTGGGTAACAGGGTGAGAAAAGATGTTTTCTATTTCATAAAGAAGAAAAAACCCACTCAAGTTTATCTGGGTAATTAATTGATTCACAAATGGATCCAAAGTGGGAGCGACTAGGAAACAATGACTCATGATAAAGAATAAACCTTAAGGTAGGCGATGAGCGAGGAGATGAGACATTTGTAGTTTGGAGTCCTGTTACAATTCTCTCAATATAAATAAGCGGACACCAGAAACCAGCGATTAACCCCAAAACCGCTGGCTGTTCATTAGCTAAGGAATAATTTGACGTCTCATCATTATTCCTGTTGGCCAAATTTCCATTAAAACCAATTTAGTAAACTGGCCCTCGGATGGCTTGAGATTAATAAGAGGGGGCAAGGCAGGGAGGGGACAGGCAGAGGCTGTCCTCACTTAAGCATCTGGGGATGGGAGGCTCACGGGGGCAGATTGCCATTTTAATTAAAGATAATGTCTCAATTCAGTTTCAAAATTAGTCTTCAGAAAATGCCTGGGAAAGGGTTCCTGGCCAGAGGGTCTGGCTCATTCACCAAATGGGAGACTTTGTGGCTGGGATTTCTGAGGGAGAGGGGGACCCACGAGATCCCTTCTGGTGGCCTTCCCCCTCCCTTCCCTGCTGAGCACTCTCCAGGGGCGGGAGAGGGTCTGGGGGCGCCTAGAGCAGTGGTCCAGGAGCCTGGGCAGGGAAGTCACTGACTGTTGTTCCGTTGCTTAGCCTCAGTGGCTTTTGTTTCAGGCATCGATATGGCGTTAGTTACAGGCTCCGTTCACCCGCACGGAAGGCACACTCTCTTTGGCCAAGGCTGAACCCTTCTGTGAATGACCTCCTTGGGTGTCCTCATCTCTCTAGTGAGGGAGATTCTGATCTCCTCCCCATTTTACAGATGAGACAGCAGAGACCCAGAGGAAGAGTCTCCGCTATCACAGCTCAGACGGCACAGAGCCGGAATTCAAGCCCCGACCTTGTCCTTAACCACCAGGCCACACCACCTCTGGCTAAAGTAACTAAGCATTGGGTTTACTTACTCAGTTTCAGAGCAAGCAGAGTGTAAGTCACCCGGTGAGTCGTTAGTGAGAGGTCACACTGCACAGGAGAGTGCGAGACAGTTTGTGGGGGTCTTTGAAGCCACGTGGGAGCCCAGAGACTCACGGGGGCAGATGGCCATTTTAATTGGAGGGTTTGAATTGACACTTTGGGGGTTACTAGACTATACTACCCAGTCCCTGGGGGTCTGTGGACAGGATTTAAAGCAATATTTAGTCATTGTATATTGAACTTCAGATTTATAACAAATGAATTTACCTTGTGTATACAATCAAGGAAAAAAGAAAACCTTTATTTAAGAAAAATTAATACCAACATATAAAGTGACTATGTATCAGGCATTATTCTAAATGCTTTGCACTTTAACTTTTCTCATTCTTATAATGACCGTGGGCAGCCGGTGCCATTGTCCTCCTGGACAAGTGAAGCCCAGGTGAACGGAGGTGACCCTGGGCTAGCTCTCACAGCCAGCTGATGACTGACCAGGTTGGGAGCCAGGGTTTGTCCCGGATGCAATGTTCTTAATGAGGCCGAGAGGAAAGGAGGGTGGGATGTGGCCATAGCCAAGAAGGTGACTGTCCACGTGGTCACCTGCAGATGGTGAAGTCCGCCAGGCTGATGTCACCCACAAGCCAGCTCTTGCCCGTGCGAGGGACGCTGGCAGCTGAGAAGCACTTCTTAGCCAACGGGGCAGGGTGCCCGGCACAGTTCAAGGATCAGGTGTCCACGTCAGAAAGGAACCCAGCCCCCGGTGACCATCACCAACAGTCCCCTCTCCAATCCCAGCACCCACGCCCTTTGGAAGTAGAGATCCTGTTCTGGATGATTCTCTGGTCCTCTGGGGTTCCCATTTGGGTCTGATGCTAATCCAGAACATCAGAGTGGTCCCCAGCCCAGACAGTGCCACCCAAAGGACCCATCTGCAGTGCCCCGATTTTCCACCTTCTCACAGAAGGGCCTTGGGCAAGCGCTGTCACCACGTGTCCCTCTTCTCTTCCTCTGGAAGGGAGTGACTGGCAGCAGACCCACTTCGTATGGATGCTGGGGAGGCGCGTGGCCTAGAAAATGTAGACAACATGTTAAGCCCAGTCCTGGGCACCCAGGGCAGACCAGATGGTTAACATCCAAGGCTGCTGGAAATATTCATCCAAGTTCAAGTCTCAGGGTTGAAATCTGGAGTTCGGAGACTTACAGCTTTCACAAGGTGGCCGCTCCCGCCTGGCCCGGGTGTGCCACCGAGCAGCTGGGTGACCTTCCAAACTCCCAGCCCTGAGCCATCTACCCTTTAACTGCAGGACTTTCCCTTTCTGGCCTCCACAAACCCTTGCTTCTTTACCTAACAGGAGGCCATGCGGAGCGATTCTTCGCCAGGAGATGGGGAGCCATAAAGCACTGTCATTTAAGGAGCAAAGAGAAGGCCATGAGCCCTCTCTCCATGACACACGCACAAAAGCTCTTGTTGTGGACACAAATAAGAAAAGTTGAACCCCTCACCCGGTGTAATTCACTTCATTTATGGACCAGAGTTCTTTCCCCCGCAACCCCCGAGTCCCCTGCGTTTGTGAGCGGTTCAGAGACCCCTGGCATTCAGCGTGATTTGTAATGTAAATTATATAATTGTACTTTCACATATTTTAACATCAAATGAAATGATTGACTACAGAATCGGAGCTGTCTACAGGTGGGGGTCAATTACCATCTGAATAATCACAGTGCCACACAAGAATAGCACAGGCGCTGAGCGTGACATATTTTTATCTCTATGCATTTCAATGAAGTCAGGCTGGTACATAAAAGGTTATCACCTAGGAAACATATTTTCCTAAGCACAAGTTAAACATGCAAGTGAGATCAGGAAAGATATTCAATTTAGCCAGTCAACCCTAACCTATTAATATTTTAACAAAATCCACTGAGGATAATTTTTTTCTTTGATCCCATTTCATGTGAGCAGCCGGGAAAAGGAAGAGAAATTAAAAACAAAATAGGCAAGCATACAGAATGAGGTTATGTATTAAGTGGGCTATTTAATGTTTCTGGCATTTCATAGCCCAGGGGAAAGTATGGATGGATTTAACAATCAAGAGCCGTGTTCCCTTGGCCACAAAGTTCGAGAAACATAAAATAATCTATACTTCCAAGCTGACAAATCGTACCTGACACCCAGCTTCATCTCACCGGGACTCCGGAGATCAGCATTAATCATATGTTACAGGGAGTAGAAAGAAAAGTAAATCACGCCACGCTGAAAAGTGAGATGGAAGGTCTGCGGGCAAGGATTTTAATCAATAATATGTGGACTGATAACCAGAAGCTGTTGTTTTAATCTTCCAATATGAAAAGAAATGAATTCAAGACACAAAGCGACCAGGAGCCCGAGCAGCGTTCACCGGTGTCTTGAAAAGAACCAAAAAAAAAAAAAACAAAAAAAAAACCAGTTTGGAAGCTTCACTTTTCTTTTTTGATTCATGACAGCCAAAAAGAAAAAAAAAAAAAAAAAAAACCAAAGATTTTGTTTTCAAAGAACAAAGTCAAGGCCCACCACTGTCCCTGTTGAATTCACCAGGTCCCCGGGAGAACCGGCCGGCATCACAGGGACCAATTTGGGGACAGGGGTGTGATTGATCAGAGTCCAGAAGAGACACCGTGGAAGTCCCGTTATAGGGGAGGTTCTTAGGGGTTGGACTGGGTTCCCCCCAAATTCACATGAGGAGGTTCTAACCCCCACAACCTCAGAATGCCACTTAGTTTGGAAATCGGGCTGTTGTTGACATGACTGGTCAAGATGAGGTCATCCTGGAGAAGGGCGGACCCCTAATCCAATTTGGCGCTTGTCCTGAATAGAAGGGGCAATGTGGGCGCAGACCCAGGCACAGGGAGAAGGCTGTGAGCGGTGAAGACGGGGATTGGAGGGGTGTCTCTAGGTCCAAGGAATCCGAAGATGGCTGGCTGGCCACCAGACACGGAGGAGAAGGGAACAGATGCTCACCGTCTTCTGAAAGAGCCAACCTGTGGGCACCTTGATCTCAACTCTTCTAGTCTGCAAAATTTAGAGACTGCTCACTTTCTACTGTTTGGGTCACTCTGTTTGTAGAACTTTGCTAGAACAACCCTAGCAATTAATACAGAGCCTACTCTTTTATTCCCATGAGGACTTCAGCTTGATAAAACCGGTATTATCCCGGGCTCCCCTGGAACTTCCAATGTCACATCATTAGTCTGTGTCTTGGGGAACAGCTGATGCTCTAGAGGTAGACTCTTGGTGGCCAGAGGAACACAAAGCAGGGAATAGTGTTCGTATCTGGGAAAACTGAATAAATACCTTGTTGCCTGATCCAGCCCTACCTGAAGTTCTACCCTTGACTTTGAGGTTTGGTGATTTATTAGATCCTCACCTTTATTTAAACAGTTAGAATTGATTTTTTTTTAATCATTTAAAAATCAAAGGAACCCTAAATTATTTATTCTGAAAGCGGTTGATGTGATCTTCGGAAAGACCGATGGCCATGAAATCTTAAGAACAAAGAGATCGTGTTGAGTGGACCACAGGAAGATTCATTTGGTTTGAAGAAACGTGTTTTTAAGAAGAATATGGACAGATGTGCGCAGAAGGATCTGGTGGCACTGCACAGTGGATCACAGGAGGCACGAGAGATGACTGTCCAGAAGAGAAGAAAAGGTGAATAGAGAACTTGACAGATGACCTCCAGTAGCCACAGAAATGGCCACATAAGGGAGGTGGGACCTTAGAGACAGAAGGACTCCTGTACGTAGAACTAGGAAGCTATGGGAAGACAGATTTAAAACAGAGTGATCATTTATTGTCCCCAGCTGTCGGGAGAGGGTGAGGGGCCCCTGAGAGCAGTGAGCTTCCTGTCACGGGAGGGAATTCTGCAACAGAGGAGCCTCTGCCACCTGACGGTGCCCATGAATGGGCCGGCTGACCGGTGGGTGGGCCCCTCCTAGGTTCCACTTTTAGTTCTAGAATTCTTTCACGGCAATTCAAGTGAACTTGGACGTGTCCCTTGTGGTTTTTAGACCTCAGTTTCCCTCTTGGCAAAACGAAGGGGTTGGCTCTGACCATCTCGGACACCGGCCGTCCTTCCTCGGCTCCCGTCCACGCCCCCGGGAGGTCCTGGGCTCGCCTGGACTTGCAAAGCCACACCATCCGTCTGTGTCTTGGGGAACAGCTGACGCTCCAGAGGTTGGACTCTTGGTGACCAGGGGGACACAAAGCAGGGCTCGACTTTCAAATTCTTTTTTCTCTGGGTTTTAATTAAATTAACTCACAGCTGAGAGTCAAGGGGTGATGGCTACAGATTTCTACGCCTAGTCCGTATTCGACATACACGATAGTTGAAATCAGGTGCCCGGCTAAAGGCACAAGTGGATGAAGACTTACGATCACATCCTGAGCCCTCTTGGGTCCTTCCTGGAAGATCCTGGGACTTTGTGCCTAGGAGACCCAGGGGATCTTCAGCCGTCTCCATCCCTACCTTCCCCTTGGGGGTTGCCAGGTTGCCAGGCGCCTCAGCCAACTCAAGCCGGCCCCAGGCAGACCAGCCCAGGCAGTGAGACAGGGACCTTCTCCCACCTCTGCCCTGCATGGCTGCGGGCTGGGCCGACCGAGGAGAGGGACTTGTGTTTATAACCAGGAAGGACATCCAGAGCTGATCCTCGGAGGGTCTCCATTCCCTGTGTGGGAAGGAGGCCCTGAGACCCTGCTGAGCCAGGAAGGGGCCCGTCTGTTCTCCATGACTTTAAAACCTGCTTATTGCCTCTGTCAAATTATTTTTTTTTTCCTGGAGGCCAAATTATTATTAATTTTTGGCAGGGGGAGGGGGAATAGGGATTGAATGCAGAAATGCTTAACTACTGAGCCACCTCCCCAGCCCTTTTTATTTTTTATTTTGAGACAGTGTCTCTCTAAGTTGCTCGGGGCCTCTCTCAGATGCTGAGGTTGGCTTTGAACTTGCGATCCTTCTGCCTCAGCCTCCCCAGTGGCTGGAATTACAGGTGTGGGCCACCATGCAGGGCCCAAATTATTTTTCAAGTCAAATTTCAATCTCCCCCGGCCCTCTCCCTCCCCCTCCCCATCTCTCTCTCTTAACTATAACTTCTAAACCTGGAAAGCAATCCATTCTAGACACCCACAAATTGATTTTATTTGGAGGACTTTTCCTACTGTGGTAAGTAAACCCATTTCTTAGACTGGAAGTTGTGACATTTTCTCAAAAATAAAGATGAACTCTTCATAAAAACGATTCTTTTGACCTCAAACCCTGATCTTAGGTTTGCAAAACACATGCACACCCCCAAACCATGGGGGTGCCCCCATCCCCCTATGAGGGAAGGAAGGATGGGATTATTATTTTTGGTTTCCAGGTAGAAAATCTGAAGCAGGTTCAGTGCTGGGACCCAGGTCTCCCTGATGCCATTTCCCCTGGGATTGGCGGCCTCTAAGTACCATGAAGCGCAGCAGGTGTTCTAAACGGAAGTGCTTTCTGATTTTTAGACACCTGTTTGCCAATTCCTCAGAACAATGTTCCTCCAAGTGTGGTCCCTGGACCAGTAGCATTGACATCATGGTGACTTGCTGGAAATGCAGATTCTTGGGTCCATCCAAATCTGCAGATAAGGTCCCAACCCCGTGTTTCAAAACCCTCCCGGTGATTCTGCTGCTTGGTCAAATTTCAGAACCACCCCCTAAGAAGGTGGTGAGTTTTCTAGAAGGGCAGTTCACCTCTGAATGTCATTGAGTGAAGGCCAGAGTCCAAAGCCTTGAAAAGCCTGTTATGATTCAAAGCTCGACTGGCTCTGGGAGCACAGGAAGGAAGACTCGCTCCCACGGACGGACAGGCCTGGCCCCCAGTTCTCTGCCTTCCACCCACCAATGATGCAGAATGGAGCTCAGCTCAGCCATGCAGCTGATTATACTCCAGGACAGAGTGACCATTTTCTTTAATCCCGTAATCTTTGGAAGACAAAGAGCCAAAGTCTCCTGGATGTCTGGGGTCAGCGCAGGAGGCTACAGGCTCCAGTTTCCTCTGTAGATGCCAGGCAGACGGGGAATGTGGCTGTGTGTTCCCTCCACCGCCCACTCTTTCTCCCTCTTTGCTTTAAGTGTGCCGCTCGGGGACATATTAATATGCAAAGAAAACAAACATCCCCAGAAAGATGGAAAGTACAAAGAGTCAGTGACTATTCATGTTGGGAGAGCAGGCACGGCTTCTTTTCTCCATCCTCTCCTGGACTCAGAGGCCCACCCCAAAGCAAGGTGATCGGGGGCTGTGGAGAGGGTTCAGCTGCCAGGGCTCTTTGGGTTGTCTGTGCCTGCCACGGGTCAGCTCAGAAAATCCATCTGCAAAGAACTACTGCCCCGATGGCACCCGGGAAAGAGACACAAAGAAAATCACGGTGTCTTCCAAAGGCAGGGCATGGAAGGCAAGATTGTACTCGGTGATAGAAACCGAGGATCCCACCAACAAACGGCTCTCAGCTGAGATGGGTCTTCAGGGGGTTGGCTTCACCCCTACCTGGCCCAGCTCAGCAGTGTCATTTTTAAAGTGGATTTGTTGCCACTGATCAAGACTCGGAGAATGTCACACTAAAACTCTAGCTTGCCTCCTGTCTCAAAAAGATCAGAACGTCTAGCCGTTCTGGGTCCACGGCCCCCGGGGCAGGCATCTCCCGGTCCCGACCAGCCAACTTTTCTCATGTGAGTTACCCAAAGCCCGAGTTGATAGCACCTGGTGGGTCAGACCCTGGCTGGGTTAAGGTCTAGGCTGATGTGATCTGTTGCCTTCCCGGGGGCAGCTAGCAATGCCACCTGGATGCAGAAGGGTCTCCTTAGATGACAAACCACATAGCCATCTAAAGTCGGTGGTCCAATAAGTGTTCAAATTATCAATCAAATCAAATGAAAAATTAAAAACCTATAGAATTACAGTCATTCAGAAAAACCAACCCAATTACTTATTTGTGTGTGTGTGTGTGTGTGTGTGTGTGTGTGTTAATTCATGTACATATTGCCTGCGTCCCTATTTGACTATGCTATAGTTTGGATTTTAAATGTCCCCCAAAATCTCATATGTTAAGGGTTAGTCCCCAGCTTGATGCTGTTGGAATGTGGGAGAAACTTACAAGCTGAGGCCAGGTGGGAGGTTGAAGGTCACTTGGGGGAGGGGTGTCCTTGAAGGGGATCATGAGATCTCAATCTTTTCCTCTCCTTTTTTTAAAAAAAAAAATTTCTGTGCACAATTTCATCCACTACGTGCTCCTGCCCTAGTGTACTGCCAGGGTCCCAAAGTAACAGAGTCATGGACTGAAACCTTCAAAATCATGAGCCCAAATCAACCTTTTTTCTTTATAAGATGATCATCAAGTATTTGTTATAGTCACTGAAAGCTGACAAACACATGCTGTGAGGGCAGGAACTTTGTTGTAGTCACTGCTATCTATGTCCCGTACTTGAAATATGCCTAGAACCCTGTAAGATACTTACCAAATGTTTGTTGAGTGAACAAAACAATTGTGTTTATTGAGTGTTTACTTATGTTAGGCAATGTTCTAAATGCCTTACAAATATTAAGGTTTAGGAGAATCTTGGTAAGGGAGGTACTCTAACAGATGAGGAAACTCCAAGGACAGTTAACCATCATGCCCAGTACTGCCCAGTTCATCCATGGTGCCAGGGGATGAAGGAGCAGGTAGCCCATGTCTATTTCTCTCTAGCCTGCCTCTTCCCTAGGTCTGACTGTGGCTGCATTTCTTGGGCTGGACCTAATAAACTAAGGGCTCCTGGAGCCAGTCTGGGTCTTTGTATTTCTTTCTGGTGCAAACTAAGTACTCACCAAGAGCTTGAGAATTTGTTATTAAAATTATTATTTCTCTGAGAATAGAAAGACTGTTAAGGAGACCCTGCAACCTAATGAAAGAGCAAAGAGTTACGCAGTTAGAGACCCTCTCAGGGTTCTATTTTTTCTCCTCAAATAATTCAGCCAGCTTTTATAGTTTCCTGTTCTCCCATCTATAAAAATTGGGAAAAGTTTTTATTTGTTTTTTCTTATCCCTTTTCACAAGGACATTTGAAGGGCAAAACGTGCCAGAGGAAAATTCAAAACGTGTAAATATGTACAATGTTGAAACTTATTTTCCAAGTTTAAAACACCGTCTTCGCCGGGCTGTCTCCTTGCTCCTGCCCAGGAATGCTGTTAGCAGAGCAAGGATCCTCAGCGCCTTGAAATGAAGTGAGGCCGGCCTCCTGCCAAAGACCGCGGAGTTAGCCGAGAGTGGACCTGCGGCCAGAACCCACCCCTTCTTCTAGGCCAAGGTAACAGGGAACAAGCAAGTGCAGGGAGAGGGGACGATGCTGGGGATGTGCCCGCTGGGGAGAGGGGAGCAGAGGGGTTAGCGCAGGAGGCACAGCACCTGGCCTCCAGGAAGACCAGAGGGCCAGCTCTGGTCCTGCACAGAGTGTGACAAACCACGAGGAAGAGAGGAGACTGACTGGGCAGAGGGCCTCAGGGAAGGGGCATGCGTAAAGTGGCGGACGGAATGTTCCAGAAATGCTTCTGAGTGTCAGCCGTGCTGGAGGAGAGACACTGATAGAGAGGAAGAGCAAGGTCAGTGGGGACCTCAAATGTCTCAAGGAATTGAACATTTCACCCCCGAGACAACTGGGTGGAAAGAGTTTGGGCGTGGGACGTGGAAGGTCCTGGGTTCAAATCCCCTGGCGGCTTCTTTCTGTTTCTGAGTCTCGAGTTCTCCATTGGGTGGGCCGGTTGGACAGAAGTGCCAGCCCAGAGCCTGGCACTTACAGCCTGGCAGTCCCCAAGCCCCGCTCCTAATCTGTCCTGCTGGGAAAGGGCAGGGAGCGAGGGGAGGCAGAAGAGGGGAGAGGGGAGGTTGGCAGGTGGCCAGCCGCCACCGCGCAGAGGCGGCTCAGCCAGCCAGGGTAGGGCCCCTGGCTCCCCAATGGGCTGTACCCGGGCTCAGCCCTTCCCTTCACCCTGCGCCAGGACTGTCACGGGCGTCACTCTTCCAGGCAGCTTGCACCCTGTGCCAGCCAGGCAGAGCTCCCCAGCTCTGTCCTCTGGCATGGAAAGGCCGGCTCTGGTGTGGTGAGGCCTCCAGTCTAGGAAACAGGCTCACTCGGAGGGAAGCGGCCGCTGCTGACCATTAGACCAGAGGAGATCAACAGCTGCTCTTTAATGCATTATTTATCGCCTGTTCGATTCCAGCATCGTCCTTGGGCAGCTCATGACTTGAACAACACCGAGAGTCTCGGGTTTGCTCACCTCTGTTTAAATGGAGACGATATCAGCGTCAGGAGCCCGTGAGGCCAGACAGGGCCGCCCGGGAGTCTGGGTTCTGTTCTTTGCTGGGTTGAATATTTTTCTCTGGTCATTTCCATGGTGGAAAATAACCTGTCCTGGGCCAGCTCACGGTTCTTAGTAAGTAGCATCCAGGACATTCCCAGGATGCGTGTTTGGACACAGGTCTGTGTGTCCGTCTGTCCACAGAGGGGAGATGGATTGTTGGGGTGCCCTTGGTGTCTGGAGGTGCGTGACATGGCTTTTCTGAACTTCCCCTTCAGGACTGAACCCTCTCCAAGGCCCAGCCACAGCAAGGGACGAGTGTCCAGGCTTTGTGTGCCCCTGGCCCGCAGTGCCCACCCCCTGCCAGGTTCAAAGTGCTGGAGGCTGGCCCCAGGCCAAGCATTTCCTGTTTAGCACGGTCACCAGGGCTCCTTCCGTTTGCCATGGTGGCCGGGGTGAAGCCTTTACTGGGCCCTCCCGACCATGGTCACCGTCTTCCCGGTCACCTGTACCAACCTGGGAAACCACCTTTTGTGCACGTGTGAAAGTGTGTGCAGTGTCTGCACACTAGGTCCCAGGCAGAGGACGTTGAAATGCGGCAGTTACAAACGGGATGCCAGCCACAAAAGTTGTCCCCAGATTTTTTTTTTGACCTTCAGTGTTTTGTTTTGTTTTGTTTATAACAGTTTTAAGTCCTTACCAACGCTGAGGCAGAGGAAGAATTCTCATTAAAATAGGAACCTCTGTTTCTCTGGAAAGTCAGGTCTGGCTACGCTGGCACCTCGTCCATGGACTTGAAGGGGCACAGTTGAGTGGATTTGAGGGACAGCTGGCACTTTGAGTGGACTTGAGCACTTCAGTCTCCCGTGTCCCCGGGATTCCCGTTTGGTTTACTCCCGGCCCAATGCAGTTACTTATGTTGCTTGTCTGGTCCTGTAGGCGATTAGAACATCTCAAAAATTTATTTAATTTTTAACTGTGTAAATCATACATGTGGAAAGTACTGCAAATAGTACTATAGGAATATGTTGAGAAAAGAAGCCACTGTCTCATCCTGACCTGTCGTCTCCCAGGACAATCTCAGATGTCTCTTTCTAGAGATCACACATATGCTAGCATCTAACATCATCACCTCTTTAGAAAACACAGGTGTGCACCATATTCTCTTGTTTTATATAACAATATATTTTAGGCCTCTTACATTCTTCATACACAGAGATCTGTCTCATTCTCTTCAGAGTTGTATAATATTCCATTGTGAGGATGCACCATAGTGTATATAACCAATCTCCTACTGATGGAAATTAGGTTGCTTCCACTCTTTTGCTATCCCATACAATGCTAATATGAATTCTTTACATATATTAATCTATACATAAGTGTAAGTACATCTAGAAGAAAAATTCTTCAAGGTAGAACAGCTACATCAAAGAGAATGTGTGTGTGAAATTGTGATAGCTAGTGTGAATGACCGCATATATCCTGTACCAATGGACAGTCTCACTAACACTAAATAAGGATGTTTCCTAGATCTGGAGCTCCCAATAGAATCCAATCCATTAGACAGATGAGGAAACTGAGGCTCAGAGAAAGAAACTGATGTGTCTCGTAATAACATACCCCAGCAATGAATCAGTCCCAAACGTGGGATGCCAGTCACCACCTCCTTCCCGCTACACCCCACCTGTACTTCTGTCCAGCCTCCCTTTGGAGGAAAATAAATCAAGGGGCCCAGGGATCAGCTCTGGGATTCTGCAACTGGACCCAGGCCAGCTCTGCGGGAGCAGACGTTCTGCTAACAAACACTTCCATCACAACTGGCGCACGCGGTCACTTTGGTGAGCTGGCTCGGTGGCAAAGGCCAGAGAGTAAGTGAACCATGGAAGCTGAATTACCAACCCAGCCCTTGGTGGTTTTCAAATTATAGATTTTTCAACAAAGCTAAATATAGAGCAATTAAGAAATAGCTCCACGTTCTACCCCAAAGAACAAACTGTCAAACTGGGGCTGGTGCCGCCCATGAACATGTGTGTGAAATAAGAGATGAACTAAGGGAGCCCGCTGGAGTCACACCCAAACCCTTCCCCCAGTGCCTCCAGAGTGGCCTGCACGTTCCTGCCTCAGGGCCTTTGTACCTGCTCTTCCCACACCCTCATCGGAATCCCTCCCCCACCCCCTGCTCCTCTTAACTAACTCTTCCTCTCACATTCTTCCATTCTTCAATTTTCATCTCAGTCTTGTTCTATCCTTCCTCCCAGCTTTTATGACACAGGACTATTTTCTTTTTCTTTCTTTCTTTCACTTTTTTAAAATCTAATTCACCGAATAGAACTCAAAGTCTGTTTCCTCATTTATTTGCACGATTATAATAGTATCTCTACTCTGCCTGCTGCCGGGAGGAACACTGAGGCCCTGAAGACCACCGTACCCTCAGAGATCTCCCCTTTGAACGCACTCACACTTCTTGTGGGTGGCATGAAATTTAACTGTTGAATATGTGACATTGATTCTGAAACCACGGTGCCTAGACCACAGTGAGTACTTAAGATGATGTCAGATGGGGCAGGGAGAAGGATTCTGAGTACCTTTGGACTCTCTCTAGCCCTCCTACCCCTCGGCCCCACCATCATTTCTGGGATGCTTGTGTAATTCCCGCCTCCCCGTGGGCTCTCTGCTGGCCCAACCTGGCTCCTAGAGTCTATTCCGCACTCAGAGGCCGACAGATCCTGCTCAATGGTCTCATCATGCTGCTCCTCTGCCCAGAGGGGGCTCCATCTCCTTCAGAGAAGAATTCCAAGTCAATTCCCCAAATTCCAGGATTGCCATGATCTAGAGGACCCCCCACCCCCAATCAGCCCACCCCCGTGCCTGCTCACCCCTAGACCCATAGGGATCCTCAAACATACCAGCCCCTGGCCCCGGGCGTTCCTCCACCTGGAACCTTCATCCCGTTACCCTGTGGCTCAAACTCTCCTCTGCTGCGACTCTTCACTCCGCTGTGACTCTTCACTCCGCTGTCAATCACAGTGTCCTTCACCAACCACCTGAATTAAAGTCGATACCACCCTCTCCACTTCCTGTCCCCTCTCCCTGCTCCTGGTTTTCTCCACAGCACTCATGGGTTTTCAGTGTTGCACTCACCTTCTTTATTGCCCTGACGGAGCATTGGCTCCCCTACAGAGTGTGACCTCCATGAGGACAGGAACCTTCCTCTTTGCTTCTCGGCGGTATTCCCCGTGTCCCGCAGAGCGCGTTAGCAGGAGCTCAGTGGTTACTGCCCAGTGGAAAACTGAACTTGGATGGTTGGCAGTGTCTGAATCGGGGTTCCCCAGAGGAGCAGACCTGACTGTTTATACGGAGGCGCGTGGACAGGAAGGTGTTGTGAGGGACTGACTTCCCAACTGTGATGTCAAGCAGGCCCCGGGGTTCGTGTCCAGGAGCCAGAAGCCAAGTGAAGCTGGTGCCTTAGGGTCCAGCGCCAGAGCCTGAGAACCCAGAGCCGATGGCGGGAGTCCCCGTCTAAGTCTGAAGGCCTGAGAGGCGGGAGGGCAGGTGTCCAAGGGCAGGAGAAGACGGTGTCCCAGCGAAGCAGAGAGCACAGCACGTCCACCCGTCTCGTGTCTTTTGTCCTCTTTGGGTCCTCGACAGATTGGATGACACCCCCCTGCCCCCAACACTGGGCACTTCTGTGCTCAATCCACTGATTCCCATTGGGAACCACTTCCCAGATATGACCAGAGAGAATGTCCAAGTTCATCTCCTAGAAGGAGAAAGTGGAACAGGGTTATCAGAACCCAGGAAAGCTGTGGGGGAAGAGAGGACGGCGTGAAGATGGCTAAGGGGCACAGGTGACCAGGAGACGAAGTGTCTAGCATTTCATGGATAGTAGGTTTGCGGTAGCAGACAAGAAGTAATCGTGTACTTCAAAATAGCTGCTAGAGAGGACTCTGAATATTCACAACACAAGAAATGATAAGCGTTTGAGTTGATGGACATGCCAAGTACCTATTGTAGCCATTACACTTTGTATACCTGTATCGAAATGTCACAGTGTACCCCATAAATATCAAGTATCAACTGATATATATATATATATATATATATATATATATATATATATATATATATATATATAAATATGTATTTAAAAAAAAAGAATATTATATCAACTATCTGGGCACCCATTAGTCCAGTCAAGTGGATACATAAAATCAACCATCACAGAGAATAAGCAACAGAAACTGATGCTAAAGAAAATTAACAGCAGCTCTCAGTAACCTGGAAGGTTGCTAGGGCTTAGAGTCAGGATAGCAGACTTGGAACCAGCAGGAACCAGAAATCTTTGGGGTGCAGGGGGCCGAAACTGGAGCAGAGGTACCTCACAGCTCAGGACCATTGCTACCTGTGGCACATGACCCTGTGTCCTGGAGTCACATACTCAAGGTCTGGAGAGCTGTTCTCAGCCACGTAGGTCTAAGGATGTTCACCACTATCAGGGCCAGAGCCAGGAGAAGCGGATTTGGCTCATCCAGGCCCCGTACTCTGGGATATTCCCCCAAAGGGAAATGGAAACCCTCTTAGGAAAGGGAAGTCAGATGCTGGACAGAAAAAATAAACAATAAATGCCCCCTTCTTTATATTATTATCTAGTTATACTGATAATAAACTGAACTTGGATGGTTGGGAGTGAACTTGGATGGTTTGCAAGGGGGTCATCTCTGCTTGAAGAACTGAGGGAGGAAATGATTAAAAACCCCAAATGGGTAAATCTACCTTGTTGTTCACAGTGGAAGACATATTAAATGGTCCTTAAACACACGAAGATGCTCAATTGAACGCATGATCATGGAAATGCAAATTAAAACAGCACCTCGACTCCGTAACTCATCTATCACGTCAGCATCCATTCAGAAGCTTACGGCACACTTTGCTGGAGGTGTGGCAGGGAACAGGTCATCCCAGAGATGGCAGAAGGAAACACACAACTGCACATCCTAAGGAGGGAACTTGGCAACAGCTAACAACACTCCATATGCCTCTGTCCTCAGCCATTTCTAAGAACTAATCCAGGAAGCGCACCTTTACAGATATGAGTAGCAGGTGCATGAGGCTGTTTGCTATGACTTTCTTTTTGTTACAGTAAAATATTGTAACAATTGTAAATATTATAACTGCCCATCCAGGAGGACGGGCTGAGTAAGTTACTGTGTTTCCACACAACAAGGTCCTGCACAGCCACCAAAAGGAATGAAAGAGCTGTGTCCTAACGCATAGGGAAGGCTTTTTGGGAAATCAGTAACGAAGCAAGGTACAAAGAAATAAAGGTGCATACAACCTGGAGGGTGTTGGGAGAAAACCATAGAGAGTCATCGGGTGACTCCACGTGTAGAAGGAGTTACCAAAGGAGCCCAGTCTCCACAGGAACTGATGCGTCAGCAGAACGGTGGCTCCCAGGGGCTGAACCAAGCGGGAAATGGAGATTTGCTTTTTCATGGGTATCGAGTTTCAGTTTTGCAAGATGAAAAGTTCCAGAAATGTGTTACAACATGTCATGCATGTTTTTACCACCAGCAAAAAAAAAATTTTAAAATGTATACATTATGCTACCTTTGGTGTAAAAAAGAAGGGGAAATACTAAAAACACATTTAGTGTTTGTTTATGTTTGAAAAAGGAAACTTAGAAAAGATCGAGCTGGAATTAAAGGCCAATAGTTTCCTGGGGGGGAGGGTCGGTGACTGAAAGCGGGGGGGGGGGGGGGAGAGCTGGAGGGGGCAGCACTGAATAGCTTCTGTTAAGTTTTGATATTTAAATCTGATTTTAAAAATTTTAAAAATTAAATTAAATTTAAAAAGATATAAAAAGCAAACACTAACATTGAACACCAGCAGAAAATGAAATAAACTGTATCTCATAATGATAATGAGTTTATTTTTGGGGGGGGTTACTGGGGATTGAACTCAGAGACACTCAACCACTGAGCCCCATCCCCAGGCCTATTTTGTATTTAATTAGAGACAGGGTCTCACTGAGTTGCTTAGTGTCTTGCTGTTGCTGAGGCTGGCTCTGAACTTGCTACTCTCCTGTCTCAGCCTCCTGAGCCACTTGGATTACAGGCGTGCACCACTGCACCTAGCTTCCTGATAAGTTTTGAACACGATATTCAGACTATTCATTTATAGAGGGATGGATTTCAAGAAAAAAAATGTGGAGATATTGAAATTTGCACTATTTTGTGGATGGGTGTCACTCTAGAATTCTGAAACTGGTTTGTAGGTATCATAGGCCAGAGCAAGTGAGTAAATATATCAATAGTGCTGGAACCCAGAGTTCTCACCAGGAGAAAGAGGAAGTGTATATCTGGGTGGGGAGAATGAAGAACGCTGTGAGTTTTGGAATTGAACTGAAGATCCCATATAAACTCAAGAATTATAATGTTGCCAAGCTCAGTGGTGCACGCCTGTAATCTCAGCAACTCGGAAGGCTGAGGCAGGAGGATTGCAAGTTCAAGGCCAGCCTCAGCAACTTAGCGAAACCCTGTCTCAAAATAAAAAGGGGCTTGGGATGTGGCTCAGTGGTAAAGCGCCCCAGGGTTCAGTCCTCCAATACCAAAAAAGAAAAAGAAAAAAAAAAAACTATAATCTTGAGCAGAAATGACAAGAGGTATTGGTTGGAATAAATCACACTAAAATATGACTCCAGGAGACTCACTTCCTGGGCTCTTGCTATTTGGACTTCCAGAAAAGTCCTTGAACCTCTCTGTGTGGCTTTTTCTTTCTTCTTGGAACCACTCCATGCCCTTCTGCGCTAGTCTGTTCAATGTGTCAATTTGGCTGGGTTATCGCCAATCCTAGGTTATTTAATCAAACCCAAATCCAGGTGATACTGCAAAGGTATTTGTAGATGTGATTAAAGTCCCTAATTGGGTGACTTTTAGTAAGGAAGATGATCCTAGATGAGATGATGGGCTAGGTTTAATCAGATGAAAGACTTTAATAGCAGTGTGAGGTTTTTCTGGAGGAAGAAGAAATTTAGCCCATAGTCAACTGGTGCCCAAGAATCCCAGGCTGCTCTTCCTGACAGCCCATTCTCCGGACATGGGACTTGCTAGCCAGTCCCTCCACCATATAAGCCAATTCCTTGCAATAAACCTCTTATGGTTTATTCCTTCTGTTGGTTCTATTTCTCTGATTGAACCCCAACTGATAAACCTTATAACAGACTTCATTTGTTTCTCCTTTGATTTAATTAGTTTCTGTTACTTATCATCAAGGAACAGAACCCTGCTTAAAGAACAACGTGGACAACATCCTCCCATAAGACATGGGCTCCCTGTTAGCCCAGGCCTCCTCCTTCCAGATTTGGGGGGTCCTGTTAGGATTAGCAATAGGCGAGGAGGTTGGCTGGTTCTGGGGTTCCTGCCAATCAGGCTCAGGATTCCTCAGTGGTCCTGCCGTATTCATGAAGGACGCCTTCAATAATTTTAACAGCTGCACACAGAGGTGAAGGGGCCCCGGAGGAAGCAGGGAAGGGAAGCAGGAGAGCTGACGTTCTGTCATCTTCTTGCCTGTTCCCAATTCCATTGGGCAAAGACAGACTTGAGGAAATCCCAGGGAGCTCTGATAACCAGACGGCACCAGGCACCCGGGGGCCAGGGCCTCAGCTTCCCCAGAAGGACTTGTTAAAACCCAGACCACAGGGCCCCACTGCAGAGAGTCTGGTTTAGTAGGTCTGCAGCGGGGCCCAGGTTTTGCATTTTTAATCTGGATGCTCCAGGTCTGGAGGTTGCAGGGCTGTGGATTGTCAGTGTTATCTGTCTACAGACAGCCTGGCTGAGCCCTGGGCTCCTCTGAGTCTCTCCTCAAACTGAAGGATTCTCTCTGAACCGCTGGAGATGCCTGGCTGTTCCAGAAAGTGGCAAGAGGCCCCCTGAGTCATGGGTTGAGAGCCACATTGAGCAAGACCCCCCACACTGCCCTCAGATGTTACTCAGTCCTGTGACGTCCGGTTCCACCCATCCAGCTGTGCACATCTTTTTTTTTTTTTTTTTTTTTTAACAGGGATTGAACTCAGGGGCATTCGACCACTGGGCCACATTCCCAGCCCTGTCTTGTCTTTTATTTAGAGACAGGGTCTCACTGAGTTGCTTTACACCTCACTTTTGCTGAGGCTGGCTTTGAACTCACCATCCTCCTGCCTCAGCCTCCTGAGATCACAGGCGTGCACCACCATGCCCAGCTTCTAGCTGTGCATCTTGGTGAGTGATTTAGCCCCTCTGTCCTCGGTTTCCTCATCTACAAAATGGGGAGAATGAGCTACTTCGTGGACCACTGCAAGGACTCCTTGCAATGGAGGGTCCAGCAGGGAGCAGTGAACCCAGAGGGGCCCCAAGGAGGCGACAATGCAGGAACTACATACAGAGACAGGCAGGGTCAGGAAGGAAGAGGAGCGCCCAGAGGCTAGGAGTGGCGGAACACTGTGCTAACCCCTTGGACTGAAGAGGGAAGGAGAGGAAATCACGCTACTGGGGGTCAGAGGGGGCAGGAGCTTGAAGGAGGGCCACCCTGGGAGGAGCCGGAATCATGAAGGAGCAGCCGATGCCGGACGCTGCACCCGCTGGGAGGTACAGGACAGATTCACTCCCGTCTCTCTCCTCTCATCCTCCAGTCCCCTGCGAGGCCTGGCCTTGGCTGATGTTGGAGAGCAAGGGAGCCAGAGACGCAGGCCACTTGGGTCAGCCTCCTGCATCACAGAGCAGGGAAAGAACAACAACGGACGCTTCAAGAACTCGATGCTGACTGATGGGCAGGTATTTGTTACTAGTGGGGTGTATGTTCCCACTGGCTTCCTGGGACAGTTCCCATTTGTGCTGGTTGTGCATTGTCACTCGCAAAGGTATGCCGCGTCTCAGGGGAGTCTTGCACCAACACTCTCGAATGCTACCCTATTTGGAAGATACTTTGTACGATCATCCTCGTGATTAGCCATTATTAAAGTATGTGAGCCTTTCATCTGCATCAGGAAGAGAGTTCCAAAGAAGTAACTTCAGTTCTTTGGATCCTTCATGCTCAAACTACTATTTAGTTTATGGATGTGGGTGAGGGTCATATAGAAATGCTCAGAGAAAATTCACAATGAGCCTGGCGGGTGGCGCTCACCTGTAATCCCAGCATCCTGGGCCGCTGAGGCAGGAGGATCGCGGCTCAAAGCCAGCCTCAGCAAAAGTGAGGTTAGCTAAGCAACTCAGGGAGACCCTGTCTCTAAATAAAATACAAAATAGGGTTGGGATGTGGCTCAGCGGTCAAGTGGCCCTGAGTTCAATCCCCAGGACCCCCCTACCCCCCAAAAAAAGTTAACAATGATGATTCCTATACTCTTCCTGATCTATGTCAATAATTAACTAATTGTTTTTAAGTATTCAAATCTCATCCCTTTTGGGATCTGCCAGTTTAGCTGGCCATAAACACAGGGGAAAAATGCCTTCCTGGCCAAAAAACAAACAAACAAACTCAGGGTGCCTGTCTGCAATGTTCTATTAAATCCCCCAGCCAGAAACAGGGGCAGCAGCCATGCACAAGCAACCCTCTAAGGAGCCAGGCCGACTTCGCCTGTCCCCAAAGAATCCCCAGCATCCCCTACCTACTGGCTTTATTTGTTTAGCAAAACTCACTCTGCACCTCACCTCTCTTTCTGCCTGCCATCTCGGAGTATCTTTGAAATTTATTTTCTCCTTTTAGCCTGCTGTATTTTTAATGTCTGAGTGAAAGAACAAAGGAAGGCGAACCCCAGACAAGATCGTTTTCACTCCTCCACGAGCCGTTGTGCAGCCGGTTCGAGCTCCACTAACATAAATGTTTCAGGATCCCATCTTTGCAAGGGGAACAAGCGCTGGCGTAGTCATGGGCACCAAAGTCAGGGCCCTGTTTCTGCCTTTCATTTGGTGACATAAAAGGCCCCCGGCATCAATCATTAACGACCTATTAACACAAGCGCCCAGAGAAGGTTTCGGGGTCTGGTCAACCGCGGCGGAAGCATTTCCTGTCGCCCAGCTGGCTGGCCATCCCGGGATCCGTGCGCACAGGCTGTTTTCAGCTTTGAAAGGGCCTGCTGATTCTCCTTTCATGTTGCTCTGCGTAACAGATCCCTGGTAGGCCGGCTCTGCTCCTCCACCGCAGAAACCTCCACCTGCCTCCTCCACTTCTGGCATTAGGAGCTGCTTGCAAGAACACTGACAATATTGATTGTGTCCAAGTGGAGCGCGGGGCTGTGAGCCATGCGCCCTGCGTGCGTCTGGCGCCCACGCTGTTTTACCCACATGCGTCAGAGCGAGCAGGGTCTGGAGGGGTCTTCAGGAGGCAGCTGTCTGCCTGGCGTTTTGGATTCTTGAATTTAATTGGTTTGGGTTTGAAACAAAACCAATCAACATGAAGATTTTTTAGTTAGTCCATCAGAACCTGGGTTTGTTTTTTTTTTTTTTTTTTTTTTAAAAAGCCCCTATGGTTTGGATGACACATTCTGGAAATTTGCAGACATGGAGGAGTGTGTTTGGGTTTTTATTTTATTGCCCCTTTGTAATAAAATATGCAAAACACCAAGTTTACCATTTTAACCACTTGTGAGCATACAGCTGGGTGGCATTAAATAGATGGACAGCCAGCACCGTCAACACCTCCACATCGGTTCAAATCTTTCCAACTTGAAACTGTTCCCTTGAACCCTAAATCTCCACTCCAGCTCCTCCCAGTCCTTAGACACCACCATCCTGCTCTCTGCCTCTGTGAGTTTCTCTGCCTCATACACTTGGAATCATGCAACCTTTGACCTCTGGTGCCTGGTTTATCTCATTAGCATAATGTCCTCACATCTCATTCACGTTCAAACATGTTTCAGAATGACTTTCCTTTTTAAGACGTAGTGCCACCTGCTTTAGTCGACTTTTTTTTGCTGCTGTGACTCAAAGACCTGAGAAGAACAATTTTAGAGGAGAAAAAATTCATTTGAGGCTCACAGTTTCAGAGGTCTCAGTCCATAGAAAGCCAGCTCCATTCCTCTGGGCTTGAGGTGAGGCAGGTTATCATGGTGGAAGAGTTTTCCATTAGCAGTGTGAAGAGTGCGTCTTCACACATCTTTGTCTCCACGTCTTTGCCAACACTTATTATTTTCTGTTTTGTTGGTTTGTTTTTGTTATACGTATTTTGGTCTTGATTTTAACCCTAATCCACCAAACGAGGAAGTCAGCGATCTCCTCTGGACCAGCTATCGTGCCTGGAGCTTCGTCTCCTCTTCCTGAAACCAAAGACCGACCACAAGGTCTCCATCCCAGTCTGACACGGACTCCAGCTGGGTGTCCTCTTTCTACAAACAGGGACAATACATTCACCTGCTATCTTCCTCAAAAACTTCTGTGCTGGTCAACTGATCAAGGATGAGGAAGCAGCTTACAGGGCTTTGCAGAACTAGGGAACGAGCGTGGTGGACAGTGGAGGAATTTTATGCGTGTATTTGATGGATTCCTCCCCGACATCCTGGGGCTGGATGTTGGCAGCGCTTAACTTGGGGTCTTTTTCCCTGTGCAATTGTGATTTTTCTTAAGAGAATATATCACATTATATTCTCCTGTTCCCTAAGCATGGAAATGACATGAAAAACTACTCAATAAATATTGGTGGGATAAATAACTTGGAGGAATGAATGGATAAGAGCAACGGGTAACAGATAAATCAGCAAATTAAATTAAACCTTGAGAACGGGGAAACCAGAATCAATGCTGTCTACACTTCCTGCCAACTCCTCTACCTCATTTTATCTTAGCAACAAGTGACAACTTTTTATTTTTTTAAAAAAATTGTGTTCTTTTTTTCTTTCTTTAAACTATCAAAGCACTGCTAAAATAAGTAGGCTAGGAGTAGTATGTTAATAGGAAGCTTACCAATGTTATGGGATTGAAATGGACACTCTATTCCAGTTTGGAAAGTAAACTATGTCTAAACCCAGTTTGTCCTTACCGTGATCTATTCACCCCCTCACCCCTTCCTGCTCTATGCACTTATATGGAAGCTGCTCCTTTTGAAGATAAGAACTCTGCTTACATTCATCTTAATTTAGCAAATAATTATTGAGCGCTCACTACATGTCAGGCACTATGCCGGCTCTAGAAGCTCAGAAAGCAAATAAGACATGTATATTAGTCAGGACAGGTTGGGTTGCACTGCAGTAACAAGCAAGCTCAGAAACAAAACAGTATTGATGTCTCTTTCATGCTACATGTCCACTGGTGGCCAGCAGGGGGCTCTGTCTATATGAATCATTCTGAGTCCCAGGCTCTATGGGTGTTTCCATATTTCTGCAGCAGCAGGGAAGGGACATAGTAAATCATGCGCTCGTTCACTAAGCTGACACGTCAATTCTCACATTTCATTGTCCATGCCTAATTTTAAAGGGGGTTGTGAAATGCAATCTTACAGTGTGTAGAAGGAGGAAAGAACTGGAAGATTTGTGTCCAGCACTAATGACCACCCCAAAACAGTCCTTGTTCTCTAGAAGAGCACTGCTAGTGAGAGACTCAGACGTGTGTACTTCCATCTGGGCAGCCTGAGAAGTGCCAGCTGTTCCAGAGGAAGACCCAGAGAGGTGTGGGAACACAGGGAAGGAGAGGTTGGGTTCATGTCTCTATAACTGCTGACCCGTTAAACAGAGATCTCTAAACCCAAGTCTGTAATAACTATTGTGAGTAAGAGAAAATATGATTTTGGTAATGCAAGAAAATTTCTCAATACTTTCTCTTTCAATTTTATTTTCCAACATGTTTTATTTTTCATTCCAGAGTAAGGTAAAACTAAATATTCTCTTTCAATCAGAAACTTTGAAGGATTACCTGGTCTGTCTATTTAACACAGATTTCATGAGCACTTATTATGTGCCAGGCACTCTCTGGGACAATGGGGCAAGCTGTTCTGTGCTGGGTTCCTGGAAGATGAAGCAAAGGACATTACTCAAATAAACATGGAAATCAGCCATACTATTATGCATCATGATAAGTGTTCTGCAGGAAAAGAACAGATTCCTGTAAGTTGTGTCAAGAAAATAGGAAACAACCTCTGCTTGCCAGGTCCCAAGCTCCTGGAAAGCCCATTTGTCTATCATTCATTTTGTCAACCAGCAGGCATTTAATGGGGGCCTCCTGAGCACAGCGCCCTGGGCAAGGTGGAGTGGGAGAGGGAGACCGTGGTCGGGGAGAAGCTCCAAAGCTCCATACGACCTGGGTCCTGCCCTCGGCACGTTCACAGTCAGAACTGGAGGCCGTTCAGCATGACTGGCGCTACAGTGAAGGCAAATAGTCTACTTAAAACAGAAGGAACTGATTACAGGGGTTGGTCATCAGTGATGGAGGAAATAAGAATAATAAATAAGACACGGAACGTGAGGCTGCCAGGATATTAGCGAGAGCAGGGCCAAGCGCACCCTGGGCTGGAGAGTCAGAGGAGGCAGGGTGTGCGAGCTGGGGCCAGGGGCAAGATGGGGTTCCCTCAGCTCCAGTAGCACCTGAAGGGATGGAGCCAAGGAGAAGCCACCATAAGCAGGGGGTAGGGCATGCTGGCCTCTTGTCTCCACCCCAGTTCCCAGCATGGCCTCCTGTTGATTGAATCCAAGGAAAGCCAGTTGACCCAGGGCCTGGGGAATGTTCTCTGCAGGGCTCTGGCCCTCGCCCTCTCTGCAGTTCAGAGCTGGGGTAGGATGGGGAATGGAGGCACTGCATAGTAAGTATGAACAACATTCCAGAAAGCCTTGAAGGATAGGAGTACCGTCATCTCCCCCATCCATGGGGGAGACGGGCCAAGACCCCCGTGGATGCCGAAACCACTGGTGGTACTGAACCCTGTACGTTTTTTCCTGTCTGTACCTACCTATGGAAAGTTTAATTGACAAATTGAGCACAGTGAGATTCCAACAATATCTAAATAAAATGCAAAAATCATGACAATATGTTATCATGAAAGTTATGTGGATGTGGTCTCTTTGTCTCAAAATTTCTTATTATACAGTAGATCTTAGCAACCTCAGCGTGTGATTTTTTTTCTTTCCTTAGAAAGCCGAAAATTTTCACTTCTCAAAGGAAGCTTGCCTTTGGCATATCTGAGTTACCAGCATCACTACTCCTGCTCCGTGGGGCCATTATCAAGTAAAATGGAGGTTCTTGGAACATGAGCACCATGATACTGTGACCAGTCCACTGATATCGGAGACGGTCACTAATGGGTAGGGAGCCGAAATGCCACAGATATGCTAGACCAAGGAGTGATTCACGTCCCGGTGGGAAGGAACAGGGTGGTGCCCAGTGTCACCCCACTACTCAAAACAGAACGCAATGTAAAATGTACGAATTGTTTGCTTCTAGAACTTTCCGTTTCCTATTTTTGAAACTCATTTGACCATAAGTAATTGAAACCTCAAAAAGTAGAACCACCAGTGAGAGGGGACTGCAGTATAGAGGACGAAGAAGAAGAGCCCCCCACCCAAAGGACGGACGCAGGGGAGGGGCTAAGTGGAGGAGAAGAGGCTTCATCCAGGCCCATGGCAAAGGCTGGATAGTGTGGCCAAACAGGGGCTGTTCGCACACACGGTCCCACCCTGGCTGCATGCACTCATGCTCTCTCTCTCTCTCTCACACACACACACACACACACACACACCACCACCACCACCACCACCACCACGCTGGGTCCCAGTCTTCCTAGAACATGCTCCTCTGTCACCCTCTCCCCTGTGCCTAAATCTGAAGCCTCTTTGGTCCACACTGAGCTCATCTGTCCACACTGCGTATGCTGCCCCCGGGGTCAGGATGCCAGAGCAGAGGGCCCCTGATCTTCCAGTCCTACCCAGAGCCCTGGGGCAGAGTCTTCAGGTGCAGGGTGGAGAGGTTCAGGGAGATCCCACAGAAGGGACAGGACAGCCAGGGCAGCAGAATCCCCCGGGGGGATGTGCATCGAAAAGTGCCTCCCACAAAGCCATGTCCACCCACAGCCTGTGAGAAGTGGTCTTATGTGAAAATAGGGGACCTGTAGATATAACTAATTATCTCCATGTTTAAGGTGAGCCCTGCATCCAGTGAGCAGTGTCCTTAAGAGGAGGAGAAAGGCCACAGAGACACAGGGGCAAAGGCCCTGTGAACACAGAGGCAGAGATTGGAGGTTCTTCCCAAGGAGCTCCGGAGGGCTGTGGACACCTTGACTCTAGAACAGAGAGAGGGTACGCCGTGTCTGCTGTTCTAAGTCGCCCTGCGTGTGGTTATTAGAGCAGCTCTCGGGAAGACTACAGGGGACCGATTCCCAACCAGGATTTCAACATCATTAAACAATTCCTACGGGAAATCTCGCCACCTATCAGCCCAGCTCTGCCCAGCTTCCTCATGGTCAGATGAGAGCCTGCAGCCCGGGATTAGTCATGGGTTGCAGCCCAAGTTAGATGCAGATGCCAGGCCTCCTGTGACCCAGCCCCGCATTCCTGCCCCTTCGTTCCTGTCTGGGAAGGAACTGAGAACCCAGTGCGAATGTTTGTGTGTGTGTGTGTGTGTGTGTGTGCGCGTGTTAGAGGGGGGTGTTCCTCTGTCCCCTGCTCCTCCCCCAGGCCCTCTCCCTCCTGCCTGTCCTTCTGGTCTGTTTGTCCGGGCCTCCTCGGCCACCCCAAGCCACCCTGCTTTGTTCAGCTTCTGCAACCTTCGCCAAAACCCATATTTAGTTGTTGAAATTTCCTTGCCCAAGAGCCTCTGAAGTTAATGATGGAACCTTGGAACCTTTGAACATGACATTAGAAGCAAAACAGAGGCAGCAGAAGACACGAGACTACCTGGAGTCCATCTGTTGGAGTACACCCAACCCCAGGGCTCCCACTTCCCATGTAAAACAGAAGATATGATTTATAATTTATATCTCGCCGGTGCAGCCCTGATTGAAGCAAACCACTTTGATGAAGTGTTGGTTTCATGCTAGAGGAACACTCTTCCAAATCAGAGAAGATTTAGAACTCTAACTCCTCTGCTGCCACTTTGAAGTAGAAAGATTTGTATTTTTATGTGCTTTACTGGAAAAAAGAAAAAAAAGAAAACTATGTACCCTCCAACATGCATGTGGTGGAAATATAAAAACATTTATGTGTGAATCAGCACCAAAATGTAATTACTGCATTAAGCACCGAAAATATTTATAGACTCATATCTTGTGTTTAAGACCTGGTTCCAATAATTCTCAGAAAAATTGTGAAATTCAGACTTTGTTTTCTTGGGACTGACTTAAATTATTTGAAATCTCCAGCACATGAAGGGCAAAAATCAAAGAACGTCAACTTTCCACCACCTCCACTAATGATCTAATAAAGTTGTCGTAAGGGTGTGTTGTGTGTGTGCTTATGCACATGACCTTGATTGGTGGAGAAAGTCAGAAATAGAAAGTAGAAACGGAGGGTGACTAAATTGGATTTTGGAAGATAACTTTTGGGGTTGAGAAAACATCTATTACAACACAACTAAAATATTAATCAAGCAAGATCTCTTGATTATCTTTCCCAGTGACAAAAGTTGCCAATCTGAGGACATCGTCATCCATAACCAGCGCTCACTGAGCCCCGTGTTCCAAGCACCTGATAAACATCATGAGAATGGTACACTCCAAGGATTTTGACTTTGACCTTGATCTGAGTTGACCTGAGTTAACTGAATATTTAGGCAGATAGAAAGCTTGCAAGGGCCCGAGAGAAATTCATTCTTCATTCATGCATTCAATCAAGGTCACCAAGCAGCCCCCCCCCCCCCCCCCCCCGTGTCAGGCTATGGGAATACAGAGCAGAACAGAAACTCAACCAGGCCCCTGTCCTCATGGAACCTGCAGTCGACAAATGACACAAACTGACACAGTTCTTCCTGTAGGGAGAATGCTCCAAGTCGCTCCTGACGGTTACCTGAGAGACTTCTCTGACAAAGGCAGGACTGGCTAGGAGCTGAAGGACAAATGGGTGCTACCTGGGGGGCGGTGATGGGGTGGGGAACCTTCCAGGTACAGAGACCCCGTGGTGGAGGACTTAGGTGAGTGATGGGAGCCCGAGGTAGGCTGGCAGGGGAGGCCACCGCCCAGCCACGGTGAGGACTGCAGGCCACACAAAGGACTCTAGGTTCTCGGAGCAATGCAAAGCCAATAAAAGGGGTTGACTTGGGGCCAGGGCAAGGACATAAAATTTGCACACTGAAAAATCCACTCATATGGCAGGACAGAGAGCAGATTGTGGGAAAGAAATCAGGGTGGATTTAGAGAAAGCAGATGAGGGGCTTCCGCTGACGTCTTGCAGGAGGGAAGCTGCGGGGGCGCCACGGCAGGAACAGAAGGGTAGGCGCTCCTGCTGCAGGGACAGCGACCAGGGGCGTGGCCACGTGACTCCTTTCAGCCAATTGGATACGCTCCCGCGGCCCGGACGGTCTTAGCAGTCTAAGAACAAGAAGAAAAAATGGACATAATTGAGAAGAATTGGAATGGAAATGACAATTACCCTCAGAATCTCTCCAGTGCTTATTTCCAGACAGCTTCCCAGCGCCGCTCAGAGATCGCCGGGAGCTTCTCGCTCCGGTCCCCTCCAAATTCCGTCTGATGCGATGCAGCGTGACACCGGAGAGCGCGTCCACCTCCAGCAGCGGCGGCCGTGCGCGGCAGCACGGGGCTTTGAAGATGTCAAGTTCTCTGCGAGGGCTGAGGATTATCATTCCGCATCCGATGTCAGGATGCACTTTAAACAGACTCGGCTAAACCGCCTCGCCCTGGTTTTATGATAGAACCATCAGACGTGTTCAAAGGGGTCAAGTCACGACAGGAATATTGAACTCGTGGTAGGAGCAGAGAGTAATTGGAGGGAGCGGGACCATCTGCAGGATTTAAAGGCTGGTGTTAATGGGGCAGCGGGACCCAGGAGGGCGGGCCCAGTGTCCGTGTGTGGACAGGTGAGGCTGACATAACCCATTAGGGAAACCAAGAGGCATGGACAGGGGCAGGCAACGCTCACATCCACACACGCACACACACGCACACACACACACACACACACACACACACACCCTTGGTCATCGGTATTTCTTGTGCATCAATATCTCAGATAAAACTCGGGGCTGGAGAGCTGAACTGGGGGCTGGGAATCTGTCCAACCAGAGCCCATGACCTCTAGTTCCTGTTTGCTATTAAGACTAATCTAGTCACCAAGAGCAGGACACCTTGATCACAAAATAGGAGAAGTGAATGTGAAGGGACAATACTGTGGGATGGGGCCAGTAAGCAGCCGTCCTCAGATGTCACGTAGTAGTGCAGACCTGAGGGCTGCCGTGTCGTGCCTGTCAATCACCCGACTACTTAGATGCAGGGAGAAGATGCGGCTGCTTTATTTTCTATCAACGATCTTTCCATGGACACAAGCCTCTTGCCACTGGGTTCATCTGCTGGGTGATGGCTTCAGAGACGGATAGATGAAACTCGCTAATCAAAGGTGGCTCCACGTCTTCCCTGGAAGCATCTGCTCTAGGTGTCCTCTGAGTGCTCCCTGGTGACTTCTCTGCTTCCCATTCCAGGTGAGGCTGTTGTTCATCTGTAGAACGTCCGCCCTCCCGGGGGCAGTCAGAGCTCGGTGCCAGGTTGTCTACTTCCTGTCGCAGTGCCACCTCCCCTAGGGTCTATGCTCCTGGGCCAGGAAATGGCCTTTCACTTCCTCTTCCCCCCTGGCTTGGCTTCCCCTCCCTCGGATCAGCTTCCTTCTCCATCCATCCTCTCTGGAGCAGAAATGGAGGAATGGCCGCAGGGAACGTGATCTATAGAAGAATTGGATGCAAACCACAGGCACTTCACATCCTTAAAATACTTCTGCCATTGCAAGAGATACCTTCCTTTCACCAAAGGCTTATTTGCCTCATAAAATGCAGATACCCTTAGGAGATGGGAGATGAATCTTTTCTCTCTCAAACACCATGGGCTGTCTTGAGTTGCATGGCGGCTTGTCCAGTCCAGGACTGCCAGCCCTGCCCATGGCCATGAACCCTGCCCCCACAGCTGTTCATGGTGCGCATCTCTATCCGAACACAGAGCCAGGGGTGGCGATCACAGACCTCCCAGAGTAGGGAGGGGATAAGGACAAGTGACTCGTGACTACATGGCCACATGGGAGAAGTGTGGGAGACTCTGAGAATGAATGACCTAGACAGGGGCATCAGGGACAGTAACTGAGCAGGTGACAAGTGGACAGTAGAAGTTCCTGAGAGAAGAGCCCTGGGGGGTGGTGGGTGGGGAGGGGAGACACTCACAGAGGGGAGAGCAGGTGCAGAGGTCCTGAGGTAGGAAGCAGCTCCGAGGGTCCTTTTCAATGTGACCTTCTGGAAATGGGCTCTAAAAGGGAATGGAGGGAAGGTCCTGCAGGAGGGAGGGTGGGTAGGTAGTGAAAGGACGTTTAAGGCACCTCAAAAACCCACAATGAAAACCCGGGACTACAGTGATACCCATCGTTGCAGAGACCTGCAGGGTTTGTTTGTTTTGTTTTGTTTTGTTTTGTTTTGTTTTGTACCAGAGATTGAACCCAGGGGTGCTTAACCACTGAGCCCCAGCCCCAGCCCTTTTTATATTTTATTTGAAGACAGGGTGTTGCTTAGGGCCTTGCTAAATTGCTGAGGCTGGCCTTGAACTTATGATCCTTCAGCCTCAGCCTCCTGAGCCAATGGGATTACAGATGTGTTCCTCTGCGCCCAGCGACTCTGAGCTCCTTGAGAGCAAAGATGATTGTGGGTGTCTATAACAAAAGGAAGAGTGATGTGGGGGTTAGAGCCAGCACTGAGTGATTGTGAGCTGAATGAGGAAACACTTGGCTGCGGTGGGCTTGGGGAGGAGCCTGGCCACCTTCCTGGGTGTCCATGGACAGCTAAGACCTTGCGATGGCCTGCAAGGCCCAGTGCGGTCTGCCCTCTTCTGCAGCTCCCTGCTCCTCTAACAGCTTTCCGACCAACTCTATCGAGCACACGGCCCTGGCCTCCTTGGAGTTCTGCGACAGGCCAAACGTGTTCCAGCTTCGGGGCCTTTGTACTATGAGAAGGGTAGATAGAATCTCATTTTGGTGGATGAAGAAAGTAATCAGAGAGGCCATGTGAGTTGCCTAACATCAAACAGCAAATAAGAGGCCGAGGCAGGATTTGAACTCAAGCATTCTGCCTCTGGAGCAGGGAGGAACAAACTCTGATTCGCAGGCCAGCTGCAGCCCACTGCGTGTTTGTGCACCGTCTGCAAGCTCAAGAACATTGGTTATATTTTTAAATGGTTGGAAAAAACATGCAGCAAAACCCATGCATGGTCCACAATGGCTAAAATGTCTACTAGGATAAACATGAAATTAAGATGCCCCGGGCACTCTCGCGGGTGCACCGCAGCTCGGAAGATGAGCTGCATATTTAAAGACCGTTCACTGGGCTCCTCTGATGCCCCAGGCAGCAGCTTTGCACCTGCTTGGATCCTGCTCACTGCGTCACCTTGCCGACGTCCACCCAAAGAGAGGACAAGAGGCCAGAGACGAGGGCCTCAGTGTGGCCAAGACCCTATGTTAAGAATGAGGATAGAGCCACCAGGGTAACAGGGCGGAGAAGGCCTCCGGGGCTGGTTGATGACAAGCTCCTCGTTTTGTGGATTAAAAAAGGATGCAGCGGAATCCAGGGAGGCAGGTGCCCGGGGTCAGTGCCTCTGAGCAGCCCCCTGGCCAGGAGTCCACCCGACTGTGGCAGCTGCTCCCTCGCCTCCTTCCCCAGCCTCCAGCCTGCATCCTCTCCCCCTCCCGACCCTCCTCCTCACCCACCTCTGCTGCGCCTGCGAGACCCACTCCAGCTCCAAATTAGGGAAAGGAGAAAGCTGAATTGATAGGATCTGAGCCGGGGAAACTCAGAGGCCGTTTCCAGTCCACATTATACAGGAAGATCGGGCCACGTGGGGAGCCGGCGCCGGGGCCTTTTGATGTCCGACTTCCTGCAAGTAACAAGCAGGACATGAGAAGACTTCACCTCCTCCAGAAAACCCGCAGCAGCGGGTTTCCAGCCACGCCTGGGACAGCCAGACATGAAACGCTGAGAAGGGAAGGAAGCAGGAAGAGAGGGGCCATTGTTGTTGGGAGCGCTTTCAGGACAAAGAGGCCCTTTAAACTCACACAGGACATGTGCGAAGGGCTCACAGCACCCAAGCAGCTCCGGCCCAGCGCCTGCGGGTGTCTCAGGGGACACAAAGCCTGAGCCAGGCCCTCCTGGCTAAGCAGGGCCCCATCTGGATGGGGACACAAAGCCCACCCCACCCCACCCCACCCCCGACCGTGGTGCACGGACCAGGTGCTTTCCCGAGGTCCTCAGGCCCAGCTCAGGTATTCATGGTTGCATCTGGACGTGTTCCGACAATGGGTCTCAGCTCAGGGACGGCCTGCGAGGACTGACCTGTTGGTCAGTTTCTCTCTCTCCCTTCTCTCTCTCTCTCTCTCTCTCTCTCTCTCTCTCTCTCTCATCCTCTCTGACCTCTCATTGCAGGGAGCTGGGAGGCTAATTTGAGGCTCCGGAGACTTCTGTCTAAGCCACCCTGGGCTTGCTGGGTAACAGTGACAGCAGTTCTGGGACACTCAGAGGTGCCCACTGAAGGTCAAAGCCCTTGTGTCAATGCAACATCTTCCTGCCTTTACGTTGGCCACTAAAATGACTTAGGAAACGTGGATGGAAATACATACAGACAAGAAATAGGAAAAAAAAATTACAGGTAGCTTCCCAAGAGGGGGATTCAGTAAAGTGTATTCGATCTGTCTCTTTCTAGGATGATTTTTTAAAAATTTTTAATATCCCAATAATTCTATTGTCATTTCACAGATGGGAGAAGTGAGTGGAGTTGACTGGCTTGCCCAGGATGCTGTGTTGGGAGGTGACAGAGCCAGCCTTCCAGCCCACGGCTGCCCAAGTTCAAGGCTCAAACTCTCTCAAGATAGTACTCCCCGATATCTGTGTTAAAACAGCCACATGTCCCCCTGACCCACAGACCATGCATTGTGTCCTCTGGTTGGGTCTGGACGTTCCTTAAAAATAGCAGGGTAACCTGAACGTGGGGGCCTGTCCAGTTGTCCACTCTGCTGGCAGTTGGACCAAGCCAGAAGGTGCTGTTGCTCTCCAGAGGTCCAACGTGATCTGGGGTCTGATTTGCTTCCCAGCCTGACTTTTCTCCTCCACGGTCTAGTTGTATTTCTACCTGGCTCCCCGCCGGGTCTTGGCTTGAGTGGCTTCACACATCTCCAATTCAGCATGGCCAATCTGCAAGCCGGGTGTCTTTCCTCCAACCTTCTGCTCATCCTTGCCCCAGATCTTCCTCGTCCCCTGCTGCAGTCTGGCTGGGCACAAATCACGAGCCACTCAAGCAGGAACAAACTTTATTTCCAAACTCCACCAGAATACTCCCCGGGAACTCTCCCCAACGCCACCCACGCGGCTCCTCCAGGAACACACCCCACAGCAACGGGAACTCCCACCACCGGAACTTCACCAACCAACTCGAACTCTCCAGGAATCCCCGCGAGAGCTCAACCTGAACTCAACAGGAACTCCGCGAGAACTCAAAAGTCATCATCTTAATGGCTCGCTGGACACCTCTCAGCCACTACTTCTGGCAGAAATGCCATGCGTCATCCCAACTCGGCTGTGGCCTTCAACAGTCCCTGTCAATGGCATGCCACTCTTCCATTGGACTTGGCCCAAAGCTTTCAGAGGTCTCTGAGTTGGAATTTGCCCAGAGGCAGACCTTGGGGGGAGGCTTTGAGTGTGAGTCATCTGTTTGGAGGGTGCTCTCAGGAAGCAGTGCGGGGTGGGGAGTGGGGAAGAGACCGGAAAGAGATGAGTCAGTAAAGGGCCTGTTACCACGTGAGGGACCAGAGAAGCAGCGGGGGCTTCGCCTTGTTTGTAGATAAGGTGTACCCCAAAGGTTCATGTGTGGACAATGCAGGAATGTTCAGAGGTGAAATGTGAGCAGTAACCTAATAGTGGATTAATCCACTTGATGGATTAATATTCTGAAAACACTCCTGGTGACTGTAGGCAGGTGGGGTTATCCTTGGAGTTTGTACTTTGTCCCTGGTGCTGGTGTTTGGTCTGCTTCCTGGCTGCCATAAACTGAGCAGCGTTCCTCCACCACGCCCCTCCGCCATGATGTTCTGCCTCCCTCTGGTCCAGAGCAGTGGAGTCAGCCAGCCGTGGACTGAAACCCCTGAAGCTGTGAGCCCAAAGAAGCTTTCCCTCTTCCAAGATGTTGTAGTCAGGTGTTTTGGTCACAGGGCAAAAAGCTGACAAATCCACTGGGGAACTTCAGGAAATGGTGACAGGCATAAGCCCCAGAGCTGGCTCCCCTATGGGGCGGGGGACTGGGCTGTGTATACACCAGGCTCCACTTGTCAGTGTTGGAAGCTGCCCCAGGGGATCCTTCTGGCCTGCCTCGGGCACATGGCCACACAAGTGGGCTCCAGCAGTCTGAGAATGAAAGGCCCAGGCTGGCACTGGAGGAGGGGCCCTAAAGGCGTAAAGAGAGGGTGTATGAGCAAGGCCCGGCAGTGGCTGCTGCAGAATGCCTGACACGTCCCCATCAGTGTCCCGTAGCCAACTCATCCCATCTCCTCTGGGACAGAGGATGTACAGCCACCAAGACCCCCCCCCCCCAGGATAGGGAGCCCCTGGGCAGGGAGGAAGCATCAGGGGTGGAGAATTAATGCTCCGGCCATCTTAAAGTCCACTCTACCTGTCATTCTGTTATTTTGTATCTGTCATGTGACACTCTCCCCGGATTCCCTTGGGTCCCCTTCCCTGGCTCTAGGTGCCCATTGCCAAGCTTCATGCACTTTGCTTCTTAAAGGGCCCCGCTAACCCTTCCTTCCAGGGAGGACCCCTGCAGATGCTTTGGGGAGCATGTGGAGGGGGACAGTAGAGCCCACAAGTTCACTCCCCCAACACTCCCAGCCTAGAGCCAGGATCCAGGAATCAGGACCAGCACCCCTGCTTCAAGAAGAAATGGACTCGGAGAGAATCTAGAATCCTAGAGGTCAGGTCTCATGGAGACTCGCGCTGTCACCTGCCTTCTTCCCCTTTCTTGCCTGTTCCCCACTCCCTCACCCACCTCCCCGGAGAGCACTTCCTTAATCGTTCACTTGCACTAGAACCTGGTCTCAGCACCTTCTAGGAAAATAGGACCAAAGACTCTCATTGTTCATTTTGTTTCCCCGACCTAGAGTATAAGTTCCCAAGGGGGGGACTTTCTCCATCTTGTTCACTTTTGTATTCTCAGCAACTAGAATACTGCCTTGCATACAGAAGGAACTCAATAAGTACTTATTGAATGGATGCATGAAAGCATATTAATCAGGGAAATATATTGGCATCATTGTTTTTTTGTTTATTTTTTTTGTTGTTGTTGTTTAGTTTAGTTTTGTTTTTTTGGTGGTGCTGGGGATTGAACCCAGGGCCTTGTGCATGTGAGGCGAGCACTCTACCAACTGAGCTACATCCCCAGCCCCCTATTGGCACCATTTCTAATGGATGCTCACTATGTTTTCTTTTGTGGACTGCCATATCCTTCATGCCTAATGACATTTGTAGCACAAAGTAGATGTTCAACTAATATTTATTGACCACCTCTCAAAGCCCCTGTCTGCTTTATTAAAGCAACTGTCTTAGGGGAACTGCTAATGTGTCTGACCCCTCCCCAATCTGTGAGTCCCCAAGAGCTGGCCCCTGCCTGGCTTCTCTCTGTCACCTCCTAAGACCCTGGTGCAGAACTTGAAGAACACAAGGTTTCTGGATTGTGGGCATGGTGGATTTAACTTCTGCTTGCAGCAATCAGCCAGTCCCTTAGTCCACCCACCTCCACCATCCTACTGTCAACTGTCCCTGCAGCATGACACAGCTGTTCCCAGGAAAGAACCCCAGATCCATCCTAGGGACCCCAGGGACCTGGCCCCACAGGTGTAGAGTGAGCAGGTATAATGGGCCTGCTGAGGCCTGCTGGCCGTGCAAAGAGGAGACTCCGTGAGCGCACTCAGGTGACAGGGTGAGAGCACGCCTTGCAGGAGCGAGACAAGAAACTCCCAAGGGACCATTTGGGGTCACGGGTCAAAGCGAGGCCTTGGTGGGGTTTGTCTCATATGAATTTTAACTTGGGCTATGATAACAGAAATACCCTAGACCAGTGCGCTTCAGCAAAGGGGTGGATTTCAGATTCCAGACTCTGGGAGGACCAGACCAAGGGGCAGCTGTCTGGGTTCCTGTGAGGGTTCTCTTTCTGTTCTGCAGATGGCGGCCTTCTTGCTGTATCCTCCCGTGGCAGAAAAAGACATCATCCTCTGCCTCTTCTCCTTAGGGCACTAATCCCATGACAACGGCTCCATCTCCATGACCTAATTACCTCCCAAAGAGCCTACCTCCAAAGCCCATCATATTGGAGAGAAGCCTTCACTGGGGGAATTTTGGGGAGACACAAACGTTAAATCCACAGCAGAGTCCTAACTGTAACCCTGCACAGCACTCTCTGATGAGCCTAGCTCTGCCTGCGTGTCCCGACTCTTACCTCGGTTAGTCCTCACAGGAACACCGGGAGGGGGCTCCATCAGGACTGGGGCTGCGGGGTTAGTGGAGGTGCCCCAGGACCTCCTTAGGTCTTGTATCCCGAGCTTCCCTTGTCTTACCTCAGCTCTGACTGTGGATGCTTCTGTCTTCTCCACTTTGCAGATGAGAAAACTGGAGTCAAGGGAAGTTAAACAGCCTGCCCATGGCCACGGAGCAGCAGATTTCGGATGGGAACTGGCTCGGGGGCTACGCTTGGCTACCCGGCCAGGACTTGGGCAGGCACGATGAGGGGGCACGTCTGAGGGCCTCTGCCACCTGTGGGGCTGGCAAAGGCCCTGGGAAGCAGGGAGATTCCGAGTGGAGGCTGGGGCCTTGTCTTAGTCCATTCTCTGCTTATATAACTAAGTACCTGAGACCAGGTGATTTATAAAGAGAAGCTTGCTTGGCCCAGGGCTTCAAGAGGCTGGAAAATTCAAGACCACGGTGTAGGCATCTGCTTGCTGCCTGGGGACGGCCTTCTTACTGCATCACGACACGACGGAGGGCGTCACTGGGGAACAGAGCAAGCGCATGAGCTCAGGTCTCCCTCCCTTTTCATATAAAGCCACCAACAACATCCTGGGACCCCTATATCATGGCTTCATATGATTCTAAGTCCCTCTGCTTTCCAGTGCCATCAACATCTGAATTGGGGGATTAAGTCTCCCACACATAAACTTTGGAAGACCCAATAAAAGCAGAGCAGGCCTGGAGGACAGGCTACTGGGACCTGCTGGGCAGGGGAAGCCTCCTAAGAGGGTTGGGGTTCTCAGGGGTCGGGGGAGACTGCACTCTGGGGAGATTTTAGAGTACACGACCTCCTTGTACCACCTTCCCCCACATTTTTCACTTGGGGTGTTGTAGCTGTAGCTATTGATGTCACGTGTTGTCACGTATGCATTACGTGGCACACAGCATAACATGGCCGTGTCACCCCCCCAGCACTTCCCCCTCCCACCTCGGGCCCCTTTCCTCTGCTCACCTCCCTTTGATTTCTAGGAGATCCACCCCCGCCTTTCTTTTCCTTTTTTCCTCTCTAGCTTCCAATATGAGAGAAAACATACCACCCTTGACCTTCGGAGTTTGACTTATTTGCCTAACATCCTGGTCTCTAGTTCCACCCATCTTCCTGAATTTTTTTAATGGTTGGATAAGGCTCCGTGTGTAGATACCTCATATTTTCTTTATCCATTCACCTGTTGATGAACCCCTGCGCTGGTTCCCTAGTTTGGCTACTGGGAACTGGGCTGCTCTACACAGGGGCCTGCACGTATCACGGACTGTGACGATTTTAATTCTTCAGGATAAACACCAGGGAGAGGTGTAGCTGGGTCCTATGGTGGCTGCTCCATCCCTAGTCTTCTGAAGAGCCTTCCTACTGCTTTCCCTAGTGGTTGTACTAATTTGCAGTGTAAATGTGTTCCTTTTCTCCACACCCTCTCCGGCATTTATTATTATTTGTATTCTTGACGACTTCCCTTCTGACGGGTGTGAGATGAAATCTTGGTGTAGTTTTGATTTGAATTTCCCAAATTGCTAGCGACGTTGACTACTTTGTCATTTATGGGTTGGCCATTTGTAGTTCTTCTTTAGAGAAGTGGTCTGTTGGGTTCACTTGTCCATTTATTAATTGGATTATTTGATTATTTTGGTGTAAAGTTTTCTGAGCCCTTTATATATTCTAGATATTAATCCTCTGTCCAATGGCAAAGATCTTCTCCCACTCTGTGGGTTCTGTCTCACATTCCTAACTATTTCTTTTGCTGTGCAGAAGCTTCTTAATTTGATGTTGTCCTATTTATTAACTCTTCTATCATTGTTCTTCAGTCATACGGCCAGTCCTGCTACAACACGGAGAGGACTGAGCGGATCTCGGATACCGGGAGGCAGGGGAGACGGGCCATTTGCAAGGATGACTAGAGGCTTTGGGGTGAATGAGAGCAGGAGCAGATCATCCATAGCAAGCCCCTTGAGGCCAAGGACTGTGTGCAGGCTCGGGGAAGCTGGCTGGCCCTGGGCGCAGCAGGCCCAAGGTTAAGGAGTGTGCTTGAGTCTTTGCAGGCTGCTATAACAAAATGCCACAGACGGAGCAACTGACAAACAACAGAAATTTATTTCTCCCAGTTCTGAAGGCTTGGAAGGCCATGGTCAAGGCACCTTCTGCATTCTCAACACAGCAGAAGGGGCCAATGAGCTCTCCCAGGATGCTTTCATAAGGGCATGGTGACGTAGTCACCTCCTGAAGTCCCTACCTCTTATCGCTACCACATCAGGGATTAGGATTCAACACATGGATTTTGGAAGGTCCCAGATATTCAGACCATGGCAGAGTACACCAGAATGTTCCCGTGATCACCTCCTGATACCCACCCAGTCACCCCTAAGGGACAATCCTTTCTACCAACTCAAGGAGGACAATGGAAGCATCAGCCCTGTTTCCTACAGCTCAAGGCCAAGGTCACTCTGGGGGTCAACATCCAGGTGAAGTGTGGACGCAGGGCATACAGCTGAATGCACAAAGCGTTTAGCAGCCTCCCGTAAACCTTACTTGCCTTTTGAAATGACTGACGTACACCTGTTGGTTATTTCAGAGACTAACAGATCCTTCTGGCCCCGCCACCCCAAACCGAGAACCCCATGCAAGGAGGATGGTCCATCATTCCAAAAGCAATTAAATGCTCAGCTCCACAACCAGGCGCTAACACGTGGGCCTCTGTGGGTGGATAGCTTGGCTCCTCCAGCAAAGGGAAACATCTTAACTCTTCATCTCTCTCAAACCTAGGGGTTCCTTGGGAGGCCAGCCTGGGTGACTAGTACACAGAGGCTAATTTGTACAGCCATGGCCCACACTGGGGGTGGGGGGGGGCGGGGACAATGGTACACGAAGCACATTGCTGTAGACAGCATTTGCCATTGAACTTGATCTTAATATTCTAGTCTATGAGCCAGCAGTTGCACTAGATCTTGGCTTTAAAAAGGGGAGGGGGGCAGGAAAGACCTATACACACACATTCTTTTAATTTCTAAAGGGAAATTTGACTCGAGTCATAGAACAAAGGATGAAGAAATAGAAGTGAAAGAAAATCAAAGAAAAAAGTGATTTGGATTCAAGGAGATCAGATGTTTCATTTATTGCAGGTTGGAGACCTTCAATCAGTCAAATGAAAGGAACGTTTGTATTAAAATACCTAGGAGGCTGAGGAAGGCCTTGATCGGGTGCAGGAGAGTTAAGTTACAGCAATCTTGCTGAGAGATAGGAACCCACCTCCCCTCCGAGGCTATCTGTTCCCAATATTGAAGGTTTTCTACTTTACAAACCTGGAGATGAAAGGTAGCTGTTTTGACGTCTGGGTCTGGAAGCCAGACGCTGAAATTAGCAGGGTTCTTGCAGTGTGTGCTGCAGAGACGCTGAGCCCAGGACGAGGTGAAAATGTAGCCGCTTGATTCAAATGGAAAGATGCTAATGTGGCACCCAGAGCCCAAGGCACCCGTGGGGACAGGGCGTGGGCAGGAATTTCGGAGACATCATCTACCAGAGAGGAAGGGGACAGGGAAAAGGACACTGCACTAGAAACAGGGATCCAGGGTGCAGTCCTGCTTCTGCCCTTGGGATTACAGCCCCATGAAGGCTGAGATTTGGCCTCTCTGGTTCACCACGCCAGGCAGACGGGGGGGGGGGTGTGTTCAAGACTGGGGGTGTCGCTCCGTGGTTAAGAACCCTGGGATTCAATCTCTGGAACCAAAAATAAACAAATAAAGAGAAGGTGCAGTAAAAATGCTATAAGAGATAAAAAATGATAAAATGATACACCGGTATAGGGCACAGACCCCGAATTCAGCCTGTGGGACTGAAGTGGCTCTGGTGGTCAGACTTCTTTGACACAGGAGGGTACGAGTGCACCCGTGATTGGATCCTTCTCCTCTTTGAACTTCAATCTTGTAAAACAAGGAGATTGGACCTGCTGATGTTTTCCCTGCTGGGATGAGTCCCACGAGGTTGGGTACCATTAAGATGGGTTCAGGGGATACCCGAGGACATGGCATGAAATAATACAAACCCGGGAGGAGACAGGCATCACTCTCCGAGTCGGTTCCCTCTAAGACAAAGTCTCAGTCGACACTAACGTTTTCCCCACCCTCCAGTGTTTCCAAACTTCTCTGCGCAATGGAAAGAGAAGGGGGCGCAGGCTCCGTCCCTCGGAGGGCGACAATGTCCGGCCCAATTTCATCACCTGGTTTCTTCACTTTGTACTTATTTTTATAACTACCTATTCATGGCAAGTGATAGTTTTTCCTCTGTAGGACTGATTTTTGTTAGGTTTCTTCGTCAGACAAACGTATACAAATAAATACAAACTGATGTAAAAACCCATTAGTGGGAAGCAGAGAGAGCGAACTTTGTGATAGTGGGAATTAACGCCTTGGGTGGGGGCAGAGCTGTCCCAGCTGACCTCCAAGGTCCCTTCTTGAAACCTAGGCCATCTGAAGTCGAGGACTAACCTTTCCTGGTTTGTGTGAAACAGGCCCAGCCCTCTCCAGCCAAGAAGCAGCTGTAGGCTGACCCCAGAGGGAGGCCCAGAGCTGCCGCCATCTTCTTCCAATGAATACTTACTCAGGGAGACTCTTGGGCTCTCTGCTGTCCCAGGTACGACACAGAGGCTCTGCCCTCACTGTGGTTTTAGGTTTCCCTGTGGAGGAGGGGGACCTGGCATACAGGAAGAGTAGCAAAAAAAAAAAAAAAAAGAGAGAGAGAGAGAGAGAGAGAGAGAGAGAGATGGTGGGGAGAATCCCTGCCACAGTGGAGTTCCTGTTCTAGTGGTTTTAAAAAGGACAAGGACCAGGTGAGGCAAAAGAGGTGTCTCACGACAGCATCTGAGGCCCTCACTTTTAGGCTGAGGCTTGAGGACAGTGCCCCCCACCCCGGCCATAGTGGGGCCTGATTGCCGTCATCAAGGGGCTGCACACCACCCCCCCCCCAAGGTTCTGGTGCAGTGGGTCTTGCTGGGCCCCAGGAAGTATTTTACAAGAACCATCCAGCAGATTGCACGTGTATCCAGCTTAAGAACCACCGACAGGGATCGAGAGACCTTAAAAATTTACGGTTGGGCTTTTCTCAAAGGCATCAAGCTTCCTCGTCACTAAGTCAATACACGTTTTCCAAATGAATCAACTGGAGAGTGACGAGGTCGATGCGTTGCCACTCACCGTGATGACAAAACAGCGTCCGGTCCCTGCGCGCTGGCCCGGTGTCCCGGAGTCTGTCGGGAGCTCTTTGCACGTCCTGCTTCAGTCCGACCAGCCCACAGCCCAGGGGTCATCATCATCAGCCCATTTTGCAGATGAGGCAACGGATGCAGGGAGATTAAGGAGCTTGTCCAAGCTCATGCAGAAAGGCCACGTCCTGACCACTGAGCCCCGCCGCCTCTCTGTGGGAGGTCACCATGCCTGGGCTCAACCTAGGAACCATGGCCCAGCGAGTGCGTGGAAATGAGGGAGGCAGCTCATAGGGTCTGTAGTGGGGGTGTAGCTCCGTGGTGGAGCAGGCAGGCTCAGCATGAACGAGGCCCTGGTTTCAATCCCCAGCAGCAAAAATAGTTTAAAAAAATTAAAAAAATAATAAAAATCAAGCAACAATAACAGCAATAAAAAGACAGCACACATGCATAGTGATTATTTCTATCAAAAAACAATAAGAAAAAAAAACCTCGCTCTTTCTCATTCTTCTCCAAACACCATGCCCTCTCCAGCTTCCTCCTGTGTCCTTTTGTTAAAGCCACCACATAATCATATCCCTCTGTGTAGGGAAGAACAGCGGTGCAAGGACAATACTACATAGCAGCTGTCCTTCCACCTGTTTGGGGGGAATCTTAGGGAATGGTGGGGAGTGTGGCAAACTGGGAGCCTGTTTGAGGTTTCCAGATCTTCCAGCTTATCCAGAGTATCAAGAGCCAGACACAGTAGTACACACCTGTAATCCCAGTGACTCAGGAGGCTGAGGCAGGAGGATGGTGAATTCGAGGCAGCCTCAGCAACTTAGTGAGACCCTGTCTCAAAATAAAATAAAATAGAAAGAACTGGGAATGTAGCTCGGTGATAAAGTGCCCCTGGGTTCAGTCCCCAGAAACAATACAAAACAAAACAACCAATGAAAAAGGGTGCAAGAAATTCAGATCTAGTTGTGAAATCTAACTTAGAATCTGCTTGTGAGTTCTGATTTATAACAGTGTGGGGCAAATGCCTGTTTTGCAAAACCTGTGTATGAGTCACCTGGAAATGTCCAAGCTGGAGAGAAGTCCCTAGGGACCTGGTCTGAGGGCACTGGCTTGATCAGAGACGAGCCTTTCCATTTCCCTGTGCCTTGGATCTAAAGCTATAAAAACATAGACATGAATTATATATTTGTTTTTTTCCTTTTTTTTTTTTTTTTTTGGAGGGGAGGTTACCAGGCATTGAACTCAGGGACACTCAGCCACTGAGCCCTATCCCCAGCCCTATTTTGTATTTGATTTAGAGACAGGGTCTCACTGAGTTGCTTAGCACCTTGCAGTTGCTGAGGCTGGCTTTGAACTCGAGGTCCTCCTGCCTCAGCCTCCCTGGCCCCTGGGATCACAGGTGTGCGCCACCACTCCCGGCTTGTTTTTCCATTCTTAATGACAATTTCTATATGTTAGGCACTGTGTCAGATGGGTGATTTAAAGATCAAAATGATATGCGTATCATTGAAAGATATGGACAAAAAGAACCCCCAGAGGAAAAAGGGGACCAACAACCCTCAGGGAGAAAAGGAGGAGATTGGGTCCCAGGGAGAGAAGGAAAACGTTGGGCTCTGGGCTTCCACCATTTCCCAGCAACAGGGGACCCTCAACTTGCACAACTGTTCCCCCAACTGCCCGACTGACACATCGGCCATGATTCAAGTCTAACTCAACCCTGTAAAACTCTGACCCTTCCTATAACCAGTTGCCATTCTCCTCCTGAAAATGTGCCCCTCTGCTGCTTCGTGAGGCATCCCGCAAGGTCTGGCCCCATGTCCTCTCCTTTGGCTTTCAGTCCTGGGGTGCAAGAGGGCTCTGGACTCCAGGTCTGCTGAGAGCTGAGAACCCGGGGGCACCAAGGGGGGAAGGCAGCTGTGTCCAGACGAGATGCCATTCCCGCTGGGTCCTGATGGCTGCGTAGGAGCCTCCTGGGCAGTAAGAGCAGAAAGAAAATGGCATTTCTTATTGCCAAAGTGTTTTGCACTCCAACACCACACGACTCTCTTGCGTGTTCAGAAAACTGATACCGGTAAGTTGTTGAGTTTGCAGACAGAAACTATGAACCTCAAGGTTGGGTTTCATGAACCTCGGCTTGGGTTTTAAATTCTTTATCTACTTTTTTCCTCTGAGCTCTCCCCGGGCTCTGTCTTCTGCAGACCCCCCATGTTCAGGAGCCGGGGTAGATGATCTAGCACCTTCTCAAACTCTAGCCTCCTCCTCGCTCTGCACACACACCCACAGAAGGGCCCCTCAAACTGGACTCTTCCCCCCGCCCCCAAGTCACACACTGTGGCCGCTCAGTTCAGCGTTTGGTCTCAGTGTGGACTTTGCTTTTCTCTTGTCTCTGCTCTTCCTTGTCCCTTGTCTCTTGTCCAGATCCATCTTGGTTCATAAAACTGAGGTTTTGCCATGTTGTTCTCAGGCTTCAGGCCTCAATGGCTCCCAGTGACCTCAGGACAATCACAGCCCTTGGCATGGCTGGCCCAGCCTACCCTTCCATCCTCCCTGTTGCCGCTGTCTGGCTGGGCACAAGATCACGAGCCACTCAAACAGGAACAAACTTTATTTGAAAGAACCGCCAATAACACGTCCGCCCGGGAAGCTTCCCGATCCACCCACGCGGCGTTCAGCTGCTCCTTTCCGGAACTCCAGCGCAAGCGCCTCCCCGGAATTCCCTCCTACTGTACTTTCCCAACCAATGGGAACTCTCCAGGAGTCCCGCAGCAGGAGTCCGGTATCCATATGAATGTAATTTTTAACATAATCATATCATCTCAATGGCTAGCTGGCATCACCTTTCAATCAAAAATGCCATGCATCATATTAATTGGCTGTGGCTCCCAGCATCTCCCCCCTTCTGTTTAATTAAGAAGCAAGTAATGTGGCTAGGGACCGTGCCTGTTAGGTTTGTCCAATTCAACATATGGTTCTTACCCGTCATTGGAAAACTGACCTTTAGGCGTCAGCCTCCTGTCTTAGGTTGATACCATTGCAATTGGATCATACCCGTCACTGACTACCGGTCCAGCAAATAGCCATAATTGTGGATAGGCCTATGCACCAGTGGGGGGGTGAGGTTCTTTGCCTCACCTCTGTTGGCCCCCAGATTTGGCCTTGGTGCCAGTGGGGGGGTGAGGTTCTTTGCCTCACCTCTGTTGGCCCCCAAAATTAGACCATCACTAGTAGAAGGGAGGAGGATACAGAAATGCCACAACACCACATCAATTGACGACTCCTAGGGAAAATTGCATCACTGGTGACACATCAGCAAAGATACGCCAGCATTACCATAATTTGTTGTATCAACGGATAGATCACAGTGCATACAAGTGATACATAGTCCAGGCAAGTTTTGTAAGCAGTTCAAAGTGGAGGAATCTATCAATATGTCCATTTCCTCCCAAGATCATTGATATATCAGTTTATACAGTTTGTTGTGATAATTATCGAAGAAGTTGTAGTTTGGTTTCATCTTTGTCTTCACCGGCACTGGGATGAAAAATAAGAATTCTGACAATGATGTTAAAGAGAAAAAGAAAAAAAAATGTAACATTTTAACAGGTACTAAGAAAACATTTTGTTTTTTTTTTTTTTAGAACAATTTACATTATCTTGAACAGAATTATTAAATATAATGAAAAGGAAAGATGAAAATAAACAAACAGATTTGTTAACCTGGTTATTTGTACACATATTAAAATAATTTTTAACAGCTGTTTACCCAATTTAAATTAAACCATTAAAATTACGTGAATAATAAAAAGTACTTGGATCCATTTTTTTTTTTTTTTTTTTTTTTTTTTTGAGCACTCCTCATATATGATCTATGGACATACGCACATATAGACACATAACACGAAACAGAAGTGTGCACATATAACATACAACACATAAGACAATAGTAAAGGCCTTGTAGTTTCACCTAGGTGAAATCTCCATTGCAATGTTAAAAACTCCACAGTTAAAAAATAAAACTGATCAGAAAAACATCAACCTAGGTCTGTATGAGCTCAAAAATAAAATAGAACCTATGATATGGAAAAATGCAATAATAAAATAGATATTGAAAAAAAGTATCCTGGTTAATCAGTCGCAGATGTAAGAATGGCCAAGCTGGAGTTCTGGATATCAGCTGTTATGGATTTGAGTCAAATTATCTTCTTTTTGATCTGTAGAAATCGTTTTAGTTAGTCTTTCTGGAATCCAAATCGGCTGCTGTTCTCCCTGTGGAAACACGCAAACAGAGCCCCGACTCCAGACAATTACTGGGTCAGGACCTTTCCAATGTCCTGTTAGAATATCTTTCCAAAGAACTTTAGGCTTATGCACATTTTTTGGATACATATGCCTTTCCGCAGCACTAAGTCCTGATGAATCCAAATTTAAAAAGTTTAGAGTAAAGAGGGTTATTTTAAGTTTATCTTTGGGGGATATATACCCCTTTCCAATTCCCTCCTTTTGTTTTAATAAGTACATTTTAATAGTTTGATGAGCTCTTTCAACTATGCCTTGTCCCTGTGGATTGTATGGAATTTCTGTTATGTGAGTAATGCCAAATGATGAGCAGAATTGTTTAAAAGAGGTAGAAGCATAACCGGGACCGTTATCTGTTTTAAACTGTTTTGGAACGCCCACAGTGGCAAAATTTTGTAAGCAATGAGCTATAACATCTTTAGTTTTTTCTCCGGCATGAAGGGAGCCCATCAAAAATCCAGAAGAAGTATCAACTGTAACATGCAAATATTTTAATTTTCCAAATTCTGGCAAGTGTGTGACGTCCATCTGCCAAATATGGTTAGGTATCAGTCCTCTAGGATTGACTCCAAGATTAACTTGTGGTAAAAATGTCACACAATTTTGACATTGTTTTATTATATGTCTGGCTTGTTCTTTAGTTATTTTAAAACGTTTTTGTAAAGTATTAGCATTGACATGAAACCTTTTATGAAAATTTATAGCTTCTTCTATTGTGGAGAAAATATGTATGTCATGTGTAGATTTATCTGCTAATTCATTGCCTAAACTAAGGGCTCCAGGCAATCCTGTATGTGCCCTGATATGTCCTATAAAGAATGGATCTTTTCTGTCCCAGATTAGACTTTGTATAGTGGAAAACAAAGAGAAAACAGTAGAAGAAGGGGAAATCCTACCTGCATCTTCAAGGGATACTATAGCATTAACTACATATTGACTATCAGAAAATAAATTAAATACAGAATCTTTAAACATCATAAAAGCTTGTAATACTGCATTAAGCTCTACCTTTTGAGCTGATTGTTTGGGTACTAAAAATGTAAAAGTTTGATCAGGGGTAACTACTGCTGCTGTACCATTATTTGACCCATCAGTGAATATATTTGGAGCATTCATGATAGGGGACTTTCTTGTCATTTTTGGAAAAACTACAGGATGTTTAGACCAAAAAGACAACAAAGGATTAGATGGCAAGTGATTATCAAATGAAACATTAGATTTACACATGATTATTGCCCAAGTATTTAACTCATTGGCTAACTCATCAATTTGATCCATAGTATATGGAGTAATAATTTTATTGGGAGAAATCCCAAACACTCCCTTTGTTGCTTTTATTCCTTTGAGTATTAATTGTCCTACAGCCTCAGGATATCTAGTAAGAATAGTATTAGGAGAATAAGATAAATGTATCCACAATAATGGACCTTCTTGCCAAAATACTCCTGTAGGAATATTTTTTGTTGGTAGTACAATAAATAATAAAGGCAAACTTATATCAATTCTATCCAAGTGCATATTTTCCATATATGTTTCAATGATTTTTAATGCCTTTCTTGCTTCAGGCGTTAGCATGCGGGGTGAATTTGGATCTGATGGACCTTTTAGGATATCAAATAAAGGTCCTAGCTCTCCTGTTGGTATGCCTAGATAAGGCCTTATCCAATTTATGTCTCCCAATAACTTTTGAAAGTCATTAAGTGATTTGAGTTGATCTACTCGTATTTGAATTTTTGGTGGACGGACCATGGTTGAGGATAACAGGACTCCTAGATAATTAATTGGAAGATTTAATTGTACTTTATCTATTGCTATCTCTAGATTATAATTTTTTAATAAGTTTGTAAGTGTGGCATAACATTCCAGCAATATGTTTTTATCTTTATGTGCCAATAATACATCATCCATATAGTGAAATATTTGTAGTTCAGGATTTTGATTTCTAAGTGGTTGGATTGCTTTGTTAACATAAATTTGACACATAGTTGGACTATTAGCCATCCCCTGAGGGAGTACTTTCCATTCATATCTCTGATCAGGACCTTCATGATTTAGTGCAGGGATAGTAAATGCAAAATGTGGACTATCCTCAGGATGAATAGGAATTGAAAAAAAACAATCTTTAATATCTATAGCTAAAACATACCAGGTTTTTGGTAAAGCAGACAATTGGGGAATCCCTGATTGAGCAGGTCCCATAATAACCATCTCATTATTAATGGCTCTTAAATCTTGTAATAATCTCCATTTACCAGATTTCTTTTTAATAACAAAAATGGGAGTATTATGGGGAGATATGGAAGGTTGTATATGTCCTTTCGCTAATTGTTGTTTAACCAGATCATGGGCTACTTGTATCTTTTCTTTAGTCAGGGGCCACTGAGGAACCCACACTGGTCTTTCTGATTTCCAAGTAATTTTTATTGTCTCAGTGGCCCTTTCTGAAAATCCAACCCATGTCTGTCTGTTCCTTGATCTATTTGAATTGGTGCTGCTATATTTTGTCCTTGTTTTCCTAATCTTTTTTCTTTTTTAAAACCTTGTTTAGCCCTAGTAGTGGGCGCATTAGGATTGATGTTATTTGTTAACGTTAAACCTAATTGATCTAGGACATCTCGTCCCCATAAATTTATAGGAAGATGATCCAATACATATGGCTGTATAGTTCCCTCACATCCTTCAGGATCCTTCCAATCTAATACCATTGCACTTCTATGGGGATTAGTAGCCACTCCTAGGCCTCGAAGCGTTTGAGTGGCTTGTTGTAATGGCCAATGTTTTGGCCATTCCTGACTAGATATGATGCTAAGGTCTGCACCTGTGTCCAGTAGCCCATTAAAGTCGTATCCTTGAATATTTAGTTTTAGCATGGGGCGAGAATCTAAATTTAAAGACAGCATAGCCCAATCTACACCTGTGGAGCCCAATCCCCTGGTACCTCTTTCTACAGTACGACTAGAAAATTTATCATGTAGGCTGGGTATTATTAGTAACTGTGCTATTCTATCCCCTGGTGAGATAACTGATATGCCTCTTGGAGAACTAGCTATAATTTTTATTTCACCTTCATAATCGGGATCAATTACCCCGGGACTTATCATAAGTCCTTTTAGTGTGGAAGAACTGCGTCCCAATAATAAGCCTACCGTTCCTTGGGGAAGAGGTCCTTTTACTCCTGTGGGAATAATTTGAATTCCCATCTCTGGAGTTAGTACTGCTCTTGCGGAGGCGCAGATGTCCAGCCCTGCGCTCCCTCTAGTTTGTCTGATGAGGGATTTAATGGATAATGTGTCCTGGGCACTACCTTGATGGTGCTGTTGGGTTCCTCCATTGCCCCGTATATTTGTGGTTTTGGGCCCCGGAGCATTGGGCCCTCCAGTCCGTTTTTTGGCAATGGAGCCTGATGCCTTTCTCCACGATATCGTGGGTAAACACTTGATCCTTGTCCGTTTTTTGATAACGGAGTGCCCTCTATGGTAGTTTGAGAACGGCATTTATTAGCCCAATGTCTCCCTCTACGGCATCGTGGGCAAATACCTGGTATTCTATTCCTTTGATACCTAGCTTTGTTAAACCCTCCTCCTATGGGACAATTCCTTTTAAAATGTCCTGTCTGATCACAATTGTAGCATGTTTTTGGCCTGGCATCTAAAGCCTGTTGTACTGCTGCTAAGACTTGTCCTTGTTCATTAATGTCTCTACATAATTTAATATATGTGTTTAAATCTTCATGTTTCCATGGTCTAATGACCTCTCTGCAGCAACGATTTGCTTGGTCATAAGCCAGTTGTTTTATAAATGGCATTGCTTGTTCTACATCTCCAAATATCCTAGAAGCTGTCTGAATAAGCCTATCTACAAATTCAGCGTAAGGTTCGTTAGTTCCTTGTATTACCTTAGATAACTGTCCTTGTAAATCTCCATGCCCCTGTAAAGTTTTCCATGCCCTAACTGCATCTGCAGCAATTTGTGCGTATACACCAGGATCATATTCAATTTGTTGCCGTTGACCCTCATAAGGTCCCTTTCCTAACAACATCTCCAGATTTCTTTGAGGGTAACCGGCTGTTGTATTTCGCCTAGCTGTCTCCATGCAGAATTCCTCATTGGCAACCTTCCATAACAAATATTGTCCTCCATTTAGCACAGATCGACACATGTTAGCCCAATCTGCTGGTGTCATGTCTAAGTTGGTAATAGATTCAACCATGCTTATGGTGAAGGGTGCTTGCGGGCCATAGGTTGTTACAGCCTCTTTTAATTGCTTTACTGTTTTGAAATCTAGAGCGCGATGAATTCGTTGCCCTCCTGCCTGCTCAAGTACAGGGCATGCTAGTCTTTGGGATCTTGCCTTAGGATTTTGTGCATTAACTACAGGAATTGAGGGCCGCTCAGCTCTTACGCCCTCTGGTGATAGAACGGAGTTAGTAGCAGCCTCCTGTTGTAACTCCCCAACTGATGGTCGTTTTTCCTCTAAGCTTTCTTTCTTCAAATTTTCCTCTGTTTGACTAGCTGGAGAGACCTTCTCTTTTGCTTGACCTGACATGTTTTCTACCACAGTTTGGACCTCTAACAATTTACTTAACAGTTTTTCGGTTTGTTTTTTACTAGTTTCTAATCTACTATAAAGGTAACGCAACCCAGTTAGGTAGCATAAAACAAACCCGAAACAGAATGAAACAAAAACGGAGCAAAGAATAGTTGTATCAATTTTCTCTTTCTCCGGGCCAAACAACTTCAAGCCTTGAGCCAACCATTTTTCCCAGTTTGCCTGAGAAAATTCTAGGGATAGGCAGCTTGAAACAAAAACAAAATAAATCAAAAGAAGAACACATTGTTTTTTGAAATGGTCACCCATTCTGTCGCCTTCCCTCAGGGGCGAGCAATTTTACTCACCTCCAAGCTTCAGGCGCTCCCCGTACAGGGCCACCAGTTGCCGCTGTCTGGCTGGGCACAAGATCACGAGCCACTCAAACAGGAACAAACTTTATTTGAAAGAACCGCCAATAACACGTCCGCCCGGGAAGCTTCCCGATCCACCCACGCGGCGTTCAGCTGCTCCTTTCCGGAACTCCAGCGCAAGCGCCTCCCCGGAATTCCCTCCTACTGTACTTTCCCAACCAATGGGAACTCTCCAGGAGTCCCGCAGCAGGAGTCCGGTATCCATATGAATGTAATTTTTAACATAATCATATCATCTCAATGGCTAGCTGGCATCACCTTTCAATCAAAAATGCCATGCATCATATTAATTGGCTGTGGCTCCCAGCACCCCTGAAATGCAGGTCCCAGGCCTTCTGTCCTCCGGCCTACCCAACGCCCCTGGACCGTGGCTCCTTGCCACCCCTGTGGCCTGCACAGGGTCGTCTCTCTTCCTTGCACAACCTTCCTGCCATTTCTAGCTGCAGAACCAAGACCAGGCTCAGGGGCTTCCTCCCCCGGGAGCCTCCTTCCTGAGCCCCCGCTGGGACGGAGCCAGCTGAAGACACCCGCAGACAGTGAAGAAGAGCAGACTAGGTGGGGTCTTGAAAGATCCAGAGGGAAAAGGCTTTTGAAAAGTCATTTTTTGCAAGAACATAACTTTTCAGGAAGCCTAGAGACCCACCCAGAGGAAGAAAAGGAAAGCAATTTCACACTTTGGAAAAAGGCCCTGGGGCAGAAGAAAATGAAAAGCCACCAGTTGGTGGTAGGTGCTGCTGAGCTTCAAGAAACCCAGATCAAACAGGAGGGCTGGGATGGTTCTGGAAGCATATGGACCCCAGGCCTCACTGACTGACACCGGCTCCTGAAGCACAGGGAAGCCACTTCTGTGAAGGACTCAGCCAACCATTCATGGGGGACCTTGCTCAAGGCCAACTAGCCAGGTGGGCGGACTGCCGATGGGCTCTGTGCCCGTCACCTAGGGGGTCGGTGACATTTCCAGAGGGGCATCTCCCTCTCTGCCACGGACATGCAGACATTTTCGGTGTAAAGCAGAGTCTCAAATTCAAACACTTGGACTGGGCAGGTGACAAGAGAGAATCATGTCATCCAGCAGAGATTAGGATAAACAAACCGCCAAATTTTGTCACATCAATGGGTTTTTCTAGAAACATGATATTGGGACTTTAACAGGAAGTCTTCTGATATTAAAATGTTGGCTCACCTGGAACGTTTGCACACGCTGGTAATTCCAACTACTCAAGAAGGCCACGGCTGGAGGGTTGGAAGTCCAGGCCAGCCTGGGCAACTTAGCAAGACCCTGTCTCAAAATAAATATAAAGACTTGGATGTAGGTCAGGGGTAGAGGGCCCTGGGTTCTACTCCCAGTACAGGAAAATGAAAAAAAAAAAAAAGAAGAAGAAGCAGCTCAATTTTTAAAAATACCATAAAGGACAAAAGAAATACCACCACCACTCTGTCCAGATTAATCTCATTAATTGGGAGCAAATGAATATGCCCCTTAATTTTTTATTACCCCATTTCTTTGCCTGATTATTAACAATCTGCCATTTAGCTGGATTTTAATAGGAAGGTATTTCACGCTGCAGAATCTGGGCTTCCATGGGCAACCTGGTCACAGATTTTCCTCTGTGCGTGGTCTGTGTGTCTGTATTGTGACGTGACAGCCACCACGTTGGTGCCATTATGACGGTTCACTGTAAGAACAGGAAGGCGTTCTCAGACCTCCCGAGCCTCCATCCCCTGCGCGATTTTACAGCTCAGGAAACTGAGGTCGGGGACCAGCTCCAGCCGGCCCGGAGCCAGGGCGCGTTTGTACCGTCCACCTGCGCCCCGGCCTCTGGGTTTGTGTTTTCCCGGGTCCTCAGGGAAAGCCCAGCAGGTGGCCAGATGTGCAGAGCTGGGGAAGTGGTTTGCCAGCGATGGGAAGCTGCAGTCTGGCCTCCCCATCAGCCTGCCTTTCTGCCCTCGGGAGATAAGAGACCAGCGCCTCCAAGGAACTGGCGGCTGTGGAGCTGCAGGAAAGAAGGTCATTTTTTTGTTGTTTGTTCAGTCATCGCTGGGCTCAGCGTGCCACCCCTGCCCCTCTTGGGCACGTGCAGGGTGCTGTTGAGAGGGAAGCCTCTGCCTCCCCCTCCTCGCATCTCTCAGGGTCCCCCTCTTCCTGGATCCCCGGTGCAAAGGAAGCCCCGAAGCCCACCTTCCTGCCCCGCGTGCCAGCTCCTGCTCATCCCGCGGGGCTGCCGGAGGGAGGGCCCGCCTGGCACACGGTGTGGTGCCCATGGTGAAATGCAGGCTGTTCCTGGGGGCCTTCCTGGTACGGGTCAGGTGACACTTCTGGAGGGGACCCCTTACTCCGAGTTCTGGAGAGGTGACCCTGGAGCTCCAGGGGACTCTAGCTGCTCTCTGGTCTCACGTGTCCCGTCTGTTCTCACCCTGGTGCAGACCTTGGCTACAGACTCCTTACGTTTACCCTAGGTATACAGATCCCCACCGTGTGGTTATATGCATGTGCAGGGGCCGGGAGGAGGGAGGGCGGAGGGGGAAGAAGAGAGGGAGAGGCCAAGAGAATCAGTGTTCAGGTCCCCCCACCCTCCAGCCAGCCCATGAGGTAGGTTTTGCTATCCCCATCTTGTGAAGGAGGACATCTTTCCTGCGTCCACATCATCTTTATTCTCAAAGTCAGCTTTGGCCAGTGCTGCCTGGCTGGCGCCCGTTCCTGTTGGCCATGCGCGGGGCTGAGGTCCACCCATCCCTCTCCCCTCAGGTCCTATACAGAGGAGTTTGCCTGTGGAGGGACATGTGGCCTGGGAAGCTTGGGGGAGAGCCACAGGGTCTGCCAAATGCTCTTCTGCTGGGCAGATGTGGCCCCAGACCCAAACACCACCGAGGTCAGGAAGGAGCTCCGGTTCCGGAGTCAATGAAAGCAGGGTTACCTCTGCTGGCTGTGCCACGTTGGGTGGATGAGGCAACTTCTCTGAACCTAGTATTGAACTCCCTTGGGAGTCTCCTAATTCATCAAGAAGGTCTCCCTCCAAGGCAGCGTGTCCTTAACACCCAAGGCCTGCTAATTATTTTGGTGGCTTTGCTCTTGTTTTAACAAGAGAGAAGACCTCAGGCTCCAGGGCTACTGCCGGCCACAGTATGTACGTAGAATCTAATAAACATTTCCTCTGCACTGGAGTCACTTTCATGGTTACTGGTTGTCCATTTATAGTAGTAACCTGAAAAATCTGCTTTGTCAGTAAACGAATTTATGTTTTAAAAGCAGGTCCATACAGAGGAAGGCGGCCTTGGTAGATGACGGTACCCGAAGCATTCAGAGGTGGCCAAGGTTATAAGGGAAGCTTGTGAGTGCTGAAAGTTTCAGGGCGATTGGGAGGGTGCGCCTCGGGTCACACGGTGGTTAATGATGCTGTTTTGATACCAACTCAAGAGGAGCCATGGGACCTGAGAAGCAGGACATGTCCCAAATGCAGACGCTCTGCTCCGTTCCCTCCACCACCAAAACTCAGACGGAGAGAAAACCAAAGTTTATGCCCCGTGGGAGAGGCAGGGGCCTGGGCAAGCCCCCCACCTGGAGCCAGGACCATCTCTGCTACGTGCCCTTCCTGGGCTTCACTTTTCTTCATCTAAAACAGAGGGGACCAAGAAGTTGATGGGACCCTTCCAGTTCTGAGGGTCTAACAATCTTTCTTTGGTTAGTTCCTCACTTTCTCTGTCAGATTTAAAATTGGAGATTCCTACGAGAAGTGACCATGTAATTCAGCCCTGGGCTTCCTCTAAGGAACATTGCAATGGGAAGATGTTCTGTGCAAAAATGAATGAATGAATGAATGTAATTATATCTATAAAATACACGTTGGGTGGAGCAGGGGTCAGAGAAGTTCACTTGACCTCACTGTTTCAGTTCCTCCTCTGCAAAATTCTGTTCCTGATAGGACCAACTTCCCAGGGTTCTGTGGATCCTGCAAGGTCATGTGGTGTCCCACAAAGCATGGGAAATGAGATACACATGCGATTTGTGGACGGGGCATGAAGTCCCATGGATTCCTAGGGCACGTTATGGTCTCAATGCTTTACTGACGCTTGCCCCAAATCCTTTTCACTAAATAGAAAGCCAGGACCTTGGCAGGCAGCAAGGTCCAACTGGAATATGAAAGAGACTACCCCCAGATGCTCCCTAGAAACAGAACAGGGGCCCAGGGACAGATCCCTCTAGGCAGGACAGGCACAGACAGGTGTCAGGTTAGGCAGTTCCTGCAGAACCAGAGGGGTCTTAGCCTAATTTGTGCAAAAGACCTTCAGATAACTCACAGAATAATGTGAGTTTTTTAATGTGAAACAAAAATATCTGCACTGTTCCTGTGGGTTTTTTGTTTTTTTTAAATCTTGGTAAAATATCCATGATGTAAAATATTTACTATTGTAGCTTCCCGCCCCCCCCGCCCCCCCCCCCCCGCCCCAGCCCAAATCACCACCTTCTTTGGGTAGTACTGGGAATGGCACCCAGGGGAGCTCTACCACTGAACCACATCCTCAGCCCTTTGTATTCTATCTTTTATTCTGAGACAGGGTCTGGCTATGTTGCTGAGGCCGACCTCAAACTTGTTATCCTCCTGCCTCAGCACCCCAAATAGCTGAGATTATAAGCATGCGCCTGGCCATTTGAGCATTTTTAAGCAGACGATTCAGGGGCATTAAGCACATTCACGTGTTGTGCAAAGATTGCCTCCATCCATTTCCAGAACTTTCTTTGTCTTCCCAATTGAAACTTTATCCCCATTAAAAATTAAGTCATTATTCCCCCTCCCCCCTCCCCTGAAACCACCCTTCTATGAATCTGACTTCTCTATGTTCCTCATATGAGCACTATATATGGAATCACACCATGTTTTTTTCTTCCGTGTCTGGCTTATTTCATTTAGCATAAAATCCCCAAGGTTTATTACAGAATGTTTTCATGTGCACAAAATAAAAAATAGGCTTAAAAGAAAATCAATCATATGTAAAACAACAGTTCTCTAAGTAATTTTTCAAACCAGGATAGCATCATGTGAGCTTTTTTATTAAATAATAAGATACAGAGGTGGGCTTGACTATTGATTCAGTCTCCAGATAGTGATGAGCCTGTTTCAAGACAGCAAGAACAGCTAGAATGTAATCCGAAAATATCCGTAGTTCTATTGAGGAAAAATTTGAGAAATGCACTTGGAGTGCTGGTAAAGCGTGCGATGTTGCCTGTATTCAAAATTGATTGAAGTGCTAACTTTCAATTTGAAGTTAGCAAAAATAAAAATATATATATGATTTTTTTCCCTACCCAATGTGTGGACTCCCTGAATTTATTCTCCTCCAAGAGCTGTTCCGTTTGGCCTGGCTTACTGCTATTTGTTGTGCACACAGATGCAAACAGGGGCAGCCAGAAACACAGGGACCCTCCCCTTGCGCAGACCACAGCGTTCTAACCAAGAGGGGACACGCAGCCCGGTTCGTAGTAGTTGCTTAATTTTTCTTATTTACAAAAGGGCTCTGGATGGACAGCCTTTAATTACGATGCAGTTTGCTTTTTAAAAGCAATGTGTTCTAATCAAGACCATCTGGGCTGGGGCGGGGGGACTGCAGAAATTATAACTGCAGCTGAAAAACCACGAGACTTGCAGCAGGCTGACCACAGAGGCCTTCAAGAGGAGAATGGTTTCCATGTGCTTGGGAGATGAGGGCACGCCTCCTGCCCTGTGTTCTCTGGCTTCAAAGCCAAGCCACAGTGCCAGTGGCTTGGGTTCTGCCTGCCTGTGTGGAAGGGGAACAGGAAGAGGCAGCAAGTGAGGCAGGGTGTTGGCTTAGATGATCTCAGCCCTGGCGTCCTAGGACTAGAGAGGCTACTTAGAAGTCTCCTGCTTGGAGCTGAGGTCATGGGCTTTGGAAAAGGGGACTCTCAGAAGACAAAGAGTTCCTACAGCTTGCAATGTCTTAGAACTCCCATATCCTGCTCCTCCGCCACCCAGTTAGGGTTGCCAGATAAAATATGCGATGCCCAGTTACGTTAGAATGTCAGATAAGCAAGGAGTGATTTCTAATGTAACTGGGTACCATGCAATATGCTAGAATTATACCTGCACACTGTTTGCTGTTTATCTGAAATTCAAATTTGAACAAGTGTCCTGTATTTTTATCTGCGAAATCTGGCAACTCCACCCCACTCAGACTGGATTCTGGAACCTTTCCTCCATATCTTTGTAAACAAACACCTGGGCTAGCCCGGGACATGCGGAGGTCAAGTTGGAGACATCTCGGCAGTCAGCACAATGATTAAGAACTTCTGTGAGCTTTGGGGTCCTGAAGACTTCAAGTGGCTTTCAACCCACTTTCTGTTACTATTTCACTTTTTGAAACTGGTCTGTTGCTTTCTGGTGGGTTGACCTTGAGAGAGTTATTTGACCTCCCCAAAGCCTCAGGCTTGTTCTCTGCAAAATGGGAAGAAGGAAAGACAGAGCTGAGGTCCAGCCGTCGAAATGCTACCTACCACCTGTACTAGGTCACCTTCCCCGGCCAGCTGGTTGTTTCCCAGTCTCCACGGCGGCCAGCCACTCTGACCCCTTCCCTTTCCTCCCTCACCTTCCACCTTTCTTCACCTATTAATGAACACCTGGCACAGCCAAGGCATCCAGGCCCCTGTTCTGGTGCAGCGCTCTTCTCAGCGTGCTTTCTGATTGGCCAGTATTTGAGCTTGTAATCAACCAATCGACTATCACTCCTGTTGGCAAGTCCCACCTCAATAGGTAGCTGTGACATGAAGCGATGTGAAAGAATTGTGTGATACAGGACCTGGTCCTTAGGTATCACACACACGTACTGAACGAATGAATGAATGAATCAATCAATGAACCGATGAATGGATGGATGAATGAATCAATGATCCTTATGGACGATCCTCGGTTTTCTTTGTTTCTGGCAAAGCACTCTCCCTCCCCTTCCTCTCCCACACTCCACAGGTCACGGTCCCTAGTTATACAGGCTTCACAATCGTAAAGATGGATCAAATTGTCCCATCCACCAGTTATACCTCGGCTCTGTGGCATGATACGAAGGACAAAAAGCATCGATATTAACGGATCATTTCATTCAAAAGAGCTTCCAACAGGAAAGCCAGACCCTGGATGCCATCTTTTGCTAAGCAAAGCTAAAAGTCTTTCTTATATTGATGGTCAAGACTTATTTATTATTATTTTTTTTTAATTTTTTCAACTGAATGGATGGAAACGTTTTTCACAGATCTACAAAGCATGGGTCGTAAAACAAAGCCTGAAAATATCCAGGGGCAGAGTTACAGCTGGGATGGCGTCTCTCCTCTTGCTATGCACAAATTGGTTCTACCACTTGGCTTAATGCTAACTGCTGGGGTTCCGTGTTCCTCGCATCTAAATGTGCCTTTCTCTGCCGACACTTGAATTCAGGCCACCTGCGTGTCATTTTGAGGACATTGGTGAGAGCCAAGCAACTGCTGATAACTGGTGGTCCCCAAACCATGATGAAACACAACATCCAAGAATTTGACTGGGTCACTCAACAACATCAGAATCCTAAGAAAATGAAGACAGAAGTTTCTAGAAAGACAGGAGTTAAAATCCTGGCATTTTCTTCCAATATCAATAACTGTAACTTATTAATCACCAATGGATGATCACTAAACGAGGAAGGGTTTTTCCCATCAGAGTCTAATTAGTTTTATTGTCTTTTCTCTGAAACCCATTGTATTCCACTCTACCCATCAGCTGCCTGCTTTAATTAATTTTGCACCACATTCAAAGGTTTTGCTTTTGTGCCTCTCTGTTTGATTTAAATTCCCTTTTTTTTTTTTTTGCAAATAATAAATAAATAACTATCAAAGCTAATGAGGCTCTGAAGATTTGAGATGTAAATATCATATGCAGATTCTTTTTTGGGTCCCAGCTCAGCGGAAGACCAAAAATAACACTTGGAAGTTTGATTAAGAAATCTCAGGCTCCCCCTCCCAAGCCTCCCTCCAGACAAGCTTTCTGCTGGTATTTTCAGTGATTTGGCAAAAAAAAAAAAAAAAAGAAAAAGAAAGAAAAGAAAAAAAATCATGCCCCCCTCCTCCACCAACACCCCAAATCTCAGGAGTAAGTTCTTTTCAAGAATGGTCTAGATGGACATAGGATCGTGCTACGCTGCTGCATAAGAGCTGACCCCCGTGGACAGGTTCAAGTCATTCTGAGAGGCCTTCTCTGCGTATCTGTGCGTACACTCACCGCACACACACACTACATGTTCACCCAAACACATGCACACACTTATGTGCACACTCATAAACACAAACTGGCAACACAACTCGTAGTGTGCAAAATCATATTCTTATCCACACACGTCCACATGCACGCACACATTTGCACAGGCGTGTGCTCACACAGCCTCACACAACCTGCAACATACCCAACATAGGCACTGAGCTTTGGCCAGTCAAGGTTTCTGGTTTCAAATCCGTGTCACGTGTGGCATATCCCTCCCAACATCCCCTCATCCAAAAGTGATCTCTGCAATAAATTCCAGGACCCCCCTCCCGTGGGTGTACCCCAGGACTGCCCGAGGCAGTTATTAAACTGTATCCCAAAAGCTCTTCGATTGTGCAATCTGCTTTTGCCTAAGATCTTTGTATCCTTTACCGAGAAAGTCTGATTCATTTCCCAGAAATTTTCATCTGATCTTAATCTTTCAGGATATAGTTAGTGTTGTGATATTTTCAGATATTGTTTTTGGGTGGCGGGGGGCAGGGAGGGCGGATTTCAAGTGGCTGTCCCCCGGCAGTCCCCGAGATTACTCAGTGCTTATAAGCAGCTCAAAACCGTGTGACAGCATTTCCATGCAAGGGACTTACAATCATGTTTCATTAATTCGACGTGAATGAAGCCTCATTTCTGGCCTTGAGGAGCTTAAGATTTATGTGAAATTAATAACAGAACAGATGTCTTCACAATTTGGTTCCTCTAGAAAAAAAAAAAAAAAGAACCTGATTACTTTGAAAACTTCAATGCTGTGAAATGCAGGCCCAGGGAGTTCGCACTCCAGGGTAAAGAGTTCTGCGCTGAATACCGTCCACATCTCAGAACTAAGTGGAATTTAAATGTCAGATTTATATTAAATAGTCATATTCCCCATTATGACATATAATAAACAACAGCTTATTACTTTCATTAATCAGATGTGTTGGACGTTTCGGCTAAAGCGGCGGAGACAGAGCTGGCACCTCATAAGCAGGAGGTGCCGGGAGCCTCTGGGGACCGTCGGGGGACACGCAGGCAGCCTGCTTTCGAGCTCGGCCTCTGATAATTTAATCATGGATTCCTCACAGGAGAGGAGAACGCATCTGCTCACACACAACTCACCGCTTTATGGAGAAGCTGAGCCGTCTCCTGCGGATGTGCGTGCCCGAGGCCAAATGCTCTGTTTCGCGGGACACTTTGGGTCTTGCCTGTTGATCTCATTTTTACCTCCTGCCTCAAATCCCATTTCTTCATGAGACTTCTGTCACACTTGGTGCCCTCCTCCAGGCACAAGGGCCACGCACTCGGATGGGGGCTGAGGGTTTTCTTCTCCGAGTCCAAAGTGGGGGAGAGAACAGGGAAGTCGGTCCAGGGGATGTGGCTCTAGGGGAGGGAGGAGAGTCCCCGGGTCCCCTGGCACCTGGCAGGAGTCCCCCACCCACTCTGGTGAAGCAAGTCCATCGGGGTTTGCAGGGGACCCCAAAACCATACCATGAGCCTCTGCTCTCTTCCAAACCCAGGTGCTCTTCACGCCTGTCGCCTTCTGGTTTTCTCCAGGGGGACACGGGAGCTGGCCCAGAGGTTGTGAAAGCAGACTCGGTCCCCTCTCAGGGTGGGGCTTCCTGACTTTCTCTGCTCCTCTCTGAGTCCCTCCCCCCACGCCTGGCCCGGTCAGGGGTTCCCTGAAGCAGTCGCCTCTGGACATTGACCCAGAGATGACGCTCAGGGGAAGCTGGCAGGGGGTCTTGTCTGGCCCCAGCGCTTCCTACCGTGGCCTTGGGCAAAACACCCAGCGTGTTGGGCCCTCTGACTCTTCATCGGAGAAGAGGCCTGACCAGGGCCGAGGCACAGCGCACAGCGGCTCGGGGTACGGGTGGCCCTCTGCCTCTGGGGGCTCCCCACCCACGATCCAACCAACAGTGCGGGAATATGAGGAGAAGGGGCGCATCTTTTACTGACCTGTCAGACTTATCTTTTTCCTTTTCATTATTCCCTAAATGAGGTAGTAGAACTGTTTGCATGCCAGCGTCGTTGCACTAGGCCCTTGAAGTCATCTAGCGGGGATCTCTATGGGAGCACGCACACAGGCTTGGTGCAGACACTATGCCATTTTATATTAGGAACAGGAGCATCTAAAGACCATGGTGTCAGAGGGCGCCCCGGAAGCAATCCTCCAGCAGGTGTGAAGGGAGACAGTTTTCACCCACCGGGGAGAGGAGACAGAGGTATCTAGAAACGACAGCACTTTAGGATGCTCCCAGCCTGCCATGGTCCCCCACCATGTAAAGAGGGGCTGTGGGGTTGTTTTGTGCACAACAATGGGGACAGGACGGGGCTGCAGAGAACAGACTCCGTGCAAGGAGAAGAGGCAGCCCCGTGGCACATACTTACTCCCAGGGGTGCCGCCGATGGCCTTATGGGGCGATGACAGACCTTTTGGCCTCTTTAGGGAAACCAGAAGAGTGCGATTGTATGTGAAGGCTTTGGGTTTTGAGCTGAGGACTCACTTTGAAATCACTGGGCTCAGGTGCTTTCGTACTGGGAAATGTTCAGATTTAGTAAAAGGATCTATTGCAACTTCTGTTTGTCACCTGACATCTCGACTGGGACCTGGGGCCACGCGGGCTGGCCGACACGGTGGCTGCGGACATCTGGCCTGGTGTCTCCGGCACAGGGGACAGCTGTGGTTGAGGCCATGTGACCCGTTTCCTGCATCAGCACCTCTCCCTCCCGAGAAGCTCACAGGCTCCACGAAGCTTGGAGAGTCCCAAACGGGAAAGCCCCTGACGGTCCCTGCGTAAACCACAGAGTCACTGCATTAGACCATCGAACCCAGCTCCAAGTGACAGAGACCCATTCGCTCATATAACAGAAGTCCACAGAAAATTCTGCTCAGGGTCCTAGATCAGGTTCTCTGACAATGTCCACTACTCCACTTTTAGCCAATGTGGACATTGTCAGAGGACAGACAGAAACTGACGGGGGGATTCAGTTTGGTTTCAAACTCAGGCTTACCTCATGGTTGCAAAAAGGCTGCCAGAAGCTCCAGATACCCCACGTTTTTAAGATTGAATCCCAGAGGAAACGTGGTCTGTCCTGGCCCAGAGCCCTCAACCAACACCCCTGGGCGTTCCGATGACTCTGCTGGGGTCACTTGCCCATCCTGGGGACAATCACGGTGGTCAAGATTCCGTGCCCACCTGGGACTGAGTGTGGGCTTCTCTCGGCCCACTCCTTTCAGACTTGAGAGCAGGGGGAACAGAAAGGAGGCTGGGGGTGGGAGGGCAGTCTCCCATGCCTGTTGCCATGGTGATTCAGTGGAGCAGATAGGAAATTAAGAGAGGAACGATCCCTGCAAGGTCAAGGCTGCGACCTTCACCAGGCCACGTGAGCTGCTGGTGGGTAGAGGTGGGACCACACGGGGCGCGGCCACCCAGCGGCTCAGCAGAGCCACCTGAAGCCATCCCCCACTCCCCCTCCCCCGTCTCGGTGCTGAAGGGGGGGAGAGAGGGGAGCTTGAAGGGACCCCACAGGCCACGCCCCCCATGAGCGAGGAGCAGAGCCACCTGTCAGTTGCCCGTCCTGTTCGTCTCTCGTCCCCTGTGCCACCCACCTCTGCAGAGAGCCTCTCCTGACCCCAGCACAGAGGTGGCCTCAAGACCTGTCATTCCCATTACCTCCGTCATCCTTATGTTTCTATTTTAATGCTGTGGTTCACCACCCCCATGGCTCCTTGGCCGGCCAATGAACTGGCCCTGAGATGGCAAATGAGGGGGGACACGGGGGGCACAGATGGCCGGGCAGAGGCCCCAAGAGAGCAGGCCCTCTGCCCAGGAGCCAGGGTGAACCGACAGAAAGCTCGAAAGTTCTGGTCAGTATCGATGTGGGGGCTCCTTCCCGTTGACACCCCTTCCTCGTGCCTCTCCCCATCGGAGTCTTTAAAAACAAAAACATAAAACGACTCAGGAGGGAAAGCCGTTTCCCTTTACAGATGAGAAACCCAAGACCCCCCCTCCACCAAAGGGGTCTTGAGGGACGTTCTGCAGGAACGAACCCGTGGAATTGGGACTAAGCTCACTGAGAAGTCTTCCTACCCCAGGCCCCTGGTGCTGTCAGCAATCAGGGATACAGAGTCGAGATGAGCCGGTGGATATAAGGCAGAACCTCAGGGGCCTTGCATCCCCCCACCCCATCCCACCTTGCACACACAGATCCTGAGCTCCCTGGGCCACAACTCCAAGCCCCGTTTCCCACCCGCCGACTATGGGTGGGACAGGACTCCCCCCCAGGATCACTGTTGGAAGCTGGGTGCTCAGTGTGGAGACGGTAAGAGGTGACAGGACTCCAAGAGGCGGGGCCTAAGGGGAGAGAGTTAGGTCATCGAAGGTGCTGCCCTCTGAAGGGATGGCCTTGGTCTCAGTGAGTGAGTTACTTTCCTTCGGAGTTGGTTGCTGTAAAAAGCCTGGTCCCAGGATCTCCTTGGCTACCTGCCTCGCCGTGTGACCCCTCCTCTGGTGCACGCTCCTGCCATGATGCCATCCACCCTGGGGTAATGGATGCAGCTCGGGGGTCCTCACCAATGGGAGGCACTTCTACCCGGACTTTCAACCTCCAAAACGGTGAGCTAAGTAAAGATCCTTTCGTGATAAGTACCCAGCCTCAGGTATTTTGTTATAGCCGCTGAAAATGGACTGATACAGCCCTGATATCCCCACTTCCTGCCCCTGCTTCCTCACCGACCCCAAGGCCACCACCACGGACTGACCCTTTCTTCGGCCTCCCACTTCCACTTCTCTCAGTAGAGACCAAGATGCTTCTCTCCCCTTTACCAATGAAAACACTGTTCAGTTCAATCAGCATCGACCAGTCTCCTAGAAGTATTTATCATCATCTCCATTTTACTAACCAGGAAACGAAGACTTGAGATGTTTCCCGCCATCGTGTCGCCTGGCCCAACCATTTCCTTCTGTCACCCTATGGCCCCGGTGGCCCGTCATTTGATTCTCTCCAATTTCCCTCTTTTTGAAACCAGGATGACCAGGTGTTCGGGTCCTCCTCCTGGCTCACTTCAGTGGGGTCAGGTGTCTTCATTCCTTTAGCGCCATTCACCTTTGTTCTCGTGGACCTGAGGTTGTGAGGGGTTTGGAAGGCAAAGGAGGAAGGAAAAAGGAGAATGGTTCTTTTTAATTAAAATATAATGGATTCCAAAGGTGTTTCCTGCTGGGCTAGAGCTTATATTGGCAACTATTAATGGAAAAATAAGTTCAAGAATCAAGCCAGCGGTTCAATATACGTACCTCTTCAACTATATTTATATCATAATCTGACTCATATCTATATTGTAGATATACACTTATATCAGCATATATACACATTATGTCTGCAAATGCAGATATATTATTTCTTTCTTTATTTTAGTATGTGATACATGCATATGTTAAAATAATTCTAAGGTGATGAACGTCTCTCTCATATATATCACCCTGTTCCTCCCCTTAGAGATAATCACTTCTTTCTCATGAATCCATCCAGAGAAGGTAAAACATGTGCCAATAAGACTGCGTATTTCTTCAGAACCTCCTAAATACATTATCCAAATTTGTGGTAATTGCCGATCTGATCAGTGACAAATAGTTCTGTGAATATCCTGTTGATTTTCTCAACACATTTTTCTGTTCCATTGTTGGATATTTTCTTATTGGTTTGTAGGGACTCTTTATATATTCAGCAAATCCACCATTGGAGAATATGAACTGCAAATATTTTTCTACATATACTTTTAAGGTTTATGTTTTGTTTCACAGTCTTATAAAGTTTTCTTTGTAGAAAAATTAACCAATGTTTTTTAATGAATTCTGCCGTTTCAGTCATATTTGGAAAACCTTTTAACCATTCTGAGATTATATCAAATTTCTTTCATATTTTCTCTAATTCTTTTATGTTTTATTGTAGGTATAAAAGCATTTCATGTGGAATTTATTTGGGAGGTTAATTGTGAGGTGGGGATCCCATCTTATATGTATGTTTCCCAGCTGTGTAACCACTTTCCCACCAATGTTTATTAAATGACTCTTCTTTTTTCCCACTTACCCAAAGTACCCAAACCTTGGTAACAACTTCTATGTCAGTGGTCTTCATTTATTTCATAGTTTGGAGGCTAAATAAGGATTTCAAACTGATAATATCAGTCACAATACTTGTGGGAGACATTTGGCACAAAACTTAGATGATATGGAAAAAACTCTTTTGATAGAGAACCAGGGCCTCGGCAGACACCAACCATTGAGCGACATCAAACCGACGCTCTGAATGAAAGCAGGCTGGGAATGCCTCACACCATGCACCTTTGATCACCTTCAGGTTCCAGACACCCAGAGAAAATAAATTTGAATACCAAAACAGATGCACGGTTCTGTAAGCAAAACATGCAAGGTGAGAGTCGGCGAGGTTTTCCCGGGAGGCGCGGGTCCTGGTCCACGTGACCTCTACCAAATGACCACTCGCCTGGCCTCTCCATCAGAGTCACTGCCGCCCTGTGCAACAACCCTGGTCACCCCAAAGGGGCTGCTAAAGCTCGAGGTGATCCCAGGACCTGCTTCCCACCAGGGAGGGCCTGGGTGCTCTTTAATCTTCTTAGAGCAAAATCCACTGAGCCCAATTCTAATTTGATATGGCTGCACTTAGCCAATAGAAACTCATAAACCGCCTTAACATCATAATGCATTGTGAAAAAAGAGTCGCTAAGTACCAGGGACCATATGAGAACCCCAGGCTTCCATTCATCTCCAGCTTTGTACTCGGGCAGCATATTAAAGTGATCTCAACTTCAGAGCAGAGCTCCCCAAAGAGTGCTCCCGTCTTAATTAAAATGTCAATGAAATACAAAAGTGCATAAGGGACATTTTCAGAAATCATTCCCTTTTAACTTCCGGAAGGCTGGCTGCCTCTTCCCTCAAGCCTGCCTGCTGGTCTTCTGAGCACCCAGCCCTCCTTCCTGCCAGGAGGGAGCCCTTGTCTAGACCATGGGCCATCCCTGGGGGATCTGGAGGGAGGCAGGCTGCAGAGGCCTGCGGGAGGCTTCTCTAAGGTGGTGCCGAGGCTCCGGTTAGCATCCCCTGGTGCACAGCCCAGAACCACCCAAGGGTAGACCGGAAGGGTCGGGAAGAAGAAGAGAAAACAGCAGCTGGGCACGGGCCCGTGAACTGAGAGTAAAGCCAGCAACACACGATTTCCTTTAATTCAGAAATTGAGAACACCAAGACCTGGGGTGCGGGCTAGACCAGGAACAAAACTGAGAATGGGAGGCAGGTGAAGGCAATAGGGAGTGGCGGGGACTGCGGGGAACTAGAAATCCTCCTTTCAAAAGACCTACATGTGGAATTCAAACCTGCTGTCATGGGTCTTCTGGTTATTTGCATTTTTAAGAGGTGAAATCTAGTTTCCTCCAGGTGACTTACTAAGTATTTAAAACCCTGTGGGAGCCCTAGGGCAAAAAATAAAATAAATACAGAGATGAACATTGGCCTTCAGTCCTGGAGAGCACTGTTAGCTCTCAGCCTTGTCTCTTCTCTTGACTGCAATCCATCCATCCATCCATCCATCCATCCATCCATCCATCCACCATCCATCCATCCACCATCCATCCATCCATCCATCCACCATACAACCATCCACCATCTATCCACCCACCATCCATCCATCCACCATCCATCCATCCATTCACCATCCATCCATCCACCATCCATCCATCTATCCATCCATCCATCCACCCACCATCCACCCATCCAGCATCCATCCATCCATCCATCCACTATCCATCCATCCACCATCCATCCATCCATCCACCATCCAACCATCCACCATCCATCCACCCATCCAGCATTCATCCATCCATCCATCCATCATCCATCCATCCACCCACCATCCACCCATCCAGCATCCATCCATCCATCCATCCACCATCCATGCATCCACCCATCCATCCACCATCCATCCATCCACCCTCCATCCATCCATTCATCATCCATCCATCAACCTACTTATCCTTCCATCCATCCAGCCATCTAGCAATCTATCCACCTATTCATTCTTCCATCCATCCATCTATCCACCCATCATCCATCCATCCACCTACTCATCCATCCACTTACTCATCCTTCCATCTATCCATCCATCCAGCCAGCCAGCCAGCCATCTAGCCATCCACGCACCTATTCATTCTTCCGTCCATCCATTTATTCATCCATCCTTCCACCCACCATCCATCCATCCACCATCCATCCATCCACCCATCCATCCATCCATCCACCATCCATCCATCCACCCACCATCCATCCATTTATTCATCCATCCATCCACCCATCATCTGTCTATCTGCCTATTCGTCCACTCACCCATCCTTTTACTCATCCACCTATTCATCTGTCCCGTATGCCCACCTGTGCACCATCCACCCGTTGAATGCCCACCAGTGACTCCAGGTACCAGTTTCACCATGGAGTTAGGAACGAGCCCACACCCCCCATCTCCTCCTCAGACCCACTCTGTTCCTACCCTTGGCTTCAGACAGGGAGGCAGCAGGCAGAGTTCTAAATAGTACTATGTGCTGCTTTTTAAGTAGAGGCCAGGGATCAGAAGTCAAGGTCTTTAACCTGTCTCAGCCTCTGCGTTGCACGTGGACTTGAGCTGGTGCCTTCCCTTCCTCAGGCTTCTCTTTTCCCATTGCACAAGCTGGAAAATCTTTGTGAGTCTGTGAGTCGTCATCGTGATCATTTCTGCCCTGGTTCTTGACTCTGTGTCAGGCCCTAGTCCAAGGGTGATTGTGCCGACACACACCCCCGATTGGCTGACTGCTGTTCCTGGGCTCCCCTGATGGAACCTGCTCCCTTGACTTCCTCTCTGTGCCCTGACTACACCAAGGGCCTCCGTCACTGCTAAAATCGCCACATTGTGTGTCTTTAGTCAGAGAAGATCCTAGGAAAGTGATATCCCCTGTCTTCTTGGAGAGAAGTGGCGCCTGGGCTGCCCCCTGGCTCTTGATGGAGAACTCTGAGAAGACGCAGCCTCCTCCATCCCCCACCTGATGCCCCTTATACCCCATGGAGGAGGCTACTTCTCAATTCTGCAGCCCCAGGCCAGTGCCTGGCCAGAGACTGCACACAGTAGGTGCAACCTTAGTAGATTGTCTGGTGCAGGGAAACCATCATTCACTGATGGTTAATCACACGCAGGCACACGGGACTCCAGACATGCAAACACCCGGCATGTTCTGAGAAACACGGGCACAGATACAAAGACACACTCATACACCAGACACACACAGACACACAGACATACGGATAGACACACATACACACACGCACAGGCTGCGATGGTCTGAGGGTTTGTGTCTCCCCAGATTCATATGTTGAAACCTCAGCTCCCGAGGGGAGGGGATCCCGACGCAGGGCCTCTGGGAGGTGGACGAGACCGGCTGCCCTGAGAAAAGAGGCTGGAGGGAGACCTCGTGGCCCCTCGGCCACATGCAGACACAGCAAGAGGCCATAGGGTATGAACCAGAAAGCAGCCCTCGCCGCATGCCACATCCGCACCCACCTTGGTCTCGGAGGCTCCAGCCTCCAGGACCGTGAGAAATCAGTCTCTGCTGTAAGCCATCTGGCGGGCGTTGTTTTGTTATAGCAGCTCGACTGGACTAAGACGCACACATATGGACAGACAAACACTCAGGCACATGCACACACCCTCTGACACACATACACCTCACACAGACACAAGCAGAGACACAGAGGCACAAACACACACTCAGACCCTTGCTCGAGGTCGCATGTTCACACAGACACCCAGAGACACACACATGAGCCCTCCTGACCTTGGGCTCCTGGAAACCACTAACACAGCAATGAAGCCCCGGGGCCTCTGACTCCTGCTCATTGTCCTGAGAGCGGGAAGTGCCCTCTCTCATGCCTCTGCCCAAACCCACCCAGACCCTCCAGTTCATGCTACGTCCTTACGTTATTCAAGTTGCCCTTCTTAGAGGGGGAAAAAAATGTCATTTAAGCTGAGATGTCCTGGGCCAGGAGCCAGGAGGTAACCCTGGAAGGCTTTGCTGCCGGTGGAGAAATCCCCCATGGCTATTGAGGAAGCACCTCCTTCTGCCGAGGCCACGCAGGGGACATGCCCGCTCAGGAGCACGTAGCCTTGACCTTGGGCTGAATGACCCAACGCTAGCTCAGGACACACGGGATGCAAGCCTGAGACGCAGGCGGTACCGTGAGACCACAGCGCCCGCTTCCTCCTGCCTCTCTGCACGCAGGGTTCCCGTCTCCTTATCTGCTTATCTCTCCCCTGTCTTTGGCCTCACATCTGCACATGGGAGCCGACTTGGAGTCTTTTGTAGGGTCTGCTTTCGGATCCTCCAGCCAGGGGGCCTTCAGTCAATTGCTTCTGCAAAATTTACAACCCTGCGTCATCTCCAGCAGATAATTTGGCCATAAGTTAACTTTCGTGTCTTTTCAAGTCACAGATGCATTTCTCCGTCCCCGGGGCTGGCTGCCCTCTCGGGGAGGTGGGGACGGGAGGGACACGTTTGGCTTTGCCCCATCTTTGCCGGAGCCTGTTGCTGAGAAACCGTGGTCATCATTCATCTTATCTGAAGTCGTGGCTTTTGATCAACAGCGGAATGTGTGTTTCTTACCCCCAAAAACGAACCCAGTGTATTCAACAGATTATACATTCATTTCGCCGTCGTGACATCGAATGAACAGATAATCCGCCAAAAAAAAAAAAAAAGGAAAAAAAAAAAAAAAGAAAAAGCCTCAGATTTCTTAAAAGTGAATTTAATTATAAGTGGTAACGTGCGCTGGAGAATTATAATTATAAAAAGTCATGTTCCCTAAGTCTGAAAGGAGAGATTATATTTCAAAGGCTTATGGCAGTGGAATTAAAGGACCCAATTTATTAGTTGTAAACGTATGATTATTGAGGCTTTGCTTTCAACAGACCCACGCGCACGCGCGCACGCACGCACAGAGGATCACAGCATATTCTAGCTGGATTTAGTGCACATAATCCTTTTGACAAGAGTCGTATTTTTGCACCCAAAGCTGCCACCACATGATTTTGTTTGTGAGACAGAGACAGGCAGCTAATCTCTGGTTTCTGATCCCCCAAGAGCAATAACTTCAAGTACTTTGTGGGTAGGCGTTTCTCCCCTCATCCGCCTCTCTGCAAGTGAGCAGGACGTGGACAAGGGCTGAAGGACAGAAATGGTGTCACCAACCGGGGACTGGGAGGCACTGAGGCTGCAAAAGACCTGGGACTGGGCTAAATGTGTTCATTCCTCGACTGTTTATCAAGCACCTACTATGTTCTGGGCCAAGTGCATTCTCCACGCTCTCAGACGGCATCCTGAGATAGACGGGCGGCAAACTTCCTTTACAGCACAGGGAACTGAGGCTCAGAGAGGTCATCCAGCAGCTTGCCCGGTGAACCTGAGGTCCTGAGAGGTGGAGGCAGCCCCTGCAGGGAAGTCCGGGGACCTCACTCCCCGGGGACTTGCAGGTTCTCTGGTGAGAGAGGGAGCGGTGGGCAGCGGGTGTGTCCACAGGGGCACTGCTTGGGGTGAGAGGGCGGGTCCACAGCTCCCTTAAAGACACGGAGGGCAAGAGAGGGTTCATCATAGTGGGTCAGAGGAGGCCCAGAAGGCTGGAGTGAGACTTGGCAGCCCTGATGTCGAGCTGAGTCCAGAGAGAAGCCTTCCCAGGCAGGAGGGGGGCTCCTGCCCGGGGAGGAGCCTGTGAAGTAGGCAGCCTCTAAGGAGCAGTAGGAATGAGTCTGTGTCTAAGACCACGTGGCAGGGCTTTGGGGGTGTAAGAGGGAGCAGGAGGGAAGGATATGAGGCAGAGGCAGGAGGTGAGCCCGGAATGTGGATGGTAAAGAGCTTTTGGTGCCCAGCTAAGGAGCTTGGATTTCTCCCGTAGGCCATAGGGAGCCATAGAAGGCTAATGAGCGTGAGTCGGGGGAACTGCGGAAAGCGGTGGCCAGCTCACCAGCAGGAGCCAGGTGGTTAACAGATATGAGAGACAGAGACCTGATGAGGCTGTGGAACCAGACAGAGGTGCCTGGTATTTGGCTTCAGCCCACTGAGAATAATGGAAATGTGTTAAGAAGCTGGCAATAGTAGTAACTTGGTAGATGGATTTTATATATATATGAAGCCCCAACCCCACCCCTTTCTTCGTCCATGCCCTTTATTATGTGACTTAAATTCCATCCCATTTAGCAGTGCAGTCCGTGCCCCTCCCCCACGGAATCTGATGTGACCTGTTGAAGGTCAGAAGTGAACACGTGCCTTCTGTCCTGAGCAAGCCTCAGGGGACTTCAGTCCTCTCCCTTGGAAGGCCGCCTCCACCATGAAGACCGGCCCACACTGGCCTGCTGCCGGAGCAGAGCCCCATCATCCCGGCAGGACCTGCCTTGCTCAGCCCCTCCCAGCTGACCCAGGAGTTCTGCAGAAAAAGAGAGCCCAGCCCCATCAGCCAAGGCCAGCCCCGATCAGCAGGCCCAGCCAGCCAGCCTGCGAACTAGTGAGAAATCAATGCTTGCTGTTTAAAGCCTCTGTGTCTTGGGGCTGCTTGTTAGGCAGCAATAGCTAACCGATACATTCACCAATTCATGCTTAAAAAAACAAAAACAAAAAAAAACTTCAAGCTGATTTCCCTTTACCATCCCACAAAAATAGAGAGGGATCAGAGACCTGGTAAACACCATTTCTGGTCCAACAAAAATTGCTCAGTTCCAACTTGCTGGGGTGGGACAGAGGAGGGGAATCCTGATGCTGTTTCGCCCCCTGGTACCACCAGGAGTCACTTGCTAGTTTCTGGATGTCTCCAGGCTATTTTACTCCTGTGTACCTCGGTTTCCTCATCTGCGAAATAAGGACCCTAATTCTACCTGGCTCAGCAGATGTCTTCTGAAGGGATGAGTGAACGCTTCCGAAAAGCCCTGGTTAAATGTCCCCTGTGACCAATGCGGCCTCTGAGGCAGCCAGCAGTGGGAACATCATAGTTTCTAGCCACAGCAACCGGTGATGGCTCTTTCTAACCTCCCACCAAAGAGCCTGGCCCGAACCCCACTACTAGGAACCAGCGTGTCCTGCCCTCCTGCCCGAGACCCCAGCCTCCCCCTGGACTCTTTCCGGCTCATCTTGTAGCTGTTTTTGGAGAAGCAGCTCACCCAGAAATCGGGCCCAATCCCCACCTGCTCAACCACCTGCTGCCGCTCCCCACGGCCCAAGCGAGGTGAGCTCAGGGTGTGAGAGGCAGGGAGTGGGCAGCCCCGGGGTGAGCTGCAAGTGAACAGGGGACACCTCTGCTTAGCTCCCGCCAACCGAGCCACCAGGCCTTCCGGCCACCTGCGTCCGACAGGCCAGGGTTGCCAAAGAGCAAGCAGGAAACTCGTGGTTCACTTGGAACCGCGCCCTTTAGAACGTGGGGCTTGGCCATTCTGTGGCCTTGGACAGTGAGCCTGCAGCTGTGGCCGGTCCCTGGCCCCTGTGTGTCTCACTCCAGGACCTGAATCTGTGGCTTGGGGACAGTGACTCTCACTGTCACCACGGCCTTGCCGCTTGCCCTACAGGGCCATCATGTGACTTAGGAACGGCCCCCTCCAGGCAGACGTGGGGGACAGAGCACACGTCGGAGGGCCTGTTCCAGCAGGACATGAGCTCCGGCCCCTCCAGCAGGGCCCTTTCCCAAGTCTAAGGGGACCTATTTCCACACTGGCCAGGCCAGGCCGACCGCCATCTTGGGGCACCCTCCCCTGCTTGGCCTTCGGAGACCCTAGTTGTGCTACCCCTGGGTGGCCCTTCTGACCCCTCCTCCAACTCAGTACTCTGCCTGGAGTTGACGAGGAAGGCTCCCCTCGGCTTCAGGCTCATCTTGGGGCCTTGACACCTGTCAATCATCCCCAGCTGACTGCAGGCTCCTGCAGGGGTGGGGCTGGGCACTCACCTGTGGCCTGTGGCCTGGGCTGCAGGAGCCTGGGGAGAACTGCCCCTCTGCCCCCATCACACCCCACCCAACCACAGAGAGGCCAGTGACCAGCCCTGGGTAGGTCCCCTGGGCTCCTGGAGGCCCAGCGGGGAGGCTGGCCTCCCTCCCTCCAACTGGCCCACTGGAGAACATGCCCAGGGGGTCCCCGAAGGTGCACTCTGAAGCCCAGCCCTTCTCCAGGCCCCCAGACCCTCTCATACCTGCCTACAATTCCACAGGAGCCCCTCTTGGTTCTGCCGTGGGGGCTGATTCCTGGGCTGATGGAATTTGTGGCCTCTGTCAACCCCTTTGTGAGGGTCACCCAGCAGGGAAGGCAGCTGATTGGACGAGAACAGGAATGGGCCACACAGAGAGGCCAGACTTGGAGAGCGCGGCCCCAGCACCTGTGGAAGGTCACAAGGTCAGGGCGGTGGCCGGGAGGGCGCTGGACAGAAGTCAAGCAGGGTCACTAAAGAGAAGGAGCCGAGGTCCCGGGTGGCAAAAGGGAGGAGGGCGGCTGTGGCCACCGCCTGCCGGGGGAAGGACCGGCTGGAATTACAGGAAAGGGGATTGAGTGGATTCTTAGAAAAACAAGGGCCAGGCTCATTGCTGGAGAGGATTAGGGTCACCAGCTGGCTGCTGCGCGCAGGATGGCCCTGATGCTCCGGAATCCAAGGGCAGGAAGCTCTCCGCACCCCCAAACTTGGCCCCCAGCCCCACCCTCAGCTCCTGGCCAGTGGCCTGCAGGTGTCCTGGTGGCCTCCCGCCCCTGCCTCTGACTGGACTCTTCTCTGGTGCAGCGCACAGCGTGGACAGAGGCTGGGCGCTGTCCACCTGAGCCAGGTAGAGGCCCCACGGGGGCGGGTTGTGCTCTGGAAGCAGACAGTGAGTTCCAAGTACAAAGCCAGGGTTCTGTCCTCGGCCGGGGTGTCCACTGCTTGCCGGTGATGGCGTGGGCAGGCGATGTCGGGCCAGGGACTGCGGGTTAGGCCCCTCCCCACGGGCGGGATGCCACCTGGACAGACAGGAGCAGGGTGAGGACCCCACTGTCCCTGCTGGGCTGGCCAGCCTGGTCTGGCTCCCTGGCCTCACAGCCTCCGCTCCTCTACTCCCTCCCTGCCTCCGAGGGGCCCTGGGTGCAGACAACGGAAGGGGATTCCGGCTCACTCAGGCCCAAGGGGGCTTCATGGGTGGGGCTGGGGTGGAGGCAGAGTCAGCCAGCCTGGGCGGGCACCAGGGTCACCAGGCCCACAGCGAGCCCTGGCGGCCGGCTCCCTCTGCATTACATGTCAGAACCCCACGAGGGACAAGTGTGAACCCGTCCCTTCAGGGCCACAGGGGAAGGAAGGCTAAGAAGACTTGGAGGACCCACTTGGCCCCTGAAGAGGGTGTGCAGGTCCCCAGGTCTGCCTTCCCAGTGGTGACCTGACCCACAGATGCCCAATGTGGCTTCACCCACTCTCTCCAGCCATCTGGTCTACCTGCTGGTCCTCCAACACAATAAGCCTGTGCCGCCCCGGGGCCTTTGCACCTGCCATTTTCTCGTCCCTGGATCACTCTTCCCAGATCACACCACCCTGGTCTCTTTCCATCTTTTGGACTCAGATATAATGTCATCTCCCCCAAGAGGCTCCCCTGACCACCCACCCCCGCGTTGCCCCATCAGATGATCCAGGTCAATCACCTCCTTCACAGGTCTAAAATCCAATGGCCTAAAATCACCTCGTTTTCTTGCTGTCCATTTCATCTCCTACTGAAATGTGTCAGGAAAGCAACGATGACAGCTGACCTCCGCCATGTTTGCAGTCCCCAGGATGGGGCTTCAGACACATTTGTCAGGCAAATAAACAAATGGGAACCAAGAGACCCCAAGGGACAGGGTGCCTTGGCCAAGGATGTCCAGAGGGACCACATGATGTCGTCCAAGGTGCAAGAGCTTCACCTTGTCTGTTCCTAGGTCACTGGGTGACAGAGGCCCAAGACCATAGGCTCTGGAGAAGGTTTCCTAGGTCGATGCTCGCTGTGTAACCTTCAGTGAGTTTCTTAACCTCGCTGTGCCTCAGTTTCCTCATGAGTAAAGGGATAGTCACCTCCATAATATGTCCTCAGGGGCTGTTTGGAGGCTCAGATGAACCAGGTCATGTAAAGCGCCTTGAACGGGCCAGGACCGCGACACACGGAACAAATCCAGCTCTTGTTATTATAAGGTGTCCATGTCTCATCTCAGATGGAGGTTGGTGCCCAACCTCACCTTCACTCCAACCAGGATGAAGGACAGGCAAACAAGGTAGCTACAGCAGTAAACAGGTGACAAACAAGAGCTTCATATGACCTGGGGCCAGGACGGTCCCCCCCAGGGATAGCTCAGGTTCCTTTATTTTAAATTGGAATGGGAGCCCCAGCCCGCCCTTCCCCCTATTAAGGTCAACGGTGCAACAGGTGCAACAGGTAGTGATGAGCTTCGTGAGACCGGGAACCGGTGCAGACACTGTCCCTGCACACGGGGAGCAGACGCTGTCCCTGCACACGGGGAGCAGACGCTGTCCCTGCACACGGGGAGCAGACGCTGTCCCTGCACACGGGGAGCAATGCTGTCCCTGCACACGGGGAGCAGACGCGGTCCCTGCACACGGGGAGCAGACGCGGTCCCTGCACACGGGGAGCAGACGCGGTCCCTGCACACGGGGAGCAATGCTGTCCCTGCACACGGGGAGCAATGCTGTCCCTGCACACGGGGAGCAATGCTGTCCCTGCACACGGGGAGCAGACGCTGTCCCTGCACACGGGGAGCAATGCTGTCCCTGCACACGGGGAGCAGACGCTGTCCCTGCACACGGGGAGCAGACGCGGTCCCTGCACACGGGGAGCAGACGCTGTCCCTGCACACGGGGAGCAATGCTGTCCCTGCACACGGGGAGCAATGCTGTCCCTGCACACGGGGAGCAGACGCTGTCCCTGCACACGGGGAGCAATGCTGTCCCTGCACACGGGGAGCAATGCTGTCCCTGCACACGGGGAGCAGACGCTGTCCCTGCACACGGGGAGCAGACGCTGTCCCTGCACACGGGGAGCAATGCTGTCCCTGCACACGGGGAGCAGACGCTGTCCCTGCACACGGGGAGCAATGCTGTCCCTGCACACGGGGAGCAGACGCTGTCCCTGCACACGGGGAGCAATGCTGTCCCTGCACACGGGGAGCAGACGCTATCCCTGCACACGGGGAGCAGACGCTGTCCCTGCACACGGGGAGCAGACGCTGTCCCTGCACACGGGGAGCAATGCTGTCCCTGCACACGGGGAGCAGACGCTGTCCCTGCACACTGGGAGCAATGCTGTCCCTGCACACGGGGAGCAATGCTGTCCCTGCACACGGGGAGCAGACGCTGTCCCTGCACACGGGGAGCAATGCTGTCCCTGCACACGGGGAGCAGACGCTATCCCTGCACACGGGGAGCAATGCTGTCCCTGCACACGGGGAGCAGACGCTGTCCCTGCACACGGGGAGCAATGCTGTCCCTGCACACGGGGAGCAGACGCTGTCCCTGCACACGGGGAGCAATGCTGTCCCTGCACACGGGGAGCAGACGCTGTCCCTGCACACGGGGAGCAATGCTGTCCCTGCACACGGGGAGCAGACGCTATCCCTGCACACGGGGAGCAATGCTGTCCCTGCACACGGGGAGCAGACGCTGTCCCTGCACACGGGGAGCAGACGCTGTCCCTGCACACGGGGAGCAGACGCTGTCCCTGCACACGGGGAGCAATGCTGTCCCTGCACACGGGGAGCAATGCTGTCACTGCACACGGGGAGCAATGCTGTCCCTGCACACGGGGAGCAATGCTGTCCCTGCACACGGGGAGCAATGCTGTCCCTGCACACGGGGAGCAGACGCTGTCCCTGCACACGGGGAGCAGACGCTGTCCCTGCACACGGGGAGCAATGCTGTCCCTGCACACGGGGAGCAGACGCTGTCCCTGCACACGGGGAGCAGACGCTGTCCCTGCACACGGGGAGCAATGCTGTCCCTGCACACGGGGAGCAGACGCTGTCCCTGCACACGGGGAGCAATGCTGTCCCTGCACACGGGGAGCAGACGCTATCCCTGCACACGGGGAGCAGACGCTGTCCCTGCACACGGGGAGCAGACGCTCTCCCTGCACACGGGGAGCAATGCTGTCCCTGCACACGGGGAGCAGACGCTGTCCCTGCACACGGGGAGCAGACGCTGTCCCTGCACACGGGGAGCAATGCTGTCCCTGCACACGGGGAGCAGACGCTGTCCCTGCACACGGGGAGCAATGCTGTCCCGGCACACGGGGAGCAGACGCTATCCCTGCACACGGGGAGCAGACGCTGTCCCTGCACACGGGGAGCAGACGCTGTCCCTGCACACGGGGAGCAATGCTGTCCCTGCACACGGGGAGCAGACGCTGTCCCTGCACACGGGGAGCAGACGCTATCCCTGCACACGGGGAGCAATGCTGTCCCTGCACACGGGAGCAATGCTGTCCCTGCACACGGGGAGCAGACGCTGTCCCTGCACACGGGGAGCAGACGCTGTCCCTGCACACGGGGAGCAGACGCTGTCCCTGCACACGGGGAGCAGACGCTGTCCCTGCACACGGGGAGCAGACGCTGTCCCTGCACATGGGGAGCAATGCTGTCCCTGCACACGGGGAGCAGACGCTCTCCCTGCACACGGGGAGCAGACGCTGTCCCTGCACACGGGGAGCAATGCTGTCCCTGCACACGGGGAGCAATGCTGTCCCTGCACACGGGGAGCAACGCTGTCCCTGCACACGGGGAGCAATGCTGTCCCTGCACACGGGGAGCAGACGCTGTCCCTGCACACGGGGAGCAGACGCTATCCCTGCACACGGGGAGCAATGCTGTCCCTGCACACGGGGAGCAACGCTGTCCCTGCACACGGGGAGCAATGCTGTCCCTGCACACGGGGAGCAGACGCTGTCCCTGCACACGGGGAGCAGACGCTATCCCTGCACACGGGGAGCAATGCTCTCCCTGCACACGGGGAGCAGACGCTGTCCCTGCACACGGGGAGCAGACGCTATCCCTGCACACGGGGAGCAATGCTGTCCCTGCACACGGGGAGCAACGCTGTCCCTGCACACGGGGAGCAATGCTGTCCCTGCACACGGGGAGCAGACGCTGTCCCTGCACACGGGGAGCAGACGCTATCCCTGCACACGGGGAGCAATGCTGTCCCTGCACACGGGGAGCAATGCTGTCCCTGCACACGGGGAGCAACGCTGTCCCTGCACACGGGGAGCAATGCTGTCCCTGCACACGGGGAGCAATGCTGTCCCTGCACACGGGGAGCAGACGCTGTCCCTGCACACGGGGAGCAATGCTGTCCCTGCACATGGGGAGCAGACGCTGTCCCTGCACACGGGGAGCAATGCTGTCCCTGCACACGGGGAGCAATGCTGTCCCTGCACACGGGGAGCAATGCTGTCCCTGCACACGGGGAGCAATGCTTTCCCTGCATAAGGGGAGCAGACGCTGTCCCTGCACACGGGGAGCAGACGCTGTCCCTGCACACGGGGAGCAATGCTGTCCCTGCACACGGGGAGCAGACGCTGTCCCTGCACACGGGGAGCAATGCTGTCCCTGCACACGGGGAGCAATGCTGTCCCTGCACACGGGGAGCAGACGCTGTCCCTGCACACGGGGAGCAGACGCTGTCCCTGCACACGGGGAGCAGACGCTGTCCCTGCACACGGGGATCAGACGCTGTCCCTGCACACGGGGAGCAATGCTGTCCCTGCACACGGGGAGCAATGCTGTCCCTGCACACGGGGAGCAATGCTGTCCCTGCACACGGGGAGCAGACGCTGTCCCTGCACACGGGGAGCAGACGCTGTCCCTGCACATGGGGAGCAATGCTGTTCCTGCACACGGGGAGCAATGCTGTCCCTGCACACGGGGAGCAATGCTGTCCCTGCACACGGGGAGCAATGCTGTCCCTGCACACGGGGAGCAGACGCTGTCCCTGCACACGGGGAGTAATGCTGTTCCTGCACACGGGGAGCAGACGCTGTCCCTGCACACGGGGAGCAGACGCTGTCCCTGCACACGGGGAGCAATGCTGTCCCTGCACACGGGGAGCAGACGCTGTTCCGCACACGGGGAGCAATGCTGTCCCTGCACACGGGGAGCAATGCTGTCCCTGCACACGGGGAGCAGACGCTGTCCCTGCACACGGGGAGCAGACGCTGTCCCTGCACACGGGGAGCAATGCTGTCCCTGCACACGGGGAGCAATGCTGTCCCTGCACACGGGGAGCAGACGCTGTCCCTGCACACGGGGAGCAGACGCTGTCCCTGCACACGGGGAGCAGACGCTGTCCCTGCACACGGAGATCAGACGCTGTCCCTGCACACGGGGAGCAATGCTGTCCCTGCACACGGGGAGCAATGCTGTCCCTGCACACGGGGAGCAATGCTGTCCCTGCACACGGGGAGCAGACGCTGTCCCTGCACACGGGGAGCAGACGCTGTCCCTGCACATGGGGAGCAATGCTGTTCCTGCACACGGGGAGCAATGCTGTCCCTGCACACGGGGAGCAATGCTGTCCCTGCACACGGGGAGCAATGCTGTCCCTGCACACGGGGAGCAGACGCTGTCCCTGCACACAGGGAGTAATGCTGTTCCTGCACACGGGGAGCAGACGCTGTCCCTGCACACGGGGAGCAGACGCTGTCCCTGCACACGGGGAGCAATGCTGTCCCTGCACACGGGGAGCAGACGCTGTTCCGCACACGGGGAGCAATGCTGTCCCTGCACACGGGGAGCAATGCTGTCCCTGCACACGGGGAGCAGACGCTGTCCCTGCACACGGGGAGCAGACGCTGTCCCTGCACACGGGGAGCAATGCTGTCCCTGCACACGGGGAGCAATGCTGTCCCTGCACACGGGGAGCAGACGCTGTCCCTGCACACGGGGAGCAGACGCTGTCCCTGCACACGGGGAGCAGACGCTGTCCCTGCACACGGGGAGCAATGCTGTCCCTGCACACGGGGAGCAATGCTGTCCCTGCACACGGGGAGCAATGCTGTCCCTGCACACGGGGAGCAGACGCTGTCCCTGCACACGGGGAGCAGACGCTGTCCCTGCACACGGGGAGCAATGCTGTCCCTGCACACGGGGGGAGCAATGCTGTCCCTGCACACGGGGAGCAGACGCTGTTCCGCACACGGGGAGCAATGCTGTCCCTGCACACGGGGAGCAATGCTGTCCCTGCACACGGGGAGCAATGCTGTCCCTGCACACGGGGAGCAGACGCTGTCCCTGCACACGGGGAGCAGACGCTGTCCCTGCACACGGGGAGCAATGCTGTCCCTGCACACGGGGAGCAGACGCTGTCCCTGCACACGGGGAGCAGACGCTGTCCCTGCACACGGGGAGCAGACGCTGTCCCTGCACACGGGGAGCAATGCTGTCCCTGCACACGGGGAGCAGACGCTGTCCCTGCACACGGGGAGCAGACGCTGTCCCTGCACACGGGGAGCAGACGCTGTCCCTGCACACGGGGAGCAGACGCTGTCCCTGCACACGGGGAGCAGACGCTGTCCCTGCACACGGGGAGCAATGCTGTCCCTGCACACGGGGAGCAGACGCTGTCCCTGCACACGGGGAGCAGACGCTGTCCCTGCACACGGGGAGCAGACGCTGTCCCTGCACACGGGGAGCAGACGCTGTCCCTGCACACGGGGAGCAGACGCTGTCCCTGCACACGGGGAGCAGACGCTGTCCTTGCACACGGGGAGCAATGCTGTCCCTGCACACGGGGAGCAGACCGCTGTCCCTGCACACGGGGAGCAATGCTGTCCCTGCACACGGGGAGCAATGCTGTCCCTGCACACGGGGAGTAATGCTGTTCCTGCACACGGGGAGCAGACGCTGTCCCTGCACACGGGGAGCAATGCTGTCCCTTCACACGGGGAGTAATGCTGTCCCTGCACACGGGGAGCAGACGCTGTCCCTGCACACGGGGAGCAATGCTGTCCCTGCACACGGGGAGCAGACGCTGTCCCTGCACACAGGGTGCAGACGCTGTCCCTGCACACGGGGAGCAATGCTGTCCCTGCACACGGGGAGCAATGCTGTCCCTGCACACGGGGAGCAGACGCTGTCCCTGCACACGGGGAGCAGACGCTGTCCCTGCACACGGGGAGCAGACGCTGTCCCTGCACACGGGGAGCAGACGCTGTCCCTGCACACGGGGAGCAGACGCTGTCCCTGCACACGGGGAGCAGACGCTGTCCCTGCACACGGGGAGCAGACGCTGTCCCTGCACACGGGGAGCAGACGCTGTCCCTGCACACGGGGAGCAGACGCTGTCCCTGCACTCGGGGTGCAGACGCTGTCCCTGCACACGGGGAGCAACGCTGTCCCTGCACACGGGGAGCAACGCTGTCCCTGCACACGGGGAGCAACGCTGTCCCTGCACACGGGGAGCAGACGCTGTCCCTGCACACGGGGAGCAGACGCTGTCCCTGCACACGGGGAGCAGACGCTGTCCCTGCACACGGGGAGCAGACGCTGTCCCTGCACACGGGGAGCAATGCTGTCCCTGCACACGGGGAGCAGACGCTGTCCCTGCACACGGGGAGCAGACGCTGTCCCTGCACACGGGGAGCAATGCTGTCCCTGCACACGGGGAGCAACGCTGTCCCTGCACACGGGGAGCAGACGCTGTCCCTGCACACGGGGAGCAGACGCTGTCCCTGCACACGGGGAGCAGACGCTGTCCCTGCACACGGGGAGCAGACGCTGTCCCTGCACACGGGGAGCAGACGCTGTCCCTGCACACGGGGAGCAGACGCTGTCCCTGCACACGGGGAGCAGACGCTGTCCCTGCACACGGGGAGCAGACGCTGTCCCTGCACACGGGGAGCAGACGCTGTCCCTGCACACTGGGAGCAATGCTGTCCCTGCACACGGGGAGCAATGCTGTCCCTGCACACGGGGAGCAACGCTGTCCCTGCACACGGGGAGCAACGCTGTCCCTGCACACGGGGAGCAGACGCTGTCCCTGCACACGGGGAGCAGACGCTGTCCCTGCACACGGGGAGCAGACGCTGTCCCTGCACTCGGGGTGCAGACGCTGTCCCTGCACACGGGGAGCAACGCTGTCCCTGCACACGGGGAGCAACGCTGTCCCTGCACACGGGGAGCAGACGCTGTCCCTGCACACGGGGAGCAGACGCTGTCCCTGCACACGGGGAGCAGACGCTGTCCCTGCACACGGGGAGCAGACGCTGTCCCTGCACACGGGGAGCAGACGCTGTCCCTGCACACGGGGAGCAATGCTGTCCCTGCACACGGGGAGCAGACGCTGTCCCTGCACACGGGGAGCAGACGCTGTCCCTGCACACGGGGAGCAATGCTGTCCCTGCACACGGGGAGCAACGCTGTCCCTGCACACGGGGAGCAGACGCTGTCCCTGCACACGGGGAGCAGACGCTGTCCCTGCACACGGGGAGCAGACGCTGTCCCTGCACACGGGGAGCAATGCTGTCCCTGCACACGGGGAGCAATGCTGTCCCTGCACACGGGGAGCAGACGCTGTCCCTGCACACAGGGAGCAGGAATAACCCCACCAGAAGCCCCTTTGAGGTCGTGCTTCTTAAGGTTTCCCAGATCAAAGTCTAATGGGAATTTTACTTACTATGTAAGTTCTGTGGCTGCATTTCCCCCCACGCCCCCAATTCTGATTCTGTCGCCCTGAGGAGGGGTCCTGCCTGGAGTTTTAAGAACCTGCTCAGGTGTTGCCAGGCTGAAGCGGACGGGAGTGTCATGGTGCATTATCGCCACTAGATGGAGGCACAACCCCAGAGAACGGTCTGACCCAGGAGGCGCTGAGCCGTGAGGCTGCCTGGCCAATCGTGACCGCCAGATGGCGCGGTCTGCCTGCACGGAGCCCGCCTTGGAGTCCCGCGCTCTGAAGGACACTCTCCTTCCCTGCCCAGGGAGTCCCCTGAAGGAAGGAGCCCGGGACCCGGGGAGGCCCAGTCCCAGTTCAGGGTGACGGGCGTCCAGCCCCGACCCGCCAGAGCTCAGCCCACAGGGGTCCTGGTACTGACTCCCAGCGAGAGAGGCGCGCCACGTGGTAGACCGTCCGCACACACCTGCCTCCTTGGTGAACCGGGCAGGGGACACACTTCCATAGGGACCGTGGTGAACTCTTATTAAGTACCTACTGCATGCACACTAGGAACAGTGTTAACAGCTCAGTGAACAGTAACGGATCCCCAGTACAGCCCCGGGGCACGGCTATGAGGAGTTTGGACAAATAAAAAAGCAAAGCCCAGTGAGGTGGAAGTCACCAGGGGCCACCTCCTCACAGGACTGGCCTCCTGGGGCTGACCCAACAGCACCCCGGGGCTCCATGAGGTGACGTCACAGCGGCAAGCCGCGGTGGCACTGGAGCATGCCTGCAGCTAAGGGCTGGGGATGAGAAGGCTCCCTGCAGGTGAGTCTGAGCCAATGCTCAGGGTAGTGGGTTGGTCAAGGGGACGTCTGGGGAACATGGACACGGCCACAGGAAGCCCCTGAGTGGCGGGCAGTGAGGGCAGGGGATGCTTGGCTGCAGGACTCCCATTTCGAAGGCACTGGGGACCCGGGCAGGGCCATAGGCTCCGCCCCTCCCGTGTTGGCAGCCACTCCACAAGGATTTGAGTGACACCATCGCTAGTGGTCCCGGGGGTCGCCATACTGGCTAGGCCTTCCCTGACGTGCCAGGACCCACCTCTGCCTGCAGCCCTGACCTGGGCCCGCCTGTCCCTCCCAACCTGGCCAGGATCTCCAGGCTGTCTCTGAGTCCGTCCAACCCAATCTAGATCAAAGGGAGACTTGCTTGTCCTCCGTCTCCCTGAGGTCCTCTAGGGAAGCAGATGGCTCAGCTGGCCTTCTAGACCTCACTCCTCACTCCTTCTCCTCACTGTTGGGAAGTCCCACCTGGAGTCAACACGACATTTCTCCTGCTGTTGATCACAAATGAATAACTCTACTCTCAGATTCCCCAGAGTCTAATGCTGTCTGTCCCCACCCGACCTCCCCGTGACAGAAGGAGCAGACTGGGATGGAGTCTGCACCTTCACAAAAGAAGCCCCAGAGTTTTGTGTTGGTGCCCAAACGACTCCTGGGCAGCCCAGGCCAGAGCCTGCAGAGCGTCCTCCGCCCTTTCCTTCCACCCTGGGAACTACCCCACCATGTCCACCTGCGGTTACTGGACCTGCCTCCCACCTCCCCACTTTTAGAGGAGAATCATTCACTTATTCCACCGTTTATGGAGCCCACAGATATTTATTGAGCACCTACTGTATGTGAGACTGTTTTAGATACTGGGGACATGGCTGAATTTCCAGTCAGGACAATCAACCAAGAAGTCAATAAGGAAGTAAGAAAGTGGCAAGATCATTGTAAGACAATCGTCACCCCCAGAAAGGAAACAAGACGTGAATCCCGAAGGCAAGAGGTGAGTCTGGGAGGGCTTCCCTGGGAGGCGTGTGTGAGCCGAGACCCCCAAGGCCAGCCCTGCCAGCCCAGGAAGCCCTGGGCGCTGGGTGGGTGGGTGCAGAGGTGGAGGGGACCTGGGGGGTCCCGGGCAGCTCTCTGTCCTGCTGCGCTTGGCTACGGGCTGCAGCCTGACGGGAAGTAGAATGTCCAGGGCTCCAAGCCAGAGGCTGACCCGAAGGTCCTGCCACTGTTGAAAGAGCAGCCCAGCAGCTGCCACCACGGAGGTCACCAGGGCCACCGTCCTACAAAACAGAGTGAGGCCGCGTGGCCAGGCTCAGGGGAGCAGGGTGGGTGTGCAGGAGAGGCGGCTGGGGTCCTCCCCGCAGGGCACTTCTGTCTGTCCCCAGGGGTCGCCACCTGCCCTGGCCCTGGACAGCATGCCCAGGCCTTCCTGTGTCTGGGCCCCGGTGGGTCCGGCCACTGGGGGCCAGTGAGAGGTGAGGGGGGAGGAGGGGAGCACCTTTCCAGCCGCCGCCCCCAGGGCCCCTGCTCCGTGCTCCTCTCCCTCCTTCCTGGTTCCAGTGACTGTCCCCTCCAGGCCTGGGGTGGTGACAGCCTTGTGCTCTTGGTCCTGTTCTTGCATCATCCCTGTCTGTCACCTTGGGCGTTGGAGTGCATCCTTCTGTCACCAAGGTCACTACACGTTATCTGGCGGCCATCTCCTGCCTCCTGGTGGCTGCCACAGGTCCCCACAGGTGGTGGACGTCCTGCTGCTCCTGGGGACAATTCCAGGTTTTATTCTGAGGAAGTCGAAGCAGTGAAAGGCTCTGAGCCGTGACCTTTGGTGCTTCTGGTGGCTGGAGTCGAGGGCCTGGGCCAGGGGCGGGGAGCAGGGGCTCCCAGTGGCCCCGGGAGGGCCTCCCCTCCTGCGGGCCTCGTGTCCTGGTCCACCCACGGGCCTGGGGCCCACCGTGGAGGCAGAACCCGGCGGGCAGTGCCCTGGCTCCACAGCTACCGTTTCTCATGGCGTCAGTCAAGACTCAAGTGACAGAAACTCGATCCAAGCAGCTTAAGCAAAATCAAAACAAAACCCCAAGTTGTAAGGAGGGGACTCACAGATCACACAGTGACAAGCTTGTCTGCTCCTGGCCGAGGGCAGGCAGGAGCCGGGGAGCGTGTCTGTCTGTCTGTCTGTCTGTCTCTCCACTTCCTGGCTCTGCCCTCTTGCATGTGGCTCCGACCTCAGAAAGCCTGGACCCTGCCCATGCAGAGGCCCCCCACAAACCCCAGCCAGGGCCCCGGAACCCATGTCCTCTGGCTCCAGTGAACCCACAGCCCAGCTCGGGATCATCACCGCTGCAGGGGGTTGGCTGCAGTCACCCAGGCCTGGGCGGCACAGCCACTGTGGGGACAGGAGGAGAGAAGCAGGACCCCCACAGACCTGGAGTTGGGGGGAAGGAAGTCCCCCAAAGGAAAATTGAGGGGCAGCTACGGAAAGCTGATGGCCACTCGCTCCCCCAGAGCCCTGTCGTCCTGGGCGAGTGTCCTGCAGGGCTGTTTCTGTCTCTGCAGCAAAACTCCATCCTAGGCCGGGCGCGGTCGCCCATCTGGGATCCCAGCAGCTCGGGAGGCTGAGGCAGGAGGATCTCGAGTTCAAAGTCAGCCTCAGCAAAAGCGAGGCGCTAAACCACTCAGGGAGACCGTCTCTAAATAAAAGACTAAACAGGGCTGGGGGTGTGGCTCAGTGGTGGAGTGCCCCTGAGTTCCACCCCCTCTCCACCCCCAAAAAACCCCAGCGTCATCCTAATGCTGTTGAACCTCGGCACCCAGAGCCGTGCTGTTTAAGGAGTTCCCAGATGGATGGGTGAAGGACCGTGAGGGAGAGTCCTGCCGTAGCCTGAGAAATCCCTACATCCTGTCCTAACCTCACTCACGACGAGGACGGCTGTGACAAAGCACTGAGTCACAGGTGGCTTAGGACAACTGCTGTTATTTTTTGAGGGTTCTACAGTCTGGAAGTCTGCAGGGCCACACGCCCCCGGAAGTCTCTAGAGAAGACCCTCCCTCCCCTCTCCCAGCCTCTGGAGGTCCTCAGCATTCTTTGTCTTACAGGAGAACTGCTCAGATCTCAGGGGTCACCCGGGGTTCTCCCTGTGCGCCTCTGTGCCCGGAATTCCATCCTCTTATAAGAGCACCAGTTACTGCAGTAATGCCACCCGGCATCCAGTACGGTCTCAACATGATCATATCTACAAAGATCCTATTTCCCTAGGAGGACACACACTCGTGGGCGTTAAGACTTGAATATATAGATACACATTGCATTCATATATATTGAACCCAGGGGCCCTTTACCAGAGCTACATCCCCAGCCCTTTTTATTTTTTATTATGAGACAGAGTCTTGCTAAATTGTTCTGGGCCTTGCTAAGTTACTGAGGTTGGCCTCCAACTTGCCTTCCTCCTGCCTCAGCCTCCCAAGTCACTGGGATTACAGGCGTATACCACTGGCTGGGACTTGAACATTATCTTTCTTTGGGATACAATTCTACCTGCCACACAGCCCCTTTTACATCTATACTAGGATTGGCTGAAAGATGCGACTGTAGGAAATGTACCCCCCAAGCTCGGAGGTTTATCAGGTAAGATTTGTTTTTCGCATGTAACTCAGCAGTGGATCTGGCTGCTCTCGTTTTGTGACCCTGCCGCAGGGTTACCAGGCATGGGAAGAGACTCCCAGGGGGCCACAGGGAGTGGGCACCACGTCCAACACCACGTGCATTACCACTTGATCCTGCCCCTGCTCTCACAGGCCACTGGACTCTGTCGCTGCTCTGCTGGGCACCAAGGCCTCTCTACAGGGAGCGGCTTCTGTACTTCTGGCAGCACTAAATGGGCACCAAGCACCTTCGGTGGACACCAGTGCCCTTGGAATGCCCAAACCAGCAAGGCTGGGAATCGATACAGTCAAAGCCAGCTGTCCCCGCCAGAGGAGCCCCAAAGCACAGGTTCCAGGACTTCCAAAGACCATTCAGAACCTCACACCCAGGAGTAATGTAATGAGCAAAACTGAGAAGTGGGTCACGCGCAGAGCAGTAGAGAGTGGTGTGGACTGCGGCAAACCCGACCCCACCTTGTCATAAGAGAGGCCACTGCTCTGCTCCTGCTGACGACTCCCTGTGGAAATTGGCTCCCAGTATTGACAGATTGGGGGGCATTTTAAAAAGAAAAACGGGAATCCTGATTTTTTTTTAACATGAAGTTTTCCAAATTTCAAAATACTATTTGGAGGCGGAGGATGCGGGTCAGTGGCAGAGGGCATGTGCCAAGCCCTGGGTTTAATCCCCAGTCTTTTGGCGGGAAAAAAAGAACCAGATGCGCTGGGGCTGAGCGCACAGGCCACGAGTCTGCAACCCCTGCCTTCGTGAGACAACTTTTTCCATTTTCCCTGCCTGCGCCAGGCTCTCCCGCTTGGCTCTCCGGCTATCCACAGGACATGGACGCAAGCCAAATGGGGCTGAGCTGGAAGCAATCCCCCTCCCCAGCTGACCTCAGACTTGCCGTCCCCACAACCCAGGCTGCTCACTGGCTGCTGCCTCCTGTGGGGCCAGGTCCCTCCCCAGAGGCTCCTTGAAGGTGGACTCTGGCCAGCCAGCAGCCCTGCCTGCCGGGCAAGTCTGTGCTTGTTGGAAGCCCCCTGAGACCCAAGCTGCAGAGGCTGACCCAGAACACCCTCTTCATAGGCAGAGCCCCCTCACCCTTCCGTCCGGTGACCTCCAACTGGTCCCTGCTGACTGACCCCAGTGCCACCCCCCTCTTCCCAGTCTGGTCCTTGTTGAAGCGTTCCAGCCAGATCTCCTCTCTTTCAGATAGAGGGACAGTCCTTCTCTGTACCTCTTGCTGAAGACACCTCCCCCAGTCCCACGCAGCACCCCTCCCCTTAGCAATTCAGGTGCCAGCTCAGGGGCTGCTTCCTCCGGGAAGCCTTCCCTGACTGTCTTGACTAGTTTAGGGGCTGAGGTCAGGCACCCCGCAGCCTGCTGGGGTCCCACACAGTTGTCACCTACTGAATTGTCTTTCCCTGAGAGAGGGAGAGGACATATGTTGGGAGACTCTGGGTGTAGGCTCCTCTAGGTCTATGTAGCCTCTACCACTAGGATTGAGGCCAAGCCAGCACTTACATGTTGGGGGGATGAAAAAATGGGGGGGGTAGGCAGGGAGGGAGAGAGAGAAGGAGGCTAGCTAGACTTCCCACCTGGATCCCCTCTCTTTCCCTCTCACCTCTGCCTCCCTCTCTAAACATCTGAAATCTCTAAACATCTGCTCATCATTCAATGCCCCTGGTCATCTGACCGCTCCATCCCATCCCTGCCCACAGGGGCCTGCAGGGCGTCCTGACCCCCGGGCTTCCCTCCAGTCCTCCCCAGCCTTGCTGCCCTTCCACCTCAGGACACGGAGGGCCCAGAGCCATCCCGCCAGATGTTTATGGGCAGGGGTCCTCAGCTGTGCTCTGGAGCTGTACGGTGGGGAGGTCGCCCTGGTAGCCAGGTCCTAGACCTGGGGCAACCGGAGGCTGGAAACAAGAGAAAGCCCAGGGAGTGGGGGCGGGGCGGAGGGGCGGGCCCGGCGCGCCCCCTCCCCCAGCCGCGCCGCCAGAGCCCTCCCAGCCCGGCCGGCCACATCTGGCCGCTGCCCTCCCTTGTTTCCGCTGCAATCCAGACTTCCCTCCGGCGGCGGCTGGAGGCTGAGCCTCTGGGGCTTTAAACATACAAAAGGGAGGCCACCGGGACCTGCGAGACCAGGGGCCGCGGCGCGGGCTGAGGGCGCGGGCACCGGACCATGAGAGGCTGAGCCACGCGACGCCCAGGCGACCCAGCCAGGAGCCCCCTGCACGCGGGACTGCGCTGCAGCTGCCAGCTCCAGCCCCGCGGCGACGCGGCCACACGCACCGAGCCAGCGACCCCCGGCGACGCGTGGGGCCCGGGAGCTGAAGGATGCCGGCGCGAGGGGCCTGGGTCGCGCTCGCCCGCCCGCTGCGTGCGCTCTGCGTCCTGGGCTGCCTGCTGGGCCGCGCCGCCGCCGCGCCGTCCCCCATCATCAAGTTCCCGGGCGATGTCGCCCCCAAGACGGACAAAGAGTTGGCGGTGGTGAGTCGCTGCGCTGGCCTCAGGAGCCAAGTTTAGACCAACTTCGGAAGTGAAGGATGGGGGTCCCCCGCGGGGGTCACGGGCGCGGGGGAGGGTCCCAGAAGCAGCTGGGGGGGGGGGGTCCTCGGCGAGCTGAGGGAGGGCTGGGCTTTGTAAACAGTGCGGAGCTTTGTGAGTGGACACAGCCCGGAGCAGCAACTTGGCAACCTTCAGGACACATGGGGGCGTGGGGGGGGGGCATAAGGACAACATCCAGGCGGAGGGTCAGGGGGAGACGGGTGGGTGCTTTGACAGAGGTTTGGAAAGGGCTCTTTTTGCAAATAAGGAGTGCTTGGGTGTCTGGGGGGTGGGTAGGGGCAGGCCTCCTACACCTCCCTTGGACCCTCTGGGGAGCCGGCATCAGAACCTTGGCAGGCATCTTGGTAGGCCTTTGGCAAACAGCCTATGAGGTCCCTTTTGCAAACGGGGGACTTTGGAAAGGTGGTGCTTTGGCGGATCATTTGCATGAACAAAAGTCCACAGGAGGATGACCAGAATGGGGCTTGGAAAACTCCTGGGAACTTGGGCACACTTCTGGAGAGGGATCTTTGGTCCCCGCTCGGCTCCAGGGGACCCCTAGGCACATAACTGGGGCAGGAGGGAAACCGGGCACATCTTTTTCCCCTGGCTACTGGGCAAGTTGGCCAGAAAGGTCAACGGGTGAGCCACGGAAAGTTTCCTCGAACTTCTCCAAGGGTCAGGAGACCGATGGCGAGGACCCGGCGAGGACCCGGCGGCCCGGGCGGGCGGGGTGGGGGGAGGGAGTGGCAGGCGCGGGTGAGCCCGGCGCGTGGGGCGGGGGCGGACTGAGCCCTGCCGGGGTCGGAGAGCGGCCAGGAGCCTCCCTCCTGGAGGAGCTCCCGAGCTGCGGCTCAGATGTTGTTTTGCGAGCGCGCGCTCTTGGCTCGCTGAGCATCCTGGCCTCCGCGTTGCATAAGCCGCGGGCCAGGCGGCAGAAAGCATCTCCCCTGGCCCTGAAAGCACCGCGGGCCGTGGCCCACTCAGGGACCACCGGACATCTGTCTCCCGGTTGCCTCTGTCACCCTCGAAATCCCTTACCCTCCAGGCAGCCCCTGCCCCAGTCTGTGCAGAACAGGAACCCACTGCCCTCTGCCCACTCCAAGCACCACCCCTGCCCCCCAACACACACCGTCTGTCCCCTGGGTGGGTGCAGTGGGAGATCTTAAATGTTTAGAGGTCTACTTTTTTCAGGTTGGCATAGTGATGTGCCCTTTGGTTGGCCTGAGTGGGACTGTGGACCATGACAGTGGTCTCTGAGTTCATACCTTCCATGTCAAGTAGAGGTCTGGATTGCCCAGAGCAGTGCTTCAGAAGAGGGGCTCTGGGCTTAGACTCCCTGCCTCAAGTCAAGGAGTACATTAACCAACTGCCCTGATAATCAGTTTTTCTTTTTGGGGGGAGGGGGTGGTACTGGGAATTGAACTCAGGGGCACTCGACCACTGAGCCCCATCCCCAGCCCTGTTTTGTGTTTTATTTAGAGACAGGGTTTCACTGAGTTGCTTAGTGCCTCCCTTTTGCTGAGGCTGGCTTTGAACTGGAGATCCTCCTGCCTCTGCCTGCCCAGTGGCTGGGATTACAGGCGTGCACCTCTGGGCCAGGCTGGCCTCATAATCTCAAGCAGCTGATTTAACTTCTAGAGTCTCAGTTTCTTCACCTGCAAACCAAGGGTAATAATGGTACCCATCTTGGGGTGAAAAGAGAAGTCATGGTGTAGACACTTAGTGTTGACACTTCTAAGGGTACCTGGCACTTGGTGAACACTCAGTAAGCAGCAACCCCTACTGCTCTTCTATGGTGATTGTTGTTAGACTCTCTTTACCCCTTTCCTAACTACCCACAATGAGGTTAGGGCCACTGTTGTAAGATCTCCTGGCTCCTTTCACCTCTCCAACATGGACCTTAGCACTTACTCAATTTCACACTTACTTGTGTGTGATCCATCAGCCCCCCTCCCCTACCTTGCACTGGGATTTGAACTTTAGAGACCAGAAATGCCTGTCTTGTTTATCGGCTTGTCCCCAGCAGTAGTTGAGGAGTGGCAAATGATAGACACCCTCATGCATTCATCTGATAAATGAATCGGCTGGTCCCTGAACCTCTACAGGGGGACTGCTTGGTTTGGGGTTTCCTTTGGCAAGAGCCACTGAAGAAGAGGACCACTTTGTTTTTGAAAATGTCAGATCCAGGATTTGAAGCCAGGTTCTGTCTGCTGCTGGAGCTCAAACTCATAACCCTTGAAGCTCTTGGTGAAGAAAAGGGAGGAGAACAATCCCTAAGTCACCAGCTGTAGGTGGCTAGCTGAGATGACAGGGATAAAGGACAGGTGCTGGAAGGTTTTGCTCCACTGTGAGCTCTGGAGTCAGATGGCTTGGTCCTGAATCCAGATCTGCCATTTTTGAGCTGTGTGATTGTAGCAACTTTCTCCTCTGTGCTTCATTTTTTCCCTCTTTATGCTGAGGATAATAATATCTGCAATTCCCGTGAGCAGTGAATGTGTCGATGTTTAATGACTTCAATGCTAGAGCACATAGAAGCTCCCTGCACAGTAGTGGGGCTGTGCTTTCTACAGCTGTTATGTCACTCAGCAAGTGAGTGACAGCTCTGGTTCAGCGCTGGAGGCGGGTCCCTGGAGCGTGATTTGGTCAGTGATACCTACCTGACTGTGGCTCCTTCTCCCCCGACTCTTCATTTCCTCCAGCAATACCTGAACACCTTCTACGGCTGCCCTAAGGAGAGTTGCAACCTGTTTGTGCTGAAAGACACCTTGAAGAAGATGCAGAAGTTCTTCGGGCTGCCCCAGACAGGCGAGCTGGACCAGAGCACCATAGAGACCATGCGGAAGCCGCGGTGTGGCAACCCCGACGTGGCCAACTACAACTTCTTCCCCCGGAAGCCCAAGTGGGACAAGAACCAGATCACCTACAGGTGCCAGGGCAGGGCTGGGGGAGGCAGGGCCATGGGGCTGAGGGACACAGGGTGTCCTTGGGCCTGGCTTTCTCTGCTCAGGGGACCCACGAGGTCTCTTTAGTCAGGACTGACCATCTCAGGGGGGTTGCATGCAAGGCTCTTGGTAAATGGAGTCAGACAGACCTGGACTCAGATCACACACTCACTAACCAGGGGGTGTTGGGCTTTTTTTTTTTTGGGGGGGGGGATACCGGGGATTGAACTCAGGGGCACTCGACCACTGAGCCCCATCCCTAGCCCTATTTTGTATTGTATTTAGAGACAGGGTCTCACCGCGTTGCTTAGTGCCTTGCTTTTGCTGAGGCTGGCTTTGAACTCACCATCCTCCTGCCTCAGCCTCCCAAGCCACTGGGATTACAGGCGTGCACCACTGCACCTGGCTGGGCTTCTTAATTTTGGGGGCTCCAAATGTTGGTTTTCTACTCCATAAAATGGGGCATTAAAAACTCTTCCTCATAGGGTTAATTGTGGGACTAAGCTAGATGGAGTATGAATAAAGGTCTTCCAGAGTCTGACGTGTGGCAAGAGTGTAATAAGTATTAGTTGTTACTCTTATTGGAGGGACCTTGGGGTAGGAAGGCAGTATTCCAGTGTGGGCTGTGGTGCCAGATTGCTTCATCCCAAAGGAAAGGAATAAAGCACAGAGAAGTTAGGAAACTTGCCTAAAATCACACAGCTCAGAGGGAAGCCTCTGTGCTCATGCATGCACTTGCATGCTCACAGACACACACCTGCCCACGAGCACACTTCACACTTGCACACCCTCGCACACAAGCACACTTCACACACGCACACCCTCGCACACACGCCTGAGTGCTCACCTGCCCGTCCACCCCTCCAGGATCATTGGCTACACTCCTGATCTGGACCCAGAGACAGTGGACGATGCCTTCGCACGCGCCTTCCAGGTCTGGAGCTCCGTGACCCCGCTCCGGTTTTCTCGCATTCATGACGGAGAGGCTGACATCATGATCAACTTCGGCCGCTGGGGTAGGCAGAAGAGGGGCTGGCGGGGGCTGGGGGGTGGGTAGAGACCAGGGGGCTGCATGGACATCAGAGAGACTGGGGATCCTGGGTGACTCAGGTCGCAGTAGCAGGAGTAGACACGGGGATGGTCCAGCGGGGGCAGCACAGCACAGGCAGACACCAGAGCCCCGTGGCCGGGAGCTCAGGGGACGGACGCGCTGGAGCCAGGGAAGCCCTGAGTGGCTACTCTGTTGAGCAAAGGGCAGCTCTGAGTGCGCGTGGCTATTTAAATTGAAACTACTAAAGACATTTTTTTTTAAATGAAAATTCAGTTTCTTGGCCACACAGGTCCCATTTCAAGTGTTCAGGGTCCCCATGAGGCTAGTGGCTATCCTGGCCGATGGCCCTGTAAGGAGCTGTAGTTAGAAGGTCAGACACTGGAGCAGTGTAGACATGGGAGTTAGCAGTTGGAAGCTGGGGTCAAGGCCACCGCTGGGCTGGTGGTGTGGGCACTGGCGGTACATAGACTTGAAGGTGGGTGGTGTGGCAATGGGTCCAGGGGACAGGCACAAAATCAGTGTAGACGTGCTAGGAGGGCTAGACCTCAGTAGCAAAGCAGGCCCGGGGGTGAGTGCAGTGAATGTGGGTGACAATGTGACATGAAGGAAGGGACACCATGAAGAGGGCAGTGTGGGCAGGTAGACCCTGGGGACAGCGAGAGTCAGTGGCGAGGACATGGGTGTGGCTTTGTAGGCCTGTGGGTGGGTGCGGCGTCCCTGGGTAGGCACAGTCAGCGAAGGCAGGTGGTGCCCGGAAGGGGGTCGTGTGGACCGGACGATGGTGAGAGGCCACAGAAGCTCCGTTCACGCCCTGTGCTCACCATCCCTGGGTCACCCCGGTGGGTCAGGGGCTGGGACAGATGGCAGATGGTGCAGGAGTGCAGACGGGGTAGGGACGGCCCCCGGGTCCACGGGGTAAGCAGAAGCTGAGGCCCGTGTGTTCCAGAGCATGGCGACGGCTACCCCTTCGACGGCAAGGACGGGCTCCTGGCTCACGCCTTCGCCCCGGGCACGGGGGTCGGGGGAGACTCCCACTTTGACGATGATGAGCTGTGGACCCTGGGAGAAGGGCAAGGTAAGATGGTGGCCCTCGGCCTGCCCCAGGCCTCCTCGCCAGTCCCCTGCAGCTTCCTGTCACCTGGCAACAGGACCATGGCTTCCCTAGCAACCTGGGGCTTCCCCTCTGCTTCCGTGGGACCAGGCGGATGGAAGGGAAGGGAAGTCACAGCCCCGGTGACTCGGAAGCCTGGTGTCCAAAGAAAGCCAGGAGGTTGAACCCCCCACCCTGCCCCGTGTCGCCCCAGTGGTCCGCGTCAAGTACGGGAACGCCGACGGGGAGTACTGCAAGTTCCCCTTCCTCTTCAACGGCCGCGAGTACACCAGCTGCACGGACGCGGGCCGCAGCGACGGCTTCCTCTGGTGCTCCACCACCTACAACTTTGAGAAGGACGGCAAGTACGGCTTCTGCCCCCATGAAGGTGAGCAGCCCCTCTCCACCGCAGGCCCCAGCCTTGGGGGCTCCCTGCTACAGCCCCATCTCCAGACCCCACAGGTCGGTCAACCAGGGTCCCCCCAGGACCCCAGCCCAGGCCGTCCCGACTTGAGCCGTTGCTGTGTCTCTCTCACCTGCGTCATCATAGCCTGGTGTCCCGTGATGATGGGGACACATTCTAAGAGGTGCATTGGTGGGCGGTTCCACTGTTGTGTGAAATCGTACCTACCCGTGCTAGGATGGCGACGATGTCACTAGGAGCTGTGGCCCCATGGACCACTGTCGTATATGGGATCTGTGGTCGGCTGAGACATCAGGTGGCTTGAGAAACCGGGTTTCCTTCCCAGTTTGGTTCGATCAGTGCAGGTGTTTCAAGGCCACGGTTGGCATCACTGTTTGTGAAGTGGCTGGTTTAGTGTGTTGATTATTCTTTCTAACATACGTGAGAACAAAGTTAGAGCCACTAAAGTGGCCAGGGGTTCTCTGTGGGACCATTTCTACACTCCAGTCAGGTGGAAAGAGGCTTGGAGCCGGGTGGAAAGTCTCGCTGAAGGATGGGAGGCAGGTCTCAGACCAAGCTGGAACCTGACATGGCTGGGGACTCAACCCTGGGACTATCGGCCACTGTTCCTGCACAGGTCCCGCTGACAGAGCTGCGGGGTGTGTGTGTGTGGGCGTGCGCTCTCGCATGCAGGCTAGCAGTCCCGCTGTCTGGCTCTTGTGGACTCTGTCCTGTTGTCCAGCTGATATCTCTGTTTTGGCGAAGACATCAAGCTTGACTTGATATTTTTGGGTGTGTTTTTGTCAGCATTTGAAATAACATTTTCAAAGATCTTTGAAGCCATCGAGAAGGAACGGGATCAAAAAAAAGGGTAACGATATTGACTCAATCCTTTCTAAAACCATCCTTGACACACCTTACAATCATAAAATTATAAAAAAGTCTATAGTCTTCCATATTGGATCGAGTCAGCATGCTCCATGATTCTCCTGATCAAAAACCCAGAAGATTTGGGGAAAATGGGAGAAAAATCTGAAAATGTGTCTAAATGCTACCTTCTTCTCCATCTGATAAAGCATCTTCAGTTCCTATAAAGTCTCTACATCATTTGGGGCTATAATTGTACATGTCCATGTCCATGACGAGTGTCTCTGTCCCCATTGTGACTTAACACCAGACAGCGTCCATCTTGACAGAAGAAGCAAATAGCTTGCGAGTTGTCTTCCTGTTTACACTTTATTACCAAAGCTAAGTGCTGCGTTAAGTAGGCGTTCAAGCCATCGACCATAACAAGCCAGACATTGTTAAAGAAGACATTTTCTGTACCTTGTATTTCCCGGGGGGACATGCAGGTGACACTAACCTTCCCTGAGTCGGCTGTTCTAATTGGAACAGGGGGCCCCCAGAAGAGGAGGTGAAGCCGCTGTATTTCATAATTTGGGGAGGGTTTCCCCTGCCTTGGACACGAGCGGTCGACTTGGTCTGTGGCCAGGTGTGGGCCTGCACCACGTGCCTGTTTGGGGTTCCTGTTACTCAGACCCTCCTGACTGCTGACTCAGTGTCTGCTTCCCGCCCCCCTCACTGGGAACTGGACCCAGGAGGGAGGATCTGAGCAGAGACAAGGGCTTTCTGGGTGGCAGAGGCCCGGGGCTGGACCTAGTTGAATTAACACTTCACCTTTCCCCATCTGAGGTCACCAGTTTCTGGACTCTGTGTGTTTCTCTTCCTGAGGTGCCATGGTTTCTGGCATGATGGGACAGTGTCTCCTGTTCAGGGGAGAGTGGAACAGAGAGGAGAGGGTCCTGGGTCCCGTGGTGGGAGGAGGGCTGGGCTCCTTCCTGGCCATGCTGGAGTTAACTGGGACTGGTGAGGTCACCGCTGGCTCCATTGTGCACAGATGGTCCTTGTTACGCACTTGTGGTTTTGCTAGTTGGCAATTCCAGAGACACACCATTTTGTAGCTTTGGGACAGAGGAGGGGACGGGGGAGTAGGAGAAGAACCTAAGAGAGAGAGAGAAAGAGAGAGAGAGAGAGAGGTCACATCGTGGGTCCCACCTTCTTCCCCAGCTCTCCAGCATGGCTGCCCTGGGGAGGCCAGAGCGGGAGCCTGGAGAGTGTATTGAAAAGTTCCCAAGGGCAGAGCCTCCTCCTGTCCCCTCCTCTCCCTCCTGCAGGGACCACAGAGGGACTGTCCAGGAGAGGGCCTCTGATTGACAGGAGGTGAAGCCACATAGGGTCACCCGTGCATGTGATGGTGTGTGAGAGGAGTGGAGATGATGTGCTGGTAGTTGTCAGTTACAGTCTCCATCCGTGTCCTTATTCCTGTGACCAGAAACACTTCTGGAACCCGGTGTTCTCTGAGCCTCAGTGTCCCTGTCTGTCAGATGGAGAGACTCATGGGGACATGCCCACCATGGATGGCATATTTAGCAGTCCACATGGAGTGGGTGTTGACCAGGCAGAATGGATGGTGACTTAGGACTGGGGAAGGGTTCTGGAGGTCCTGCTGAGTGCCATGTGTTTCCTGGCTGGTGTCCACAAGGTCCCAGGGCAGGGACGAGGTGGGCCAGGGGGCCAGGGGTCCTCTCTCCAGGAGCTTGGAGAAGCAGCTCCTTACCCATCAGCAGAGGATATGTTTGAATTTTAACCACACAGCAACTTCGCTGGTGTGACCTGGCAGGTGGCAGCCAGCCGGCTAGTGCCCGGGCAGAGAACTCTCTCTCAGTCACCCTCTCTCCTCCACTCGCAGCCCTGTTCACCATGGGTGGCAACGCCGATGGACAGCCCTGCAAGTTCCCCTTCCGCTTCCAGGGCACCTCCTACAACAGCTGCACCACCGAGGGCCGCACGGACGGCTACCGCTGGTGTGGCACCACCGAGGACTACGACCGCGACAAGAAGTATGGCTTCTGCCCTGAGACCGGTGGGTGTTCCCGCCTCCCCTGTCCACAGGGCCCAGCACCCTGCTGTCTCTCAGAAACCTGCCTGACCACCCCAACCTCCTCCCCAGGGTGGGTGCCAGCCACCTTGGTGGCTCTGATGCAGAAGTCAGAGCCCACGTGAGGCATTCACGCAGTCCAGCAGAATTGGTGTCACCCCAATGTCACCTCAGTTCAGCCAAATTGGTGACACCAGCTGTCACGTTGGGTGTTTCTTTCTGCCTCTGTCCGCCCGGCCCCTCCTGGCCTGCTTCCCCTCAGTCTCTCTGTCTCCATGTCCCTCTCTCCATCCCGCCCTCCTCCAGCCTCTTTCAGCAAGCCACCCTCAGGCCCTGACTCGGAGATTGGTTCCTGCGGGACCCTGCTGGTGAGGTCTGGTGGGGTCGCTCTCTAGTTGAGTGTGTTGGGACCCTGAGCCCTGCCCCACCTCCTGGTGTCTTGCCCCTGGGTTCACAGCCCCAGGAAGCTAGTGCCAGCTCCAGGATCTGGCAGTACCTGCCCTGGCCAAGCTCTTAATCTCTCCAAGTTTCAGTTTCCCCGGGCCTGGGTCCCCTAGGGGGCAGCACATGGTCCTCTGGCAGAGGGGTGATTGGCAGAGAGGGTGATTGGCGCAGGGATTGGGGAGTGCTTGCTGCCACGCCTGGGGTGTCTCAGCGTGGTCTGTGGACATCAGCATCATGCTGTCCTCCCCTGGTGACCTTGACCCATGCACCTTGCCCATAGCCATGTCCACTGTTGGAGGGAATTCAGAAGGGGCCCCCTGTGTCTTCCCCTTCACCTTCCTGGGCAACAAGCACGAGAGCTGCACCAGCGCCGGCCGCAGTGACGGAAAGATGTGGTGTGCGACCTCGGCCAACTACGACGATGACCGCAAGTGGGGTTTCTGCCCCGACCAAGGTAGGAGGCCCTTCACTGGGCAGATGGACATTCTCTCCACACCTCCAGCATCGACACTGCCCCCGGACACCCACCTGCCCCCGTCAGGGACACATACCCCAGGCCTGCACCTAGAGCAGAGACCCTGCCCAGCCCCTCAGGTGGACAGACGCAGCCTCCAGACAGTACCCCTCGCACCCCCGAGCTGGCCTCGGTTCCAGACCTTGCCTGCCACCTCGGCCACACCTCCAGGGCTGAGGCTACCACAGCATGTGGAGTCCCAGAGGGCGATTCTCCCTGGACACCTCCCCACTCTGACTTGAGAGCCTCAAGGAGCTGGGCAGGCAGCAGACCGTAGGGCAAAGGAGACCCTCCCTGAGCCGCCAGACCATCCTGACCCATCAGCTGTCCTCTGCCAGGTTGTGAGTGGTGGTCCCCATCTGTGCTGGGGACACAGCCAGCTGGGATAACCCCACCCCCCAGGCCTCAGGCTGGGGTGAGAGAGCCACCAGGAACAGCCATGGCCTCCCCGAGGAACAGTGTGCTTGGGTCCTGTGTCCACTCTAGGCTACAGGGCCTACGATGACCAGTGAGAGGGCTGGCCCAGGGCCTGCTGGGTTCGGTCAGCGTGTCTGTTTCCTCACAATGAGAGGGAGCTTGGCGAGGGCCACAGGCTGGCCCAAACCATTTTCTTACCCTGCCGATGGCCTGGCAAGGACACGGCTGGATTCACCTGCTGTGCACCTGAGGGTGGGCTTCTCCGTTGCCTGGACCGTGACTTTGAATTTTTTTCCTTGGGCTGCCACAACAAAGTGGCTATACCACTTCGACCCACATAAGTGGATTTTTTCATGCTCCTGGAAGGCTAGAAGTCTAAACCCAGGGTGCCCGTAGGGCCCCCAGGGCTGCCCCTCTCCACTCTCTGCTCCCTCATCACGTGGCCTTCTCCCCTCTGCTCCGTGCCGTCTCCGTCTCTCTTCTTGTCGTGGCATGGGCCCTACTGCAGCAAGGGCCACTCCACTCCGGTGTCTGGTCACCTTAATATTGTGTGACCTGATTTGCAAAGACCTCATTTCTAAATAAGGTCGCTTTCACATGTTCCCAGGGTTAAGACCTGAACGTATCTTTTGGGGGGCGGGGGATCAGTGAACGCACCCTGGGGCGTGTCTGCTGAGCCTGGCCAGGTGGAAATGGCGCTCGCCGCTCTCCCTGGGGCAGGAGTCGGAGAGCCACGGGCTGGCCCGGCAGCCCCCCCTCCTACCTCTCTGGAGACAGGAGTTTAGGAGCAGGTTTTGTTCCTTCTCTTTAAAGAGACACAAAGAGACGGGAAGCACAATTTTTAACACATGGGACTTTGAACTTTAGCAAAGGGGATTTGCAGGTGCTTTAAGCTTCCCTTCTGTATGACACTGCAGCCCCCTCTGGAGCGGGCCATGGGGACTTTGGCTGACCCTACTAAAAAGCAAGAGGCCTTCTGAGGACATGAGAAGTCAGTAGTGCAGCTTCCAGGGCTCCCCGCCCCGCCCTGAGGCTGTCCGCCCCAGTCCCCCTGGCTGGGCCATCTCACTGGAGTCTCATCTTTCCTTGTCCCTCTCTGCCTGCCTCGGCCCTCAGGGTACAGCCTGTTCCTGGTGGCAGCTCACGAGTTCGGCCACGCCATGGGGCTGGAGCACTCACAGGACCCCGGGGCCCTGATGGCCCCCATTTACACCTACACCAAGAACTTCCGCCTGTCGCAGGACGACATCAGGGGCATTCAGGAGCTCTACGGTGACTCAGCTTGGGGGCGGGGGGACCTGGGGGGTCGTGGGACCTGGGGGGGCCCAGGGTGTGAGGGGCAGGAGGGCCCATCTGGCCAGGACTGCTGGTGACAAGGGCTGGAGGCGGGAGTGGTGGGGACCTGGTCCTGGCGTGGGTCAGAGCAGTGCTTCCCGGTGGCGCCTCGGACTCCCGCTTTCCAGGGCTTTCCAGGCTCTGTGTGAGTAACTGTGACCTGAGAACGGTAGACTTTCAGGCCCCAGGTCACCCTGTGGTTTAAGCCACCCAGGGGGGTTTAGAATCCAGGAGGGTTGGTTGGCCACAAGTTGGAGTCTCCTGTTGTGTGGCGAGACCTTCATGAGATAGGAGTGGAAGTTTCTAGCCTTCTTAATATGATTTTATTTAATAGAAGTATGACCACAAGTCCCTGATATCAATGATTCATTTTTTTTGTTATCTGCTCACAGTAAATTTAACTAGAGTTTAAAAAGTCACTGCATTTCTTCACAAAAAGAAATTAAATATGTAGTGGTCCTTGGTGCACACCGGGAATCCCAGTGTCTGGGGAGGCTGAGGCAGGAGGGTCTTGAGTTCAAAGCCAGCCTCAGCAACTTAGTGAGGCGATAAGCAACTCAGTGAGACCCTGTCTCTAAATAAAATATAAAAAGGGGCTGGGGGTGTGGCTCAGTGGATAAGCACTCCTGAGTTTAATCACCGGTACTGGGGAGGAAAAAAAATATATACATATATATATGGATACAGATATAGATATATAGATATGTATGTATATGTATATAAAATTTGAACCAGGCCACAATTGTGCAGTGGTGTTTGGGGAAAAGCCTGGGGAACATCCAATTGGAGAAGAACCCAAGATCTGGACCTAGAGGTGCCGGGTCCAGAGCTGCCCCTGTCTTTGACCAGCTGCAGGAGATCTAGCAAGTCTTTACCTCTCTGGACTCAGTGTCCTCCAATGTGGCTGCTTATCGTGAGAGTAAAGGCATTGCCCTTGAGGAAGTGGCCACACCCCTGCTGCTGGACACCCAAGCAGCCCCCTGACTGCCCTGACTCTTGGCGCCATAAGAACCTGAGCCTTAGGTTTGAATTCCGGCCCCCATGTCTCGACCTTCCTGGGCCCCCGTTCCCCCATCTGTGAGCTGGGAATAGTGATGACCCCCACCTGGGGATGCAGCGAGAGCCCACTCAGGTGACATGAAGGAAGAGCACCGACAGTGTGTGTGAGCTTTGTTTCTTTCCACTCCCCTCTCCGTCCTGGGCAAACCCTAGACCAGAGGACATTTCTTTCTGAGCCTTAGCCAGATGCGTGGGCAGCCTTAGGGTCCAGCCTGCGGGGGACAACCCTTGGAGCCGGGGAGAATCTAAATTCAGCTGTCCCTCCCACCCCTAGGGGTCTCCCCTGACACTGACATCGACACTGGCACCGGCCCCACCCCTACACTGGGACCTGTCACTCCTGAGATCTGCAAACAGGACATTGTCTTTGATGGCATCGCTCAGATCCGTGGTGAGATCTTCTTCTTCAAGGACCGGTGAGTGTAGGAGCTCGCGTCTCGTCCCTCTTGCCCTCTGTCCTCTGCCCCTTTCCTTTATTCTTGTGTCCCCGTCCTTTCCTGAGGACCCCCCTGGGGGCCCCAGGACGACCAGTCTTCGCCTTGTGTCACAACACGCACGTCTGTAGCTGGCACCCTCAGCTCTGTGGGTGTCCTGGGTGTCTAGGCTTCCAGGGGCAGTGGGGGGTCAGGTAGACTCTGTATGTCACTCGTTCTTCTGGGGTCAGTGGCTACTCGTGGCAGATGACAGGATGCAAGAGGCCAAATCCCACCACACAAGGACATTGAAAGCTTCCATTTACATCATGTCTGAGACTATTTCACTGATGCAAATCCCGTGGCCACACCCAACGTCTGTTCTAAAGGATGGGTGGCAAAGCTGCATGGATGGCCGTGTATGGGGTCATCCCAAAGTGAAATGGAGGGGAGAACTGAGATCAAGCCAGGCTACCATTGGCCTCCTTGAATGGCCTTGCTCTCCAATGGCCTAATTGCTCTGGGTGTGGCAGGGAGGGACCAGATCCCTCATGCTATGCGTAAAGCCCCCCCCCCCCCACTTAACTAAGGTCTGAGCATCGCCCTAATGCCCTCCACTCCTGGATAATGGCTAGCAGTGTCTAGGTCCTCACTAGAGGGTCCATCGATCTCTCCATCATCCGCCCACCCACCCGTACTCACCTGCACTCATCCATCTATGCATTCACCCACTCATCCAGCCAGCCACCCACCCCTCATCCCCTCTCCTTCTGCCCATGGATCGCTCTATCTATTCACCCATTCGTAGGGTGTAGCGATGGGGAAGACGAACTCTGGCATTAGAACACTAGACTCCCCACATGCCGGCTGCCTAATCATAGCAACTTAATTAAGTACCTTCTTTTGTACCTCAGTTTCTTCATCTATAAAATGATGCTAGTATTCCAACATATCTCACAGGGATCCGGTGGGCTTAGTGCTTAGAACAATGCCTGACATGGAGTGAGTGTCTTCAGTCACATTAACTATTACTACTGACCACTAATTACTCGGCATCTGTTATGCCAGTTGCTTTGGAGGCTTTGGTAGCTGGAGGGCGGGGAAGGACTGCACTGGGGACAGAGGCCCTGCTCCATGTCTAGATGAGTGCTCTTAAAAGGAGGTTCATAGGCCTCCTGTACCAGAGTCACCTGGGGCATGAGTGCTAAATGTGTGGGTGTCTGAAATCGTGCCAAACCCACACCGTGGATTACTCCTCAGAAATTAAAAGAAATTAATTGAAATTAAATTAAAAGAAATGAGAAAGAATCTATTAACGAGAGGTGATGTCCACTACAGTGTGGATGAATCTCAAAATGATTATCCTGAGTGAAAAAAGCTAGGCAAGAAGAGATGCTGTAGTCAGGTGCTGTGGTGCACACCTGTAATCCCAGCGGTTCGGGAGGCCGAGGCAGGAGAATCTCGAGTTCAAAGCCAGCCTCAGCAAAAACGAGGTGCTAAGGAACTCAGTGAGACCCTGTCTCTAAATAAAAGACAAAATAGGGCTGGGAATGTGGCTCAGTGGTCGAGTGCCCCTGAGTTCAATACCCAGTAACCGCCACCCCCCACAAAAAAAAGAGTACATGCTATATAACTCATTTATGTAGAATTCTAGAAAATGCAAACTAACCTGCAGTGACAGAAGGCAGATCAGAGGTCAACTGTGGAAAGATGCGAGGATAAGTGGGCACAAGGTGATCAATACATTTCTACTTCTGATTATGGTGATGGCCTCCCAAGGTAAACATAATTCTAAACTTATCAAATTCTGTGCTTTAAATGTATGCAATTTATTGAACGACCATTATGCATCCACAAAACTGTTTTTTAAAAAGGTGGGCTTCTGCCCCCAGCCCTTTGGCTGCACCCTCTGAAGGCAGGCCCCCCTGGAATCTGCATGGTAGCAAAGTCCTGCAATAGTTCTGATGCACATTAAAACCTGTGCCTCACCAGTCTGGTTTGGGAAACAGGCATAAAAAACTGATAGTCACATGGCACAGAATGAAAGGAACGAGACTGCAGAGGCATTGGCAAAGTGCTTTTGTGGACAACCTAGGAAGCTTCACAGGGGAGCCAGCCTTTGAACAGGCGTTAAAAGGAAGTAGGATTCTGATGGGTGGCGATGGGGTGACCGGTTGGTTATTGCAAGAGACAGGGAAAATTGCAAAGCCTCTCCATGGACATGTGAAAGCTCCTGACTTACCCAGGGAGGAACAGGGAGCGTGAACTTGTGAAGAGCCTCCTCTGCTCCAGGCACAGGGCCAGGTGCCAGGGTGCAGATGCCCTCCCTCCCTGCCTCCCCAGGAGGGAGATGGCAGAGGCAGAGAGAACAGAGGCCCAAAATGCAATGATGAATCAAGCATCATCAGGCCCCAGGGCCACCCTGCAGCCCCCTGGTGGGATGGGGAAGAGGTGGGTGGGAACCGTGCCCTCCTGCAGTGTCCTTAGCCTGGGGCTCTTGCTCAGGAAGCCCTGAGCAGCGTGCAGAGGTCAGAGGGGCCCAGCCAGAGCCATCCCCACCTGCCATATCACACTTTCTTCCAAAAGGACTTTGATGCGACTCATTGAATTAATGAGTAAATACTTAAGCATTGAACATATGCAGAAATCAGTGCTAGACGCTGGGAGGGCAGGAAGATGGTACTGCAGGATGATTCAACTTGGCTTTTAGAGTCCAAAACCTCTCTGTGCTTCATTGGCCAAATCAGGGTCATGACACCTTCCTGTACCAGGGTGCTTGGCTGCAAGGAACCCAATTACCCTCCACTTGGGTTGGGAACTCATGAGGGCTTAAGCAGTGGAGAGAAATTGCTTTTATGTGATACAGTGTCCAGGGGTAAGGCTGCTTCCAGGGGCAGAAGAGGGTCGTTGACTCGTGGTGTTGATGCAGTGCCACTCTTGGCATTGACCTTTATCCCAAGGCTGGGTCTTCCCCTGGTTAGGAGAACAGTGTCAGTGCAATTGGAGTGAAAGGGTCCCCAAATCCAGCGGAGATGTACACACACATACCACACACACACACACACACACACGCACCACACATCTAGAAGTGAGATGATGAGATACAAGTTATCTGTTCTATCTTGTGCCAACATGAGTCATGGTAGCTGCTGAGTCGGTAACCATCGCCAGGGAATGGTGGGCTCTGATTGGCTGAGACCTGAACTTTGCAAACTTTGGTGTGCATTAAAATCATCTGGAAGGGTTACGGAAATGCAAATTCTCAGCCACAAGTCCAGAGAGTCTGCTTTATAGATCTCGGGGTGGGGGGGCACTTAATAATTTGCATTTCTAAAAAATCCACAGATGATACTTCTGCTGCTGGCCCAGGACCCACACTCTGAGGACCATTGGCTTATCAGCATCTACTCTTAGAATAGGGCCTGGGTCACAGGCAGTGGGGGCTGCTGGTGGTGGTGGAGAAGGGTGGGGCCTACATGTGAATTTTCAGAGAAAGGGTGATAGGGAAATAGATAGCAGATGCCGGGTAGACCATCAAGTGTGCAAACTAGACTGACTCTTTTTCAGAATTAAATTTTACAAGGCACGTAAAGTGTCTGGTACTCCGTGGATAAGATAAGATACTCTTAGAACTGATGATTCTGAGAAGCTGAGAAAAAGAAGAACACCGTGTCGGCCGAGGTCGCCAGAGGAGGCTTCCCCGAGGAAGTGGGGGCAGGGAGCAAAGGGGCTCTTCTCAGCCCCAGCACCTTGCGGAGGGACTCTGCCAAACCCTCCCTCCTCCTCCAGCCCTCCTTTCATCTTGTCTCCCCCTCACATCACAGGAGCACTGCTGGGGTGCTTCTGGTGGGCCTGGGGAGGCACATGTGGTCAGAGCTGCTCCTGGGTGACTGGAGGTGTGGTTTCCTAAGAGGCGTCCTCTTCCTGTCCCCAGGTTCATCTGGCGGACAGTGAATCCACGTGACAAGCCTATGGGGCCCCTGCTGGTGGCCACATTCTGGCCTGAGCTTCCGGAAAAGATCGACGCTGTGTACGAGGCCCCGCAGGAGGAGAAGGCCGTGTTCTTTGCAGGTGTGTGGGATGGCCCAGGCCCCCTCCTCTGCCCAGGCCACAGTCCCCGGGCACCTGTGTGTGCCTCTGCTCCTTCTTTCAGCAACGCTTCCCAGAGCATGGGACTCATCTGTCACCTGACACCAAGGAGCTTCACCCCCATGGAAACATCTCCTTTCCTTTGAATTATCTTTCGATCTTTCTGCTTCCTTTTCAAGAAGGAAGAAATCTCATTTTAGAGCCCGTGTGCCTCTGACATCTTTCTAGAGCTTGAGCCTTTGGCAGGCGGGTGCTTGAGATCGAATTTTTAAAAACTGCCGTTTTTCATTTTTAGCTTACACGTTTTTGTTGTTGTTGTTGTTTTTTGAACAGAGGTAGTTAGTATAGGAATAGATTATTTGATACGTGACATTGAGGCAGTCCCCTAAAGTTCTTTAAAGAAATTTATTTTTAAAGATTTCCAGTGGAATTCACTGAAAGCAAAAATTATAAATAAATAGTAGCACAAGGGAGTCTCTGGAATTCGAAAAATCTTCCAGATCGGGTGCAAAACATTTATTTGAGCATGTACTATGTCCTGGGTTTTGCTGGACTCTGGGAATGCAGAGGGAGACAGATCCTCAGGCTGCTAGGAGGGGATAAGGTTCGAGCTCTGATGGGGCCACCAAATGGGTCCCTGCTTTGGCCCGAGGTGGGGCTCAGTGAAGGCTTTCTAGAGTGCGAGAGGCTCATCAAGACCATGTGTAGCTGTTCTCCCCCCAGCCAACTCCCCTGTCCATCCACGGCAACCCTGGGTCCTGACCAGGGCAGCTGCTGGCTGTCAGGGCATGTGCCTTTTTGTGGCAGGCATGACACTCTGTGGGCTCCATCTCGCCCACCGACTCACACTGACCTTTTCAGCCAGACACTTTCTCTGTTCTGTAATTGACTAATAAAACCCTGTGTGGGGGGCCCAATTCCAGCGCTGAACCCCTATGTGAGCAGGAAGCTGTCCCCCACTGAGAATGGCTGTCGTGGGGTCCCGTGCCAGACAGATGATGGGAGGGACAGCCTGGCCTGGGGGACTTGGCACCAGCCACCAACGCACCCTCTCTTCCACCCCAGGGAATGAGTACTGGGTCTATTCTGCCAGCACCCTGGAGCGAGGCTACCCCAAGCCGCTGACCAGCCTGGGATTGCCCCCTGATGTGCAGAAAGTGGACGCCGCCTTCAACTGGAGCAAGAACAAGAAGACATACATCTTTGCTGGAGACAAATTCTGGAGGTAAGGGAAGCTGTGGGCAGGGGAGCAGTGCAGTGGATTGCATGCAAGAAGACACTGTGGCTTGATGCCTCCTGGGTCAAGTTCAGAGGTCAGTGGGCCATGAATGCCCCCCCTGGCCTCTGACCTGCCAGGGCTGCATCCCTTCTAAGAAGTCACCAAGGAGTGAAGCATCCTTGTGCACACGGCTGGCATAACGCTGGTCAGAGTCTCCTGGCCTTCATAGCTGCCTTCTATTTGGGTTCGTGTCTAGTCTGGAGCCCGTCTCTTTGGTTGACTCACTGAAGAAGGAGGGAATAAAATGAAGACAAGATAACAGCTGCTCCTGTCAACACTGCGTGTCCCACACTGTTCTAGGGGCTCTGGGAGACACTGATTGATATTATTCCCATTTTGCAGAAAGGCTAAACACCTAACTTAAAGTCCCAATGCCATGTGGGGAAAGGTGAAGCTTCGAACCCTGGCTCTCCCAGAGACCATACTAGTTAGTCTACATTGCCCCTGATGTAGTGGAGTCCCAAGAGGTGGGCACAAGAGTGCAGGGGTGACAGAGGGGACATGCAAAGGCAGCCGCCGCCCACAGGAGCCAGGATCCACAGTGGAACCTGCAGAAGCAACAGGAACTCTCTGGAGTGTCCACCACGGGCCCAGCAGCTGTGGGAGCCGACTGGCAGGGGAACAGTTTGGAGGCAGGTGGCTCTCTCTCTGCTCCAGGTCATTTGAAGAGAAGGGTCCAGTTCTGAGAGGCCACTATCAGGGCTAAGGACCCAGACAGCCCCATGTCCAGGAATGGTTGGCAAGAGGCAGCCCAGGTCTTAGGAGTTTGATGACAATTGTTGACACTTAACATCTGAGGCCCCAAGAAATAAGCTGGACAGAGCCAGGGTGGCGGCTTCTCCTCTCTGCCCACCCCTTGCTTTCTCCACTGTGATTTCTGGTTCATTTGGTCATTTAAGAAGGCCAGACTGGTGCACGAAGGCTATGGGGGTGACTTTCCAACCTGTCCCCACTAGTGTTCCATTCTTCTGTGGCTGTCACTACATCTGGGTCCTACCCAGGAGCTCCGCAGAGGGACATGCTATCTGCCATCCCCCAAACAATCCTGCTTCCTCCAAGGCCCCCTGCCCTGCCCCAGCTGCCCTGATTTAAAAGCTGCTTATGTCCCCAGCCTGCCAGCGCCGGGGTGGAATGCTAAGACACTTAGCGACCTAAGCTGATTGATATCTCAGGCCTCAAAAGGAAAACAGTCAGTCAGGAAGCCACAGAGCGGGCCTTGTGCCCACAGGCCCTGGGACACTCCCAACCACACCCACGTGCTACGAGTGGCATCTCAGCTTCCCAGGTGCTCCGAGGTTCAGATCTGAGAACCCTGGATGGCGAGGGGCACAGGATCACACAAACAGGAATCTTAGAATCGGGAAGCCCTGCAGTCTTCCTGGCAAGTGTTGGAAGGATTTCCACAGTCACCCCTCCCACGCACCGTATGTGTGGAGACACACGATAACAGATGTGTTCCCGTGTGAGCGTGAGTGTGCATGCACACACACTGACTCACCGGCTGTGGCAGTGCCCGGCTGGGTTTCCAGGCAAAGTTATCTGCCTTCCAGGCCTTCTCCATATCAAGCCCACCTCCTCCTAAAGCCAGGGGCCAAGGTGGACCACCGGTACTACCCAGGTAGCTCCCTGAGCTCTCTGTGGAAGGGATAGAGCCAAAGGGCTGCTCAGAGGCCCTGGGCTGGGCTTCCAAAGGACACATCTCTCCCAGAAGAGGTCATTGATGAGCTTGAGACTGCAGAGGCAGAACTTACTGGAGACGGAAAGAGAGTCCCTGAGTGACGGAAGGTGAGAAGCAGCTTCCAGAATACCGTGAAGCTTCCTCTGAGTCCACAGATATACACGCAACCTCTTCTATGTGCCGGGAGGCAGTGTTCAGGGAACATTCACCTCCTGTCCTCGTGGAGCTTACAATAGAGTGAAAGTGACAGGAATACACTGGAGGCAAATGATGGTGTCGGTCCTTATGGGCTAGTGCCCAACCCTGGCCTGAAGCTGTGCATGGCACCCGGATTTCTCATTTTAGGTAAGTGCTATTTTCAGCCCCATGCTTATGACGCTCAAGAAGGTCGAAGACACACAGGTTAGGAAGCTGGAACACAAATATCCTCATACCTGCTCCACGCTGCAGAGGAGAACCACCCGTGAAACCTCTCCAGGCAGTGTGCCAGCCCATGAGCAGCACTGTTCAAGATGGCGGGCGCAGAGGGGCAAAGGGAAGAAGAAGACACAGAGTCCCCTTCCAAGCCAACATGGCATGCCATCCCACTGTGTTCCTCCTGGAGGAGAAGAAATGGGTGGCATTCAGTCCGCCCTGTGACTAACAGGCCTGGCTCACACCCACCTCCTTGCATTGTAGCCTCACCCTCCCGGCCACCGTCATCTCCCAGGACGTGGGTTGTCATCACCACCTGACAGATGAGGCAGCGGCAATTTGTTCAAACTACACAGTGACAACTGTGGGGCGGGTCCCCTTCCATGGGCCCTGGGCCAGTGCTCCTCAGATTGCAGCAGGGATTTGTAAGGGACTAACATTTCCCAAACACCTACCAAGTCCTAGGCTCAGGGACAGGCAGATACTTTGCATGCCTGTTTGGCAGCGATCACAAGATTTTTTTATGTCCTTAGCGAGTGGTGGTGTTGGGCTTCAGACCCTGGCCTGACTCCTGGCACTTGCCCTCTTTCTGGGTGCCTCTGGGAAGGGCCAGGCAGGGTTTCCCAGGCCCCCTCAGGAGCCATCCTCTGGGTCCTCTCTCCCTTCCAGATCTTGGGGAGTGGCCTTCCGAGAGGCCTATTGGTCCACCGTGTCTCCTTCTCTTTCCTGACAGATACAATGAGGTAAAGAAGAAAATGGATCCCGGCTTTCCCAAGCTCATCGCAGATGCCTGGAACGCCATCTCGGACAACCTGGATGCCGTTGTGGACCTGCAGGGCGGTGGTGAGCCCCCCAGGCCTCTGTCCGCTTTCGAGGACTCCCCACCCCCAGCCGGGGGGGCCGTTCTGCTCTAGCACACACTCCTTCATTGTGCAGGGCCGGCATGCTGGGCCCCAGGAAACAAACCAGCCCCTTCAGCCCAGTGCTGGGAAGGCGTCCAGACCCCTGACCTCTCTTCCCCCAGCCAGGCTCCAGGCAGTGAGACCTAAAAAGGCCCCTCACACAGCTGCAGGGCCTCCAGCCAGGGTGGGGGCAGGGAGGGAGGCCTTAGGGGGCCAGCAACATGGCCTGGTGCCCTGGATTCATTCTGGGGCTTGGTCCAGGCCCTTTAGGGTTTTGCAAGAGGCCTTCGATTGCCTCCCATCAGCAGAAGGACGCTCCACTGGGGACAAGGCCAACTCTGCCAGGCTCTCTGTCTGTTCCTTTGCTGAGCCAAATAGAACCAGCATCATCAGCAAGGGATAGAACTGAGATTTGAAAGCTGTATCCTGAGAAGGCTCCCTGTGAGCTTTCTAGGGCCCTGGAAATGAGTTCAAGTTGGCTTTGGAGAGGCAATTTCAACTCAATTTCTCAAGATCCTTTGGAGTTCCTACTATATGCTCAGCACAGAGCTCTGAACTCCAGGTCCTACGTGAGCAAGTAGAAGGACTGTACCATCAAGTGCAAGGCTAAGTGTGCGGTCAGGTGTGAGGCTAAGGATTATCTTCAACTGAACATCTGTTGAGCACCTACTGTGTGCTAGAGTTTGAAACAAAGTAAGTAGGATCGTATATATGAGGGGGAGTTGACAGATTCTGAAGCCTGGATGGGCCACACAGCACAGGTGAGACAGGAGGCAGAGACAGTAGGGAGTAGTGAGGTCTGTAGTGAACCAGCGAGTGTGCAGGAGGGCCCAGTTGCTTTGCAGCTTCTGACAGTTGTCAGCCTGCACAGATTGAGATCTCATGTTCTTAGATATTCTAGTTATTTTAGAAAGAAGCCAGAAGTCTATATTCCTGTGACATTTCCAGATGTTTACATGTTGGCAACTTACTCAAAATGAAAGATAAAAACAAAGAAGCTCGTGTGAGCCGAATAAAAGCCATCTGTGGGCCTGGGAGGGCTGGATGCTTCCTGGTTGCCCACTTCGGGTGTAGGAAAGTGCTTGGTTGGATGCTTGTGCCAAGGGGAGTGCTCACACTATTCCTAACAGCATATTATCTAATTTAATCCATCACAAGTTCTAAGAGGTTGGTGTCTCTGTCCCCATCCTAGACCTTACTCCCATAAGCATTTCCCTTCCTTTGGCCCCAGAAGGGTTTTTTTCTGGCTCAAAACCTTCTTCCCTGTGCCAGGCAGACATTCCAGTTCCCAGGAATCCTCTGGGAGTGCCAGAATCTCAGGATGGGTGGTCACAGTCTCGTTTCCCTCTCTGTCCCAGGTCACAGCTATTTCTTCAAGGGTGCTTATTACCTGAAGCTGGAGAACCAGAGTCTGAAGAGCGTGAAGGTTGGAAGCATCAAATCCGACTGGCTGGGCTGCTGAGCTGCTCCGGCTCCACAGGCCCTCCCTGTGGGTCCCTCCCACACCCGGGGCCTGTGCCTCTGCCCTAGGCTCTGTAGCTAATCAGCATTCTCACCCTCACCTGGTAATTTAAGAGTCCAGAGAGAGCCTTCATCCTTGCCCAAAGAAAGGTGCTGGATCGTACCCCTCCCGGTGTCCCTTCCCCCGAGTCTCACACCCCTCAGAGCCCCCACCAAGGAGATGCTCTGATACTGTCCATGCAGCCCTGCCTTGGGCTGACCTGGTGCTGCCTCACTTTGGGCTCTTCTCGCCCCACAAACCTCTGTGGCTCCCAGCAGCCTCAGAGCCAACAGAGACTGTCTCCAGAGGGCACTGGCGGCCCGACAGCCTGGCATGGGGCCGTGGGGTAGGGATGTGGCCAGGTGGCCACCCTAGACACCTGGCTTCTCACTGCTGGCTGCCTTAGAACCTTCCCTACGTTAGCAGTTTGCTTTGTGTGCACTTTCTTGTGATTTTTTATTTCCACCTTATGGCATTCCCGGACACAAGGGCTCAGGTGGTCTGAAGTCACCGAGTGACACATGCCAGCCCACCCAGCGCTGCTGGCCCGATCACTCCATTTAGGACGCCCTCCCGACGCGCAGCCTCCACTGGATGGAGGCCGACCCAGCCTCGGCTTCCCGCTCCGCTCCTCCGCCTCCCCTTTCAACCGTTCCCCATGGGAAGTGGTGACCAGTATCAATAAAGACACCAACTGAGTGGCCGTGTCGCCGTCTCTTTCTCAGCCCCCAGAGGGGGCTGCAGCCCATGCCAGAAGAGGAAACTGAAGAAGAGCCAGTGTGCCCCGGGAGGGGTAGGGACGGTGCGCGCCGGCGACATCAGAGCTGCCCGAAGAAACCGCGGGAGCCAGCCTCAGCGTGGGCGGGGCTGGGGGGGGGTCTCTGATGCGCATGCGCAAAGCGCTCCACCCAGCTGCCGGCTGAATGATACCCGAGGCTCCGGGTCGGTTTTCTCTCTGGGTCTGTTTCCTAGTGTGATACCTGTCCCAACGCTGGCGCTGACAGTGAGCAGCAACCATGTCACCCCGCTTCATGAGCAGCCTGCTGCGTGCCAGGTACTCCACATGCATCATTTAATTCAACCTTGGCAACCACCTCAAGAGGGGGAGACTATTTTAACTAGTGGAAACTAGGGCCAGGGACAAGTGGTCTCCCAGGGTCCTGTAGCTGTTAGGTAACAGAATGGAGGCAAGGCCAGAGGAGGACCTAGAGGAGGAACTTGACCCTCAGCCCAGAATCTCCAACAGCAACATGGCCCTCCACCTACCCCACAAGACCTTCCCCGGTCACCCCGAAGGACAGTAACCTGCTTGCTTTCTGAACACAGATGCTGTGATCAGAACCAGGGGAGCCCACTCGGCCTTCTGGCCCGGCTACCCGCCCCAGCTCTCCTCCTGTAGAAGGCCCCCAGCTGCTGCCAAACAGCAACCAAGGCCTGGATTCTTTTCAGAGGTGCCTGCCAGCTGTCTGATAGTCTGATGCCTCCAGGCCTTTCCTGGTTGGGCTGGTGGGGAAACAGGTGAGCAGCGCTCAGGACAGCACGGGGGCGACCTCAGTGGACCGAAAGTGGTCTTTTCTTTTATCACAGCCTGCCTACTGATCTGTGTTCTTGATCGCCCCGAACAGACACACTTTCTGCAGGTATCTGACTAAAAGAGCCCCAGCATATGCTGCCATTGAAGGTATGAGGAAGCCCTACTTGAAGACCACCTAGCCTGGGAAGCTTACATCATAGCTCGAATACACTGCTAATCAGGATCTCTGTTACATTGAGAGAAATTTCAGCTGATCCTCAACATGCCATTTCTTGAGTGGTTTTCTATGTACATTACACCTGATTTAATCCTTACTATAATCCTATGGGGGCAGGAATTAATCCCTTTGATGAGGCAAGGAGCTCAGAGAGATTGACTAACTCAAGGTTGCACAACTCTCTGATAGGGTTAGATGATTCTGAGATTCAAAGGTGGATACATTTAGAGGAGGAGCTATACCAATGCCCATACTGATTTTTTTCCTGGTTCCCTGCCTGCTGCAAGCAGAGTTTATCAGTAGGGATAAGTGGTTTGCCATCTTCATTCTTTTTTTTTATTTTTAAATTTGTCTTAATTAGTGATACATGACAGTAGAATGCATTTATGCACTTTGATATATCATACATAGATGGGATATAATTTCTCATTTTTCTGAGAGTACATGTAGTGGAATCACATTGGTCATGTAGTCACATAATTACATACAGTAATAATGTCTGTTTCATTCTACTACCTTTCCTATCCCCACATCCTCTTCCCTCCCCTCCCTTCACTTCCCTCCACCTAATCTAAGGTAACTCTATTCTTCTCCAGTGCCCTGTCCCCCTTGTTGTGTATTAGCATCTGCATATTGGAGAAAACATTCGGCCTTTGGTTTTTTGGGATTGGCTTATTTCACTTAGCATGATAGTCTCCATCTCCATCCATTTACTGGCAAATGCCATAATTCCATTCTCTAAAGCTGAGTAATATTCCACTGAAAATATATATATATATATATATATATATATCACATTTTCTTTATCCATTCATCTATTGAAAGACACTAGGTTGGTTCCAAAGTTTGGCTATTGTGAATTGAGCTGCTATAAACATTGACGTGGATGCATTACTGTAGTATGCTGATTTTAAGTCCTTTGGGTATAAGCCGAGGCATGGAATGGCTAGGTCAAATGGTGGTTCCATTCCAAGTTTTCTGAGGAATCTCCATATTGCTTTCCACTGTGGTTGCACCAAATTGCAGCCCCATCAGCAATGTATGAGTGTACCTTTTCCCCCAAGTCCTTGCCAACATTTATTGTTGCCTATATTCTTGGTGATTGCCATTCTGACTGGATTGAGATGAAATTTTAGTGTAGTTTGGGTTTGCATTGTTCTAATTGCCAGACATGTTGAACACTTTTTCATATACTTGTTAATTGATTGTATTTCTCTGTGAAGTGTCTGTTCAATTCCTTAGCCTATTAACTGATTGGGTTATTTATTTTTTTGGTGTTAAGTTTTTTGAGTTCTTTATATATCCTAGTGATTAATGCTTTATCAGAGGTGCAAGTGGTAAAGTTTTTCTCCTAATCTGTAGGCTCTCTTCTCACATTATTGATTGTTTGCTTTGCTGAGAAGAAGCTTTTTAGTTTGAATCCATCCCATTTATTGATCCTTGACTTCTTGTGTTTTAGGGGTTTTGTTAAGGAAGTCAGATCCTAGGCCTACGTGGTGAAGATTTGGGCCTATTTTTTCTTCTATTAGGCACAGGGTCTCTGTTCTAGTGCCTAAGTCTTTGATCTACTTTGAGTTGATTTTTACGCAGGGTGAGAGAGAGAAGTTTAATTTCATTTTTCTACATATGAATTTCCAGTTTTGCCAGCACCATTTGTTGAAGAGACTATCTTTTCTCCAGTGAATGTTTTTGGCACCTTTGTCTAGTATGAGATAACCGTATCTATGTGGGTTATTCTCTGTGTCCCCTATTCTGTCCCATTTGTCTATAAGTTCATTTTGGTGCCAATACCATGCTGTTTTTGTTTCTATAGCTCTCAGCCAAGTTCTATAAGACTTTAGAAGAAGAATTAACACCAGTACACCTCAAAGTATTCCATGAAATAGAAAAGGAGGGAACCCTTCCAACTTATTCTATGAGGCTAATATCACTCTGATACTAAAACCAGACAAAGGCACATCAAGGAAAGAAAACTGCAGACCAATATTCCTGATGAACATAGATGCAAAAATTCTCAATAAAATTCTGGCAAATCAAATACAAAAACATACCAAAAAGATAGTGCACCATGATCAAGTGGGATTCATCCCAGGGATGCAGGGTTGGTTCGACATATGGAAATCAATAAATGTAACTCATCATATTAATAGACATAAAAACAAGAAGCATATCATCATCTCAATAGATGCAGATAAAGCATTTGACAAAATACAGTACAGTTTCATGTTTAAAACACTAGAAAAGCTAGGGATAGAAGGAACATACCTCAACATTATAAAAGCTATTGATGCTAAACCCAATGCTAGCATCATTCTAAATGGAGAAAAATTGAAAGCATTCCCTCTAAAAACTGGAACAAGGCAAGGATATCCTTTTTCACCACTTCTATTCAACATCACCCTTGAAACTCTAGCCAGAGCATTTAGACAGAAGAAAGAAATTAAAGGAATACAAATAGGTAAAGAAGAACTCAAACTATCACTATTTGCTGATGACATGATTCAATATCTAGAAGACCCAAAAAATTCCACCAGAAAACTTCTAGAACTAATAAGTGAATTCAGTAAAGAAAGAGCAGGATATAAAATCAACAGCTATAAATCAAATGCATTCCTATATATTAGTAATGAATCCACTGAAAGAGAAATCAGAAAAACTACCCCATCCACAATAGCCTCAAATAAAATAAAATACCTGGGAATCAATTTAACAAAAGAGGTGAAAGACCTCTACAATGAAAACTACAGAACACCAAAGAAAGAAATTGAAGAAAACCTCAGAAGGTGAAAGATCTCCCATGTTCCTGGATAGGCAGAATTAATATTGTCAAAGTGGCCCTACTCCCAAAAGCATTATACATATTTAATGCAATTTCTATTAAAATGCCAACGACATTCTTCATAGAAATAGAAAAAGCAATCATGAAATTTATTTGGAAAAATAAGAGACCCAGAAGAGCCATCTTCATTCTTTCACTCTAGCCACTTGGAGATCAATCCATTGGTCTCAGGTCCTGGAACAACTCCTGTGTCCCCAGGCCCTCACCCATCAAGGCCCAGACAGGCCCCTGTACTTCCTCAGGTTGAAATGGAGCCACGCCCAAATCGTTCCCTTTTTCTCAGTCGGGTTCCTCATCTACTGTGCAAGTCAACTTGTCTTTGCCTTTTCTAGTAGCAGCTCTGTTACATCCTCTGGGGAACCATTCCCCAGTCATTCCATAAGATTTATGAGGAGCATTTTCCATCCCTGGTACGAATGTCTATATTAGCCTACAAACTTGGAACTCAAACTGGTTTACACAAGAGCAAAGCCCCCTAATGATTTCAATTCACTTGCTGGAACAGCCCAGGGGAAGGTGTTGCTCCTAGCCTTGTTGGATTTACAGGAGGCAGTGAGGATCATGAACACAGCTCATGGCCAGAAAGTAAGACAAAGTGAAACCCCGGATTTGCCTGGCCCTAAAGCAGAGAACTCCGCCTAAAGTGCCCCTGGTTGGAGCATTAAGGTTACAATGCTACCCTTCACAGTCATCTTGCTGAAAGACAGCAGTCATCTCCGAGGGGGCGGGACTAGATTACAGAAGGGGAGGAGCCAGGTACCTAAGGGAGGCGGGGCCACAGCCCAGGGGCGGGGCGGCCGGCGCCTAGGTAATTTTGGCGCGTGCGCAGAGGGCCCCCAGCGGCGCCTCGGGCTGGGACTCCTGAGGGGCTGCGGCTGGGTCTGGGCTGCGGCGCCGGCCTGCGCGCTCGGCTTCCTTCTCTGCGCTCGGGTCCCACGCCCAGCTCGGCCATGAACCGGTGCTCCGAGGCGGCGGCGGTGGCGGCCACCGTGCCAGGCTCGGGCGTCGGGGCCGCAGAGCATCGGCCGCCCATGGTGCCTCGCCAGGCGTCCTTCATCCCGCCGCCGGTGCCCAACCCCTTCGTGCAGCAGACGGGCCTCGGCACGGCCAGGCTGCTGCAGGTGAGCGGCAGGCGCGGGTGACAGAGGGGGGCGGCCTGCGGGAAAGGGGGCAGCCCCCGGGGGCGTCCGAGGGCCGCGGGTCTGGGGGTGGAGGACGCTGCGGGCGGGAGAAGCGCAGGTGCGGAGGAGGCAGGTCTGAGAGGAGCCTCCGGAGGCCAGGAGGCTGAGCAGGCGGAGACCCACCTTGCCCGAGCTGGGCGATCCGGCTGGATTGGATTTGAGTCCCGGGAGAAGGTGGAGGCAGACCTACCTCGGGAGAGTGGGCTTGGGGGAGGGTTGTTTTTTTCCTTTTGCCTTGGGATGAGTAAGGAGGGAGAAGGCTGGGAACCCAGGTGTGGAGTTGGAACAGGTAAGGCTGGAAAGATCTAGCTGAGCTGGGACATCCTGGCTAGAAATTCAGAATCGAGAAAGAGGGGTGACTTATTAGACGTATCCGTTTAGGGCGTTTGAGGGTTTTCCATCTTCCTCAGCTTTCACCCAAACATTTTTCCTAGATTCGAGGATGAGGGGGAGCCACGGTTAAAAGTAGCTGTTCCCACAAAGGAAGTTTGCTTTCCTTCCCTTATCTGATAAAGGACTGCTTTTACGCAGTCTCGCTTTTTGGACTTCCTCGTGATGAAATTATTGATTGAAGAATCAGATAGACTCTGCAAGATATACTTGTCCTGTGTGTCCTGCAGGGGAATAATTTTTTTATTTTTATTTTCTTTCCCTGTCTGTCTCAAAGATTTCATTATTTTGGATTGAAGGACTGTAATTTTGAAGTCTTTTTATATGCACAGCCGAGACTATTGTGCTGTCCTGTGAGGGCAGGTTTAGTGCTGAGCTAAGCAGTATGGGATGGTAGGATAATGGGAGGTAGATGTCTGGTTGAAAAAAGAGTATGAGGGAGGAAGGGAAAGGAAGAGTTGTAGTAATACCTCCTTGTAAAGAAACTAGTTTGAAAAGTTGATCTGTGTCTTTAAATGGACAGATGTTCCCTTGGTAGCTTGACAAGACTGTAGCACTTCTAAATATATTGACCATTCAGGATTAAATTTAGTCAGATCAGTCATGTGTAAATGGAAAGTATGTTCACCTGTTGGCTTCATATTTTGGAGCAAGATTCAATGTGGCATACTTATAAATATTTGTATAGCACCTACAGTAGATTACTAATTTTGGTGTGTGTTGTGGTTATTGTTGTCTGTTTTTAATCACCTGGTCTGTGACTGTTTAGAATGCTTTGAAAGAACTCTTATAAGAGCTGTGGTAGATTGGAGAGGCACTAGTCTTTGAAGACTTAGGTATTTGTGACTTGGCCAAGTCACTTAATCTCCCTGATCTATTCATCTATTAAATTGAAATAATAAACCTCAAAGGAAGGTTAGAATTAAGTGAAGGTAATGTATGCTGATCTAAATATTGATCATTATGCTATTAGTTGTCTATAAATTATATATATTATTAAAATTAGCTTAGATTGAATGAGTTGAACATGGTCTGATTATTAAATTTTTAAAATCTCTCTTGATGAATGATACCAAAGATGTTGGAATGGCTTGAATGTTCTGGGTAAAGAGGAAAAAAATTTATTTTATTTTATTTTATTTTATTGGTGTGGGAGATTGAACCCAGAGACACTTAACCCCTGAGCCACATCCTTAGCCAGTAAAGAGTAATGGCTGAGAACAGTGTTGTCTGCATTATTTATTTTAAAGGATGGACATACTTTCATTCAAGAATGACAAATTAATACTTAAGAGGATTCACTCAGATTCAAATCAAGACAATGAATGATGACTAGTGTCTTACTTAAGAACTGTTGTCACTTTTGGAACTCATTTTAGGGCTTAATTTCATCCCTGGTCCATTTTTTGACTACTTAAGAGTTTGTTATTTTGTGGCATGTAGCTTCCTTTTTATGTCCTCAATTGAGAGCAGAATTGAAATGAGTTTTTGGTTGTAATTTGGGGGCCATTCATTCAGACCAAAAATATTTGCTGAATGCCTCCACTAGGTGCAGTACTAATATCTGAGGATATAGCAGTGAGCTACAGAAATAGGGCCTGCTCATCTAACGCTTACGTTTCACCGAGAAAGTTAAAAAAAAAAAAAGAAGTACAAAATATATAATTCCATGTGTTAGTGCAATAAAGGCCAAACAAGATCTCTCCTAGTAATAGTTCTGGAACTCCTCCATGTCTTCTTTATTTATAATTTATCGTACAGAAAATAGAATGATAGCTAAGTTTTACTGTATTCATAAGTCAGTTTTTCAGGTGAAGAAATTTAACAGGGTTAGTTCTGGTCCCAGGGATGGTGGAGTAGTAGTAGCTTAAACTGGACAATCTCATAGATTACAATTAGTCCTGATCAGATTATAAGAAACTATATGAAGGTACTCTGGAGAAAAAAAAGAAAGAAACTGGAGGAGATTTGTTCGTATACTGTGTGAAATTTCCCTGTGTCCCCTCTTTTTTTCCAAAGGGTTCTTCTCTCTTGATACCATGGGAGGGATTGGTAGACAGCTTCAGTCTTATTGGTCTTTTGTGAGAGACGACAGAGAACAGAGTTCACGGCAGTCAGAGTGACTGGAAATTGAGGAAGGAAGTACCAGAAAGGAGGAAGCTAGAGAGGAAGGAGCCCCTTAATTGGCATGTAAATTCCTCCTACATTCTCAGCAGATCCCTAAACTGTATTTGCATAAAAGCCTTCAGGGATTCTGGAAGGAAGGAAAAACTAGAAGGATAAAGAAGCTGATCACACATGATTACACATGCTAACCATGCCTCCCCTGTGGTGGTTACAGGGAAAAGAATAAGATTGGGACTCCATCAGAGAACCATTCCCAGACAAATGTCATCATCTGCCCTGGCTGGTGGCTGCCTGCATGACTACATTTGCAAGGCTTCTTTGGACCTGCAGTGGGGCTCATCCAGCACAGCCTTTTCTCAGTGTGTTTTGAAAACAATCAGAGGCACTTGTTTAACATTACGGCTGCCCACATATTTAGACATCGTACTGAGCACTTTAAAAGAGTTCCTAGGTCAAAAAAGAAATCACCAGTGAAAATTTTAAAATGTTTTAAACTAAATAGAAAATGAAAATCCAAAATACCAAAATTATGGGATTCAGGGAAAGCAATGTATAGAGGTAAATGGACAGATTTAAATACTTAAGTAACAGTTTCAAAAGTAATGATTTTAAGTTCTCATTTCCAGAAGCTAGGAGGATGATAAATTACACAAGAAGTAACTCAAAGCAAGAACATGAATACAAGAGATGAAATTGAAAGCAAACCACAAAGAAAGTCAACTAATTCAAATGTTTGGTTGGTATACTAATAAAATTGAATAAGTTAAGAAAATTGTTATATCCCCACCAAGACTGATAAATGCGAAAATACAAATTACCAGTATCAGGAATGAAAAAAACATATTTCATTACAGATTAAATGACTATTAAGAGATTATTATCAAAACTTGAAACATGTAGGAAAGGACAAGAATCCATCCAGTATAACAAAATGAATAGAAGAACTAGAAAATATGACTAGATCTTTATGAAAAAAATTGAATTATACACACACATTTAAAGAAAACTCCTTGCCAAGGTTATTTCACTTTATTAATTCTGTCAGACTTTTAAGAGCACAATAAAACACTTCCACAAGTTCTTTCAGAAAGTAGAGAAGGGTGGAATACTTCCCAACAAGTTTTATGTGGTTAGGATCACCTCAATACCAAAATCTGAAAAAAGATATTACAAGAAAAGAAAATTATAGACCAATATCTCTCATGGTTTTAGATATAAAGTCTCTTAACAAAATGTCATCAGGTCAAATACAACAATATTTGGGAAGTATAGTATATCATATATATTCCAAGTTTGATTTGTCTCAGTAATCCAATGTTAATTTAACATACCAAAATTTCAATTTCAGTGTAATTTACCTTGTTAGCAGAATATATAGTAAAAATCTATGATCTTGTCAGATACATAAATTTTGTTGCTCATTTGATAAAATTCAACACACACTGATGATAATAAAAAATGTTCTCAATAAAGGAGGAATAAAAGGAAACTTTTAACCTGATACAGGATATTTATGAAGTACTTCCTGTTAATATAATGGTTTCCCCAAAGGTTGGGAACAAGGCAATTATCTTGTTCACCATTTCTATTCAGCACTGAACTAGGGGTGCTAGTCAGTGCAATAAGACAAGAAAAAGTAAAGAAAGCATATAGACCAGAAAGAAAAGTGTACACCTGTCTTTATTCAGAGATGAGCACATGGTTGTGTATGAAGAACTTTCTAAGTAATCTGCAAAACAACTAACCACTAGAACTAATAAATCAAGTTGGCTCGGTCATAGGAAATAAGATCAGAACTTAAAATCAATTTTATGTCTATACCCTACGAGGATACAGTTGTAAAATGAAATTAAATAATCGCATGTATAATAACAATAACAAAACAATAATAACAATAAAATGACCTTACATACTTAATGCTTTTAACCAAGACCTTGTAAGACTACTACACTGAAAACAACAAAATATTGCTGTAAGAAATTAATGAAGACTCATGTAAGTGGAAAAATAAATCATGTTTATAAACCGTCAGAACCAGTGTTATTAAGAGGACAGTTTCTTCCAGATTTGTCTATAGATTTATTGAAATCCCAATAAAAATCCTAACAGATTTTATTAGTCTGGCAAGCTGATAAATTAATTCTGAAATTTATGTGGAAGTGTAAAGGATCTAGAATACCTTACTCCCCAAAAAATGTTGAAGCAGAAAAAGTTGTATGTCACATACAACCTGATTTCAAGATTTATTTCAAAATAACACAATTAGACGGTTGGGTGTCTACAGAAGGATAGATGAATGAATAGATTATATTCATTCATACTCATAGGTCTATGCTCTTGATAAACTCATAATATATAGAGTTTAAAAGAGATGCCTTTTATTTTATGTAAATTGTCTCTTAACAAGTTGATTTTTCAAAAAACTACCAACAACAATGATTGGCCAGGATATACAGCAATGTAATTCTCACACACTGCCAGTGATACTTTAAAATGATACAACTACTTTGGAAAACTGTTAGTTCCTTAGAGAAGTTAATTAACATCTATGGCTCAGCAATTCCACTCCTAGAAAACTGAAGACTTATATTTACAGAAAGGCGTGTATCAGAGTGTTCACAGTGGCTTTATCAGTGAACAGATCATCAAAGGGTTATACAGTGGAATAATACTCTGCAGTCCAAAAGAATGAATTACTGTTATGCAAAACAACCCAGTTCAACCAAGAAGTATGTTAAGTGGAGGAAGCATGCCATATAAGGTTACGTCACATGATTCCATTTGTGTGACATTCAAGAACACATCAGTCTAAGCTGTGGTGACAGAAATTCATCCTCTGTTGCCCAGGAGTATAGGCAGGGACTGGAAGAGGCACAAGCTGGCTTTCCAGAGTGGTAGGTATGTTCCATGTGTTGACTTGGGTGGCAATTACACGAGTACATGCCGATCAAGATCAAGGTCACTGAATTACACAGTGAAGACCTGACCTTTTTCTTGTATGTATGTTTGAACCAGACATACACATGCACTCAAATAAGTTGGCAGAGATCGGGTAACTAGAATACTTTTTGCATTTTTTATAAGTTATTTGATGACATAAGAGCTAGTAGAGATAGAAAGAGGCACTGTTAAATAGTGTCATTTTTTATGTGAAAAAAAGACAGTGCATTATACCTAAGGAGAATTTATTTCACTTGAAAGGCAGTGTGGTATAAGTAAAGGCCACCAAACTGGGTTCAGATCCTGGTTCTGCCATTTACTAACTATATGATCTTATTAAGTAATTTAATTTAACCCTCTGTACTACTTCTGTCTTTGACATCAGATTGCAGTTAAATGAATTACTACATGCCATTGTTTACAGCCTGAGCCTGTAGGAAGCATTCATGTATTAATTGCTGTTCTTATTTGCATTACTTATTTTTTTCTTTTATTTTATCCTCCTCCATCTCCTTATTGTTAGGGCTGGCAGGCATATTCAATAGCACACTCACTTTCTCGTACTCTGGTGCCTCCATTCACATTCTTCCTTCAACCTGTAGCTGTCAGATAACACTTTCTCCCTCTTATCTTGCTAGTACTTGCTTGTCTTGCAAGACCATTCAGCACCTCCTCCAGGAAGCTTTCCCTGACTGCCAAATCAGACACCCCTTTCTCTGTCTCCTCAGCCTCTCCATTCACTCTGGTCAGTGTACAGGTCAAGCTCTCTTCAGGTTTTCATCACTATTTCTTCAGTATGTGATTGGCTTTGTGAGGTCAAACGCCATGGCTTGTTCTTCTCTGTGTTTACATTCTAATGTGGGCAGCACAGTACCCAGTTCATCTGTGGGTAGATGCATGAATAGCATTAAGCTTTCCTGTTGCGTGGTTCAGCTCCATAGCAACATGTTAAAATGATGTCAGTCGATCTGTTTTTATCCACTTTGACTTTCAGGCTTTCCTTCTTGGAATCATCCTGCTCCCACTTCGGGTCATTTTGATTGGATTGCTTTTCTTATTATCTTGGCCATTTGCTGCCGCCTTCATAGCTTGCTGTCCCGAGAAGCCGACTTACCCAGTGACCGACTGGAGACGGTAAGAAACACATAGTCCAGAAGTCAGGTGGATCCAGATGACAAAAAATCACTGATGTGTATTTTTATTTAACTTACCCAAATTTAATAATTCATTTCTTTGATAAAACGGACCTTAATTTATGTAGAGATTACTGCCCAAACACATTTCTGTTAATCATCTGTTGACTTTATAATTTTCTTATGTTAAAAGACTTTGTTTTCTGAATTATTGCCAAAATGATAATCCTAGTGGCACATGCTGTACTCCCAGTGGTTTGGGAGGCTGAGGCAGGAGGATTGCAAGTTTAAAGCTAGCCTCAGCAATTTACAAAGGCCCTAAGCTACTTAATGAAATCCTGTCTCTAAATAAAATGGGAAAAAAAGGGCCAGGGTGGTACTGGGGATGATGTGGCTCAGTGGTTAAGCACTCCTGAGCTCAATCCCTGGTACAAAAAGAAAGAGAGAGAGAGAGAGAGAGAGAGAGAGAGAGAGAGAGATCCCCATTTCTGATAGTCATTCAGTATACCTGCATATATTTCTTTATTTTAAATTTCTATACAGTGCTGAGGATCAAACCCAGTGCCTTACATGTGCAGGCGAGCACTCTACCACCTGAGCCACAACCCCAGCACCAATATACCTGCAAATATTGCAACTGTAAAATAGTTTGCTATATTTTGCTTTTCCTATTTTCACAATTGCTTTGGTCTCCCCACAGTAACAAAATGCTTTTTGCAGGGGCATATAAGTGTATCAATTATATTATTTTTCCTTAATTTCTTTAGTGATTATCGTAATACAGCTTAATCATTAATGCAGTCTAACTCTTCCAGATGTTAACATTTTATGTTAGACTTCCATTCTGCCACAGTTAGGTTGGCATCAGAGAACTGACTGATCATAATGAATGAAGCTGCTGATGAACGTTCATTCGTGTCGGCCAGAGCCAAATGGTCGCCACCTGTGTGTCATCAACATGGGGCTTCCTGATGTGGATTCCAAATCCATAGATCTGTTTTAGGACACTAGCGAACTCTCTTGAAATTTTGCACCGATTTTCCTTCCCCATCACACAAGGATATGTTCCTTAATCCAAATCTCAAATGTGGATACGTCCTCCAAAAATTTTGGGAAATACTGTTCTAGAAACTTTTAAGGATGTGCAGTTTTCTGTTCAGTGCGTGTTCTAGTGAACTAATGTCAATATCAAACATGAGGCTGGTTTGAGGTGGAGGTGAACCCCGTGCTGGCAGGTCATGATGCTCTGTGTCATAATCAAGGTTGTGCAGGAGAAGACAACACCTCAAGGCACGTTTTTCATGATTCTCCGATTTTTTTTTTTCAGATTATCTCTTTGGTTTCTATTGTTAGTGGCTTATGTAAGTCTAGGAGGATGGGAGAAGTAGCCTTCAGAATCCAGAAAATAAATATAAAAAATAGTAGAAAATAAAGTTTTACCTTTCTCTGTGAAAATAGTTTTCACTAACTCCCCTCAATCAGGCAATGTTGAAGTTACTATGTGGCCTCAGACTTTAATGTTTAAAACATTTAAATGTCAGTGTCTAATGGCACTGAATAGGAATACTTGGAAATGTTTGAAAGTTGGTGAAGGGGTGCACTTCATACCCATGTGTGAATAGAGATTTCCTGTCCAAACTAAAGGGGAAGAGGAGAGCTGTGTTATTTCCGGAGCTCTTTGGAAAAGTACTTTGGTTTTCTGTGTCTCACTTCTTGCTAAGAAATAAAAGTCACAGACTTCCCCAGAGGCTAGCTGCTGATAATTCCTCACTGTATTATTACCAGAAAGTTGGCGTAGGTCAGAAGCCCATTTTTGATTGCTCTCCTTAAGATACCTTGCGAGCAGTATGCAGTCACCCCTCCACATCTGCAGATTCAACCAACTGTGGATCAAAGATATCGGAAAAATACATCTGTACTGAACAAGTGCAGACTCTTTTGCTTGTTTTTCCCTATACAATGCAGTTTACTACCTATTTACGTAGCAATTACATGGATTAGATCTTACAAATAGGCTGAGGCAATTGAAAGCAAGGTTATACACAGATATTATTATATACCATATTATTTAAAAGGCTTGAGCATTTGAAGACTTTTTATCCACAAGGGTTGCCCATGGATACCAAGGGACAACTGTGCATATTTTATTTTACTTGTCATGAAAAGCTATATGTTTAATTCGTTTACGAAAATCTCCAGTCTGTGTTTGTGCTCCTGGGAATCTGCTTGGGTTTCCTTCTCCGGCAAGCTTGTCAAATCAGAGATTTCTTTTACCTGTCTTGGGTGTCCACCATGGGCCCAGGCATGATTTTAATGAAAATTAGTCTCCAATGGCTAATTTTAAAAAGTAAACAACTAGATTTTTGGAATCCCTTAGGTGCTTCTCTGGACCATGGAAGTAAGATGCTAAATTCATTTCTGAAGTTGTTTTCAAGATACAAATTTATTTCCTGAAGCATGGGGGTTGCTGGGGAGCAAAGCCAGGGCCTTCAAGCACTTCAGCAAGCACTCTGTCACGAGCTATGTCCCCAACCCCTACTTCTGAAGATTCATGATGTCAAAGGGCTAAGCAATGCAGATGAGATTTGCTTCTAAAAATTATTCCTAAAGTAATTCTGAGGACAAATTCAGGTGAAGGGTCTAAAAGTGTTGGGGAACTAGCAGCATTTTCATGACACAAATAGAGATTCCTAAGTTGGCTACTTTTGAAGGGCAGTACTGATTTGGTTGTCTCAGTGGGGAACATGTGTTAATTAAAAATAAATTTTATTTATTTATTTTTTGTAGTAGGAATTAAACCCAGGTATACTTTACCACTGAGATACTTCCTCAGTTTTTATTTATTTTTTTAAATTTTGAGACAGATTCTCATGAAGTTGCTTAGGGTCTAGGTAAGTTTCTAAGGCTAACCTCCAACTTATGTTCCTCCTGCCTCAGCCTCCCAAGACCCTGGGATTACAGTTGTGTGTTGCCTCACCCAGCTAAAATTCATTTTTGTCACTTTATAGTCACAGAGCAATGGAGACATTTAATAGCTACATATCCTGGGGCAAATTACTTCTCCATGCCTCACTATTGTCACCTGTAAAATTGGAATAGTAACAAATAATACCAACTTTTCAATAGATTAGGCCAAGGATAGTGACTGGCACCTACAGTAAGAGTTCCCTGTAAGTGTTAGCTGTTCATCTCCCAAGCTTATATTTTAAAATGCAATTCTTTGACACGTTTTTTTTTCTTGTATTTTAGAGTGAAGCCATGCTGCTTAACTTCGATCAGCAAAGCTAATTATGTCTTTTCTGCATTTATTTTCAAAGGACAGTTACTCACTTGGTTTTGAGGTATCTGGGTTACGCCCTCTACTTTTCCATGGGATTTAAAGTGAGTGTGAAAGGAAAGGCTGCGAGCGCTTTGGAAGCACCCATTTTTGTTGTCGCCCCTCATTCGTCCTTCTTTGATGGGATTGCCTGTATTGTGTCTGGACTGCCTTCGTTGGTGTCTCGGTATGAAACTGTCCAGATCCCTATGATTGGCAGTAAGTACTTGAGAGGTAACAGATGAAATATTTTCATGCTTATGCTTGAAATTAAAATAATCGTATTGGGTTTTTTTTGGTAAATTTTTAAAAAAAAACTTTAAAATATTTCAACATATTTCTTCTTCTTATAATTAGGTCCTATATGGAAAGAATGAATTTATGAAAAAAGGCTAGACTTTATTAATCTATAGCCTCATCATTCTTTTTAATACCTATTTTTATTATCATATCATCCTGTCTTGTTCTTATTTATGGCTGAGGAAGACCAGTGTTCAAATACTGGACATGCTGATTCTTGTTTTTTGTTTTGTTTTATTTATTTAGTTATTTATTTTGAGAGAGAATTGAACCAATGCACAGTTTACGTGCTTTTTCATGAATTTCTGTTCAGGTGTTAGGCTGATAGGCGTACGGAGTCTTTTCTCCAAACCCTTGTTTTCTTCCTGGTTACTCTGGGAGTCCATGAGGGACCTCTGAAAATCATGGTGAGGAACAGTCAGCGCTTCCTGCCGTAAGAAATAATGAAGCAAGTGAAGTGTTTTTCCCATCAGATACTTTGGTCCCTCCCTAAGGAATCAGTCTCCAAGTCACAGCTCCCAGTTGTCCAGGATTCTCTCTCAGGTGACAAGGGAGAGGGGGTGAAGGTGGCCCCTGTGCTCTGCAGAAGTGGTAGCAGTCCTAGAAGCCGTGTCCTTCAGCCCAGGCACTGTGTTTCTTGACTGTGACCACAATGCTGTATGTAATGTGTTTTTATCTTCCTGGAAAGTGTGTAGCAATGAGCTTTTGCTAAATGGAGGCTTATTTTGCGTGTGGTTGGAAGCTGTCGAGAACACTGACTTTTTGAAAATTTCAGTAAAATGTGTAAAGTTGCCTTCTACTTATGTGCACTGTGAATTTAGATAATCATTTTTCAAAATATTCCTAAAATTCAACACGACAATCTTGAATATTCCAAAGTTTTAATGTCTGTCAAGGCAGAAGACCACTGGGGAGAAAAATTGTATTTGCCTCTTTTCATATTATCCGCTCTCCACATACTTCTGTTACATTAATGAAATCTGTAAAAGAAAAAAAAAATTGTTGTTGTCGATGGGCAGAATGCCTTTATTTTATTTATTTTTTATGTGGTGCTAAGGATTGAACCCAGTGCCTCACACCTGCTAGGCAAGTGCTCTGCCACTGAGCCACAGCCCCAGCCCATGAGATCTTTTTAGATATAACTTTCCACCTCTCTTTTTGAAACTAGAAACTAAGTTCTAATAAACTTTGCAGTATTTTTTAGTTGTTTATTTGCTATCATTTCAGTTTTCCATTTTGTCTTATGTTTTATCCTATACTATTGCTATGCTGGCTTTAGTCAAAAAAAAAATGCTTGGTTGGATTTTTTCTTCATCTTAAAGGTCTCTTACGGGCCGTGCAGCCAGTGTTGGTGTCCCGTGTGGATCCGGATTCCCGAAAGAACACAATAAATGAAATAATAAAGCGAGCGACCTCCGGAGGGGAATGGCCCCAGGTAAAAGGCAGTCGGTGGTCATTTAGCCATATTGAGTTGACCCCCCATCTGTGGACTTTCTTGTGTGGATCCACAGATGCTAACGTCTGTGGACGCCCACACCAGGTGTCTTCAGCATGATGGATGCAGAGTGAATGAACTAGTGAGTAATCAGAAGTCCTCCTCCACCTGAGCTCCTTCATGGACTTCACTGTGTTATCCTTGTTATCTGCCAGACTCTTCAGCCATTTTCTACTTCCCCATCATAAAACTTGGTTTTTCTATCTCCGAATTTAATCACCATGAATTAATATGTCTATATCGTATAATTTAGTGTATGAAATTTCAAAGCCCCATTATATTCAACAGTATGTTGGGTTCACTGAAAAAATGGTGCAGATCTTTCATCTTTTCTTTTTTGGGGTCCTAGGAATTGAATTCAGGGGCACTCGACCACTGAGCCACATCCCCAGCCCTGTTTTGTATTTTATTTAGAGACAGGGTCTCACTGAGTTGGTGAGTGCCTCACTTTTACTGAGGCTGGCTTTGAACTCTTGATTCTCCTGCCTCAGTCTCCAGAGCCACTGGGATTACAGGTGTGCCCCACCGCGCCCCACCAGCTCTTTCATCTTTTATGAAGTGTATTTGGGTGGTGCTTCTTAGTTCAGAGGGTGTATCAAAATCACCCACCGTCTCTGCAGCCCTTTGTCACAGTGCTGGCTGAGGATTAGGGAGGGCAGTATTTATTGCATGGTAATGTCCCTTGATCTTTGTCCAGATGACAACAGGTGACCTCTAGCATACTGATGGTCCTGCAGAGGACATGCAGATGTTAAAGTACCAAAGGAGTATGGCTGACCAGGAGGCTTTAGAAACCAAGGCTTCTAAGGAACGATTTAAACAGTGATTGAGAAGAATAGCATTTGTAATTAGGGTTTGATTTTTCTCTTTGGATCAAAAAGTATATCTGCAATAAGTAGGTGGGAGTTGAAAGGTAGATTTCACCTCATTTTGGTTGTTTGAGGAAAAACTTTCTTTCTGTCCAGAGGAAGAATAGTCTTGCTTTGGGATCTCTAGAATTTTTTGGCATTGGCTGAGCAACCGCTATTCCAGGGCGGGAGTGGGCGGGTGGGGTTATTGTAGAAAACATTCAACATTACTGTTGCTGGGTGACCTAATGCCCCTTCCAGCTCGGAGGTTTTATGGTTCATTCCATGGCTGCTCCTTGTTAGTGATGGAGCTATAGAATTTCCACTGAGTACAACATTATATCTTTCATAGGAAACCCATTTTTTAGTTTGGAGGATGGAATTACACTGCATGCATAATAATTTTTATTTTAGAAATAACCTGCAATTATAGCAATTTAACTCAATAATCTTTTCCCTCTCTGTTATAAAATACATATTACTAACTGCGTTGAGTGCAAGAATTTTACTTTTATTTGATGTTCTTAGCACTTGGCTCATAACTAAATTTTAAAAGCTTCAGGAAACCAAGCTGCCATCTAGTCGGTTAACGGAGGAACTAATCATACTTCTTGTTCTCCACATGGAAAACATAAAGAGATACATTAAAAGCTAAAACACGTCTTCAAAAAATAGATAATAAGTTGTATTCCATCCATCGGCTAAGTCAGGTCAGCATGAAGCAATTTTCTCCTTTGTCCTCAAGACCTCTGTGAACTCTGTTGTGGGAGTGAACATCATTTAATGGGAAAACTGAGACAAAGTAGGTGGTTATTTGGGTAAGGATGTGTAGCTGCAAGGAGGGAATTTAATATGCTTTGCCTAGTGTATACTTTGACTAAGACTTACAGCCTCCGTATTTCTTTTAAATTTATTCAGATCATTGGTAAAAATATCATTCAGAAAAATGTAATATGTTTGTAAATTAAGCATATTCTCCATTCAAAGCTTAAATTTATTTTCTAAGAACCTAAATGGCCAAACTGTATTTCTCTTAGAAGAAAATTGAATAATCTGGTTCGAGCTTTCAGTAGAATCAAGTGTTAGCTTTTTATTTCATTTTTGTTTTCGAAGCGTTCGCAGCTGTTTGTGAAGTCATAAGAAAGCGAATAAGAGGTAATCTATTCATTAGACTGAAATATTAAATCTATTCCTTTTCTCCCAAGATACTAGTTTTCCCAGAAGGTACTTGTACTAATCGTTCCTGTTTGATTACTTTTAAACCAGGTGAGATAAATTAATTTATGTATTATAACAAAGTAGTGTGGAAGATTTCTCAAATGATTATAGATAGCAATACACAAAGTAATGCTTTAGATTGCTCTGAGCATTTCCTCTTATCTGAAAAAAGTTTTTTATGTGATTCCACAGAACTTAACTCCTTCACTTTCTCTTTTGGTATCATAACCTCTTCTTCCTTATAGGGTCTGTGTGAGTTTGTGTGAGAGTGTGTGTGTGTGTGTGTGTGTGTGTGTGTGTGTGTGTGTGTATCTACACACACAAACTGTAGATAATTTTCTTTTTCTCCAAGGAAAACTTGCATATCCCCAGAGTACTCTGATGTGAAGTGGAGTCCCTGTTTTATTATGGCTTTTCAAATGCCCTCCGTGATTCACTCCCTTTTTAATACTGGGCAGGTGGTCCTGAGCATAACTCTTGACCCTTTTTTAATGGTTTTGTTTGGCTGCTCGAATGTACATCGCCGAAGTGATAGCTCACTTCTGGCAACTGTGGTAGTTTTCACTTCAAGGAGTTGTCTTTATCTAGATATTCTTATTTCTCTTCATCTTGATTTTGTCATTACTGCTTTGTAAACAAATCTTGTTGAATAATAGGTATTTGGAAAATGCACACAAATGAGGAACGAAATATGTAAGTGCCTTCAGCACAGGATCAAATATTTTGCTTGAATGATTCTTAATTTTAAAAATTCCTCATTTTGGTAAACACTAGGCATTTGCCAACACATGCAAATAGATTCTGTGATCTGTACTTGTAAGCCATCAGCGTACTTATAGCATTTATAATTGATTTTTTTCTTATTGTAAAATTCTTATTTGTATGAAAACCATATGACAAATTCCCATGTGGTTCCAGGAGCCTTCATTCCCGGAGTCCCCGTGCAGCCCATCCTCCTCAGATACCCCAACAAGCTGGTAAGCACGGGTTCTTCTGTGGGAGCAATTTAAATATTCCAAACAGCACTCCTGCTCTCAGACCCCTTTTCCTGTGTGAATAAGGAAAAGGATAGATGAATGGTGAAGGAATCAGCAGGTTCATTCTGCTTGCCGTGGCTGGTTTTCAAGATAGGCACATTGTTGATACCAATATTAAATATTGTTTTCTTCTTATGAAGCTTCAGGAAGACATTTCTTAGCCTCTGTTGTCACTGTCTGATTAAGTCCCAGATGTAGGGTCTCACTGGACAGGATAGTAGAACTTTGTAATTTTAATTAAGCCTAGAAGGAGACTTTTCCTGATTTAGAGGTCATTAATGATGGAGAAGGGTTGATACAGCAGGATAAATTTGAGAGAAGCTTGATCTTTAATTACTGGCTCAGTACTTATGAGCTGTGTGACCCGTGGCTGGTAGCTTGATGAAATAAGGAAATATATGAAAGCACTTAACACCCTGTACAAAGTCCAGAGTTAGCTCAGGAAATGCTGTTTTCCACACAGCTGGGTATGTTGTTCTCCGGATGTAGATCGTGCCACTGTTTCCCAGAGACTTTGGGGGGGAATGCTTTGGTTCTGAGAGGACTTTGTTTGTTAGAGAATTTATATAAAAAGCAGGAGGTAACTGCTAGTTATCTACGCTATTTAAGATTGAGAATTCTCCAAAAACTTAACACCAAAACTACAAACAAATAAATAACGCAATTAGTAAACTGGCCAAAGAACTAAACACATGCTGGGCTCACTGGTGCACACCTATAATCCCAGCGGCTCAGGAGGCTGAGGCAGGATCTCAAGTTCAAAGCCAGCCTAACCAAAAGCAAGGTGCTAAGCAACTCAGTGAGACGCTGTCTCTAAATAAAAAGTACAAAATAGGGCTGGGGATATGGCTTGGTGGTCGAGTGCCCCTGAGTTCAATCCCCGGTACTGCCTCCCCCAAAATTTAAAAAATGAATAAATTTTAAAAAGAACTAAACAGACATGTGTCAAAAGAAGAAATGCAATTTGCCAACAAATATATGAAAAAATATCCATAATACAAATCAAAACTGCATTGTGATTCCATCTCACTCCATTCAGAATGGCAGTTATCAAGAATACAAATCATAATGTATTGGCAAGAATGTGGGGGGAAGGTACACTCATATATTATTGGTGGAACTGCAAATTAGTACAGTTACTCTGGAAAACAATATGAGATTTCTCAAAAAACTGAGAATGGAATCACCATATGACCTACCTATCCCACTCCTTGGTATGTATCCAAAAGACCTAAAATCAGCATACTATAGGGTACTGCCTCATCAAAATTTATAGCAGCATAGTTCACAACAGCAAGCTATGGAGCCAACCTAGCTGCATTTTAATGGATGAATGGATAAAGAAAATGTATAACTCAGCCTTAAGAAAGAATGAAATTAGGGTATTTGCTGGTGAATGGATGGAACTGGGGACGGTCATGCTAGGTGGAGTAAGCCAGATTCAGATACTCAAAGGTCAAATGTTCTCTCATATGTGAGAGGTAGTCCAAGATGGCAGGGGGGTAGTGGGGGAAGGAGAAAGAAAGGAAATAGGGGATACCATCAAAATAGAAGAAAGATCAGTGGAGTAGATGACAGGGATTGAGGAGGCAGGAGAAGGGACGGGGCAAGGGAACAAGAGTGAAGTGAATCTGACCCAACCTTCCCGTGTGCATATGTGAATATACCACAGTGAGTCTCACCATCATGTCTATCCACAAAGACACTGGAAAAAACCCTAAAGGTAAAAAGCAGAAAGATTAGTAGAGGGAAGGGAACAGGGGAAGGAGGAGGAGAGGGAAAGGGAAAATACTGGGGACTGAATTAGAGCAAATTATATTCCATACTTTTATAATTATGTCAAAATGAATCCTAATGTTGTGTATAACTAAAAAGAGTCAATTACAAAAAGAATATTAAAAATATTAACAATTCTCCATCAATCCATTTTTCTATTCAGTGGCTATTTTCTCAACCTTGGAAAAATGAAATTAAAATGAACAAAATTAAAATAAAAAAACAAAATTAGAACTATCAAATTTTTGCTCGTTGCACCTCTGTTTATGGGTTGATTTTTTTTTCCTGTATACTCAAATTCTTTCAGTATGCATTACTTTAATCTTTTCTCCCAAATAACCCCTTCCTCTTTTTTTGAACTGATGTATTCTGTTTATTGTAAGTAAATTTGTTTTCTAGATATGTTCATCTTGGGAGAAAATAGCTAAGCATGTGTACTAGTTTTTGTAAAAATTCAGAATAATTTGTTCCACAAAAAGATCCATAGTGACATAGGAAGATGGGTATTTTGCTATGTAGATACATATTCTAAGATTTCATAGGTCAGTTTCACCACTTTTAATAATAATGTACTTGTTTCATTTTTCAATGCATTATTTTTAATTTCAGGAAAAGTATACTTGAATCCCAATATTAAAATGAGGTCTTTGGGGCTGGGGTTGTGGCTCAGTGGTAGAGCACTTTCCTCATATGTGTGAGGATTCAACCCTCAGCACCACATAAAATAAGTAAGTAAATAAATAAAGGTATTGTGACGTCTATAACTAATTTTTTTTTAATTAAGTCTTTCAACCAGAGATATGAAAAATTGTGCTCTATATATATAATAAGAAGTATAATGCATTCTGCTGTCCTATATAAATTTTTAAAAATTACATAAAAATGTTCATCATAAAAAAAAGATGAGGTCTTTGTTTTATTCGATGTTTTCCCTCTGAAATAACTGCTTGAATACTTTTGTCATTGTAGGATACTGTGACCTGGACATGGCAAGGATATACATTGTAAGTCATCTCTGTCTGTGATTAGCTTAAATACATTTTACTTCAGGGAAGAAAATAAAAGATCATTTATTTCTTCTTTAAAACAAAAAAATAAAGATTTTGAACCAGTCTTAAGTACCTGATGTCTGCAGAGCGCATCATGACTTTGCCCAGTAACCCCTGGTATCTCCCATGTGGAGAATTCTAACTAGTGTTCAAATGGGCCTCAAGGTTCTTATTTTCTTATTTTTCTATTTCCTCAAGTTTTTGTCTTCTGACTTATAAGGAGCATTGCAGTGACCAGTTTCCATCATATTTAGCTTGAGTTTCGCACTTTCGTTTCCGTTGCAGATTGAGCATCCTCTAGGGTCTGCATCGAGACTTTACCACCCTGTTTTAAGCAGTTCAGATCATATTAGTTGCACGTTCTGCGATAGCTGGGATGTGTTTGATGTAAGTTGAGAAACCAGCTCACTGGGATTTCAGTTCCGTTCTTGAATTTTGAAAGTGCAGGGATCAGCAGTTTCTCTAAGCACTTGAGTGAGGACAGCAACAGTTTCACTATTAACCAAACTAAAAATGGGCCTTGAAAAAGAACGGAACCTGTAGAACCGCATTTTCCTTTAAGATCTTTTGTTTAGTTCCACTTGTAAAGTCTGATAGGTGATGACCACTTGGAAATATTTAAAAGGAAATCATCATTTTCCTTCAAGGACTCTGCCAGATTCTTTGAAATAATACATTTTAATGAGAATGGGTGACGAATGGGTCAGTGGAATAACCCTTCGCACATGTGAAACAATTACGGTCCTGTTATGCTTCCGTAAGGAATGTGTAGACAGTACATTATCCTCTACTCTGTAAGAAATCTGTTTATTCATTAGACTTCATGCCACCATGATGATGAGTAGCTGGTTCTTAGCTTTTATACAAGAGAGAATTAGGAGAAATAAGTAGCGTCACGAACATTTTAGAAATAGATGTTCCTAAAAATCGGGTGTGTACATATTTATACTTCCTGATGTGTGTCATCTTTCGGGCCTTTCCAAATTTAGTTCCCTATAGAGATAGTGACTCTGGGTTCATGGTGTGGTCAGTATGTCTTTTTTGGGGGGTGTGGGTTACATAACAGTTGAAGCTGACGTGAATCAAATAAATTACTTTCTGGAGAGGGAATGGGATAGAAAATAGAGTGGCTCAATCTAGTCTTCTAACCTGGGAAGATGTGATAAAGGAAAAAAGAAAACAAGAGAATGAATTCAGGAAACCGTGAAAAAAGATACTTGAAGAATCAGGGATTTCTTAGGACTTATAAACAAACAAAATCTTTAAAAAGCACAATTTTGTGTTTTCCAAATGCCACATTTTAAGACCCTGACCCAAAACGATAACATATTTAATGGAAGTGGTTAATTTACTTCCGAAATTTCTTGTTTTAACTGAAGTTCTTGTTTGACCCATCACTTCCTCAAGTATGTCTCTTAAAGTAATTTTTACAAATAAACAGTATTTAAATTCCTTTCTAGTAGAAAAGGGTTGATTGGTCATTTTGTTAAACATATAGTCTAATCCACTCTGCCTGATTTCTGAATCAGCTGACTAATGAGGCTAAATTTAAAAAATCCCACAGAAATCTTTCCCAAGGGCTCCAAAAATTGTCTTTGAAGAGGTAGCTAACCACTTTCAAGAAACAGTGCCATACTCAGGAGCTTCCCTAAAAATGTGCCTTTGGATAGCTTCTCCAGCAGCTTAGGCCTTTGAGTCGTTGTTGTCAAGGAAAATTCAAATTGGGGTTTACACTGCTGAGCTGTGGTTCTGACTCGCAAATGCATATTTGGTATGGCATTTGGTATTTTAACTTTAAAATGGTTGTCTCAGTCCAAGAAGTATTTGACCTGTGGTGTAGCATTTATATGCACTTGTAGCATTATAGTAAATATATGTATATAAACATAAATGTGTGTGTGTGTGTGTGTGTGTGTGTGTATTTGCATGTGAATTAAGTGTTCTGTGGTGGCATTCTTGTGTAGACAAAGTCTATGGAGTAACATTAGATGCTACTTGTATTACCACATAAAGATATAGCCCTCTCTTTTTTTCTTTTCAGCATCCAGCTTTGTGTGCTGACTTTCTGCCAGCCCTTCACAAAGGTGGAAATCGAGGTATGTCATTCAAAATATAACCTTGGAACTTGAGATTTGGCTTTTCCTTTAATTTTGAATTTCTAGTCTGGAGAGACCAGATGTGAAGTTTTACCACCTTTAAAATAAGCTCTGTCTTTCTGGGCATGGTGGTGCACACCTATAATCTCAGCAACCCAGGAAACAGGTAGGAGCATTGTAAGTTTGAGGCCAGCCTCAGTGACTTAGCCAGGCCCTGCTTCAAAAAAAAAAAAAAAAGGTGGAGAATGAAGCTCAGTAGTAAAGCACCCCTAGTTCAATCATATAAATCCATACTGTCAAACTGAACCTGTGGAATCATATTAGGGAAACACCTCTAATCTAACTTCTGGAAACTTCTAAGATGTAACAACCCTGGCGGGACAGATTTGCGTCCCCTGATCACATCTCTTATGCCTTGTGCTTTTGCTCCCTGACAAAAGGAGAGAGGGAGCCCACAGTAGCTGGTGGAGCCTACAAGTCCTGGAAGAGGAGGCCTGTGAAAGTCAGGGGGAGAGCTAAGAAGGCAGAAGCTCTCCCTTACAGAGTCATTCCACATGGGGAGCCTAAGGCAGTCCTGCTGGGAGGTGGCCGTCTCTTGATGTGAGTTTCAGTGGCAGACAGGGAGCTGCAGAGTAAGGAGAACATTTGGAAAATTCTGGCCAGATCTTTAAGACTCTGGAGGTTGGTTTTAGGTACCAAGTGATACCCTCAGGGAACTGCTAAAGAGGGTTAGAATATTGGGTCTGAAGACACTCGCCTTGTTTCTAATTGCGTTCCTGTATTAACAGAATGAAAACCTTCAATTTGCATATGTAATACAGAGCTCTGGATTCGGGTCTGTGGAATTCAATTCATAACAGTCTATTTTGCTTTGTTGGCTGGTTTAGCCACTCAGCCATTTAGAAGTTGTCAGTAATTCCAGATGATATAGGAGAGCAAATTATATTTCAGAATGAGTTTAACTTCAGTGAAATGTTCCTTGAGATTTGCATGTTGCTTGCCTTCCTTGAAACTGTTAGTTTTATTTCACACCATTTGTTTTAAAACCAGCTCAGCATCTCAGCATGACCAAAAAACATAGCACCAGCTCTTGGATGTTTCTAGGAGAAAACAACAACTAATCCATTCCCTTCAGGAAATACCAGGGTAAACAAAATGGATTAGGTCTCTTTTCACAGTACTTTTTAGGGCCTTTGAAATATTGGACCACAGAAGCCATTTTTCTCTGGATATCATCTGAAACCAATGTTCCATAGAGTATATTTCAGGAAGTCCCAGATCATACAATTCCTAGATACCCTGAGCACAGATCTTTCTTTTGCAATAGCTGCTCAGGTAGTCTAGTCCAGTTCTCCTTTTCTAAATAAACAATAAAGCCCGTAGTTAAAACAGCCATGCTGTCTTCTCTGCAAATGTGAAAGATATTACGCACACTCTCTCTCTCTCTCTGTCTCTCTCTCTCTCACACACACACACATACACACACACACACACCTACCTCTGTCCTTTCCTCCAAATTGACTGCTCTCCAGCTAAAACCTAGCAACAGATGTGGAAGTGCACAAGAACTGTACCCCTTTGTTCCGCACAAGTGTCAGCGGTCAAACTACATTACAACAGAGGTATGTAAATTCCTCATTTTTGCCCTGACTGCTATTACCACATTTCCTTTCTGTGTCATGACTTTCTTTCTTTCTTCTTAAAATGACAATATTGCATTCTCCAGCTGCTTCTGAGACCTGTTTAGATAATATTTTCTGGCCAAAGAAAAGAATATACCCTTTGTTCTGTAGCTTCAGGAACAAAATGGCTTTCAGCCGGTTGAAAACAGTTGACTCAGTGGGGATTTGATGTATTTGAATTGTGGTGTGGGGTGAGAGGGTGGGAGTTTAGGGACTTCACTTTAGTCATCTTCTTTTAATTATTATGTAATTATTTTTACAATGCTGCCTTTCACCCGGCAACTCCAATTACTTTATGATATCTGAATATTTAAATTCCCCACTGTTCAGATATAACTAAAAAGTGTATCTCAGCCCTTCAGTCCCTGAGTCTGTCCACGCCCTGGCTCAGGCTGTGAGCAGCTGGGCCCTGCCACTGAGGTCCATCTTTTCCACCCCGTCTGTGGAGGCAGAACTTGAGCCTCCCACATAGAGGTTGGTTTGAGGTCTCTGTTCTTTTTGTTCCCGTTTCAGTGTCTTGGTGGTTGGGAGTGCTCCCCTCTTTTCTCTTTTACTTTAAAAGTGACTGAAATCCTTGTTACTGTTTTAGACACAGACTTAGAACTTCTTGAATACTAGATAAATCTAATTCAAGATATATCACTCCAGAAGATAGTCTTAAGTTTGTGGCTTGTACAGTGAACTTTGAGAGGATTATTAAAGAGCTCTTCTAGTCACTCTTCATTTTGTGAGTCACAGGACATCTCAGAATATCGACGGCCGTGTCCTTTAGTTTCACACGTCTCTAGTCAGGAATGATGATTACCAAACTCTTCACTTGTTTGAAATCTAGTGAATATAATAGGGAATTTTCTTATCTCCTTCTCTCCATCCTTCTCTGCTTCACCAACAGAGAGATTTATTTTTGGAAAAGATATTATTTTATTGACTCTTGGATATTAAAAAGGTAAGTTCCAAACCTCATGCCCTGTGGAACTGTTCTGGGCATCCTTGAGCAATGACGACTGTGGGAAATGATTCACTGAAAATTACCCTTTGAATAGTAACATTGCAAAGTGGAAAAGTGACCACCTCATCAAGCAGCCCCCTCACGGCCACGTGTGTTCTCTGTGCCTGTAAGCCAAGTGTTTATCAGGGCATTGGGAATAAGTTAGCCAGCAAGAAGCATTGCAAAATATGGCAGAAATTAAGAGCCTCCTAGAGGACTTGACAAGAGACGGTTGGTGGTAAGTCAGACCATGGGGCCACCAGCCAGTTTCTGAATGCAAGCTTGACTTCTTTATGGGCTGTATCTCAGGATGCATTCAAAGTATGTTAGAAGCCACTCAGTGTATTACACGTGCATTAAAATGATTTATCTGTCGCCATGTAGACATATTTGGCTTTGTAAAATTCCTTTACAAAGCTCTTAGTGGGCTTATAGTGGCTGGCATTAGGCCCAAAATCCTGCTGAGCAATTCATTGCCTTCAGTAATAGAAAGGAATTCTTTTCTCATTTGAAAATAGTATCTGATTTAGGAAAGGACTGTAGTTAATAATGAGTGTCATGGTTAGCACCTATACAGATAAATCACTTTTTTCTATTTAGTTTATTTTTTTTTGGGGGGGGGGATGCCAGGGATTAAAATCAAGGGCATTCAACTACTGAGCCACATCCCCAGCCCTATTTTGTATTTTATTTAGAGACAGGGTCTCACTGAGTTGCTTAGTGCCTTGCTGTTGCTGAGGCTGGCTTTGAACTCAAGATCCCTCTGCCTCAGCCTCCTGAGTCGCTGGGATTATAGGCATGTGCCACTGTGTCCAGCTGTTTATTTTATTTATTTTTGTGTGAGGGTATGGTGCTGAGACTGAACCCGGGGTCTTGGGCATGCTAGGCAAGCATTCTACCACTGAGCCACATTCCCAGCCCTAAATGTCACTTTTTTAGTTTTCAAAGAGCCAATTTCATAAGGAAGGTCAAAACAGTCGTGTCTCTCCCTCAACAATGAGGGCACACTCTGAGGAAGGTGTTGTGGGGCGGTTTTGTCCACGTGCAAATATCATAGAGTGCACTTGCACAGACCTAGATGGGAGCCTACTACACTACTGAGAGATGGGGAATATAGTGGCTGGTGCATGCTCACCACAGACTTGTGTTGCATGTTCCTGTGCTGAACACAGTGGGTGGTTTAACAGTGCTAAGTACTTGCAAATCTAAAGGCAGAAAAGGTGCAATAAAAATACAGTATCAAAGATTTTCTTAAAAAGGTACATCTCTATGAGGCACTTGAGTAGAGCTCACAGGAGTAGAAATCTGGGTGAGTCATTGGGTTGCTGTAGACTTATCAAAATAACCAGATACATTAAGAATTATTTGTAATTTTGAATCTAAAATAAACCTTTTAGACAACTTCCATCTTACAACTACACGCTCCTCGCCACCTTCCCCATCCCAAAACATACTGTTCTAACCAAGCTAATTCTTCTGGACTTGGTTAAAATGTATGAATACTAGTAGAGAATGGAGCATTGTAAATAGAGTATTTATTAGCTGGCAGTTCTGTTCGGGTTCTGTTACTGCCTACCTGTTTTGTACTCAAGAAAATTACTTCAACCTCCCTGAGCCTGTGTTCTCTCTGGACCGTGGTTACAGTAGTGTCTGTTCTGTAGGGTTGCGGGGACTTAATAAGGTTTCTTATGTGCTGCGTGTGGCAAGTGTTCAGTGCCTGTTAGCTTTTATTTCCCTTCTCATCTGGATGTATCTCTCTCTTCTTTTGGGAAAGAAGCATTGAATTACTCATAAATATCTTCCTTCTTTTGCATTTTCTGTCTTTGAAGACTTAAAGAAAAATCACAGGAAGAATTAGAGCCACACATTTGTTAAGATTGATCTTCTAAATTCTTTTCTAATAGAAGAAAAAAGAAAAGATTGAACAGAGTGTCATCGCTCATCGGTCTGCCTGTTCCCACTCGTCATTTATTTAGCAGAGAGGAATGTGCTTGATGTGGTCAAGACACATTGAATAAACGAGTTTTCTGAGCATTGATGTCCGGGCCTGGCTCTGGTTAGTGGGAGCTGTAAATATCTTGTGCTGTTTAAGGCCCAAGAGGAGGTGGGGGACTATGGGGCCAAAAGCATGATCTAGAGGTGTTACTGTGGGAAATGTGTCAGCTAGTCTGGTCCTCACCTGGGAAGGGTGGTACAGTTAAGGGGGTGTGGGGGCGGGGGAGCCGTCTCAGGTGCAGTAGCAAAGGGAATAGAAGTTCCCAGAGACCATCGTCTTTCAGAAGTCGGAAGTGGCCTGCTGCTGGTCAGGGAGGGTGAGGTCAAGATGGGATTGCAACCTGAGAGGCAGCAGCAGCAGCAGGTGTGACTTCCTTTAGCTTCCCTCCCCCCCCCACCCCCCCCCCACCCCCGTCTCTAACAGGAGGGAGAGGGTGGGATCCAGGGGGTCTGTGGTGGTCTCTGTAGGTGGGCAGAAGTGAGAGTGTCCAGGTGACGGAGAGGCTCTAGGAAGTGCCTGACTCCCACGCCCAGGCAGATGTTGCCAGAGCGGGGCGGGTAAGGAGGGGTGAGTAGGTCCTGGTGTGACCATGACGTTGTTGCAGTCTGTGAGGGACCAGATGAGGGGAGAAGCAGTACTCGTGGCCGATGGGGACGCTGACTGAGGAAGGGTCACATTTGCTTCCATGGCTGAGGTGGAATTGAGAAAAGTGTACTAGATGAAGTGACTCTGTGATAAGATGTCACATGGGCCATCAGTGTGAGTACTGAGCATGATGAGAGAAGATGGAGGTGGAAAGGAAAGTTGGGGTCCCACAGACCTTGGGGTATTTATTTAACTGTGCACTAAGGGCCATACCAGGTAGTAGCCATCAAGTTCCCCTCTTTTTGGCTAATCTTCCTCTCCAAATAAGGGGTGTGTGTTCACGCTATGAATCTTAAATGACTTGGTACAAAATGGAAATGTAGTCTGGAGGGCCAGATTTTATCCTAGGAGAGGGGACTGTTTATTAGAGTTTCCACTGAATTGCTTCTCAGGAGGCATGGTGCCCTCAGGGCCCAAGAGGGTCCAACCCAGGCTTTTAGTTATTTTATACTCCAGTTGGAATGTATTTCCTCAAAAAATAAAATACCTTGCCAATATGAGAGTAATTAAAAATCATTTTATGGAAAATATTGCTTGCACGGATAGAAACCAAATCCACAGTTCGCAGTATGATGTTTGGTTAACAGTTTAGCAGCCATTTATTTTTCAGGGTTTTCAGTGTGTGCTTTTATGACCTATAAATCAAGTACATTAAAAATAGTCACTTGGCTTTTTTAAAAAATGAAGAATTATTTGGCATTGAAACTTTCTTCCTTATACCGTTTTGCAGGAGATTTTATGAGCATTGATTTTCAACCAACTTTCTGCTTCCTTGAGCTTCCTACTAAAGCAAATAGAAAAATGTTTACTCTCAGGATCGGGGGTAATTTTTTGTCTTGTTTATTCGTTGAGTTTGTGGTTCTGGATACTTAAGTGATAGGGGGACCTCTGGTGGCTTAGTTTGTTTTTCCACCTTGAACAATAACTGGATGGTCTGTTGAAAGCTACAGAAAGGACCTTAGATCATCTGGTAGAGCTTCTCACTGACGGGGGAGGGGCCTGAGACCCTGGAAGACTACAGGACTGTTCCAGGCTCACATAGCAGAGGGCGGCTGAGGGCTCTCTGTGCACCATGCCCACCTCTCCTTTGGACAAATTAGTAAAATGAATTTGAAAAGTAAAATGACATATAGCATGTGCTTCTGTAAGTCCTCGACGGTTTTTTCTTAAAGGTGCCTTGCACACACCCGTGCTCTGCTTCCTGCATCCCAGACTGAGTGCAGGCCTTACGTGGATCACTGTGGGGGCCTCCAGCCTTCCCCTGCTCTCCTCCTCTTCTTTTTGGGTGCCTCCTCTCTTTACCGCTGAAGTTACTGCTCAAAACTAGGGACCTGGTCTTGTCTTGCTTAAGCATCTCTGAGTCACCAGTGCCCATAATCTTCAACATGATTAACGAGATTTGAGAACAGGACAATCTGGAAGAAGTGGCATCTCCTTATACAAAACTTTCTCTTTTTTTCACACCATGGCCCTGCCATTTATCTGTGGCTGTGGCTATATTACTTAACCCCTTCAAGTCCCATTATTCATCATCAAATGAAAATGGTATGGCTGGCCCCAGGGAATTGGTGAGAGAGCTAATCATATAAAGCCCCTAATGTAAAGTACCCAGCACATAGTAGGTGCTTAATGGATGGCAGCTGTTATTGGTTGACTTACTTATTGATGTTTATAAATTAATTTACTTATCATTTGAATGTCTTAGGCCTAAGAATTTTTATGGAAGTTGTATTTGTCTTTCAGTTTATGCCTGTTCAAGTACCAAGTGATGCAGAAAAAAACGATCCTGTCCTTTTTGCCAGTAGAGTCCGCAATTTAATGGCAGAGTAAGTGACTGTATAAGATTTCAAACAGTAAATAATTTGAAAATCATTGGCAAATATCATTTAACATAGCTTTCAAATTCCTCCCCCAGCCCCACTGAGGGCCTCAGTCTTCAACTTACCTTGGTACATAAGCAAAATAACGTGCCCAGGGATGTATATATTTTCCCCAGCTTCAGCCTCAAACTAATGAAAGTGAGTCTTTACCTGAAAGACCAGGATAGCACAGCCAGAGGAGACCAGTCGGCACTGTCCACAGGTGGATTCTCCCCAGCTGGCCCGTCATTGCAGGCAGCGCCTTGTGATGGCCTTCCGCAGCTCCTGCTGAGCACCCCACCCCTCCCCTCAGCTCCCCTGCAGCTGCCCACCCCTGAGGGTTTCAGAGTCATCAGGGCTGTGAGCACCACAAAGGGGAAGTTTGCAAAGGTTTGAAAAGATGCACAGAAAAGGAAAAAGGTTACTCTTGTGAAGGAATGGCTATAAATTTAGGATTTAGAAACTGCAAAACATAGGCATATATTTTCCTGCACTTAAGAGTGTTTTAGCTGGCTGGTATTCTCATTAGATAAATCACCCCGTCTTGTAATGAAAGCATGCGTTTTGCTACACCACCCAGGCAGCCTTGGCCCTCCAGATGTGCACCCCCGCCCAGCCACCACCTCCCTCAGTCACCAGTAGGAGGTTTGGAGCTAACAGACCTGCAGTATTTTTTTCTCTTTAGTAAGAATTCAACAGGAACTCTGAATATAGCTGAAATTGGCCTTATAGCCTGATTATTCTGATTGAGATATAAATATAATATATATATATGCATACATAATCTTAATGTAATTCTGACATATGTACACATATATATTTTAATGTTTTATAGCAGAATAATAATGTTATATTCAAAATAGGACAAATGTATTATCAAAATTTTTTTTTGTTTCTAGGTGTACTTAAGAATTCTTATTTTATCTAATTTCTAAACCAGCTACTAAATTTGCTTTTCTGTATTTTGTTTCTGATGTTTTCATACCAGTTTCTGTCCAAAAGTTACAAAACAAGTACAGAGAACTTAGATAATTTATACCAGATATTTTGGCTTCCCCAAAATGTGCCCCGAAGTAGAGAAGGGATTTGTTTAGGCAGCTTTTTCTTAATTTGTGAGGAGCAGGGTATAATGGCCTTATTTAAAGAGTAAGGAAAACCTCGATCAGCTGCACAAAGTCCTCCCCGAAGTTCCTTCCCCTTGTGGGAAGTGCCCGTCTCCTGGCTTTGTTTGCTGTGAGACTCAGCAGGAAAGGAGGAGATAAAAGCATCTGGAAGTTGAAAGGAGCAAAGCAGGTGAGGTGGAGGGGGTGGCTGCAGTGGTGGAGGCAGAGGGTCACCAAGCACTGTGCTGGAGCCTTCGCTTGCCTGGCGTCACCTCTCAGCCACCCGTGAGGGAGAGAGGACGTGAACTCTGGGAACAGTCACCCCAAATCATAGATAGTGCCTGGGCTGGAACTCACATCCACATTCCTGTTCCCCAAACCCAACCTTTTCTTTATTATGCTGTTCTGTTTATTATTATAATTCCTGAAATATTTAACATTTTAATTTTCCCTTTTAAGTATTCTTACACCAAAATATGTGTTAATCAAAAACAGCCCAGAAAAACTATGTATAGAGAAAAACTGCTTTATTCTAATTGTACTCATTCAGTCAGTCAGTCTTCCTAGCAGTGATTCAACAAAGTCAAGTAAAATTGAAGACATAATCCTATGATTTTCATCAAATATTTGCAGATAAAATTTTAGTGAAGGAGAAGCTTCAGGAAATGATTACCATGTGTGGACAGCCTTTCTTCTTGTACTCGGTGTGCTTTGCAGTTCTCACTAATACACATCTTTTCTGATCCACCTCACTGCTGTCAGCCTCAGTCTCACTGAGCAGCGGTGAGGTAGAGAGGAGTTGTGGTTTCCTTTGAGGAAAGGGAGGTGACGTCTGCAAGAAATATCAGCTTAGTATCAATTCGCTTCAGTAATTTAGAAGGTTGCTTTCGGGAAGAAGGTGACCTCTAGTTATGAAGGATGAAGAAGCACAGATGCTAAGGGTTTAGATGGACGGTCCACATCCAGTGCACACTGTTCCAGCAGTGTCTCTACTAGCATTCTTATTTTGTCCTTAAACCTGGACAGTAATTGTTCCTATGTGCAGCCAAGAAAAATGAAGCTTGGGTTAATTGTCAGAAAGTTCACAGTTAGTAAAGGATTCCCGAAAAACTTGGACATAAGTCTTCTGATTGCTTTCCGTGAAACTCAAGTCAACAAAACAGAAATTGTCAGCTGTATGGACAGAAGCATGCAGACCTAACAGTTTAGGGGCCCCAGTTAAGTCTTTGAAGAAGTAGAAAAATATGTCTTTCTGGCAAAGAAAGCCACAGCTACTGGCCTAAAAAGTAGTAAATAATTTTCCTTTTGCTATTATTTGTTGAACAGTTCAGAGCTGATGAAAAATCATTCCTATTTAAAAAAAAATTGAATTTCAGTTTTATTCTTGATGCTTCTAGAGCTCTGGGGATACCCGTGACAGATCATACCTATGAAGACTGCAGATTGATGATTTCAGCAGGACAGCTAACATTGCCCATGGAAGCCGGGTTGGTGGAATTTACTAAAATTAGCCAGAAATTAAAGTAAGTACATTTTAAAATTATTGTACTTTCATAAAGGTGTCCAAAAGGAATCTGAAATCTTGTGTGCTTATTTTCTTTTCCTTTATTGATGCTCAGTTCTAGGATCAGATGTTTGTCAGGAAAGCCAGGGTCGTAAATTTACCGACTATTTTGTTCATCTGGTTTTGTTTTTTCAAGAATAGTTAGCTTTCACCTGTAATCCCAGCTACTTGGGATGCAAAGGCAGGAAGATCATAAGTTTGAGACCAGTCTTGCCAATGTAAGTGAGACCCTGCCTCAAAATAATATTTAAAAAGGACTGGGAATGCAGCTCAGTGGTGGAGGGTTGGCCTAGCGTATATGAAGCCCTGGATCCAAATGCGAAAAAAAGAAAAGAAAACCTTCCGGAGATCTGTTCACCAGTCCCAGGAAGAAACCAAAAGATAGTAAGCATGAATCCAGACAAATTGCCTCTCTACTCAAATAGCTCAGAACAGTTGCTCAGTCTTGCCCTCTGCTTTCAGGGAGAACAGCATCATTGGGTGGTACTGGCATATGGTAGTCAGGACTTCCCATGGGGAACATAAATTGACCTTGTAATGGAAATTCTGACCATCGTTGAACATTCAGTACTTGCCTAGGTCAACTTTTTTCTTCTCTTCTGGGTCTTTGTTATTATTACTTTTTTTAAAGGTACCTTTAAAAAAATTTGTATTTTTGTGATCTAATTTAAACCATTTAGAACCTTCCCTGGGAGCTATCTGGTATGAAAGGTGAAACCCTCAGACCCTCTCATGTTCAGTTCATCCTGTTCTCGACCCTGTTAGGAATCTGTACAACTTTGATTTAACAGACCTTGGCATCCTCCCTAGGAAGGAGCTGCAGAACCTGTTACTATATCAAAGCTCAATATTAACATAAAACATTTCAACAAGTGATATAGAAAATGTATATAGATATAGAAAAATATCTTCTAGATAACAAAATGTTTTGTTATTATGTTCACAATGTTCCCTTGATTTGATAAATGTAGCCAGTCACTGAAATTGGATTTGTAAATATGCATTAGGCTACTTGTTTAGTTCTACAAGGCAAAGGCAGGATGTGAGGTAAGCTTCTGTATATTTTCCAGTATTTTTATCACCCTGAGAATTTCTCACATTTGAGGAAGTTCTAGTCTACCAAATCTCCTTCTCACAACATTTTCTGAAATACAATTTCATTATCATCCTGGAATTTCCTTGAAACAAGAATTATAACCTTTTGTAAAAACTCAGTAAATACTATTGACGTGCTAATAATGTTGAGGTTAAAATTTGCTTTTTGATTTTCTTCTCATAAGTCATTTATTATTCCACCCCATTGTTTGTCTTATTTACTTTTTCTCTGTCAGATATTTAGTGTATTTTGAGTTATACAGATATGCTTTTAAAAACTAAATGCTTGCCTAATGTACAACATGTATTTGTATTTTTAAAATTTTCTTAATCTCCAACACACTGTTTTATTTCTTTTCAACACATACTTTTAAATACCCATTTGATTCTCCCATTTGATTTCCTTTGAAAAAATGTATCAGATTCATATTTAATACATAAAATATTTTTCCCTCAGTCAAATGACTAGAACTGTCTATAAAATGTCCATGTCAACTGAAAAGAACTAGTAACATTTATATTTTTTTGTTTAGATTGGATTGGGATGGCATCCGTAAGCATTTGGATGAATATGCGTCTATTGCACGTTCCTCTAAAGGTGGAAGAATTGGAATTGAAGAATTTGCTGAGTATTTAAAATTACCTGTTTCCGATGTCTTGAGACAACTTTTTGCTCTCTTTGACAGGGTATGTTAAAATTCAATCTTATTTTATTCTATCAGTTTTTACAGAGCAAGAGGAATATGGCAGGTATTCAGAGTACTTTAGACCAGTGTTAGAAGAATCAAAGCTGAACACCAGCCGTGGTGGCATGTGCCTGTAATTCCAGTGGCTTGGGAGCCTGAGGCAGGAGGAAGGAGAGTTCAAAGCCAGCCTCAGCAAAAGCAAGGCATTAAGCAACTCAGTGAGACCCTGTCTCTAAATACAATACAAAATAAGGCTGGGATGTGGCTCAGTGGTTGTGCCCCTGAGTTCAATCCCCAATACCAAAAAAGAAAAAAGAATCAAGGCTGAGCTTGTGGTTTAATTACATGATTTAATTTTCCTAGCAGCAACAATAATAATGTATGTGTGCAACATTTATGATATTGTCTATTTATTTTAAATACCAGGTGATAAATAAATATTGTGTCCATATAGCCACATTTGTAATATGGAAATGGAAAAGTTTATATAATTGTCAAGAATTTTAAAGTTTATATCTAAATTTACATATCAATCTCATGTGATAATGTTCTGTCCTGAGAGTTTCTGGATTTATCCAAAAATATGTGAAGATCAAATAGATTTTATTTTTGGACGATGCTTTGTAACAAAGGTTTCAATTTTGTAACAAAGGTTTCAGTTAAACTCTTGGCTGCTTGTTAATTTTAAGTATACATGTAATTAGTACATGCAATTGAATTGTCAAAAAATTTCCTAGAAAATATATCAAGATTTTAAACTCTCTGCTTTTTAATTGTTTTCTAGCATATAAAATCAGTAGTAAAATGCACTCTTTGGGTTATAATTCTCTGAGTTCTAACAAATGCATAGAGGCTGGTAACTACCATTATGTTTAAAATACATAACAGTTATACCCCGCCCCCCCCAAAAAATAATAATCCCATTGTAGTTATCTACTCATTTGTAGACAAGCTTTGGTCCTACCTGTAATGCTTGGTGATCACTAATTAGCTCTCGTCCCTGTAGTTTTACATTTCCCAGATGCCCTATAAATGGAATCATACACTATTATGGTCTTTTGAGTCTGTCTCCTTTCACTTAGCATAATGCATTTAAGATTCAGCCAGAGTGTTGTATGTCTCAATAGTTTCTCCCCTTTTATTACTGAGTAATATTCCATTGTATGGATATACCATAGTTTATCTGTTCCTCTGTTGCAGAACATTTGCTTTGTGTCTAGTCATGGATAATGATGAATACAGATATAATCTAAATGTTCGTGTATAGGTCTTTATATAAATGTTGATTTTAATTTAATTTCATTTGGGTGAATATCTAGGGTATGAGCTCTTTATTTTTCCTTCTCAGTATATGACTGTTTTGCAATTGTTTTTAAAGGACATTTGTGTTGTAGGTAGAATTCCAACTTGACTGTTCTTCTAACAATTTAAAGATGTCCTCCTGTCTTTGATCTCCATGGTTTCACATCCTTACTGATTATTCTCCAAGTTTTGAATTTCCTCACCAGTCCTGCTGCTGGGGTGGCTTGGGCAGAGGTAGTTACTTTTTGTACTTTTGTTCAGTGATTCTCGTTGTAATTGGGAGAGAGAGGCTAAACTGGGTTTATTCCATTTTGACTGGTACTGGAAGCCCCTGTATTAACTACCAGAAAAAGGTACTTTGCAAAGAAATTATAACTTGATGACAGATAGGACAGGGTATTTTTGTTTCTTTGACTTTTTGGTTTTTTTCTTCTTTCCTAGAGTACACCAGTGTGCCTAATGACTTATTCTGTGATCTCACAGATGAATGATTCTTTACCGTGGTACTCTTCAGCAACCTCCTTCTATATGTAGGACCTGGGCCTTGCGTCATTGCTTGCTCACAGCATACAAATAATTTGTTCTCCCTCATGAAATGACCATGTTTTGATGCTACAGTGTGACTATAAAGTGTAATGAAGATTTAGGGGAAAGGAGAAGGATGTCATTGGATTTAACTTTGTAAACTGGGAAATTAGAGATACCCTTTTCCTTGTATATTTTCTTGTCTTTTTACAAGATTTATGTGGCAGCTACCATGATGGCTGTAGACACCATGCAATTTGAAATGGCATTTCTCTGTATGAATCTGATGTCAGGAAGGAATATGGCAGGGACATACAAACAAGGACAGGATGGGGGGAAATGAGAGGGACCCAAAACGGGGTTTATAGCACATCTTGGACACTGTGCTCACTGGGATTTAAAATCAAGATTAAACACAGTATCTGTAGAGGTTGCCCTGTTCTTGAGGTGTCAAACTGTCATAGTTTGCAGTCACAGAATTGTTAGGACACTAGTTCTGACTTCTGATGATGGATGATAACCCACCAACAGCCCCACTGTTTCTATGGCACTGTTAATTTTAGGAAGATCTGGGAGTGGGGACGGGGCACAAAGCGAGCATTAAAACATTGGCTCACTTTGAACTGGAGCAGTCAGCTGACCCAGGCGCTTAGAGACCCTAGAGCAGTGTAGCCCACTGGTCAGTCATGCTTCTCCGTGGCTGCTTCCATAGGCTCTGATACCATTTATAACTGAGTTTTCTTCACTTCTTTAAATAATGTGATGTAGCCCCAGAGATGAACCTTAAGCTGGTCTAGAAAATGCTTTTCTTGTGGCTCTTCAGCCTACTGGAAGATCAGGGAGAATAATGACTCAGGCTCTTGTTTCTCCCTCCCGCTCCCCCTGTTTAGCACACCTGCATGTCTGTGCCTGTGAGGTTCTCTCTGTTTTGAGAAGCTGAGCTATGCAATGTTGCCACACCTTGGGCACATACCTGCTTCCACACCGGTCTCCTTTGTTCAGTCTGTTAAAGGGACCTTGCTGAGGAACATTCGATGGGAAGAGCAAGGAGGCTCAGGCGCTCCACGGTGATTTCTGTAGGAATAGCCTATCTGGCTGCATTCAGGCTTACCAGGGCTGGGGTGGGGGAGAGACAGGGCTGAGTTCCTGTCGCTCTCCAGCAGCTGTAACTTCTTGCAGTGCCAAACTCCCAAAGCCCCTCCCTCACCCCCTTCCCATTTTATCGCCTTCCTCTCCACTCCCCCACCCCTTTATTTTCCTTTCTTAGTCTTTTCCAAGTCTGTTACAGGTGTGGTTCAGATTTGGGGGATGGAGAAGGGATCTGGTTCTCTCTCCATCATTCCCTCATTCTTCTCAGTGTGTTCTTGGCTAGTCTACAAAAACTTCATAACAGTTTCTGCCTTAGTTTGTCCTTAAAAATGTTATTAGATCCTTCTAGCATGTTCTTTAGAATCTCAAATATTTGGTGACAGACCATTTGAAGGTCCAACAAAAATATGGCATTCATGATCCAAAGCAGAGCAGAGTTTACTAGTTTGGAATAATTTCTTTAGAAAGATTCGATCTCTTTGGAAAACAAAACAAAAAACAAATCTTTTTATCTTTGGGTTCAAGATAGCATCTTTATCTTCATGAATATGTATTGAATACTCCAGATCAGAGGCTAATTAGGGATTCTCCAGAGCTGAAGCCTGGAAAAGTGGTTTAAAATCACGACCTTCTCTCAGTGTCTTCATATTCCTAATTCAAATTAAGTACCACATATTTTGCTAGCACACTCGACGGGATTTAAAAGCATTTAATGAGATTAAGAAATAATACAGTCTAAATGAGAAGCAATTACAAAGCAGTCATTTTTACAGTTATAAAAGTGTCTGTGTCATTCATTTTGTTCTTCTTAAACTGTGCAGTTGAGTAGACCCGTATGCTGCCCTCATAGCAGTATCTCGTGTACTATGAGATAGCCCTCAAATATTTCAGTAAGAACGTAATTGTTGTTGTGAGTTTGCCAACACACCATGCTGTCTGTCTTCTTGCTACTAGCACACCTTCCACCCTCCATCTCAGGATGTGTCCAGCTTAATGTTCCACCTGACACCATGCCACAACAGCGTGCATGATCCCTGCTCACAACCTATATTTCAAGCTATATTCCAGAGTCAGCTAAGTATTTTGGAAGCAAAATATTTTTGACTCTGCAGGCCATAAGGTCTCTGTTGCAAATATTCATCTCTGCCACTGAGGTATGAAGGCGGCCATAAACAGTGCACAGACAAATGGGCATAACTGCACCCCAATAAAACTTTATCTCCAAAAATGGCACCAGTCTGGATCTGGCCAACAGCTGTAATTTGCTGATCCCTGGTATATCGCGTAAGCCGATGCAAACAAAACATGCTGGCAGGTTTAAGGAATGGATTGAAGGATGCCTGTCTGTTCTTACAGTGACCATTGTTAACCTGTGGGATCTTCACATTGGATTGAAAGCAGATCACTGGGAATCTTAATCTGGACTAATCTGTGTTCCTCTTGTTAATATCCTCCCACCACTCTAACTAGTGATATATCCTTCATCCTCACACATGAGAGGAGAAGGAGGAGGAAGATCGATTTTCAGTTCCGCAGCTGTAGTCTGAGCCTACTTTGTTTTTACCAGTCCTCTTAGGATATAATAGAACGTTGCCTAGTAAAATTTAGACGGTTATTATTGCCATTCTATAAAAACAGTTGGACTAGTGCCATGAGGTTTCTTGTTTCTGCTAGCTAGTACTCGCTCGCTGCTTCTGGCATTGCAGTGTGCTTTGCTTAAATATTAGACAGGAAAAGTTTGTGTCTACTTTAGCACTTTGGCAACCCAGGCTTTGGGGCTCTTGTAAACTTCTGTAAATCTTTTGTTATGTTTCATTATGTGGAATGAATGTTTCTTTACCCCAAGTTCTTCCTGCCTGTCCTGTTCTTGGTATCAGTTCAAGTGTCAGTCTGGAGTGCCAGTAATAACAGGCGTCCCCTCTGCCCCTTCCTGTTCAGGAGGGATGGCGTTGTCTCCTACAGGTTTTTTTCTCATGCTGAAAGTTGGGGCAGGATACCTAGGTGGCTTTAGTGATTGAAAATAAACTGTAAAATCTCTATCATTTAAATTTGCAGTTCAGATTTGATAAGTAATACAGTATTAAATAGTTTACATGAGAACGCATCTTGATTCCAATCTCAGTTTGCTGGGACTTGCAATGTGAAGCACACTCTAATTCATATTATATAATTTTTTAGTAAAGGCTATGATTTTCTGGGTGGAACAGGTGAACTTTTCTATTCAGTCATCCTGAAAGCCAAGTCATTCTATATATCTGAGCCCTTTTCTCTTCAGTTCTCAGGTTGACTTGACTCCCATCAGCCCATCACTATATTTTCTCTGTCTGAGGGCTGTTGTACTAGAAATATCTGTTTAGACCTGAGAATCGTGTACTTTACTTTTGTCTTTTCAATGCCTGTATAGCAGGGAGATGAACAGAGGAAGTGAAGGAGTCTGCAAAAAACTCAATCTTGACTTTTGAACTAAAGCAGATGATCAATGATTGACCTCCTTCAAGACCTTAAGGAAGTAAAGAACAGAGCTCTGTAAAGAATGGATTGTGTCAGACCCATCTAATTTCCTCTGATGACAAAGTGACAGTCCAAAATGATAAGGGAAAAATAGATATTATCTATATGGATTCTAGAAAGGCTTTTGATTTCATCCAATGTGACATTCTTATCAACAAATTAGGAGAGTCTGGTCTTGATCACATTGCAGTGAGGTGAAATTCCCACTTGATCGAGAGGTTTGACCCAAACTCAGAGTTGTAAGTCCTTCTGTTATTCTAAACCAGGTTCTTTTCTCCCTTCTTGGAATTGTTTGAAGGAGCCACCTACTTGATGGGTTGAGATCAGGAATTCTTTGGAAAAACAGTCAGTGTGACAAAGTGGGAATAAGGGTAAATACACTTGTCTTCAAAATTAATGGAACCAGACTCAAGATACAGAATGATTAAGTTGATATGTAGCATGGAAAGGCTCAGGGACCAAAAGGACCCTTAACTGAATGTAAGAGAAGGCCGCTGCTGTCGCTGGAAATCTAGACTCATAGAACTCGAGAGCTAGAGGAGCCTTGGGAGCACATTGCTCATCCTCTTCATTTGCAGAAGGGCTGCTAGCCCAGGAAGGTGGGTGTATGCTGTTAGCATTGACTTAAAAACAAAACTTCCTCAAAGCATATTTTATATACCATAGAATTTCCTTACTTCAAGTATATAATGCAATGATTTTTAAAAAATTTTTTTTAAAGAAAGAGAGAATTTTTTAATATTTATTTTTTAGTTTTTGGTAGACATAACATCTTTGTTTGTATGTGGTGCTGAGGATCGAACCCGGGCCGCACACATGCCAGGCTAGTGCGCTACCGCTTAAGCCACATCTCCAGCCCAAATGCAATGATTTTTTAAAAAATGCATTTACCAGGTTGTGTAGCTATCACCAGTGTTATCAGTGTTAGAACATTTTCATCAACTCAGTATGACTCCTTGTGCCATTAACTGTAAATTCCTGTCAACTACTTATCTCCCAGCCCTAGGCGACCATCAATCTACTTTTTATTAATTTCTATAATCTATCTTTCTATAATCTTGCCTTTCTTTTCTGGCTATTTCATGTAAATGAGATCTTAAAATATATGGTGTCTTGTGTTTGTTTTTTTCCTTCTATTTACTTATTTTTCTCTTTTATGGGACTGAGAATTGAACCAGGGCTTTGTACATGCTAGGTAAGCTCTACCACTGAGCTGTAGCCCCTGCTTCTTTCATTTAGCATAATGTTTGAGGTTCATCTATGTAACATGTATCAAGAATTCATTCTAATTTATTACTGAATAGTATCCCTTGATATGGATGTGTTCTGTTTTGTTTATCCATTCTCCAGTTGGTAGACACTCAGGTTGTCTCCACTTTAGGCTACTGTGAATAATGTCCTTGATAACATTCACGTCATTGTTTAAAGTTCGATAACTCTCCCTTCACAAATTTGCGTGAAATTCTCCATTAGGTGTGGCCTCTTCTTGTACCCTTTTTCTCCAAGGATGGACTGTAGAGTTCCCTCCAAGATGGAACTCTGGTTGTTATTAATGTTCTAATAAATAGCCTTAGGGGATTAGATAGTCCAGAGAAGAAAAAGCTTGTTAATCTAATACCTGTCTTTTATTCTCTGATGGCTTATGGGAAACTGTTAACCAAATGTCCTCCTTCTTCACAGAAAATAAATAAGAGGGACTGAATTTAAATTGTAGCAAAAAAACCCACTTCAGGTGGGCATAAGGAAGCACATTGTATGATAGTGGATGCTATCAAGTTAATTTGCACTATTACAAAACAAAGCCCATTCAGTTTCCTCTGAGAGAAGCTTCTGTGCATGCATTTAAATCCGTCCAAGGCCAGATGGCCTCTGTGAATCCTAAAAGCCAGGCAGTCTTTTTGTGGTACTTTTTTTTTGTGGTTAAGGAAGACTTTTGTCTGTTGGTGTTCACAGAGATCATTTCATTGAACCCATGAAAAATAAAACTAGTCATTGGAGAGTTTTATTTAAACCACGGGCTATACCAGAAGGAGACATGATATTCTCCCATGTCCTAAAGATAGCAATGTCCCCTAGCTACTATTCTTTCCCAAATAATAGCAGGACTCATCATTACTCAGTTCTAGCACTATATGGCTTAAAAATTAATTTACAATGCATTAGACGAATGATCTTGAAAATGTATTCTTGCTTAACTCTTCTGTTTTCTTTTTTTCTCATCTGGAATACTTTTATGTCTTTAAGAGGAATTTTATGAAACCTAGATACCAAAACATATTTTATACAAATGTAGGAGATTAGTATTAATAGTAGAAATGTGAACATGGTCATCAGCTTATAACTACAATTAGTCCCTGTGGATCTACGTGGTCCTTGAGCACAGCAATGCTGTTGTATTTGCATTTGTATCCTAAGCACTGGGTCTAAGACCTGATATAATAAATCAGATTGAATTTTTTTTATTTAAAAATTTTTTATTGGTGCATAGTACTTATAGAGAATGTTGGGGTTTCACTGTGGCATATTTATAGATATGTAAAAGTCTCATTTGAATTACTTTGAAGTAAGCAGGGGAGATGCTATTATCATCATTTTGCAGTCTTGAAATTAAGACCCAAAGTGCTACAATAGTTTAGTCTGTAAGTCCGTGATTTCACGAATACAATTTTTGAATACTTGGAAGACTAGAACTCTGACTCTACCTAATATCAAAGGTAAGGGTTTCTCAAAGTATGCGTGGGATTTCCTGTTACAGACTGACTTCTGAAGATGCTTATTAAAAATAGAAAATCAAATCTCACAAATGTAATGTTGAAGAAAGCATCCAAGTATGGAAGCAAGCCAAAAAATCAGAAATAGAAGAGGAAACATAATTATCAACTTTTATAGAAATAAAAAGGATTAAAAGCAAGTGCTATAAATAACTGTATGCTACCAAATTGGATAACTTAGAGGATACTGACAAATTCCTAGAAGTACACAATCTAGTATGACTGAATCCTGAAGGAAAAAAGAAATTCTGAAAAGACCTGTAATAACTAGAAAGGATACTGAATCAGTAGTCAAAAACTTCCCCAAAAAGAAAAGCTAGGGGCCAGATCCCTTCACTCATTCTGTGAGGCCAGCATTACCCTGATAACATAGTCTAGAAAGATACTACAACTATAGACCAGTGTTCCATATGACTATTGATATAAAAATACTGGCAGACAGAATCAGTAACATATTAAAAGAATGTACAGCATGATTAAGTAGGATTTACTCTTAGAATGCAAGAATGGTTCAGAATGTGAAAATCAACCCATGTAATACGTAACATTATGAGAAGGAAGTGGGGGAGAATCACATTGTTACGTTATCTTCTCACTGATGCAGAAGACGCATTTGACAGGATCCCATACCTTTCAGTATAAAAACACTCAACACACTAGGAATAGAAAAAATGTTCCTCAACATAATAAATGCCATATATGAAAAGCCCACAGACAATGTCAGACTCAGCGGTGAAAGATCAAAAATATTTCCTCTGAGACAAGGAACAAGACTAGTATATCCACTTTCTCCTTTTCTATTCAACATAATGTAGAAATCATAGTCAGTACAGTTAGACAAGGAAAAGGAATAAAAGCCATGTGAATTAGAAAGGAGGAAGCAAAATTATCCATGTTCACAGGTGGCGTGATTGTATTTGTAGAAACCTTATAGATTCCACACAAAAGTTAGAGCTGAGAAATGAATTTAGCAAAGTTGCAGGATATAAAATCACTACATAAAAGCAGTTGCATTTCTATACACTAACAGTGAACAATATGAGAAGGAAATTAAGAAAACAATTTCATTATTGTAACATCCAAAAAAGAATAAAATACTTAGGAATAAACCTAAGAAGTTAAAAGACCTGTACACTGAAAACTACAAAGGATTGCTAAAAGAAATTAAAGACAAATAAATAGGAAGACGTTTCATGTTCATGAATTAGAAGACTTAATATTTTAAGATGCCAGTATTACCCAAACAAAATTCCAGCAATGATTTTTTTTTACAGAAATAGAAAAACCACAGTCCTGGTGTCTGAGTGATTCCTAGGGCCCAGCAAAGGGACCAATTTCCAGAGCCCTGAAGACCAGGGGTAACACACCAAAATAGGGACTCCTTTTCCACTCTACTTTCATTGGCCCAGCAGCTGCCAAGAACAAAGGCAGTATCTCCCGGTACCTGGAAAACAAATGCAGTATCACCTCACAGATCAATTGTTTCTCTGATGTTCCCATGAGTGTACTGGGGGAGAAGCTTCAAGGACAAGTGGAGGAGCAGCGGCTGTCCTTCTGTTGAGACTGGAGAGGTTCCATGGAAGAATCTGGATGTCATAAAGAAAGCAGTGGTTCAGGCAGAGGAAGCGGCTGCTGAGATTTCAAGGAAAGTGGAGAAACAGGAGAAGAAGCGCTTAAAGAAAAATAAATAGAAAAACCAATTATAAAATACATATTACAGCTCAAGTTATCTAGAAATAACCAAAACAATTTTGAAAACAAGAACAAGGTTGGAGGTCTCACGTTTCCTGATATCAAAACTTACTACAAATCTATAGTAATTAAAGTCCAAGCATAAAGAGAGACATATAAACCAATAACATAGAATAGAGATCCCAGAAATAAACCCTTGTATATATGATAGAGTGATTTTCAACAAGGGTACAAAAACTGTTCAATGCGGAAACGACAGTCTTTAACAAATGTTCGAAGGATTTGAATAGACATTTCTCCAAAGAAGAAAAAACGTATGTCCAGTAAGCAAGAGAAAAGATGTTCAACATCAAGCTTCTGGGGGGAAATAGAATATTGCAGCCAACGTGGGAAATAGTATGGGAGTTCCCCAGAATGATAAAAATAGAATTATCATATCCTCTAGCAACTCCACTTCTAGGCACATACCCAAAAGAATTGACATTGGGGACTTAAACAGGTGTTTGTACACCCATGTTCTTAGTTGCATTCTTCACCATAGCCAAAAGAGGGAAGCAGCCCACGTGTCCACCAGCGGATGAATGGAAAGATAGAGCATGTTTACACAATGGGATATCGTTCATCCCCAGGAAGGAATGACATCCTGAGACATACTACAACATGGGTGAACGTCAGAGACATTAAGTGGAGTAAACCTGTCACAAAGAGGACACAAATGCTACATACTTCCACTTTTATAAGCCATACAGAGTAGTCAAATTCATAGAGACAGGAGGTAGGATTAGGATGAGAGGAGGAGTGAATTGAAGACGAAAAGTATATACTATATTATTTCATTAAGATGCAAAAATTAATTTATGGTGCTAGATGTCAGGATATCAGTTACCTTGGCAGAGGTGAATAAGAAGAAAGAAGCTTTTTCTGGGGTGCTAGTGAGGCTCGTTTCTGGATCTGGGTGCTGGGACACAGATATGTACCATCAATGGAACTCTTTGAGCTGTACAGTTACAGTTTGTATGTTTTTCTGTATAAATGATATACTTTTAAAAAATCCCAAAATAATCATGGACCCCGCCCAAGCAGGGCTCCAGAATCAGAATGTCTGAGGGTGGGACCTGGGCACCTGGCATTTTAAAAACCCTCTTCCAGGTTTTTCTTAAGAACATTGGACTTTGAAAATCTCTGCTCTAGTCAGGATATTGGTAAGTATCTTTCCAATGCTCAATAATTCTTTGACACTCCCCTTATGACAAATATCCCTTAGAAAAAGAAATTGATGATTTCTTTGCATAGCGCCTTTCAGGTGCTGAGAAAAAGAACTAAGAAAGCAATGGCAGGTAGAAATGTATAGTTTTACATTTTCTATGTAAAATATTCTCATGTGTGGCGATAGTATAATGTATCAATATTTATCTGGAAGAATCAAAAACAATTTTATTGAGGCCCTCTAAAAGTATGGCAGGTGCTAGGACCTGGTGGCCTCAGGCAGCTTCAGGTGGAGATGAGACTTCCCTTGGGGAGGCGTGGTGCTGTGGAGCAGGTCTGAAAAGCCAGTTCTCCCACACCTGAGCTACCTGCGCTCCACCCCCGCTCTCCCCGTACCGTCTCCCAGGTATAGGAGATAAAAGCTGCTGAAATTTTTACACTTTTGCTTGTTGAAAGCATGTTTCTTGCAAAGGCCTTGTTGGAAGGGGCCGATCGAGGTCTTGGAGAAGCTCTTGGAGGTCTCATTGGAGGAGGCGTCCAGAGAAGAGGAGGAGGAGGAGGAGGAAGCATTGGCGGGATCGTGGGGGGCATCGTGAACCTGATCAGCGAGGCTGCTGCGGCTCACTATAGCCCGGAGCCGCCGCCGCCCACCCAGCAGCACTTCACCACCGTGGAAGCCTCGGAGAGCGAGGAGGTGAGGCGTTTCCGGCACCAGTTTGCGCAGCTGGCTGGACCCGACATGGAGGTGGGTGCCACTGACCTGATGAACATTCTCAACAAAGTCCTTGCTAAGCACCAGCATCTGAAGACCGCCAGATTTAGCCTGGACACCTGCCGCAGCATCGTGTCTGTCATGGACAGCGACACCACGGGGAAGCTGGGCTTCGAGGAGTTCAAGTACCTGTGGAACAACATCAAGAAGTGGCAGTGCGTCTACTTGCAGTACGTCAGGGACGGTTCCGGGTCTCTGGGGAGGTCCCAGCTGCGGGAAGCTCTGCAGGCAGCGGGCTTCCAGCTGAACGAACAGCTTTACCAGATGATCGTCCGCCGGTACGTCGACGAGGACGGGGGCATGGACTTCAACGACTTCATCAGCTGCCTGGTCCGCCTGGACGCCATGTTCCGTGCTTTCAAGTCCCTGGATAGAGATGCAGATGGCCTGATTCAGGTGTCCATCCAAGAATGGCTGCAGCTGACCATGTATTCCTGAAGTGGGCAGAGAAGCCAGGAGGCTCCCTGAAGGACAGGACTGCTGAAGGTCCTGCCACTCTGCCCACGCTTGCTGTGACCCTGCCCAACAGCTGTCACTTCCCGTCGAGCCCTCTCAGGAGCCCTGCACATTTCTGATACCGGGCTACCCTTAGCTGCCTAATTAAAACAGATTTTTAATGAAAACTGCTCAGTGGTTTGTATGTCAGCCCGGGAGATAGCAGGAGTTCGTAGATGTATGTATGTATGTAGTGGGGAGGTAGTGGGAGAGTTCTAGTGGAGTAGAATTTCAGGCGAGGTTGCTTATTGGGCGAATGAATTCCAACCATTTGGAACTTTGTCCTTGTTGTGACTGTTGTTAATAATGAAATTCTTTTTAATCCTGAAATAAATCAACAGAGCACTCCAGAGGTATATTTTCTTTTAAAAATGGAAGGAGAGAAGTTTAAAATCTGTTTTTCTCATAATTTCACATCTGGTCTTTTCATTATGTACAAAAATAAAAGGTACTTTCCAGGAACCCTATTTAATTGTATAGAAACAGGTTCAGAAATATGAAATTAAGGGATTTTATGTAAAGGTAGATTTTTTAAAAAAATGATGCTAAAATTCTAGAATTCTTTAGTTCTATTTTCTAGTAAAATAAACAGAGCAATTTGGGGTTATTTTAATATATTTATTTTAAAAAATGTCCTCGACATTGAGGAATAAAGGGATATGCCCTTAGTTCAAAAATGTCTTCAGTTGCCTTAATGAATCAAAATGATCACTCTTAAATGTACATCATGCAAAGTTAGGCGTGCCTGGTTGATCTTAGACAGTGCTTGTCATGTCTTGCCTTACCTTAGAGCAAGGAAAATTCTTTTGCTTATCTTAAAACTGTAGGCAGGGGGAAAAAACTAACAAAGAAAACAAATAGTAATTAGCTAAATGGAATATGAAGCAATATAGAGAACAAATGTTGCTGTGGTTCTCAGCCCTGACTGAAGTTTAGATTCACCAAGAGAGGTCTTTAGGAATACTAATGTCTGAGCCCAACTCCAAATACCTTAAAATAGTCTCTTTAGAGGTGGGGTGTGCAGATGGATATTCTGAAAGCTCCCCTGGGGATTCTGAGGAGCCGGCCAAGATTGACAGCCCTAACTGCTACTTGTAGTACGCTGTCTCCTTGTAATAGTTTTCAAATCTGTCTCAGCCAAAACAGGCCAAACAGGAAAGTCAGTGTTGCCTATGTCCAGGAGAAGGAAGATAGGATGCTGAGAAACTGCCACCCAGGAGGTGAGATAGTTGTGCCGTTCTTGAGCATGACCCTTAGTTTGGTTTTATAACTTTGATACAGGCTGTTAGAGTGGAGAATGCAGAATCCAGGATCCCCTGGTGAGTCTGCTCAGTAAGACAGGCTGCATTTGCAAGTGCTCAGCTCCCCTGGCTGCTATTGAATGGGTTCCCATCCCTTCTGCTGCTCTGTTTTTTAATGCATTCCCTCTATCCCAGGCTTCTTCGCAGGGTCCTCCTGAGTTGGAAAATGAATTCTTCTTTCTTCCCTTGACTCATTCAGAAGAAAGTTGTAACTGTTGCAATGATGTAACTGGCCTATTAGAAATCCCCAGAGAAATTGAGAGAGATTGGAATTGGGCCTGGGTGCTCACCATCATTTAATATTTATGAAACACCACACACATGTAATTTTGAGCTGAGCCAAGCACAGAGAGCACGTCCACTTTCCTCAAGGGACTTATAACTCAACTTGGTCTGGTAAGCTGCTTAGACCAGGTGTGGTTATATAAGCATGAGGCTGCTGCCAGCAACCACACATTAATATTCAAGAAGAAGCCAGGAATATGTCAGGTCTGGAGCAGCCAGGAAAGGAAAAGGCTGCCAAGATGTCTTCTAAGGACTCAAAATATTTCAAGTTTTTAATTGAATTTTCCCACATGATGATTGTGGGAAGGACAATGTGTAGTTAAATTTTTGCGTCAAACATCATTGTAACTGCTTTATTAAAAGGTAAGACAATCATCTCACATTAGTGGTGGTGTTATTTCCCCTCTTCTTCATGTTGAGGGATTCCCTATGATTCTCTAGCATGCAGGTGAGAAAGCATCCTGAAGTAACCCCAGTGTATCTTCTGTTCTTTCTAAGTTTGGGTAAAATTTGTATAAATTTGTATGTAGTCACCAGCATGGCTACTAAAAATTTCAGTCCAAACCTAAGTGATTGAATTTCTTAGTTTTCATTTAATCTTTTATGTTTTGGAGGAATATTTTCAATGTTGACAGTGTTTTAAAAATTTGTCCATTTCTATATGGAAGACTACTATAGCCTAAGACGCAGGTCTTTGATGTATCTATTCCATTATTTTAAAATTTATAATATTAATCAATGTAGTAAATTGAAACTAGTGATAAAATATGTGAAGTTGTACCATTTATACTTTCAATTTCAAAATATCCCGTGTGATTTTGAAAACAATAACTTCGTCTTGATGTAATCCACTAAATTCTTCAACCCGATAAAGCAGGGAAAGGATCAGGGAGCTTTGTGGTTAAGAGCCACAAACTTTCAAAAACATTTAAATTTCCTATGTCATCCTCAAGGTCACTTTTTAAATATTTTTGAGGAGCACTGCATGTATTTTGGAAAGCTGACTAACAAAGCAATCTCAGTCAGAAATCTTATCAGCATTGCACAAATACTCAGAATGGGGATGTAAAAAATATTTGTGGAAGCAACTGCAGGGTACTGATGTTAATGTGTATTGATCTTGAAGAACTTCCAGAATTACTTTTTTAAAGTGTTTGCTTTAATGCTAAGTAAATTAAAAATATTTAATTCCAAGAAAATTGGTGACACACTTATCTGTGTGGTAGAAACAGATTCAATCCCAGTAAACAGACTTCTCTTCTCTGATTCTTTGGATAACTTAGAATTTACTGTATTTTAATGATACCATTTCTTTGAATTGTAGTTTACCTTCAACAATTTGAAGACTTTTGTTGGCTGCTGGCTAGTAAAATCTGTTTTATATAAACATTTAAACTTACTTTGAGAACATTGATTATCTCTATATGGAGACACAATTTTATATCAATTATAAAAACACAATAAAATGAAAATAGTCCCTATTCTTTAGAGTTTTTCATTGCCAAATGTATACCAAACATGGCCTTAAATATTGCTAGACTTAAAAAGTTATAAAGATTATCTTATCCCATATGAATAGAAACGTTGAATAAGTCCAACTGTGAAATAACCTTAGAGAATTGAAACTTGAGAATCAGGCCATTTACTCCTTGAATGGGCGGTAAATGAACAAGCAGCCTGGAACCTTCCTCTGGTCCTGGAAGCTAAGCAGATAGAAGGAGCTGGGTGGCCATTTTCTGACCTTGTTGACCTGAAGGAGATGAGGCCCACATCCTGGAGCTTTGTCACACATCTTTTTGAAATGATTCAAAGTAACTCCTTGGTTCCAACTCTGCGTTGTACCTGAGCGACAGGTTGGGACAAATTATAGATGGGTTGGGGACTGCCTCCAAATAACTTTGAAATATGGCCCTGAAGAGATTTTCAAGTCTAGATGTTTTTATTAAGTTTATAATTCTTCCAAGGGAACTTGGTAAGTATTTAAAAGACAGAGCCATAGATTTGTGAATTAATTTGTGTCATGAAACTGATTCATAAGTATAAAAATCAGTGTATATTGCTATTAACTTTTTATCTGTTTTTAGATATATTTTATCAAGCCACTTGCTTTATTTTGAATGACTGGCATTCAGACTACCTAAATTATAGTTGCAGTTAGAGCAATAGTGAGTTTTGTAACCTGAAGAGAAATATATATCTCAGGGATTTTTTTTATTAGTAAAAATGAAGAAATTGGATGATTTGTAAGATTCCTTCCAGTTCCAAATTTTATTATGAATTTAGAACCTTTGCAATGTCTTATTTTATTAATACAGTAAGATAATCCCTTAGAATAATTTATATGCTGTTTTTTTTTTCCCTGAACATTACTAGAAAGAAAACTTCCATAGACTTTTTAATGTGACTAAGTCAAGGGTCTACCTTAATATAATTTTGTCAGTCAAAACTACTCATAAATAAGAGACTGTTAGTGAAAATTAAGGGTCTAGAATTTGACCTTGTTCTGTGACTCGTGGTCATAGCGAGGACCTATTATTGATCCCCTTCTCCCTCACAGAGTGAGTTCCTATTCTTGACCTCTGTTATGCATAAGGTTTGGGAGTGTAGGTAAAATTTGGATATCTCACAATAGAGGTACAAAGTAAATTCAAAGGAGGATTTCCAATCCTACAGGCAATCTTTTATTATAATTTAAGCGTTCAGACATCATTTTTAGATCTATTCTTCAGAACTTCTATGTAAGACTTCTGTTTTGATTAGTGGGAAGAGCCACCGAAAGCTTTTGGTGTCGAGCTATACGGCTATGACTTGGTCAGCCCCTCAATCTCTAAGACTCCTTAAAACAGCCCTCCGTGGTGCACGGAAAAAATTGAAGGGTGGTGGCCCTAGAAGGAAATTATATTCCCTAGAACCGCCTCCTGAAACTTCTCAGGGGATGTAATGTCAGTATTGATTGGTGGCTGCCAGGGGGCACCATGTGTCAATCAGACGACCCACTTAAAATGGATGCATTTTACTGAATGTAAAAGCTACCTCAATAAACTTGATTAAAGAAAAGAAAAAAAAGTCAGCTCCCTACTTGTCTACCTTCCAGACAAATATGGCAGTCACATGACCCGAGTTTTCATCTTGGGAATAAACCCTGTTACTTTAGGGAAATCTTGAAACCTCTGTTTTTATCTTCTCTAGTAGGAAAGTGAAATTAAATTATCATTCCTTTTCGTTTCCACCCTGCAGTAAGATAAAGCAATATGGTGAAAGCAATTGTTGACATTTTGAGCCTTAGTTATTTTGAGAAGCTTATGAAAGCTACCAGATTTTTCCCTAAGAAAAATGTACACACAGGGCTGTGGCTGGGGCTGGGGTTCAGTGGTAGTGCACTCACCTGGCACACGAGAGGCGCTGGGTTCGATCCTCAGCACCACATAAAAATAAAATAAAGGCATTGTGTCCACCTACAACTAAAAAAAATACATATTTAAAAAACATGTGCATACACCTTTTCAGATGCTCCACAGCTTCCTCCTTTCCCAAGTTCATTCATGAAACCCCGATGAAGAATGCTTGCCATACTGTTTTAAAGTTAAGTTCTGATCTCAGAGTGGTAGGTAAGGACAGATGAGAAAAAAGTATATATTTTTTTTAATTTTAGCAACTGTCTATGTGCTAGGCAATGGAAATACACTGCCACACAAAGAACACAGTCCTTGCCATTAAGGAGCTCTTGATTGAAGTGCAGATACTTAGTCACAGTCCAACATCACCTTCTTGTCATTGCCAAACATCATTTATTAATCTATCAAATGAAGTATGGCTCTAGCCCTGTTGTTACTGGCTCACAGTGTTTCTGAGAATTTATTACTTAAAGGTTTTGCTGCCAAAATGATTCTAATACCTGGAAACATAATCACTGCACTTGTTGACGGGTTCTTTCTCTCTCCCCTCTTCTCGCTTCCTCTCTCCAGGTTTCTCTCTTGCTCTCATTTTCCCTTTCTTGTAGTCCTCTTCCTTCTCCAGTCTCTCTCCAGTTGGTCCTCCCTCGGTTTCTGCCTCATCCCTCTTTGCTTTGTCTTTGTCTTGAGCTTTCTCTTCTGTTCTCACCCTCTCCGAGTTCCTGTCCAGGTGAAAGTGTAAGGAAGACTGTGTGTTCACACAGCCTGGAATAGAATGAGCATTTCTTCTTTTATGTTGCTATCATGAACTGCCCTCCGGGGTGTATCATTACTAGTTACAGCTCATTTTTATTGGCTTGGAAACACAGGATCTTCTGGGACCTGATTCTCCCAAGGGGCTATTGAACCGTTTCTTCCAGTTTGCCCAAGTTTGTTCCAGTTGCTGATGGTTTACTGCAAATTAAAGCAGAAGGAGAGGAAGAATATAGTCTCTACTCAGGCCTCATTTACCTTTTCCTTCCCTTCCCATGTCCTCGATGTGGCAGATTGCTCAGTAACCCATAACACCCTTTGGTGACCCTTTGGTGCTGGCATCCTGAAAGGAGCACCTGCAATGGTGAAATTAATGCTTTGGTCGCACTAAGTGTGACAGTCCTAGACCTTGCCTCCACAGGGGATCCCGTCAAGGTGAGACTGAGCTGGGAACCCACACTGGATGCTGGAGGTCCACAGTAAATGGCCTCATTAATAAAATACTTATATTTATTGATAAACAGGAAATGCAATTTTCTTCTGAATTGGGAATGATGGGACCACGTGCTTGCCATTCCACCCAAGAGGGCACTTTCCTCCAGACAGGCTGAGGGCACCATGATGATGTGTGGCATATTTCAATTTCACCGTGTGACGTGATTAGCAGTAATTCAACAGTGACCTGCCTAATCGATTTCCTCCGTCCTTTCACAGAACCATGATGGCACCATCGACTTCAGAGAGTACGTGATTGGCCTGGCCGTCTTGTGTCACCCGGCCAACACAGAGGAGATCATCCAGGTGGCATTTAAGGTACTGTCAACCCCACTGATAGCACCTTGGTCAACAAGTGTTGACGCTAAGTGTATTATCTGAAAATCAGTGAATCTGTCCTGCGAGTTTATAGATCTACTGTGACATCTACAGGAGAATAATGTGATTAAGTCAGTTGCTCCTGAGAATAAAGAAAACACAAGTATTCATTTGTTTAAGCAAAAATGGAAGCAGCTAGGAAACAACATGTAGGTGGAAGAATGGGCGATTTAATAAATTAACTTTAAAGATTATTTCTTTTCAGCCTTTCCATTTTGAAGCCATCAAGTGGAGGTTTATAAATACCATTTGTCACTAGTCATCCTGATTCACCATCTGGAAAATTTCGACCTGCCCTTATTTTCTCATTCTGTATGTCAGAAATATGTTAAGTGGCATCTGAGGTCGACTTCACGTTGCTGTCAAGATGTCAGGTGGACACCCTCCTGAATCTCCACGTTCCCACCTTCCTGTGTTAGCACATTATTTTCATGGAGGCAAGGGATCTAACTGGGAGCAAATAAGTAAAATCCGTGTCCCTGGCCCCCAGAAGGACTTGATGAAAGTATGAATTGTGGGGACCCAGACTTCATTTGCCCCTCAGGAGTAGAAATGGAGAAGTGTGTTTCGTTGTGAGAGTGAAGGTGCTTCATCTGTTTGTATTTGCACATGATGTTTCCTGCGGGTCCGAATCTCGTGTGAGCCCCTCGTGAGTGAAGCACAGTCTCTGTCTCCCTCCTGGCTGGCCAAGCTGTGGGCATGGACACTCGCGCATGCTCTTTGTTTTCTGCTCTTCTCTTTCTGTCTCTGAGAAGGCTGTCCCACGGTGACTCCTGGCAGGGCTCTGCCACCCAGAGCTCTTTCTCATGTCTTGGAGGCCACCAGGGAAAACCTCAGGAATTTCATGTGCTCCATCATTGATAACAGCTTTCCTGAGCTTACTGTTTATCCTGTGCTGGTTTAAACTCAGTAAACTGTGAGGCCTATAACCAATCTAAGTGGTTGATTCTTAGCAGATGGTCATAAGGCAAGGGCCAGAACTTCAGAAAAAGTTGAAAACCTTCAGCTTTTACAGACTTATGCATCATCAAACCCTAAAATTACACACATAACTAACTTATTCCAATCCAGATAGTTCTGTTTCTGTTATGGGATTGTATGTGTAATTATAAGTCTAGCTGGGCAAAGAGTCACCTTTGGTTTACCAATGAAAGACCTGATAGAAAATTTGACCCTTAAGTATAGTAATTACTGTTTTTAAAGAAGTCGTGAGAATTTTGTCTAGCCTAGATTTTGGTTTGGAGGTGGGGGAGGGAAGAAAGGAAGACTTAGAGCTATAGTTAGCTCTTTTTTCCAGTAAGGAGGGATTATGCTTCAGATTGGTTTTTGTTGTTGTTTTGTTTTAATCTTCTTTAACCTTTGTTTTCAGGGGTGTTTGTTTGGGAGATGTTTTTACATACTCCTGTTTCTTGGTTAACAGGATCCTTTAAACATAAGACCCTTCCCCATCCTTTCCTGGGCTGCCTCTGCAGTAACTGCTGTCTTTTACCTGACTTCACCTTCACAGTGACCTTTAGAGATAAAATATTAGTGGAGTTTTTCATATGTGAATGACAGAGAGACTGGCCGACACTACAGTGGCATTAGTTGTAGGGCCAGGGAGTGGACAAAGGGAGCTCAGAGCTGGGCACCAGCAACTATCCCTGCTGCGAGCCCTGGGGAACCCTCCCTTGGGCGCCCCCATAGTTAAAGTGAACAAGCTGCAGCTCAGTTCATACTTCGTCCTCCAGGGAGGGTCTGAATGGCCTTGGGCCACATGTTTGGTGGGAGAGTCAGGAGGTTTGGATGCAGAGTCCTGCAGGGTTCTGTAAAGTGGTAGGGGGTGCCATTCCCCCAGAGGAAACCAGGGTGTCAGACTTTCCACCAGGGCACAGATCGCGGGTTTCCCATCAGTCTGGGAACTGGAGCAGGGAGACGCTGGAGCCATGGTGAGGGAGGGGCCTGGGGTAGGTGTGGGAGAGGCAAAGGAGGTGAAGGGAGCCTGTGCAGAAGGGAGGGTCACCATGTGGCAGGGCCGGGGCTGTGGAGAGAGGTTGTGGGGATTGCTCAGGAGTGGAAGGCCTTGAAGAAGCACCAGCGCTGATGAGGGGCGGTGCGGCCACTGCATCCCGCAGTTACTGTCCCAAGTCCAAGGTGCATAAGGACCGTGGCTCTTCATTCGCTGATTCTCTTCTCACTCTCCAACCATCTCCTGCCTGGTCAAGAGCTGAGTGGTGGGAAATGACCTATAATCAGTGCTTTCTGCTCTGGGGACAAGAAGTCATGCCCCCGCCCAGTGTGTGTGAATGATCAAAACACTACTCGCTGTGAGCCTGGTGTTCTTTTATAATTTTCATACCATATTTTTTTCTGATTTTCTCTGGTTTTGATCTTATTTTCAACCAGAAGTAGAGACCTCCACAGCAGGAACTCTAGACGTTATCTGTCTGGATCTGAAGCCAGCTCTGCCACTTACACGTTGTGGGACTTGAGCAAAGGTGCCTAAGTGTCTTGGGCCCCCACTCTCCCGTCTGTAAGCTGGGACTGACAGTGGCCCTCACGGAACGGGCCTGTGGCGGCCGGTTAAGAGCTGACACACGCACAGTGACCTGCAGACTTCTGGTCAGCCCCTGTGAGGAGTCGGTGCTGGCCCCACTGAAGTCTTAGGAGACCTTGGGATGTGAACTGCTTCTCAGTTGCCCCCTTTGGTTCCTGACCTTCAGCCTTTCCCATTCCTGACCTTCAGCCTTCCCGTTCGGCTGCCTTTTTCCCTCCACCCATGACACGTTCTTCATACGTTCCTGAAGACAGCTTCCTTCTGTGCCTGGCTACTACCTAGTTATCTCCACCCTTTACTGCTAGTTTCTTAAAAGATGCGGTCATACCAGCTGCCTTTGCTCTTCTGTCCATCCCTTGATTCCCAGGACCACGTGGCTTCCAGTTCCCTGAAACTGGACTGAAGTCACCAAATCCGAGCAAACCTTTTTACCTCCTGCTTGATCTTTCTATGGCACTTTTCTCTGGTGGCTGTTACCACCATCAGAACCTCTTTCCCCAGCACAAAATCCCTCCCTTAGCGTCCAGGGTATGCACTCTTCTTCCTGGTCTCCTTCCAATGCTTCTCCGTCTGTCTGACTCTCTGCTCTTCACACACCTCGCCTGCCGCTGTCCCAGGGCTTTGCCTAACTGCATGTTCGCCACGGGTAAGCGCGGACATGCCCAAGGCTTCAGTTCTCACCTGAATTCATAGCTCACGCCTCACCAGTCTCCTAAAGCCATATCTGAATCCCTCATTTTCTCCTGGCTCCACTGGCTCAAATTTAACCTGCCCAGGTCCAGCTCTTGATCTTCCTCGCTCCTTGCTCTTCGTTCCCTCTCTGGGGTCACATAACCTGCTTTCACCCACTTGCCCGCCTAGAGCGCCTCAGCCATCTTTGGAGCCTTCCTCTTTGTCTGCACACCTCTTCTGCAGGTCCCATCTCTGCTGCTCATCAGCTCTGCCCCTCCTGCCTTTCCTGCTTATCTACCCCAAACTTCATTGGTTTTCTTGTCTGTAGCCTCACTCACCTCCTGCCACACCCCACTTCCAAGACTGCCTTTCGTTCACCTGCCCTCCATCATCGTCTACAGGATTAGGTGACATGCTTTATATCTACCATGATTTCCATCTGCCTCTCGGGCCCTTGACTTGAGCCCCAGGTAGTCGCCTGCCATTCCTGATATCTTCTGGGACAACTCCTCCAGAAGCCCACAGGATTCACATGTCCCTGTGCCTCTATTTTAATTCTGGTTCTTTCTACCACTAAACATAAAGTGTCGGAGTAGCTGAGCCCAAACTTTCTTCATTCATATATCTTGCCTGGGCACCGTGAATGTTTGAATTATTGGAGTTTATTTTCCAAGATCATTCCATCCCACAAAGGATCAAGGAGACAAAGTCTTATATTTTATTTTATTTTTCCTCCAGCTCTTTGATATTGATGAGGATGGCTATATAACAAAGGAAGAGTTTTCTACCATTCTCCAGGCTTCCCTTGGGCTGCCCAACCTCGATGTTTCTGGTCTCTTCAAGGAGATTGCCCAAGGAGACTCTGTTTCCTATGGTGAGTAGGTAGTAGGAGCTCCTGGTTTACACGGAGGGAGTCTAGACCATGAACCGAGGCTCCTACGACAGTGATTCCCTTAACTTGAGATTAATAGTAGCAATAACCGTGACCACGATGATGGTAGAGGTAGTGGTGTGACAGCAGAAGCAATCAGAAGCAATACCTGATTACTGACCACTAGGCATCTTGTGACCATTCTCTATACATTAACTCAATTAATCTTCACAGCAAGCCTGTTTAATCAGTGTTCTTAATTACTTTTATTTGACTGAGGACAAAGAATATAAGTAAATTTTCTAAGATCATCGAGCCAAAGAACATCAGAGCCTGCACTATTGACTGTACCTTGGTGCCTCTTAGATCTGCTGCATGTGACAGCCATCAGCCTGGCATGACAACCCTGAACACGTTCATGAAGCTGGTTGTAACTACATCCCCAGTAGAGGGTGTGGACCGAGGGACCAACAATGATAGGAGCCACACAGTCACAGTCACTGATGTTGACGTGGCAGCTTGTGTGAGCCTTCACATTCGTGTCTCACGCCATCTCTTGTGCAGCCCCTGTGCGGGAGGGAACATCATGGAGGAAGGCCTGTGGTGGATGCCTATGCCTTCTCCTGGTGGCCCAGGTCCACACGGCCACACAGGCCAGGGAGTGCTGAAGGACGGGGAGCTAGCTCCCCTGGCGTTTGCATTCCTGCCCCGGCTTTGATGTGGCCCTGAGAGTCTGGCTGGCTTATCTTCCCCAGTCTTCCCCCTCAGGCCGGAGGGGGCTCCTGAATTTCTTCATTACCTCCCCTCCCTGTAGGACGCTCAGAGTTTCAGCTTGCTGACTCCCTGGGATGGGAAAGCAGCTCATACCTGGCTTTTAACTACTGTCCTTTGGGCTGCCCCACATTTCCTTTTAGGTAACTAAGTGCCTAGGGCCCTTAACCTATTGAGTGCATTAAAAAACACGAAAGGATGAAATGGGGGGAGTACTTGTACCAGGGTGAAACTTCATAAACCCATGGATACTAATTCTGTGGCCATTTTCCTTTCACAAGGAAGATTCTTTATTACTCTGGATTACCAAATTTTGAAAAACTATTCAGCATAAGTATTTCAAAGAAAAATAATACTAAAAATGATTTGTCCTTTTAGGGAAGTATGCTTTGTTTTATGAAGTTCAGTCATTTTTTTTCTTTTCAGAATATACAGAATGTCTCTTTCCCCAATATTATACAAGTCCAGTTTTTTTTTTAGGAATGTTGAGGTACTTGATAATTTCATTTTAAAAATAGGTGTTGACATGTGTCATAAATGTGATCCCTTAAACTCTTTTTGGTTTTCCATTAGTCAAAACCCAAATTCCGCTTAGCCAACTGGAAATGAGATCCTCTTTAAGGCCACTGATATCCCAACAGATGATCTTAATCTTTTGAACTTTAGTTCAAGTCTTAAATTGAAGTTCTTTCTGTAAATCCACTGTCACGCTCGGGTACCCTGAAAGTCACTTAGTTTTCTTCTCCCTCAGCAAAATAGACTCATGTGGAATAGGATAGAGAAACTTCAAACTCGAGGGCAACATTGTATTTTACAAAACCCTAGCTCACTAGAGTCTTAAGATTCAAATCCTGGTAGTTACCTTAGTAAGCCTTCTACACCTCTGTTTCAGCTCTTAAATCTAAAACACTTGATAAAAAAGAAAAAAAAAGTCCACTCCTCAGAGGTCTTATTCTATATGCCTTCCAGGCTGTTGTCAATGATAAGCCAGGGCTCAGCTTTTTAAGACTGATCTTTCTATACCAGACTTAAGTGCTAAAATAGCTTTCAAAGCCACTAATAATAGAAAATCCTGGATAACAACTTGAAAAAAAAATGTATTACTGAAAGAAATAATTTAAAAGTTATAAATATTTTTATTACTCAAAATACAGAAAATGAAATAAAACATAGAACAAAATGAAGTTTTATAAAGCAAACACTCATGTAATTACCATTCAGATCAAGAAATAGAGCTTTTCCAGAATCCCGGAACCCTGTGTGCCCCTTCCCAACCACAACCCCTTCCTCACTTGTAAAGGAGGGGCCTGTTGCCGGGACTTTAAAAGGGCGCAGTGGCACAGGAGGCCCAGGTAGGAGGATCAAGAGTTCAAAGCCAGCCTCAGCAACCTAGCAAGACCCTGTCTCTAAATACAACATAAAAAGAGCTGGGGATGTGGCTCAGTGGTTGAGTGCCCCTGGGTTCAATCCCCAGTACTAAAAAGAAGAAAAAGGAGGGGGGCATCTCTGATCTGGGCACTGGGCACCCATAGTCTCTGCTCCTCAGAAGGCTGAGAGAGGAGAATGACCTGAGCTGGGAGCTTGAGCTCAGCCTGGGCAGCATAGGGAGACACAGACAGGAAGTCTCTGCCCTGCTTTACCACTGCACCACAGATGTGTGCTCCTTTAAATACTGTATTTTAGTCTTGTCTAAGTTTTTTGGACTTCATATAAATGGACTCTTACAATATGTATTCTTTTGTATCTGGCTTTTTTCAATCAGCATTACCCTTTTAAGATTCACCCACATGTTTTTGTCACATGGCTGTTCCTCATTGCTGTATAATATTTATTATGTTCCATGAACATAAAATTTATCAGTTTCTGCTGTTGATAGACCTTTGAGTTATTTCCATTTTTTTACCTATTATGAATAATGTTGCAATGAACATTCTCCTACATGTCCCCAAGAACACCATTTGCACAGATTTCTCTGGGCGGTGTATCTAAGAATAGAATTAATGCATCACAGAGTACGTGTATCTTCACGTTGAGTAGCTAATGGGAAACTGTCTTCCAAAGCGATGGATAAATTATGTTCCCCTGAGCCATGTGTGCGAGTGGAGTGACAGAGTTTTCCAACTGTATGATTAAAGTCCTTTGTTAATCTACATCCTGTCGAAAGAAGGTTCACCCAATTTATTGATTTTCTTTCCTCCTCTTCCAGAGGAATTCAAACGTTTTGCCTTAAGACATCCAGAGTATGCTAAGATATTCACAACGTACTTAGACCTCCAGACAAGCCATGTGTACTCACTGCCCAGTGAAGTCCAGACAGCCGCCTCGGTTGCAAGTAATAAAGTCTGTCCTGAAGATCATGAAGATCGGACCTCGGACAAAAAAGATGACTGAACGCAGTACCCCATGAAGAATATTGAAAGTATAAAAGCATTAATTGATAGTATTTCCAATGTGCATGTGAGGAATGATATTTAAAATTGGGAAGCTTTTTTATAAAAATGATAAGATTTCTTACTAAAAATGCTTTTATTAACCAGCAGATATGAAGTGACATTCCTTCTCTTCTATGTTATATTATGCTTTACTGGTTTGTTTGCCAGTGATAAGTACTGTATATTTTTATGGATTTTCCAGTTTCATTAGCGTAACCAAATGAATACACTGGCCATCCTAGTTACTAGTCAGCAATAATCAACACTGGAAAGAGTTTTAAAAAATACAAACACTGTTTAATCCACTTTCCTCTAAAAACCAGTAATACTGTGTTTCTCTAATTCCTCCCCTTTCTGAAAATAAGAAGAGTCTGAGAAGCATGGCAAAGTGTTGTATCTTTGCACTCCACAGATTCATTTTTTCATCTAAATTTCGTTTCTTGGGTCACTGACTATGGGGAGAGAGGGCTCATTTTCTCTTTAACATGCATCTGTGTTGCAGATTTCTTTCAACCCACTTCTAAGGAAACCATATCTTCTTACGTGATCTACAGGGTTAGGACTTGTTTGAAAGCTGACTGCTGTGGCCAGAGGCTAGGTGGGAATCGCTGTGATTGAAGGGAACATTGATTGCCTAATGAGAAAATGAATTGTTTGTCACAGAGTTGAATTTAATTTGGATTGGATGGTTCAGAAGGTAGCACTTGTCTGATAAATAAATCAGATTGGTTCTATTTATGTGATAGTAGAATTAATATATTTTATCATCCAAGAGGGAGTTTTATTTGTTAAGTGTCTTCTCCAATTTTAGAGCTTGTCTGAAATATCTACATGGAAAGCAGGAAGCTTCCAAAGTGTCACTAAATGCCAGAGAATTGAAAAACCTACTTTATTAATGCAAAACCACAGTTTATGCCCCAGGCAGGAATCCAATGGTAACATTTCTCCTCCAGGTTAAGCAATAATTTCCCTGAAGTGCCATTTGTATTAGGTCTCATGTATGCATATTGCTAGTATCACTTATGTTTGAGATTTTGAACAAAGAACCAATTTATTAAAATAATATACATAAATAATTTGTTCTTATTCTGAATTCAGCCTTTGACACCAAACTCTTTGTTTTGGCTATGTTTCAGAATGTATTAATGATTCACCCCCAAGCTATTTTTTAAAAGTCATTTTTGAAGCTGAGAAGTATCATGAGAATGTCAGAGATTATATTTGATCAAGTATCACGATTTTAAACTAGGTTTTACATAGTAAGCAGTTGGTTTTCTAAATTGATGGGTAAATATGTACTTGGGTAACTTTTGAACACCAGAAAATTTCATCTATAAGTAAATGTAATTATTTACTTCTTATATGTTGAAAGCATTTAGAAAAGGTGTTAAGGTGAGTGGAAACAATTGCTTAGGTAAAATAATTACTAAATAATTTTAATAGTGTCTGTCATATGTGATGAATGTATGTAATACTCAGGTACCATGATATTTTATCATGGAAAAAAACCCACCTAATTTTTATTAATCATTAAAGAATAGCATTATAAATTAAAGGCTTTCTTTCTGTAGGACTTTTAAAAATGATCCTATCATTTTTCTGTTTTAAAATAATGGTTTATGCTCATTACTTCCACTTTCAAATGTAATGTTTCTATTTTATGATTCTGTTGCTGAATAAACCAACTTGCCACAGTAAACATTATTGACTTTGCCGTTTTGTCACCATGTACTATGCTTCTTAATATCATGTGTGAGATGTGTTTGCACTTGGAGGAGTTGATGAGTCATTTTATTTGCATTTTAGCTTCATGAAATGTCAGACATGGTAAAAACTCATTACCCCCAAGAAGCAATCCTTATTATTCATACAGAACTTGGCTTTGGAGGGGTTGGATGTGCCCCGACACAGGTTGTGTTCAGCAGTCATCACAACTAGACAGGCCTCTCCTCGTGTCCCTCTTAACAGTGACTTCTTCCAGAAACACTTTTCTCCTCTTAAGATTTAAAGTGAAGATTTAAGTTTATTAAATCTGTTAAATGCACTGTGGTTTTATATACTAATTTGGGGAGGGTATTTTTTTTATTATTAGTTGTTCAAAACATTACAAAGCTCTTGACATATCATATTTCATACATTTGATTCAAGCAGATTATGAACTCCCATTTTTACCCCGTATACATTTTGCAGATTCACATCGATTCCACATCCACTTTTTTACATACTGCCATACTAGTGTCTGTTGTACTCTGCTGCCCTTTCTATCCTCTACTATCCCCCTCCCCTCCCCTCCCATCTTCTCTCTCTACCCCATCTACTGTAATTCATTTCTCTCTCTTGTTATTTTTTCCCCTTTCCCCTCACTTCCTCTTATATGCAATTTTGTATAACAATGATGGTCTCCTTCCTTTACCATGCAATTTCCCTTCTCTCTCTCTTTCCCTCCCCACTCTCGACCCTGTTTAATGGTGATCTTCTTCTCATGTTCTTCCTCCCTATTCTGTTCTTAGTTGCTCTCCTTATATCAAAGATGACATTTGGCATTTGTTTTTTAAGGATTGGCTAGCTTCAATTAGCATAATCTGCTCTAGTGCCATCCATTTCCCTGAAAATTCCATGATTTTGTCATTTTTTAGTGCAGAGTAATACTCCATTGTGTATAAATGCCACATTTTTTTTATCCATTCATCTATTGAAGGGCATCTGGGTTGGTTCCACAGTCTAGCTATTGTGAATTGTGCTGCTATGAACATCGATGTAGCAGTATCCCTATAGTACGCTCTTTTAAGGTCTTCAGGAAATAGACCGAGAAGGGCAATAGCTGGGTCAAATGGTGGTTTCATTCCCAGCTTTCCCAGGAATCTCCATACTGCTTTCCAAATTGGCCGCACCAATTTGCAGTCCCACCAGCAATGTACAAGTGTACCCTTTTCCCCACATCCTCGCCAGCACTTGTTGTTGTTTGACTTCATAATGGCTGCCAGTCTTACTGGAGTGAGATAATTGTCGTAGATTTTATGCCAATTTTTTTGCAGAAAAGTAAGGCATGACCATTATGTGAAATTTTTTTTAATTATGCTGGTATTACTTAAAAGCCATTTATTACTAAGCTGTCTTTGGTGCAAGGTTAGGTTGTAAGGAATACTTGTGAATATACTTTAATGCCAGGGTGACAATTATGCAGCGTGAAATGCCCTGTGCTTTCTTTGAAGAGAGAAATACTAGGCCCTAAAATCTATAAATCAGAAAAATTTCAGTCCAAACAGTTCTATTGAAAGATAATGACTTTGGACACTTACAGACCAGGGTGCTTGTATTATGCATGTTTAAACTTCCTTTGCTACTTTTGGCCTTTTGGAGACGGCATGTGCCAGTCCCTGGTGGTTCCTCTGAGGGAGAAGACTGCCTCCCTTTCAGAAGGCTCTGCTCTGCTCTCTGCATGAGGTTCCCAGACTCAGGAACCCTCCTCTTCAGACTCTTCAAATGCAAGGTGGTTAGTTGAAGGTAATTATTGGGACCGATGGGCTTTCTTAGCAATCAGCAAAGAAGATCAAAACACACTAAGAAACCATTCCCTAGGAAAGCGAACTTGCTTACAATCTTGGGCTTTTTCTCTTTCCTACTCACTTGGATAAACTTTCTTATTTGTTTTTGTTGAATCATTACATTGGCATATTAATTAAATGCTCTGTTACTGCTTGATGGGATGAAGGCGCTCCCAGAGTTCTTGATACATATTCATTACACATATCACAAACTCTGGTAGAAAACTTGGAAGAGTCCTGGTCCTCTTTATCCCATTTAATGTAAGTCTTGGGTCTAGGTGACCATTCTCTCCCAGCACAGTTCCCAAGTGTCTGTGTGGAGATCCACATATTCTTAACAATTTATTTCCATTGCATTTTGATACTCAGCTTGTTGGTTTTTGCAACATTAGCTGCATCATTTTCTGATCATTATTAGAAAAGAATTGATGCATGTTAGAAAAGAGAAAAAGTGGAGAAAAGAATAAACAAAAAAATCACATTTACTTCTGCCACCTTAAATCAATTGTTATTATACGTTTAGCATATCTTATCTCACCTCTGTCTTGATGTTCTTGCATTCTCAAAATAACATTGTATGTGCTGAATAATGTCCTCTTTTTTACTTGTACAATAACTTCAATGTCATTAAAATTCTTTGTCACAAAAATTCTTTAAAATCTTTAAAATTCCAAAATAAATTTTAGAATTAATAAATAAAATAAATTCTAAAATTAATATTTCTTCAGAAATCTATAGAATTCTTTAATGTCATATTCTTTAGAATTTTAAAAATTTTAAAGTAAATCTTAAAAATACCTAATATTTCTTCAGAAATCTATAACACATGTACATATATGTATATGTAACTATGTGTAACATTCATCTAACACTGAACGTAGGAGTTAGATTTTCATTTTGGGAGTATTCAAAACATACTCATCAATACTTCATAGTAATTCACCATCAGAAATAGTTTGCTAAGTGACTTATTTATACTTTGTCAATGTTAAGTTAATCTACTAAAGATTTTGTAATTGTTAAAATTTATTTTAAATGAATTTTATTACAGGAAAAAATTGAATTATCCTAGATTACATAGAGTATGATGATTTAAACTTCATGTAGGGATTAAAGGCAAGTGGATTTTATCTTTTTATAATATTTATTTTCCCCTTGTAAAAGTAACACAACTGTAATAATAGCTACCAGTTTGAAGCACTCGCTCTGTATCACTCACTGTGCTAAGTGATTTACAGAAACAACTCACCTGAACACTCAGTGAAGCATAGATATTTTTCTCCCTAATTTTATTTGGCAAAATTTAGAACTGTTCCTAGGTCATTCATTGAATGGAAGAGCTTAGAATTAAGCCAAATTTTGCATGATTCTAGAGGCAGTACTGTTAACCAAGTTTATAAAGCAGCATGTTTTATAGAATTTGTAGATTTACATCTGCCAAGTATTTTCCTTCTTATGGGTTCCAGATATCGAATGTTGACTTGGTTCTTAAATGGAAGAGAGCAGAGGTGGTTCGGAGGGTTCTGAGATCAGCGGTGGAGATGGGAACAAGACTGAAAAACCAGTCCAGTGAGGGTGACACTCCTGACCCTCTGTGGCCCAGGCGAGGTCAGCTGAAGATCCCGTGACTTCCCATAAGGATAATAGTCCAGGTCACTCTGAATCCAAAGGAAGATGAACTTCAGGATCCTACGCTGATCGTCTTCCTTATGGTGCAACATGAATTCTCTACTTACTGATCCCTTCCTGGCTTTTTTTAGTCACACCTCTCCTGTCAGAATAAGTGTGTAATCAATAAAGTAGAATTTGAGGAAACTGAGGACAAAGTCAAAATTGCGATGAGGTCCTTCATCTTCAGCTGTTGGGGAATCTCTTCATTTGCTGCTTCTGGTTTTCCCCCTCTCATCAATTCTCTTGACTTGGAGAAAGCACAATGACCATTCCAGAGCATAACCCAGGTATCTCTTCTCCAGGCAGGTTGATTTTTGTTTTGTTTTGTTTTGTTTTTTCCGCTCCAAAGCTATCCATTGCTACTTGGAAAACATCCAGAATACTCCTACAAAGCCCTGTATGGTCAGCTTCAGCTTGCAGAGTATATCTCGACTGCTTTTCAAAATCCTCCATCACAGAACTCCCAACATCAGATCTTTCTTTCCCTCAAATTGGCTGAGCCCAATTCCAGCCTCAGTCCATACTCTGTCCCTCAGTAGGAATGCTCTTTCCCCAAGATTTTCACCCCACTTTCTCTTCTTTCATTTTTATGCAGTAGCTTTATTGGAATATAATTTGCCCATTTATAGTATATAATTTAGTGTATTTATTTAACAATTACCTCTGTCTAATTTTAGAACATTTTCATCTACAGATTTTAAATCAAATGTCATATCATCAAATAGGAATTACCCATCACGGATAAGAAAAGCCTACTGTGTTTCTACAGACATTTTCAATCCTATTACCTTTCTTGTTATTAAAATTATCTGGAATTATATTCCAGTTGCATGCACACTTATGTTATTACATCCTTGTATGTAAAAGGTTCCCCAACACATAGTGAACACTCGATATTTGATGAATGGATGAATGATAGCATCATTGCTTCTGCTTCTTGTGTGTCCTATGCTGCAAGAATAGAGAAAATCTTTACAGCAAACTTGAAAACCTGGAGTTATGATTTCTAAAACTCTTATAAATCAAAGCCCAGAGAAGTCTTATTCCTTTTTCAGAATTACATAATGGGAGAATACCAGGGCTGGAATTCAAACCCAGTGCTGTCTGGCGCTAAATGAGGGAACTTTTGATTAGGCCAATGTAATTTGAACCCATCAAATAACTAAAGAATTACATGTCAGGTTTTATTTCAGTTCCAGAAAGAAGTCAACTAGATAATCTGAGAACCCTCTGGCCACAAAATCCTTAGAATGGTCAACAAAATATCTCAGGCATATTTTGAAAGGCACAGATGAGCCTGCAAGATATAGAGGGAAATGCTCCTCAAACAAAAAGAAAATCTGAAGGCTGGGGCTGGGGCTCAGTGGCAGGCACTCGCCTAGCATGTGTGGGGCACTGGGTTCGATCCTAAGCACCGCACGTAAACAAAATAAAGGTCCATTGGCAACTAACAAGAAAAAAATATTTTTAAATAAATGAAAGCCAAAAACTATGTAAAGGCTAGTTGTCTTGGAGACATCTGTCAGCCTCAGTAACACAGGGTTGGTGTCTTGTGGCCATGGGAGACAAAAGATAAGGTTTTTATATCAGGTGGGGACTTGGAACTGAGATCTCAGAGGAGAAAAGCAGACATTGAAAGGGGCTGAGCCAGCAACAGAGAAACCTGAACTGGAGAGATCCGTCTTCTGGCAAAGAAAGACAATGAGGGAGTTTTTCTGTCTTGGCCTGAGTTCTAGAATGAGCAGAAACCTCTGATTCATTTTTTTCCATTTCAGTTTTTTTTTTTTTTTTAAGTTTTAACCCTCTCTTTCTGGTCCATTTGTGTTACATCCTGGTGAATGAGTGTGTGCACTTGAAAAGAACGTGTATTCTGCAATTACTGAACGTCGTGATCTATAAATACAGAGGCAGTTGGTTGATGGTGCTAAGGGAGTTTGGTATTGTCTTAATAATTCTCTGGTCCACTTGTTCAGCATTATGGACACAGGAATATGAAGTTTCAAACTATGCTGTGGTTTTATCAGCTGTCAGCTGGTCTGATGCTCTGTCATTGGGTTTATAATCACTTTATTTTTTTTATGTAATCTTGACTAGTTAACTCTCTTATCTAATTCTCTTATTATTATTTTTGATATTCATATTATTCATAGTCATGCCAACCGTGTCAGCTTTGTTATGATTACGGTTGGCATGATTTGTCTTTTTCTATTCTTGTACTTTTCCCCTGTCTGTATCTTTATTTGCAATATACATCTCAAATGGATATTTTGTGGCCCAATTGGGTCCTGAGTTTGTTGTTGTTGTGTTGTTTGTTTGTGGTGCTGGGGATTGAACCCAGGGCCTTGTGCATGCGAGGCAGGCACTCTACCAACTGAGCTATATCCCCAGTCCCAGATCCTGAGTTTTAAAATCCTCTCTCAGAGCTTTTGTGTTTGAATGGGAGCGTCTTCTCTCCAACTCACATTTAATGTAGTTATTGACGTGGTTGGATTTGAGTCTACTCTCTTGCTTTCTGTTTTCTATTAGTTGTATCTATGCCTGGAATTTTCCTTCTCTTTTTCTATTTCTTTTGGATTAATTTTTAAGAGTGGTATCATTTTATATTTTCTTTTGGCTTATTTACTTTGTTTATTTTAATGATTCATTTGTTCAGTTTCAATGGTTTTATTTTATGTCAATACATTTATTTTCAAATAAAATAGACTTTTTTTTTTTTTTTTTTTTTTTTTTACTTATAATGTGTAAACCTGACAACAACGTACTTTGATTTTATCCTACCCCATTATTTGGGCTGTTGTCAAACATTCCCTCTGTGTCCCAAGAGACACTTCTATCATTTTTGTGCTATTCCACCAGTTACCCTTAAGAGAATTAAAAAGTTGAGAGACAGAAAAAAAAAAGAGTGTACATATTTTCTGTTTCTGGCACACTTCTTTCTGTGTAATTCCACTTTTCCATTATTTTTCTTCAGCATGAAAAGCTTCTTTGAACCATTCTCCTAGCATAAACCTGCTGAAAATGAATTCTCTCAGCTTTCTTTTGTCCAAATGTGTTTTTATTTTTATCTTCGAAGAATATTGGTGCTGGATAATTCCAGATTGGCTTTATTTTTAGGTTTCTTTATAAATTCATAATTATCCACACATAGCCCTTGAGGAATTAAAAGATTCCAGTGCCTCCTTCCCTTATCGGCCCGTAGGAGAAATTAACAAGGATTCTTTTCGTCATTCTCGTAGATAATTTTATGGCCAGGTTACTTTTAACCTTCTTTCTTCATTGCTGGCTTTAGGAAATTTCTTATGGCTTGCCTTGGTGTGATTTCCTTTGTTAACCCACTATCAAACTTTTTGAATCTGTAAGTTTAGAATTCCATCAAATGCAGAAAACTTCAGTTTTTGTTTTAATAATGTTTTTCTGCCCTTAATATTTCTCATTTATCTCCTCCAATTAGACAAACTTAAACCCCCTGGATTGTCACACGGGTCACTGAGTGTTATGGCTTGGATACTAAATGTGCCCCGGAAGCTCATGTGTTCAAGGCTTGGTCCCCAGCCCGTGGTGCTGTGGGAGAAGGCGGGGCCTCATGGAAGGGATCTAGGCCCCTGGAGGCTGCCCTGACTCCCTGGCCTCCACACACTCTAGCCACCCTGACCTCCTGCCTCACCACCAGCCCCAAAGTGACCAGGCCAACCATGGACCGAACCCTCCAGAACCATGAGCCAAACAAATCTGTCCTCCTTTAAACTGATTTTCTTGGGTATTTTGACACAACAACAGAAAGAAAGTTAACACACCGAGTCTCTGGTCATTGTTTTCCTGACTTTCTTTCTCGGTGTACCTGGGTTCCTGTAATTTCTGTTACTCTTTTTTTTTCAACGTCACTGATGGTTTCTTCTGCAGTATAAGTGTTGCCCTTCCAATACTAGATTTCTTCTAGAATTTTCACGTGGTTATTTTCATAGTTTCTGTTTGGATAATGTTTCCTCATTATGTTCACACATTTCTCCAATTTCTGGATATACTTATAATAATAGTTTCAAAGTCTTTGCTTCCTATTTTATCAGCTCTCTCTCTCTCTCTCACTGCTGGTTTATTTCTATTAGCTGATTATTCTCCTACTCATGAGTCACAGTTCCTTTGTCACCGGTTTAATGATTTCATGTTGTATCGGGGACCTTATAGATGCTGTCTACTGGGTGTCCACGATTGGCTGTGATCCTTAGAGGGCGCTGAGTTTTGTTCATCCAGATAGTTAATATGCTGATCAGTCTGAGTCTTCTACGGTTTGGTTTAAACCGTTGTTAGAAAGCGTCTGTAGAGTCCCTTACTGTAAGATTAGATTAGCCTTGTTCCCACAGTGTGGACTTTCTGGGTCTCTTTTGAAGTCCTAAGTACTTAGCAAGGTCTCTCCACTCTGCCTATTCAGAAGTGCAACCCGGCCCCACCTGGGTGAGCTCCGCAGATACTTGGCTAACAGCTACCTCTGTAGCTTTTCTTTCCCCAGTAGGTGTCCTTCGTCTGGTCTCAGGAAGGCTTGACTTCAACCTATGCAGCTTAGTATTTGTATTTATCTGCTGAGGCTGCAAAAATACCCAAGGCTGGATGGCTCAACAGGAAGAACTTATTTTCTCATAGTTCTGGTCCCTCGGGGTTGGTTCCTGATGAAGCCTCTCTTCTGGCTTGTCGATGGCTGCCTTTGCGTTATGTCCTCACGAGGCTTCTCTTTATGTGCAGGAAGAGAGAGGGACAGAGCAAGTGCATCCGGAGCACCAGGACACTCAGGTGTCCTTCCTCTCCTCATGAGGACGGCAGCCCTGTTGCATGGGGCCCTACCCTTATGACCTCAGTTAGCCCTAATGACCCTCCTAAAAGCCCCATCTCCAAAGACAGTCAGCTGGATGTTAGGGTTTCAGCATATGAGTTTGGGGAGGAGGGCTTAGGGGTTCAGTCCATAGGAGGAGTCCACCAAGCTCGGAGGGATCCCTGTGCAGGTTTCTGGAGCTCTTTATCCAAACAGCACACCCCACACTTCAACCAGGGCAGCCTCCCCAGCCTCCCCAGGCTCCCCAGGCTCCATCTCTGTCTGCTTAGCTAAGTGACATTTCTCTGTAGGCCCTTCCACCCCAGGAAACAGTCCAGAAAATTCTCTGGACAGAGATCCACTGCAGACATTTTCTCACTGCATTTGTTTTCTCTCTTAAGGATGACAATCTGGTATTGCCTTTGCCCAGAGTCTAACAATAGTCGTTTCGTGTATCTTGTCCATTCGAATGGTATGCTATGACAGGAGGGCCAGGCCAGTACCAATTACTCCATCTACCTCCACATACACACGTGTGCCTGCACATGTGCACACACACACACACACACACACACACACACACTCACACACACACTCACACACAATTTTAAAACAGACCTAGCCTCATGCATATTTGAGGTTTGAAATCTAGACTATTGGCATTCTCTGTGAAACCCTAAACTAAGAATTAAGAAATTCACTGGGATGCATGACAGAAGCAAATGCAGGTCTTCTCTGGAGGGACAGATCTTCAACCTAACTTGTGTAGGATGACCAAGTACAGCGTAGCCAAACCAAAGCTCTAAACTTACAGAACATGCAAGGAAATAAGGCAAGAATCAGCATAAATCAAAAGCAGGAAAAGATCTCAGAATCTTTGGATTTTGTAATTGTTGAATGTAAAATTGGAAATAAGACTTTAAATTTTTTTAAGGAAATACAAGATGAAAAATATGAGCAACTAACGACATATTACCATAGAACACCAGCTATATTTAAAGAAACTTCTAGAAATAGAGTTTTTAGGAAAATAAATATGTTACACTAAATAAATAAGTAAAACTCTAAATACTGATACAACTATAAAAGGAGTCAGGAAACTGATAATAGATGCAAAGAAACTAGAAAGGGGGATTTGGAGGCAAAGAGGAAATGTGAAAGGGAAGGTAAAAGAATAAAAATAGCTGGCACACATGCAGTTGTGATTGGAGAGTAGTGAGAATGAGAGAAAGGCTTTATGTGAAGAGCTACAAGGCAACGATATCCTACCGCCGATAGATATGAACCCCTTGTGTTCCTTAGTGGACCCCAAGGATAACTTGCAAAACTAAATTTAAATCTCAATTCAAAATCATGGATTGCAGAAAACAAAAGACAAAGCTCCTGAAAGCATCCTGGAGCAGACACATTCCTTACCGCGAGAGGCTTGTGAACAGCATTGAAAGACTTGTCCGCAGCACCGCAGAAGCAGGAAGGCTGGGATAGTGTCTTCGAATAGCTGAGAGAGAATAATTGTTAGTGTAGAATGTGTGTCCTACTGTTCTAGCTTGGACATGAGTGCTCTCCTAACACAGGGACATTTTCAGAGATGAAATGATGAGCTGGGGAGAGCTATAGCCCAACCAGTCCGTCTATCTTGACTGACTGGTAAGCTGTAGGCAGGTGGGGTGTGGCCACAGGAAGTGGGTCACTTGGGACATGCCTTAGTTCATCTGTCCTGCAGCCCCTTCCCCTTCTCTCTCTCTGCTTGCTGACCTCCATAAGGTGAGAGCTTTCTTCCATCACCCTCTTCCGCCATGATGTTCGGCCTTGCCTTGGGGCCAGAGTACGGAATTGGTAACCATGGACGGAACCTCTGAAGCCATGAACCCCACAAAATGACAGTTTTCTCTTCTAAGCTGTTTTTGTTGTTGTTGTTTATTTTGATCCCAGTAATGAAAAGCTAACACACCTACTGAGCTCATTTAAAAGGATTGGGAATAGTTATTTTCAAATAAATGAAAACAGAATTTGTCACACACAGAATTTCTTCAAGCAACCTCTAAAGTATATACTTGAAGAAAAAGGGAAACAAACTCAGAAGAACATGAATGGTAAGCACATGAAATGGTGGACAGGTAGATAAATCATTTTTTTTAATGTTAATTTTAAAGAAAGAGGAGGAGGAGCAGGTGGAGGCAGCAACTGGCTATCCATCAAAAGAGAAACTGAAGTTCTCCACATCCCGAACATTTACCAAGAGAAGGGAATGCTCAGTGTTGAGATCTTGGACAGGAGGAAGTTTGAGATACGGGTTATGTAAGATTTTATTAATCATCCATATCAGATATTAAAGGAAACACTCAAAGAACAGAAATGGCAGGTAAAATATGCAAAGTGTTGTGAGAATTTTAAAATTAAGCAAATAAGAAGGCATAAAAGAGATAAATGTGGTGAAAGGAGAAATATCACATACACATTAAAAAATGGTAAAAATGAATCCAAATTAGCCAATAATGAGATTAACATAGATAGATTAAACTTTTAAATTACAAGAAATAATCAAGGTGGCTAAAGTTCATAATCCAGTATTATACAGTTTGCAACAGTTATAAGTTGAACACCAAAGGTTGGAAGGATATACCATGCTAATACTGAACAAAGGGGAACTATTGTATTTATATTAAAACAAACAAATCTTAATAGAAAAATACTAGAGGGACAGAGTCAGTCCTTATATGATAGTAAAAATTATTCTTTCTATGAAAACATAGTAATGCTGTTAAGATGCTATTCCAAAATCCCAAATACAACTCCTGGTCTTTCTGAAGCAAAGACCAAGGATTGATTCTGACCAGGGCCAAGGGAGCAGAAAGCAGACAGTTCTGCAGCCCATGACACTGAACGCTGGTAGGAGCAGCTTAAAAACAAACAAAAAACACAAAGAAGGGAGGCAGGAGAGGCAAGTACAATCATAAGACATATTTCATAAGGACCAAGTCTCAGAAACTTGCACCTTTTGTACCGACACAGGGAGCAACTATTAGCTTCATAGTTGAAAGACACTGTGGTCAGGGTGCAAGTGGGTGGGGTGTCAGCTCCTAGGCAAGTGGGCTCATGAGGAAAGGGGCCAATTCTGCACAGGATAAGTTGCCCAAGCAGAATGGGGTCATCCAGACTTAATTTTCAAATTAGCCCTTAACAACGCTAAACATACAGCCACCAAATGATATGACATCAAATGTGTGAAAAGAAAAAAATGATATTTGTAAGGAAAAAAATAATAAATCCATAATCACAGAGGGAGTATTTAATGTTTCAGTAATAGATAGAGCAGACATGGAAACTAGTGAGATTGTAAAATATTAGAACAAGTCAACTAAAGAATGTATGATTTAAATGGACATAAATAATAGCATGCACAATTAAAGGATATGTAGGACATTTATGAAATTTGACCTCTTAAGCAGAAAGCAAGACTCTGGCTCAATAGGAAATGTTTAGGGGGAAAATATACATTCAATTTTAAACACATCAAAGCAATACATGTGGCAGAGAAAAAAATCATACTTAGACATAATTAAACTTATGGGATATACCTATACCAATAGCTGGAGAGACTTCTTATTAACAAATGAGAAGGCAAAACAATAAGATATGCATCCAAGTTGAGAAAGAACAGATAATCAAAGTAGAAAATTAATAAAGAGCAAAAATGAATGAAACAAAAGACAAGTTTTAATTGAAAATTACTCATCATTCCAAGAACAATAGGAAGTTGTTAAACTGAATAAAGAAAGAAAATACATATAAACACTGAGCTGACAAAGATGTTAGAATTACTTGGAAAATAGTTTAAACTAGCCATCACAAAAATGCTTCAATGAGCAGTTAATAATGTATTTGAAACAAATAAAAAAAAATAGAAAGTCTCAGCAAAAAGTTTTAGAAAGTAGAAGATAAAAAGAAGAACCAAACAAATGTCAGAGGTTAAAACACAAATAAAATGGCCAAAATTTAAGGCTTAGGCAAGAGCAGAATGGAAAGAACTGAGGGAAAAATTAGTGAATGGGCGGATAGAGCAATAGGAGTCATCTAATCAGATACACGTGGACTACAGCAAACAGTATAATACTGAGGCTATGAAGGAAAGGAGAAAGTGAGCTTATAAAAATATTCAAAGACATAATGACTGAAAACTACAGATTCAAGAAGCTTAGTGAACCTCAGATAAGATAAAAACATATCAAGACAAATAACAGTCAAACTTCTGTCTCTAAAGACAAAGGAAAAATCTGACAAGCAGCAAGAAAGAAATGTCACTTTATAAAGGAATTAAATCAAATGATAGGGGCTGGGGATGTAGTTCAGTTAGTAGAGTACTTATATTAGACAAAGGTGCCAAAAACATGCATTGGAGAAAAATTAGCCTCTTCAACAAATGGTGCTGGGATAACTGGAAATCTATATGCAACAAAATGAAATTAAGCCCCTATCTCTCACCATGCACAAAACTCAACTCAAAGTGGATCAAGGACCTAGGAATAAAACCAGAGACCCTGGGTCTAATAGAATAAAAAGTGGGCCCTAATCTCCATCATGTGGGATTAGGCCCCAACTTCCTTAATAAGACACCGTGGTGCAAGAATTAAAACCAAGAATCAATAAATGGGATGGACTCAAACTAAAAAGTTTCTTCTCAGCAAAAGAAACAATCTATGAGGTGAATAGAGAGCCTACGTCTTGGGAGCAAATTTTTACCCCTCACACATCAGATAGAGTACTAATCTCTAGGGTATATAAAGAACTCAAAAAGCTAAGCACCAAACACACACACACACACACACACACAAAAAAAAAAAAAAAAAAAAAAAACAACCACAAATAACCCAATCAATAAATGGGCCAAGGACCTGAACAGACACTTCTCAGAAGATATACAATCAATGAACAAATATATGAAAAAAATGTTCATCATCGCTAGCAATTAGAGAAATGCAAATCAAAACCACTCTAAGATTTCATCTCACTCTAGTCAGACTGGCAGCTATTATGAATACAAATAACAATAAGTGTTGGTGAGGATGTGGGGGAAAAGGCACACTCGGACATTGCTGGTGGGGCTGCAAACTGTTGCAACCAATCTGGAAAGCACTATGAAAATTTCTTGGAAAATTGGGAATGGAACCACCATTTGACCCAGCTATCCCACTCCCCGGTCTTTACCCAAAGGACCTAAAAACAGCATACTTACAGGGACACAGGCACATCAATGTTTATAGCAGCACAATTCACAATAGCTAAACTGTGGAACCAACCTAGATGCCCTTCAGTAGATGAATGGATAAAAAAATATGGCATATATACACAATGGAATATTACTCAGCGATAATAGAGAATAAAATCATAGCATTTGGAGGTAAATGGATGGAGTTAGAGAAGATAATGCTAAGTGAAGTTAGCCAATCCCAAAAAACCAAATGCTGAATATTTTCTGTGATATAAGGAGGCTGATTCATAGTGGGGTAGGGAGGGGGAGCATGGGAGGAATGGACGAACTCTAGATGATAGAGCAGAGGGGTGGGAGGGGAAAGGAGGGGGTTGTGGTTAGAAATGAGGGTGGAATGTGATGGACATTATTATGAATGCTGAATGTGCACTTCTCTGCACTTTGTTCTCTCTAAAGTGAACTTTCTTGATCCAAAGCAGTATCGTGTGGAATACGATGGTGGTTGATCAGGAAACGTGTAAACCCCCAGATATTTTAGTTTGGGCAGAAGGAACTCTGTATCTAGAGTTAAGTGTGCCCACCAGTAAGAACAATGTTTCCCCTTCCATGATGGTGGCCATCCAACTGTGTTGGAGCCATCCATGGGCTGTGTGTGTGAGCTATACACATTTGAGCGCATGAGGGGACTGGTGTGCTGTTTGATCTGTGCAATGCAAATGTGCCTTTCCTCTCGCTTTGCCTGTGATCCCACACAGCACCTGAGATGGGTGTGACTTGCCAAGATGTCAGTCAATCTGCTGACCACAGGACATCTCCAAGCAAGACTCCACCTTTGAAATCCTACCCCTTGCCTTATTGGGAGGGAATATTCTATTGAATGTCTTCTCCCCAATAAATAGGGTGTGTGTGTGTGTGTGTGTGTGTGTGTGTGTGTGTGTGTGTGTTCGCTCTCTTGCTCTTTCCAGTACTGCCCAGTGTGGAGTTGACCCCTGAGGTCGCAGAACTGTCCCTGACCCCCCAAAAAGGTATTTTGTGTTTGTGTGGTCTTTTCATTGCCAGCCCAATTCACGCGGGGTGACTTTGCCTCTGTTGCCCGCTGGGGACGTGGGCGACACACTTTTAAAAACCTTCACCAGGTTGATCACCTTGCGATTTAGCCATGCTGGAGACGAAATGTTTGTCACCTGTTAGCAGATGGGATGTAGCCAGACTGTCCTGGGTGAGTGGAAGTTCATACTGGTGAGCCCAGGTGTATCCTGCCAACCTGGCCACTTTATCCATGAGCCCTCTGGACAACGTCAGGAATGGCTGGTGCAGTGGTTAACTGTAATCCACAAAAGGCCATCCTATCCACTTGATGATTAAAACACTCCTCTGCTGAGCTCTCCCTCCAGGGTGCAGTCACATGGAACACAGATACCTTCACATATTTGGCCTGTTCAGGGGGATCTAACCACAAACTTCTTTCCCAGTTTTCCTTGTGACTGGTATTCCAATTGTGTTTCTTCCAAGTCCCTGACCGTCATCCAGGCGAAGCATGGGCCACAGTCTGGGAATGGTCTGTAATCACATGTCTGGTCAAAACAAAATAATCAAGTGCACGGCTCAAAGTTCTGCCCCTTGTGAAGAATTTTCCCCACCACCATCCTTCCTGGATTTCCAGAAAGGGGCTGTAGTACTATGGCTGGCACTGTGAGGTGGCGCCTGCTGATCCCACAGGACCAATTATAAGCCAGGTCTGAATCTCTCTCTCTGTCCATTGACCATAGGGAGCCCCCCATGAGGCTAGAAGTGCAGTCTGGAAAGGGAGCACAGCGTAGCTGGGGTGGGTACCATGGGCATGTGGGCCACGTTTTGTACCTTACTTGTGTCTTCGGGTCCTACTCGAGCCTGATTCCACCTACAGCCCTTCCATCTGATGAACTGCTGCTGTATTCGCCTAACATTATGGAGTGGTGAGTCCAGCAACACCCAGTTCATGATGAGCGGCTTAGGTTACGTGGTGATTTTATGGCTCATGGTTAAGCATTCAGTCTCTACTGAGGCACAGTAGAAGCCAAAAGCTATTTCTCAGAAGAAAAGGAGTCACCACAGAGGATAGCAGTCTTTGCTCCCAAACCCTAAGGTATGTGTCCTGGTCTACCCATCCCTGCCACAGACCCCAGCCAACATCCCTATCTATCAGTGCCACTCAAGTTATGGGACCATCTAGGCCACTTGGTCTGTGTGTTACGGCCACTTGCCCAGTTGCCTGGACCTATCCAGAGCCTTCTCTTGTCCTGGGCTCCACAAAGAAGTAGCAGCTTCTCAATTATCTTGGTAGACAGGCCGGAGGAACACAGCCAAATAAAGAAGGCTTCCTACAAATCTGCTGAGGCCCACTAAGGGTTGAGCCTCTTTCTTGGTCATAGGGGAGATACAACAACTTGTTCTCACCACAGAAGTGATATTTTCATATGCCCCACACACCACTAGACGCCTAGAAATTTCACTGGGATCGAAGGTTCCCTGAATTTTGGGGTCGGATTTATTTCCTACCTCCGACGCACAATTCTTACAAATAAGTCTACGTGAGTAGCTTCTTCTTACTCAGTGAGTCCAATCAGGATAAAATCACCAATGTAATGACCCATACGATGATATCTTGGGGAAGGGAAAGGTGCTAAGGATCCCTGAAAACTAAACTGTGACTTATCCCTGAGGTAGGGCCGAGAAGCTGCCTGCTTTGCCAGCTGAAAGCAAACTTCTTACTCACAGGGAAAAAGCATTTGTCAGAGCCGTAGCTGTGCACAGGGCGTGAGTGACAGTGATCATCTGCTCAAGTAATCACACCTGGTCTAGAAGATGCCACTAGGGTCACCCTCCTGGTTGATGACACCATCGTCGGCTGTCCTTCTCCAAGACGTCACTCTTCTGCATCAGGCCCAAAAGGTGGGTTGACAGGAGATGTGATGGGAATCCCCACCCTGCACCTCTCAGGACCTTCACGGTGATATTGATCCAGTTCCTCCAGGAATGCAATCTTGCCTGGGGTCCACTCTTGTCCTAGGTAGAGGTCGTTCTCCCCCTGGCAGCCACTGGCCTTTCTCACCATGCTCACGCTCACTCCACACTTCGGGGAACCAATGCAAGGTTTCTGCCAGTACTGATACCTCTGTTCAGATCATGCACTCTAGAATCCTCTGTTCAGATCATGCACTCTAGAATCCTCTGTTCAGATCATGCACTCTAGAATCCTCTGTTCAGATCATGCACTCTAGAATCCTCTGTTCAGATCATGTACTCTAGAATCCTCTGTTCAGATCATGCACTCTAGAATCCTCTGTTCAGATCATGCACTCTAGAATCCTCTGTTCAGATCATGCACTCTAGAATCGTCCCACAGGCAAGGCTCGGGGACTCACCGGACCCCCTGGGAGATGGAACTGAACTACACTTCACTTCTGATCACCTGATCTCCATAAGCCTCTATTCTTTTTTGTGGGTTCCAGAGATCGAACACAGGGATATACCACCACGGAGCCACACCCCCAGCCCTGTTTTGAATTTTATTTAGAGACAGGGTCTCCCTGAGTTTGCTCAGTGCCTCACTTTTGCTGAGGCTGGCTTTGAACTCGTGATCCTCCTGCCTCAGCCTCCTGAGCCCCTGGGATTAGGGGCATGCGTAACAAGCCTCTGTTCTGACTAGTGAACCCCAGTGATGTTCTGAGTCTTCTAAAATTATCTTCCTTTCAGAGCCAATGTCCCAGTCATCCTCTATAGGTCTGTCACTTTTCCACAATGCAGTTACCCTGATTTAAAAAAAAAAGTCCTTGTGGAGAAGATTGGGAGAAAGATTTACAGTATAAATTTTTGGCCACGTACCAGAATTTAGGGGTCAAATGTCCCCCTTTCGGTGGCGTTTTCCCACATGTCCCTATTCTAACTTTTAGGACCCCATTCCTTCCCAATGAGTGCCTTCACCTTAATGGTAGACACTCCACAAAGGTGGGAGCTCAACTTGTGATGTGATTCGGCAAGTTGCAGGATGAGACTCTGCGTTCAATTTTCAGAAGTCTCCGTCCTGCAGCTACATGAGATACGGGTCTCTTTCAGGGCTCATATGTAAGTTTTTAGGTCATTTATATGTTGCTGGAGCTGGGATTGCAAATCTCTGGGATCATCTTCTGCTTTCCATCCTTTGACCAGTGACATTAGGAGCAAACAAGCCTTCTCATTCTATTTGTCAGTTTGGGAAAAATTATCTAAAGCATCACGTACACAGTCACCCAGCTCCTTGCTTCTTCTCAATATCCAGTGTTGACATTTTCATATACCCATTGCTAGATCAAGCTGTGGACTAAACTTGTCTGTTTATCACTGCAAACATAGTCATTACCATCATAAATGCCACCACATCAGAAAGTCAATTTCGGAAACCCAGATAGAATTTCAGAAAACTCATCCTTAAAATTCTTTAATATCTTTCCAGTGTCAAAATATTAGTCGATTCTAAAGACAGAGAGAGAGAGAGAGAGAGAGAGAGAGAGAGAGGATGATGATGAGATAGATAGATGATAGATGACAGATGATAGATAGATGACAATAGATGATTGATAGACAGATAGGTAATAGGTAGATAGAGATTTATTACAAAGAACCAGCTCATATAATCATGAAACCTGACAGGTCCCATAATCTGCAGTTTGGAGATTTTAGTATAGCCAATGTTTCAGATCAAGTCTGAAGGCAAGAATAGAAAAAAAAGAAAACCAATGTTCCAACCAGCCAAGAGGAAATTTCTTCTTATTGGGCACAGGTTCAGTTTTCTTGTTTTCTTCAGTCCTTCAACAGGCTGGATAGGGGTCCGCACACTTAAAGCAGGCAATCTGCTTTACTTATTCTACAGACTCAAATGTTAATCTCATCTAGAAATGTCCTCGCAGACACACACACGTGGAGTAGTGTTCAAAAGAACGTGTGGGCATCTCATTTCATATTTGTCTGTTTTCTGTTACTATAATTAGGTCCTTGCAGTGGGATATTCAGAAAGAAATGGATTTATTTAGCTTACAGTTTTGGAGGCTGAAAGTCCCAACGGTACAGTGGTAGCTCAGGTAACAGAGCCCTGGCTGTCTCACCTCATGGCAGATGGCATCGTGGAGGGAGCACAAGGCGGGAAGAGAGTTCACATCCAAGACAGGAAGCCCAAGAGGAACTGGAGTCCCAGAGCACATCAGTCCTTTCTGATGGCAAGTAAATGACCTGCAACCTCCCAGCAGGCCCCACCCCTTAACCTTAACCTCATCATGCTGGGGACCAGGATTCCCACATCAATCCTTGTGGGATGAATAGCAACCAAACCATAGCAGGTCCTAAGAGTGGGTAAAGAGTTACACACACGAGAAGACAAGCATGATCTCATGAAACAAAAATGGATTCATCGGACATCATCCAAATTCAAATATTTTGCTCTGTGAAAGATCTCGTTAAGAAGTTCGAAAGATAAGCTACACATTGGGAGAAAATATTTGCAAATCAATACTACAAAAAGTAGTATCTAGAATACATACAGAACTCTCAAAAATCCACAGTAAAAGTGAAAGAATCCAGTTAGAAAATGTACAAAAGATCTAGACAGATATTTTACCGCAGAGGGTATAACAGATGATAAATAAGCACATGAAAAGATATTCAACAATATTAATCATCAGGAAAATGAAAATTAAAACCATAATGAGACACAACTACATGCCTATCAGAATGGCTAGAATAAAAAAAAGTGACCACACCAAATACCGACCAGGATGTAGATCATTCATACAATGCTAGTGGTGTGAATGTAAAATTGTCTAGCTGCTACAGAGAACAGCCTGGCAGATTCTTTTTTTAAAAAAAAAAAAAAAGAAGAAGAAGAAGAAAGAAAGAAAGAAACATTAACTACTCTATGACCAAGCAATCACTCCGAACATTTATCCTAGGGAAATGAAGTCTTCTGTTCACACAAAGACCTATACATGTTTACAGCAGCTTAATTCATAATAACTCGTGATCCTCCTGCCTCAGCCTCCTGAGCCGCTGGGATTGTGGGCCTGTGTAACAAGCCTGGAAACACCGCAGCTGACCGTCAATACCTCCACGCCATGGAGGAAGAAGGAACCAACGATTGACACGTTTACCAGCCCAGGTGAATCTCCAGGGAAGTATAGGCTAAGTGGAAAAAGCCACTCCCCAAACTTTCACACTGATGATTTCATGTGTGCAATAATCTTGAATGACAAATGGTGGACCTAGAGAATGGATCGGAGGCTTCAGAGTCTAAGGGGGGTAGAAGGACAGCAGAGCAGCTATGAGCAGCATCCGGGAGAGTCCCCCCCAGATGCCTCTTACTCACGCCGATGAGTTATCCTGGCTGTGATGTGTGCTGTGACTTCCCATCACATTAGCATGGGGAAGCTGATGAAGCATACAGAGGATCTCCCTGTGTTTTTTCCTTCAACTACTTGCAAATCTATAGTTGTCTCCAAATAAAAAAGTCAGTTGTTTAAAATGTCTGGGAAAAATCAACAAACAGAAAAACCACTTTAGGAATATGAATACTAAGCTCATACTGAGAAGAAATTCTTAAAAATCATAAGAAAACACAATGAGACACATTCTGTCAATATATTTGAAAATTCAGATCAAATGAATATTTTTAAGAAAAAGCTAAAGAAGATGCATTGTATACATACGTTAAAATATCACACTGTATTTCACAACTATATATAATTATACTGTATCAGTTAAAAATAAAAATATTTTAAAAAGAAGAAAGAAAAATCCTGAATAATTCCATAATCATTAGAGAAATTCAATTAGTAGTCAAAACCAACCTCCTGGACTCTCAAAAACCAACTCTCAAAAAGAACACAGGTGATGTTACACGTATTAAACATTCAGTAAGTAGATAATTCTAATATTATATTGTAATATATAGGAATATAACTTTGATACCAAAACCCAAAAGGCAATAATAACAAATAATGATTTTGTTTTATTTGTGAATATAGACTGAATCATTAAATCCAATTCAAAATTGTATGATAAAAATTAATTTATGATCATGTTGAATTCATCCAGAATTTAAAGGAAGATTTAATATTAGAAAATATATTTTGTGTAATTAAATGAATGTTGTATTAGTTTGTAGTGGTATCTATAGCAGATTATTCCAAGCTGAGTGACTAAAATAACAATCATGGAGGTTACTGGGTCTCACTGGGCTAAAATCAAGATATCAACAAGGCTGCATTTTTCCCTTCTAGAGGATTTAGAAGAGAATGTATTTTGCCACCTTTGCATCTTCTCAGGGCTACCTGCAGTCCTTGGCACATGGCTCCCTTTCTCCATCTTTAAAGATTTCCAAGATGATCAAATTGTTCTCATATCATATCATTCTAAATTCTTTTCTCTGATTTTTCTGCTTTCAAGGGTCCACTTGAGTAACCCAGGATACCAGCTGATTCATGCTTTAATTTTACCTGTCATCTTAATTCCCCTTTGCCATGTGACATGGCATATTCAATGGTTCCAGGAAATAGGAAATGGAAATCTAAAGGGGGTCATTATTCTGCCTATAATAATGTTCTATAAACTTTAGAAAGCAAGACCGTAGTATCATCACTCTGTTAGTTAGCTTTTCATTACTGTTACAAAATACCTGAGAAAATAAACTTGAAAGAGAAAAGGTTTATTGTGGTTCACGGTTTTAAAGGTTCCAGTTTATGGCTGGTTGGTCCCACTGCTTTTGGGCCTGTGGCACTTGTGGCACATGTCAAGGCCCATGTGGTGGAGAAAGTTGTTCACTTTACTGTGCCTCAGAAGCAAAAACAGGGAAAGAGGAAGGGCCAGGGTCCCAATATCTGCTTCTAGGCCATCCCCACCTGACTAACTTCCTTCTACTAGGTCCAGCCTCCTAACGTATCTACTCCCTCCCAGCAGTGCCATGACTGGGATCAAGCCTCCAACACCCAGGTCTTTCGGGGCCACTTATCTAAACCACAGCAATCCCAATAGATTCAGAGAAAGATATTTTATGAAATCCTTCACTTACTTATGACCATGTAAGGATAGAAAAAAGCTGACTTGATGATCTCCCAGAAACTTCTAGCAAAAATCAATTATGACAATGTTCCTCTAAAATCAGAAAGGACAAGAACCTACTTCCCTTATTCCCAGTCACCATTGCAATGGAGGTCTTAACAAGCACAGGAAGACGAGAAAACGCAGGAATGAGAGGAGAGAAATAAAAGGCATAAACAAAGTTTAAGGGAATCTACAACTATTCAGAAATAACACGAGTCAGCAAGACCACTGCCCGTGAATGACTTCTGTATACACTTGCAGTCAACCATTGGAAAATGAAATGTTTAAAAGAAAGAGTACATCTAAAACACGTTTACAATCATTTTATTGAGAAAATGATGAAACATAATCAAAACACATTCAGTAAAAGCTAGGAGGAAAAAGTAGGAAGATGATTAAATTTACAAGCTGACCTCATGTGATATACACATAAATTCCTCCTTGGTAGGTTATAAATGGCGGGCAATTACAATAAAGCTCCCTCTGCGGTGTGGGGTGTGTGTGTGTGTGTGTGTGTGTGTGTGTTCTACTGATCAGCTTAGTCTAAAAACATGATTATAAAGTATATATGGAATTGAAAAGTGCTACAAATCGCAGAGATTATGGAAAAACAGCAAGCACATTGCAGGTGCGTGATGGGGGGCCACTTGCCACATCAGGTGTCAAGCTTTATCATAAAGCCGCGGCACTCATAGTCACAGAGGGAATCGTGGAAGGACGGGGGAGATGTTGGATAGACTCTTCTTACCGCCTTCATTCACTTTCAGCCGTTAATTCGAGTATTTGAAGTCCATGGTGACGAGGCCCTCACAGGACGGAGACCAGTGGAGAAGGGGGGTGCCTAAAGGGCAGATTGAGCATCCCTAACCCCAAAACTTGAAGTCCCAAATTCTCCGAAATGGGAAGCTCTTGGACCACCCACCATGGGCTGTTACCAAGGCCCCAAAGGCTGGGTCCCTTGTTGCCCTGTCAGGATGGTGGAACCAGTAAGGGAGGGAGATCCTTGGCCAAGAACGAGCAGACCCTCTTCCCACCAGGGGGCGGCCAGGAGGTCACAGATTCAGGATAAGAGAAGGGGTGGGGAGGGGACAGGCTAAGGAAGAGGAAGAATGTTCCTGAATTTTATCAGGACGCAGTCAGAGGTGTCTGTTCTCCATCTTGGGCCCAGGCGGTTTCAGCCAGTCCACCTGAGGAGGGACCAGGGGAGTCAGGGCGGGCATTCAAGAGGGGCAGCAGGGACACTGCCACAAGCAGAAAAATTCACACCTGATCTCATGTCGTGGGTCACAGTCACAAGGCAGGCTTACTAAAGATATTGGATAAAATTACCTTGGGGTTAATTTGGCATAAACAAATGTGGCATTTAGACTGAGGTCCGTCCCGAAGAGATCTCATTACGTATAACGTGCAAATATTTCAAAAAGATCCAGCATCCAGAAACACTTCTTTCCCAAGCATTTTGCATAAAGGATACTCAACCTGTAATGATAAATAATGATGAATTAAAAAAAAATAAGATGTACTTGGTACTAAGATGTAAAAGGGATCTGTGCCTAATGCCAAGTGTGGAAGTGCCCTCTGTGCTGTGAGGCAGGAGAAATGCGCTAGAGTGGAGAAGAGCGTTTCTTGAGGTTAAACAAAATTATTCAGGAAAAAGCTAGGCTTAACCATGAGCCCAGCAGAAATCTAGCTTGGTTGGGGAAGAGAGATAAGGGAGAGCATGACCTCTTAAAATTAATCTGCCTCCCTTTCAGGGGTCTCAAAGAAAGACCCTTTCCACATTTATGTCTCCTGTTAATTCTTTACAGAGAAAGAAGCACACCTCACAACTATCCTGAAGCCTAAGATCATACCTTACCTTGGGGCGTAAGAATTTCCTAGGCATGGAACAAAGGAATAATTTTTTTTTTTTTTTTTTTTTTGTAAATTACATGGTTCTGATTCTTTCCAATAAAATTAAAGGAGAACAGACAAACTTGGTAGCTGGTAGGTCATTACAAATAATAGATCACGGCATGATTTTTTGGCAAATAATTTAGTAGTAATTAATTTTTTTCTACAACAAATCCTTCCATTCCCATCTCTTATACATGGAAATATTTTGTTCGGGGTTTACATCTATATGAATAAAAATATATTTATTGATGAGGGGCCTTCAGTCTTTTTTTTTTTTTTTTTAGCAATAAGCAACGCTCATGAATAGATAGGTGAGTTGATTAGAAAGAAATCCTGACCATCTCATTAAAAGACACATTTCCAATGAAAGTTTACCTTCATATTTGATATTAGTAAAAAATTTACAATACATTCGATTCAACACACTCAATAGAGAAAACATTTTTAAGTCTCAAACAAAAAACAACGTTGTGGCGGGGTGGTTAATAAAAGGTTTTTAAGCATGCACTTAGGAAATAGAAATATGAAGACAAAGGGCAATGCGATAAAATTTGACCCTTCATGAAAAGTTTGCTCATGCTTTTTTGTTAATTTTATAGTTCTTTTAAGTAGAAGTTTGTACACACTGAAGTGTACAACTCTAGTGGGATGCACTCATGTAAACTTGTGTCCTCCTTGAAGACCAGGAGGACCATAAAACACTATGTTCTAAAATGCCCTTTTCTGTTCTCAAATTTCCAGCCAAGTTAAGGGAACAGTGAGAGGGAGTCTGGGACGGAATGTCCAGACGCACATTATCACGAAGGACACTGTGTGCTGGGAATTAGGGCGAGTGAGGGCCATCTGTGGACACCTACTTTCTTACATGCATGCTGACATCCTTGGGGGCGGACCAAGCCAGCCTGGCTGGTGCTGCTTCTGAAACCTAACCTATGAAGTCCCCCCGTGGTGCAGATCAGAACATCATGGAGGCAGAGGGGCTCCCCCTACTGCCCCTGGACAAAGCATCATGGCGGCATGGAGGCACTGTGTGAAATGGAGGTGGACCTCTCCAGTCCGTCGCCACTGGATTTTTCTGGTGAAATACCTGTCCAGCCTGTTACCCATGGATCCCCCCAGTGAGCATTTCTCAGTAAGCCTCCTATCTTATCCCCCATCCCCAGGGGTCTTCTCTGGTCTCTTGGCCCTCGATCATGCCGCCCTAGCCTAAGTGGGATGTGGACACTACAGAAGCACACCCCCACGATTTCCCTCAAGTCCCTTTGCATTCCATAGTCCCCATCACCACAGAGAGAACCACTGTTTAAATGTCTATCACCACAGATCAACTTTGCCTGTTTTAGAAATTCATGTCAATGAAGTTATAAAGTAATACATTAGACACATAAAGATCCTCTTTGTCATCCAGCTTCTTTTGCATGATGTGTGGGATTCGTGCACAGTGATGAATACCTCTATTGCAGAGCAGCACTCCACAAAGTAAACTTCAAGTTGTTCATCCATTCTGATGAGAGGTGGTTACATTGTTCTGAATTTTTACCATGATAAATGAACATGCTCTGAATATTCATGAATGTAATTGTTTACTTCTTTTGAACAAATATTGAGAAGCAGAATTGCTGGGTATGGAGTAGCTGTAGGTTTTGTTTTATAAGAAATTGCCAAACTTTTCCCCAAAGTAGCCATATTGAAGGATGTTCCCATCAGTCATGGATAAGATGGCTGATTGCTCTAAAGTCTCATTAATATTTGGTGGGGTTTGTATTTTTAACTTAATATGTCATGTTTCTCAAGGAATTTATCAGTTTCATCTAAGCGGTTGAATTTATTGCAATGATGTTCATTAATATTCCGATTTTATCCTTTTGAGTTCTGTGTAGTCTTAGTGATCGCCTTTTATTCCTAACGTTGGCAATCTGTTTTCTCATTCTCTGTTGGTCTTATTATTAATGATTATTTTTTTGCTAAGAGGTAAAATTAATAGCTTTATTCATTTTGTTATTTCTATGAAACTTTTGCCTTTGTTAGTTATAACTGTTGCTTATTTTCCCTTTCCCATTGATTTGTGCTGTTATATTTATTATTATCTTTCTTCCGGTTTGGGTTTTCATTTGCTTACAGTTTTTCTAGCTACTTCATCTGGTCATTTAATGTCTTGATTTTAAGTCTTTCTTCGTTTCTGTTGAAAGAAAAGATTTCAACAACCTGACTTCAAATCTCTAACTGGTTTTTCTTAATGACTCATGAATCAGGCAGCACCCTGTCTATTAAAAACAAAAACAGAAAGACATTCTCTTGGGCACCGCAGAAGTTGTTGTTTATAAGGTAGATTGAGCAGGAACAAGGAAACAGAATAATATAAAAATAAAATGATTGGTTAATATCAGGTTTCTTCAGGTAACTCTCTTTGTAGGGATTAAAGTAGGGGGAACTTCACTAAATACGCTAACCTAGGTCATCTGGGCCCCTTTTGATTGGTTGCTGTGAATCTCCTGTTTTTAGGAAGCACTGATCTGTTTGAGGATGTCTTTACTTCCTTAAGGTTTTAGTTTGATGCCATGGCGCTATCATGAGGGGTTCCCTTTTGGTCTGGGGCTGGGGCTTACTGTAGGAGCTCAGTCTCCAAAAGTGAGGTAGCTTCATAAATCGTTGCACATATATGGGCCCCAAAGAAAGATAAATTTAGGGAGCTGGAGTTGAGAGAGGCCAGGACCCCTTACTGAGGACTTGTTTGAATTCCTACTACACAATTTCAATCCATTTCTCCATAGTAGACACTCCCCCTAAATTCATTTTATACACATATATACATAAAGTTGTTGTCAATAAAAAAAACTTGAACATTTTTCTAGATTTCTTGGACTCCATAATCTGCTTTGTTGGTACTTTGAGCTGGAAAGTGCTCTAATTAAGTTGAGATTGTTGGAGCAAAGTCTCTCTGTGCTTGGTGTAACTTTTAGAAAAACAAAAGAAGGAGAAGGAGAAGCTGCCTCTGTTTCTTTTAAGTCATTAACACAGGCCCAGTGAACAGCATGGATGGGATTGAAATCATTTTTCATTTTACTCAGAATTACTTTCAAATTCACAAGCAGGAGAAAAGCAGATGACCCGTCAAAGCTCCAATAAAATGAAGACAGAAAAGTATGGAAGGCTATAACAAATTTCTGGTCTAGCTGATTTCTCTGAAAATAGGTGTTTTCTCAGGAAATAGATTCCACCTGCTTGTTACAGTTTGGCTATGGAGTTCCCCTCAAAGGCCCTTGGTTAAAGTCTTGGTCCTCAGTTTGGCACTATTGGGATGCAGCCTGGCCCCTTTCTGACACTCACTGTGTTTCCTGGCCACCGTGGGGTATATTGTTTTCCTCTATCATGAGCCTCTGTCATGATGTGCTACTCACCCCAGGCCCAAATGCAACAGAGTCAAGCAGCCATGGGCTGAAATCTCTGTAACATGACCAAAATAAATTTTTTTTTTCTTGTAAGTTGATTTTCTCAGGTAGTTTTCATAGTAATGAAGAACTGATTAATACACTGCAACAAAATATAACATTTATTCCACAACCCATCAACCCTATTGTGCTACATTGAGTTTTGTCTTTACAGATTACATGTCTTTCTTATCCAAATTCTGTCAATTTGTAGCTCACCTTACCTACCCCCCGGGTCTGTACAAATCAGTGACCAAATATTTTATCATAAAAACTGTGGAAAGACAAAACACTAAAAATACTGAAGGAAAAGTGATGTTGTCACTTTTCCCAATGTCAACTTGGCTGTTTGTTTAAACGATGCAGAAATAGAAAGTCAATCTTGGGGCAGGCTGCCTTTGAAACTACCAGGACTGCCTCCCTCTTGTAATGCCCACCTTGAGGACCTCATTAACAAGTTTGGCAAACAGAGCAGTTTGGGGACTATTTAAACACCACCCAGGAGTGGCTCGGAAGAGAAGGAAACAAATGGTGGGTCCTCTGCTCAGTTCTATGGTCCCTGCTCCTCAGAGGAGAAGGATTTTGTTGGCAAGCTCAGGCTCATTCAAAATAGCTGTAAGTACACCTGGGCTTCGTCTTCTTTCATGCATTAACTTACTAGGTCATTGGAATAACGGGGCCAAAAAGTGGGCTTCCTTCTGTTTTGTCTGATGGTTCTCAAAGTGCCATTGAAAAGAGGCTGACTTTTCTGGATCCTCGCGGTATCTCACAAGAAGCAACAGCTTCTTCAAATGAGGAAACCGAAGCCCAGTGAGACAGAGGTCCCACAGCCCCGAAAACAGCTGGCCTAGGTCAGCAGCATGCCACCACAGAGCCACTTCAGTCTCTGTTTCTATGTCTCTAAAAGGAAATGATGACCATGGTTTATCCACCGCAGGGCCTTGGAGAGACCCGAGGAGCTGAAGTAGGACAGGGCTCTGAAGCCCGACAGGAGGGGAGAAGGGGCCATCTGACTTTAAAGGAGCCCCCCGTCCCTTGGGCACTTCAAAGGGCTGCACTTCCTGAGCCATTGTTTGCACGTTTATGGATGAGTTCCTGCGGAGGTCACCAAGCCCCAGCGCCCTGACTGTGGTGACGCAAGGCTCCCCGGGTGGGGCTGGCACCAAGGGTCAGAGAGGGGAGATGAGTGTTCTGGGGGTAGGAGGAAAAGCCTTGTTTATCCCAGAGAGCCCGATCCCCAGGCTTGGGGCCAGGACGTGGTGCACATCACTGGGTAGGTTGCACTCAGAAGGGCTGCAGGTGGGTCCCAGCTCAGCCGTCCCCCGTCCCACTACGCCTCTGCTCGGCTTCCTCTAAGCAGACCAGGATGCAGAGAGAAAAGCCCAGGGCCCGGAGGTGCTGGTCCCTGCGTTCACCCACTGATTCATCCTCTCCTTCCCTCTCTGGGACTCAGTTTCCCCATCTGTATGGAGGGATATGACTTTTTCTACATATGCTACTGAGATTTCATGAGTGTTATTTCAGATCAATTGTGTGGGTGTGTGTGCACACGCGCATACACGCACAGCCGGGTTAAAAAACCAGAATGAAGAGAGGATGAGAGAAAAGCCGAGGATGTAAGCACCCTTCACCGGGGTGAAATCTCTCCTTTAAAGCCGACATCCTTGTCTGAGCTTCGGAAACTCCAGAGAGCTGCTGAGAATAATGTGATCGTTTTCTCCTGAGGATCTCTGGGCTCAAAGGCGATCTTGCCTGGGTTGGAATACCCATTTTACAGATGTGTGGTGAGGAGGAGAGGTGAGACCAGGAGACTGGGTGCCGCAGTTTGGCTGGGCACAAATCACGAGACACTCAAGCAGGAACAAACTTTATTTCTGAAGTTCACCAGCACACTCCACACACGCTCCCTGGGAACCCTCCAGAACGCCACTCGGCTCCTCCAGGAACCACCAACCGGAAATCCCTACTCCGGCACTTCCCCAACCAATGGGAACTCTCCAGGAATCCCGCGAGAACTCCAAAGTAGCAGGCCCAGGCGGACAGCAGGGGTCTAATATACACAGCTTAACATAACCATTATCATCTCAATGGCTTGCTGGTGTCACCTCTCAACCATGCGTCATTCGGACTCAGCTATGGCTCTCAGCAACTGGGAGAGATGGGTACTCATTCACCCAACTCCAACCAGCAGCCACAGAGAAAAGGAACAAAGGAAGGCCCTCGGATTGATAGCCCTAATGCAGTGTGGACCGTGGGTGGGGTGGGGTGTACTGGGTACTTACCATGTTCTGGGTGCTCAGCATCCTATTGACAAATCCTAAGGAGTCTGAAAATAACACGTTGAATCTTGGACATAGGGATACTTCAGTGAAGCAAGTTCTAGCTCCAAACCGGGGCTGGTGGGGGAGTGGGGATCGAGCTCATTTTCTAGAGCTTGAATTGAACCATTTGGATGTTTTTCCCCTGGAGTTACAAAGCAAAGCTAACTTTTAGCTTTTGGCTTATCCACTAATAGATCCATTGCAATAGGAACCAACTTGCTGCCCTGCATCTCACAACTAGTCTATTAGAAAAATTAAATGTCACAGTGGGACTTGAACGGAAGGGATGGCGTCTGAGGCTGAAGCTGGGTCCCGTGAGAAATGACTACATCCGAGTCAAGGGTCCTTCAGCTGAGCTCCGGAGGAGCCACCAGACAGCTTCTGGCTCACACTTGGGACAACTTGAACCAGTGACTCTCCCTTAAGAGGGGAAGAGAACGTGGCACTCTGAAGCGATTCCGCCCAGCCTCTTTCAGCCCCCAGGACCAGCAGGTCTGAGGAACTAGGACGTCCTGGCCAGAGTCGAGCTAGACGGATGAAACAGGATTAGCAAATGGCACAGACGGCACGTCAAGCCCTCCCTTAATGGACCTCTGGGTGGACCAGAAGGGTCTGAGGGCTCTGCTGGCCTTGGATCGTTTGTGGCAACAGCTTGGTTGATCTTTGTTGTTGAGGTCAACTTTTGGCCATCAGCTAGGAGACAGCGATAGCTGGAAGCCAAAGAGATCCTGGTACCGGGTATGGGTTAAAATGTGTCCTCCAAAAAGTGAGATTGAAGCCCTAACCCCCAGCACCTCAGGAAAGGGACCTTATTTGGAAATAAGGATGCTCCTGGTGTACCTTAAGAGGAGCCTTCAGGGCGGCTCTGATCCAATACGACTGGTGTCCTCATCAGAAGAGAAATCCTGACACAGGTCCACACAGGAATGAAATGGCCACGTGGTGATGGAGGGAGAGATTGGAGCAGCGCAGCTATGAGCCAAAGAAAACCCAAGATTTCCTCCCACCTAGAGCCCGGAGGAGGCCAGGAAGGGCTCACCTACAGGTCTCGGAGGTGTGTGGCCCGCCAACACCTTGATTTCAGACTTTTGGCCTCTGGAACACATTGCCATTGTTTGAAGCCACTGGCTCGCGGTGCTCTGTTGTAACAGCCTGAGGGATCGCACAGACTTTAGTAGATGTTTTATTTTGAAACAGAGCAACCAGCTTCAGCAACGGCCCTCCAGGTCCTCAGGATCCTGGAGAAGTGAGTGCCCCTGCTGTCTCGGGGCAACTGGGCAATGTGCAGGTGGACCAGGTGACCCAGGGAGTCCATCCCTACTCCGTCCTCCTGTTTAGTACCACCTCTGGTCACACCTGAACGCCCAGCGGACAGTCAAGCCCAGAGACCGGGGCTGGCAGCCAGGAGTATATGGTGATGCAGATCTGGCCTTAATGACACGTGGATGGGCCTGGGACTAGAATTCCCGAGTGCCATGGGGACACGTGCCGGGGCTTCTCCTCCAGTCTGTTGGGCAGAGGCACGGGACTGAGACCTGAGGAAGTGGGATCCTCCAAGCAGAGGAGAAAGAGCAAGCCTGGGCCTGGTGGGGGGTCAGGAGGACCAGGTCGGCTGGATGAGGGCCGTGGGCAGGCGGAAGGGGAGAGAAGCACCTGGAAACAATGCCGGCCTGACCTGAAGGAGGCTGGCGGCCAGGTGGACAGCTCCAGACTCTACCCCACAGATGAAGAGCTTTCACGTTCTCCACAGTGAAGAACACAGACCCCAGGAGAACCCGCCGCTCAGGAGCTTTGACCGCTGTCCGGGGATTTGACCAGGAGGAATGAGGTGCCTATTTCTGCCCATATTTTCCTGATGATCAAGATTTTGTTCTTCAGGCTTCCTCTTGCTCTGATCAAACCCCCAAACCCTCCTCGGTCATCACCCGCATCACCCCACCCTCCACTGCTCAGGGACCCCAGCTTCAGATAAATCAGGAAGAGCTTCTCCAAGAGCCTGTGCCTCAAAGCGACGGAGCCACCCCAGGAAGACCTTGACCTGCTACCAAGGCTCCGGCCATGAAGCCACCAGGAGGCCCTCCCCAGAGACAGAACAGATGGGGCCAGCGGATCTTGAATGTCCAGTCTCCAAAAGTAAACTAAATACACCTCATTTTTAAATGAAGTATCAAGCCTCAGGTATTTTGCTATAGCAAGAGTGAACGGACTAACAAGAGGCTGTATGGGAGAAATAGTTTTCTAAGGTTATAATCCATGGTAGGCAAATGAAAGAGAGAACGGAAGAGAAAGAAGGAAAGAAAGAAAGAAGGAGAAGGAGGGAGGGAGGGAGGGAGGGAGGATCAAAGGAAGAAAACATGTTTCAAAAGCAATCAGCTTCTCTTCTTCCATATTTTGGGGGAAAACGGTCCCTCTACTGGGCAAGATCTGGTCAAGACATGCTCATTTGTATCTGCATCTGAAGTTTTCATGGTTCACTCCCAAAACAAAGGGTAAGGACTTGCTTTATGTCTGTAAGATTTAGAAATAAGACCAAAGTCTTCCCTCTTAGAACAGGGGTGGGTCACGGTGAGGCAGCCATGCCAACTCCAGTCTTGGCTCAGAACTACTGCTCCCCCAAAGTGCTGAAGGCTGTGGTTTCATGGGACCCCTTTCCTCCTCTACCAACATGAAGAGACCACTGATCCGTTTGAGTTTGTCCCCAGTCTCTGGCTGGTGTCTAGCCTGTGAAAGTGGAGAAACTGCCTGTTACTCAGAACCCCCTGGATACCCGGGGGCTTAAGTTTTCAAGGTTGTTCTGAGCCCCAAAGTGTAGCTGTCTCAGATCCTGGGCTGGGCCCTGGAGAGAACTCAGTGCATTCTGTCCAGGTCACTAGGGTCACTAGGGCCAGGCTTTTTGGCCTCAGGGTGCACTGAGCTGGGCCAGCCCCAATCTAGCTGCACAAGCTCCCAACACAGAACCCAGCCACAAGAGGTGCAATGTCCCCTCCCAAGTGGTCACTCTAGTGTCCAGTTCTGGTTTGTCCAGCCGGTCTCACTTTTTATCATTTGCCTCCCAATTTTACCTCTGTCCTTTACCTAAAGTTCACCATGAACATAAGCCCACATGGAAACCCCAAGTCCTTTAAGAGTAACCCTTTAACAGGGATTGTTTTATCAGATGCTTTTCTTGTTTTGCCTGTGTAGATGGGAGATCCCTAACTAGATAGCAACCCAGGCGGGAGCTTTGCTTCTTCTTATCTTCTGTGGAAAAGATGCAAAAGCCAACAAGAAAGAAAGAGATAGAAAAAACATTGCTACAGGGGGATGATGCGGGAGGGATGTGCCTCAGGCGACAGAAGGGCACGTGCGAAGGCAGGGAGAGGCCAGGAGCAGGAAGAGTAGGTCGGAGCTCAGGTGGACCGCCAGCCATGGCTAAGTGGGTGGTGTGGAAAGTTCCGGATGCTCGCGGAAGGGCCAAGTGCTAAGTTTCTCAGGGAAGTGCTGATGCCAAGTGGGAGAAGTGTCAAGGGCAGGGGGTGCAAGGTCTCAAGCACCCAGAGGCTGGGCGGGAAGGTGAGGCAGGCAGGAGTAAGAAGTCCAGGGTCGACAGGAGAGACTCAGGCTCTTTCCAAACTCAGGGTCCAGACAGGACTTCTGATGCTTTGGGAGAAGCCAGAAACTTGGCATTTGATGTCGATCTTCCTGACGTGCCCAGCAGTCAGCGGACCAAATACAACAGGAAGCGGGCTCCAGTTGGCCGCCAGGCGCTGGCTGGTGATTCCCGGAACAGAGGTAACTCCTTCCGCCATCCCCCCTCAACATCTGGCTGGGCAAGGCCACAGCTGCCTTAGGGACTCCCAGGCACCTCCCGAGTGATCCCCAAGGCTGATGGCCTGTCCCTGGTGAGAGAGAAGAGGCACATCTCTCAAGGCGGTGAAGGGGCGCAGATGTTCGCATTTCCCAGGATGGCAATCCATGCAAACCAGATCAAGGAGACCCGAGGAAGAGAGTGGCTGAGGCAAGACGAGATGTGTCCCCGTGGCCTCCTCAGCAATTAGCTTTGATATCCCCGGCAGCTGCTGAATTCCAAAGGCAATGGCAGGAGCTCTGGTTTGGAACCAGTGTCTTATTAAGACATCCCTAGAAGCAGCGGGGACTGGAGAGGAGAAAACACAGGCAGGTGGTGGAGCTGATGAGGAGGGAGCCATTATTCTCATCTTCAGGTATTGGCAGGGTAGGGATCACTTCTCTTTGTGGGGAGATCCAAGGCCTTGCTAAACCTGGAACCAGAAAGTAGACTCTGGAGGGAGAAAGACCTTTTACCTGGAGAACTTGCTAACAATCGCACACGTCTAAGGGCGCAATCGGTTCCTTCAGGAGCAGCAAGCGCTCTGTCCTTGGAGGCATTCAAGAACATGTTAAATGACACTGCTTGGCCATGGAGAGAAGGGCTGCTTTGGATGAATTCTGAAGTCCCTTCCACCCCCAGAAATTTTATGGTTTATCTTTTTTTTTTTAATTAATTTTTATTGTTGGTTGTTCAAAACATTACATAGTTCTTGATATATCATATTTCACACTTTGATTCAAGTGGGATATGAACTCCCATTTTTACCCCGTATACAGATTGCAGAATCACATTAGTTGCACATCCATTATGGTTTATCTTAATAGCAACAACTTGTGATTTTCAGTAACCTGCTTTAGCTGTGGTCATGATCATATATATATATATATGCAAATGCTCACTCCTCGGTATTCACCCTGAAGAATTAACGTCATCTTACTGCAGTGATACATGCATACATTGTTTATAGCAGCGCAATTCACAATAGCCAATCGACGGAACTGGCCTAGGGATCCATCCACAGATCAATGGATTTTAAAAATGTGGTGTATATATACACAATGGGGTTTTATTTGGCCATAAAGAAAAAGGAAATAATGGCATTTGCAGAAAAATGGATGGGACTAGAGACCATCATGTTGAGTGTAATTAAGTCAAACTCAGAAGGATAAGTGTCGACTGTTTTCTCTCATGTGTGGAAGCTACAGAGGGAAAAAGAAGACAAAGGTGGGGGTGGATCTCCTAAAATCAAAGGAAGATCAGCAGAGGACGGACCCAGGGTTGGGTGGGAGGCGGGCGGAATGTCAGGGAGTGACATTGTTATATTATGAGCACGTATGAATTAGTAACAATAAATCCCATCAATATGTTCAACTATAACGCACCAATAAAAAAAATTTAAAAAAGAGAAAATGTTCAGAAACTTCAGGTTTCTCTTTTTACTGTGGAAATGGGACTTGGGAGCTCTCAACAGAGGAACATGGTCATTGGAAGAATCCAGAATCACGGTCCTCAGAGGCACAGGCTGGGAACGGACAGGGGTTTACGTGTGGCTGCCCTGGAAGTGTTCATGTCCAAGCCGAGCTTCTGTTGGAACGGGCAGGTGGGACATCGGAGCCTGGAATTCATAGGTCCAATGGCTGAGTCACTGCACTCATTTCAAAGTCTGAAAGTAATAGAAAAAAAAATTTAACAAAAAGAAATTAAAAAAAAATAAAGAACAGGAAATCAGACAATTGGAGAGTAATAAATGCTTTGCAAAGACCCCAGGTGACCAAGACAACGGGAGAAGCCAGGAAAATGTAATTACTCACAGTGGAGTGGGAGTCCCTGGTGGGAGCCGATTACCTCGCCCCTGGCCCTCCTCTCTCACCTGCTTCCTGCCAGGACCCAACTGGAGGGGCAGAGGGGCTCACCATTTGCTCAAAGTGGTCCCCGTCACCCCTTGTCCCAGGACCAGTAAGTCCGTCGTTCCGTCTGCCCCCCTTAGAAAGAATATGGGGAATCAGGACAGAAGTGGACGCTGAGATCCTTCACCCATTTACATAGAAGGGAAAACTGAGGCCCAAAGATTGGATCCTGGGCCCAGAGCCATGGGGGAGGTGGAGGGGTGCCGCAGTCACGTCGCCTTCTCTGCTGAGTTCACACACAAAGAAGTCGGTCCTGGGAAACCTGGATCTTGCGCTTCTGCTTTAGAAATCATCACCCCTGGAATCATACGGAAAGTCTCTTCTCTCCAGGTGAATAACTGGATCTTGAGGAAGAGATTTCTCCTGTTCTACACCCTCAAAGGAACTTTGTTTTGTTTTGTTTTGTTTTACAGAGTGAGTTTGAGGGTGTGCTCAACAGCAGGGGCTATTTGTATTCAGTTCACAGACTGATCAAGGGACCCACAGCCCCCAGATGGACCCTGTGTGTCCACCTGAAACTCAGAGAGGCCCCAGGAGGGCTTCCAGGCAGGAGTGGGGGAGCAGGGCCCTATTCTGGGGCAAGCATTTCTGAAAAGAGCTGTAGAGCATGTTCATTTGGCTTTTGTGTATTTCTTTATATACTTGCAGAATCAGAAAAATGTCCCCAGACTGTCCTTGGGCGGTGGGCTCTAGAATGTCATGAGAAGCACCCTCTATTTCCTGCCCATCCTCCTCCTCTTCTTTCCCTGGAGACCCCAGAGCCCCCTGTCTGGGCCCAGCTCTAGCCCTGCCAGCTCCCTGCACACAGCAGACCCTTTAAAATGCAAACTGAGCCATGCCACTCAGGGCCCTGAGGGCCTTCTCATTGCGTGGAGAGGGAAAGCCACCACCAGAGTGGCCAAAGGATGCCTCAAGTCGGGCCACTGCCTGCCTCTTCACGGCACAAGGATTCCTGTGCCAACACCCTGGGATGGCCCTGCCCCTCTTGCTGCTCTCCCTCCCCCAGCCCACGCCCCGCCCCCTCTAGACTTTTCTTCCAAGTTTAGGGAGGGACCTCAGCTGTCTTTTGCCACTGTAGTCCTTCCTCACAGAATTGTTCCTGTCACATAGTAGAGACTTGGTGATGCTTGTAGGAAGGAAGGAAGGGAAGGAGGGAGGGAGGGAGGGAGGGAGGGAAAGGAGAGGATGGAGGGAGAAAGGGAATCTCTTGTATCTAGATATTCTAGTTGGATGGCAGTCGGAAGAGAGCGATGTTGAAAGGCTTAACCATTGGGGCTGGGGATGTGGCTCAAGTGGTAGTGCGCTCGCCTGGCATGCGTGCTGCCCGGGTTCGATTTTCAGCACCAGGTACAAACAAAGATGTTGTGTCCGCTGATAACTAAAAAATAAATATTAAAAAATTCTCTCTCTCTCTCTCTCTCTCTCTCTCTCTCTCTCTCTCTCCTCTCTCACTCTCTCTTTAAAAAAAAAAGTCTACTTTAAAAAAAAAAAAAAGAAAGGCTTAACCATGGCTTGGAGGCATTAGAGCAGCCATGTCTGGGGACAGGGTAAGAGCAGCTGGGGAGCCCCCACATCTTACCTTACAGGCTAAGATGCCCAGAGGCAGGACAGACAGAGGCCAGGGGCCACCCGGAGTGTGGGGACGGAGCATACGTGGAGGAGGTGAGAAATCTCAGCCCTCACAGCTGTGCAGGTCTTGCCTGGGAGACACCTGAGGCCAGTGTCCGCCATTTCATGAACCACATCAGGTCAACGTGGTCCTTGAAGAACCCAGACAGAGGCAGAAAGGAAGAGTGGGGTGCATACTGGGCCCAGAGAAAGGAGCTCCTCTGAGATGGAGCTGGGTCTCACACAGCTCTGAGAGTGGCACTGTCTTCTTTCAAGAGCTGGCCTTAGGTAGATACCCTACGCATAGTGGTTCAATGACAATCGATGGCACGGGAGAGGGGGACCCAGATTGGTGTGTCATGGAAGAAGAGGTCCCAGGAGTTCTTAGAAGAGAAGGGGGAACTCGACTCAAGACCAGCAGCATCCTGGGCAAACATGACAGAAGAGCATTTCAGCAGGGGCCACTCAGAGGCATGGACAGAGATTTATTGAAGAAAACCTGTACACGCTCTAGAGAAATGTGGGCCATCGAGAGAGAGAGAGAGAGAGAGAGAGAGAGAGAGAGAGAGAGAGAGAGGGGGGGAGATGCACTCCAAGATAAAGCAAGGGAGATGCACTCCAGGGAGGAGGCGGGCCCCCTGGAGAGCCAGAGGTGCATTTGGGGGACTCCCGGCCACGCTTTAGAGGAAATCAGGTGGGAGGTAGGTTCAGGAAGCTGTAGGAACAACAGCAGTCTGGTGGTCTCAAGACACGTAGTGGTGTCTGGTCAATCTCTGGATTCTTAGGTAGACCTGGTCTCTGTCATTTTTTCAGTAGATAGTGTTAGAAAGTTCCCTAACTTATAATCAAGTTTTTCAAAATATTATCTTTCTCTTTCTGGAGATGGTGGTGCCTGCATTGGAAATTACACAGAAAAAAATAAGTATAATTGATGTAAGGTAACTTCACTCATCTAAATTAAATAATGTGATTGTTACAGGAGGCTGAGGCAGGAGGATTGTGAGTTCAAAGCCAGCCTCTGCAAGGGCAAGGCACTCAGCAACTCAGTGAGACCCTGTCTCTAAATAAAATACAAAATAGGGCTGGGGATGTGGCTCAGGTTGAGTGGCCCTGAGTTCAATCCCCAGTACAAAAAAAAAAATATATATATATACACACACACACACACACACACACACATACACACACTCCTCCTCCTCCTCCTCCTCATGTCTCCCTTTACTACCTATTTGTCTGGGAGGGCGTGTTATTTGACAGTGCTCACGTAGACTCATAGATTTCCCAGGATTCCGGAGTCATAGGCCTGGGAAAGAGACGGGCTTAAGGAGTCCTAGGCCTGGATCAGAGTGTGGAACTTCTGAAGTAGTATCTTCCCTCCTTGTCCTCTGTGCTCTGCTTCCTACCTGTTCCTTATTCCTTCCATCCTAACGCAGGCAGGCATGAGCTAGGGCAACCCAGCCTGGGGCATGAGCTGGCTTGGGCAGAGGAAGAGGAAGATGAGGTGGTGGTCAGGGTCCCGGGCGACCTCCGATCCTGTGGCTGTCAGACCGGGTGCATTTCCTGCTGGTGCCCAAGTGAACTCTCAGAAGCCTCAGGAGGGTGTTCAGCGCATCAGGGAAAAGTCAATTCCCCGGGGCTTTGGCTTGTAACTTTGTTTGCAGATAGTGGGCCTTTTCCGTCCGGCTCCTCATCCCGAGCCTTTCTGCCTCTAACAATCACATTATTTAATTTAGACGAGTGAAGTTACCTTAGATCAATTATACTTATTTTTCCTGTGTAATTTCCAAAGCTTAATATCTCCATTCGGGCCCAGCCTGGGGGACAGGTTGTCTCGCAGAGTCCTAAACGATTTCAGCCTTTAATTCAATTGTACTTTTGCCATAGCCTGGGCAGCGAGCATAATTCTTTTATCCCTAAGATGTCTCATTAGCAATAATCTAATAGTGCACATTAAAATATAGGTCACCGAGGTGGGCTGCCGAGTGGAAGCCTTGTCATAACTTGGGAAACTGGACAGCCGCCTCGGTGGGTCCCCCAAACTCAGCATCGCCCCCAACTTCTGGCTTCATTCTAACACAATCGATTCAACAGCAAAAAAAAAAAAAAAAAAAACAGTTTACTTTCTGCAGTTCAAGGTTAAGAACGAGCGTTGGCTAGGAAATAGAGTTGATGTCTGCGGCTGTCGGATGGGTGAGGTGGAGGGAAATGTTTCTTGCCAACATGACATAATCGAAAAGGTTTCTGGCTTCAGGCATTTGGGACCAGAGCCTCCTACCAGCTGTGGCAGGAACCCAGTGAGGAACCTGAGGACAACTCCTGTTCTCTCTGGGCTCAGTCTGCACACCTGTGGAAGGGGAAGGCTGGGGTTAGGCCCATGTTTCCTACGCCCCGGCACCTCGAGCTTGAGTTGTCCTACTGTGCACAGGGTGTTCTCTCCTATATCAACTCGCTCTCCTTAATTAAGTACATTTGTTTTATACAGGAAGCGCAAGTGTCAACATGGAAAAATCTCAAGAACGTCTGCAGAGGGATTCACGCAGAATGATAGCATTTGTATAAACTTGAAGCGTACACAGAACGGTCTCTCCTATTGTTCAGACAGGCACAGCAAATGTGGGCCAGGAGAGGTCAAGAGAGTGGCCACTTTCGGGGAGGGTGGAGGAGATGCTGATGGCGGGGAGGGCGCAAGGGGGGCTTCTGTGAGGCTCATCATTGTTTTGAGGAGCCTGGGTGTGGTTACAGGGGTGTATTCGCTATGTAACAAGTACACTCATAATCAATTCACTGTTCTCTGTATCTGATCGACTGTATAAAGTGTATGTTTATACAAGTGTTTAAAACTTGAGGGATACACACACACATATATATAGAGAGAGTATATATTAAGTATATTACATGCACCACTTTTATATGCATACATAGATGCATACAATATATTTAATATGTATACCGTATGTTTAATGTGTTATTAGGTATATTGTATATACTGTTGATATTCCTAGGAATACTCTGTCACCTATTTATACATTTTATATGTATACTAGATATCTAATAGGTGCTATTAAACATATATTATGTGTATGTATATGGTGTCAATTATTATAGGCATGTGTGTAGACATGCTTTCACGGCTCAGGAATACTCAGCATTATTTAAGGACAGTGGCTGCTGAGGGGAAATGGGAGGGAGGAGCAGGGTTGGGGAGGGTTATAGGGGCTTCAACCAAATTTCTAATGTTTTCGCTTCTTCAACGAAATGGTCAGTTGTGGCATTATTTTCTACATTTTGATGTAAGTACAATGTCTCACAGTTTTAAAAATTGGGCCAAAGGTGAAGAATAATGAAAGAAATTTCTGCAACGACCATAAATTGAAAACAGTATCCCATGCTATCAACAGATGGTGACTGAAAATAAACGCAGGGAGTCAGGTGTGGTGGTGCCTGCCTGGAATTCCAGCAACTCAGGAGGCTGAGGCAGGAGGATCACAAATTTGAGGTCAGCCTGGGCAGCTTAGTGAGACCCTGTCTCAAAATGGAAATAAAAAGGGCTAGGGGTGTGGCTCAGTGGTAGAGCGCCCTGGGTTCAATGTTCAGTCACACGCACACAGAGGCAATGGAAGCCGCTGGGAAATTCTTCGTTGACCCTGTTTTGGCCAGAAGTCTCTGACTCAAGCCAGCTTCCCCCTGCTGAGATGGGGTCCAGGGGGTGAGCTAGAGGCCATTAGCACCAGACTAAGCCTCGCTCCTTCCATAATAAATGATCCAGAGTAATGTCAGGAGGGCCTGCACAGCCTTAAGACATGGCCCCAGGGAAGAGCCCCAAGGTCCCTCTAAGCTCTGACTGGTAGGGGAAGGTCAGGGAGAAAAAAGAGGGAAGAAATTATTAGTAAAATTTGGAAAAAATTTAAGAAAAAGCCCCTTCCTTCCCATGGCCCCTTTATCTGGGTCCTTCCCAGGATCAGTGGGCCCAGCAAACAGTCCCCGCTGTGACTTTTGTCACTCGGAGGCTCAGTTTGGAAGTTTCTGGAAGCAGGGTACTCACACCCTTGGAGGGCAGCCTGTGTCACCCCTGACACAGCCTTTAGGCTTCCTCTTGTGCCACTGTGAGCTGGTCTCATGGTTGGTCTCTTATGGGTGACCACGGGTCCCTCTCCAAGTCAGCAGATCCTAAGACCTGAGTCTCTCAAGGTGGGCAGCACCTCTGGTCTGACAGATGTCCCCATGGAGAGGACTTGGTATGTGGAGAGGCCCTTGGGACAAGTGTCAGGATCCAGGGTCTGAGTTCCTAGGGCCATGACTCACCTGTGTGACTGCTGGAGTCAGGCGGGGGCATGAAGTAGCCCCTGGAGGGAAGGGGCAGGAGGAAGACTGGCGGAGGTGGGAGGGTCATTGGATGCTGAAGCCCTGGGCAGGTGTGGCAGCCAAAGGGTAGAAGGGGAGAAACAGGATGGTGTTGGGGTCAGGTCCCAGAGGTAATGGGAGAGCTGGCCCTAAGGGTTTGAGGAGGAGGAGGTGAGACCCGTGAGGACGGGCCTCTCTTCAGAGAGAGCCTGTTGACATTCAGAAATGCATCCAACACTGCCGCCCAGAGCCCCAGCCAACCCTGATGAGTGGCCCTGCTGATAATGGGGACTAGACAAGGGACCACTGAGCCACTGGTGTAGAAGAGCGGTCAAGAACGTGTGCCCTGGAGCCGCCTGCATCGAAGTTCAAGTCCTACCCCTTTCCACTCTAGCCCGAAACCTAACGTGAGACAGTCAACCTCTTCCCGCGCCCACTTTTTAATCTGTCAAGTGAGAATAACAGTGAACACTCTGGTGAGTAGCACACACCACGGGACCTAGAGCCAGTTTGCGCTGTTAATAAAGGATTGACCCACGTCAAATATCCACTGTGTCTGTAGCATGTGCCAAACCCCACTCAGGCACTCTGTGGGCACTGATGCATTGAGGTCTCACGACTGCCCCATGAGGCAGATTCTACATGAGAAACAGAGGCACACATAGTCTCAAAAGGTGACACAGCTGGGAAGTAGGAGCCAGATTTAACCACCACTCAGAGTGGGAGTTGAGGGCCACTGCACCTGCTGGTTTCAGTGGCCCTAGAGCTCAGGGCCCCTTAAGGATCTAGGAAGGAGGGCGATGGAGTTCTCCATAAAGAGGGTCAGCACACCGTTGTCCTGAGCCCTGGTCCCTAGCACCCCTGCCTATGCTCTATGACTCTCCAGCTTTCATTCTGGGGGAGGGGGAGCAGCAGCCTTCTTAGGTGTATGTGCACGTGGTCCACAGAGTGTGGCCTCCCGACTGCACCACCGTCACCGAGGGGCTTCTAGTTGCAGCTCCTGAGCCTGAGAGCAGAGCAGGGGCAGCTCAGAGCCAGGGCAGCACCCCCAGCCCTCGGCTTCACTGTGCTGCAACCTCATGAGCATCGCCCCAAGAGGGTGCAGCTCACACCTGCATCCCACGCCCATCCCACACACCTGCTCGGGGGCTATGGGTGCTGCTGGTGCCCTCAGGATGGTCCCCTAGATAGTGAGCGTGAAGCCGTTTTTCTCCCTTCTTTGCCCCAAAGGTGACGCACCTCCCTGGGAAGACAGTTCAACTGGGAAATGGCTGTGTGCTTTCCTCTAGGTGTGGTCAGACGTTCTGGGGCTAGGGAAGAAGGGACTCAGGGTGGACAAAGCAAGTGCAAACCTCTAGGGCCATTCAGGGCCAGGCCAGCAGTTACGAAATATATGTCCTGATGCTGGAATTATTAAAAAAAAAATAAGAGTGAACATGCTCCAAATATGCAGATTCCTGACCCCACTGATGACCCACAGGATCCAAATTTCTGGAGTGGAGCCTGGGAACCCGAGCTTTTAATAATCTGCTAGATTGTCAATAAAAGTGGCAAAAAGGCAAACTATTTCTAAGAAAAAGCAGTGACCTATGAGGATATGATTCCTCTCAACATCATGGAGCCTTGATAAATGTGACCCCTTGACTATTGTAATAGGTGCTGTTACCCCCATTTTACAGGTGAGGAAACTGGGGCTCAGAAGAGGAAGTTCATCAAAGGCAAGGCTTAAAACCAAGCTTTTATTTAGGAATAAAATCACTGAAAAGATCACATTCCTAATTGTTAGACCATTCCACATTTGCTATTTCAATTTAGGCTTGAAATTTTTAAAAAATATTTATTTATTTATTTTTAGTTGTAGTTGCACACAATACCTTATTTATTTTTATGTGGTGCCGAGGATCGAACCCAGGGCCTCGCACGTGCTGGGTGAGCACTCTACCACTGAGCCACGACCCCAGCCTTTAGTTTTGAAATTTAAAGTCAGATAAACCTAGCTTAAAATCATGGACAAGATCTCTGCCTCCCACAGACACAGAGCAATTAAAGATTTTTGGTACCAAAAACCAATAACCCATATGCTACCTAAGTTGCTTTGTATGTATTTATTCATTTAATCATCTCAACAATTCTGTGAGGTAAGTACTATTATTCATCCTCATCATCTTTTCCATTTTACAGGTGAGGGAAACCGAGACACAGAGAAAAAAAAGGGAACTTGGTCAAAATTTCATGGATAGTTAGTGGCGGAGCTGGGACTAAAATTCAGGACATGTGCCTTCCAAGGCCAAGCTTTTATCTGTCTTTCCAGGCTGCAGAGAAAGCTCAGCCTGTAAGTTTTCCAGGTGTTTCCACACCCGTGGAAAGGGAAGGAAGGTAGTTGTAAGAATCAGGGTCCCAAATGCTTTACTGGTGAAGCCACAAAACGGTGTTTCCTGAGGAAAAAGGGTGAGCACAGATAATTAAGGATGGTGATTTTAAGGGATCGAGTCTGAAAATCACCCCCAAACTGTTTTTTTTTTTCATATTTTATCAGTACAATCTAATCTCAAAACTGTATTAAAATGTGTTATACATTAAGGAAGACAAATACGTGGAAACGTGACCTCTGTTCTTGGAAGAGAAAACTGAATATTGTAATGATATTCATTCTCCCCAAATCGATCTATAGAATCAATGCAGTCACTGTTAAATTGCAATGAAATCTTTCAAAAAAACTCTTGAGTTGATTCTTGAAACTTGTAGGGAGGAGAATTGTCAAGACATTTCCAAAGAAAAAGAGCTGGAGATCCTTGTTCCATCAGATAAGATAGTGTGGTATTGCTCAGGCACAGATAAACAGATGTAGAGAGCCCAGGAAAAGTCCAAACATACAAGGAAACTTGGTAAAGATGGAGAATTCTCTGCTGATCAGAGCAGAGATGTTAACTGCCTAATGACTGGATGAGGACAATTTGTTTTCAGATATTTGCATAAAAATTAATGAATTGAAATCCCTACCTCACACCCTACCCAAAAAAAAGGAACTCTTGGTCCTGACATAAATATGAAGGGCAAAGCTCTCAGATTTTAAAATATAATTTACGAAAATATCAGTTAGGGAAGAATTTTTAAAAATTAGACATACATATTTAAAGGATTTAATTATCATAAAAATAATAATCTCTACGAAAATCACCCTCAGTAGAACAAAAAAAAAAAAAAAAAAAAGCTATAACACAACCAAGTGAAGGTGTTTGCAACATATTGGACAGAGGTTAGTAGGACCCAGAATATTTTATGAACTACTGTGAATTAGAAAAAGTCAAGCCAATAAAAAAAATTGTGCGTTTCACAGAGGAAAAAGAAACACAAATGAGCCACAGCATGTGAGAAGATGCTGAGTGTCTTTAGAAGTCAGGAAAATGCAAATTAAAACTAGAATAAGACACCATTTCATACTCAAAAGATAATCCAAAGTTAAAAGCCTGGATACTACAGGTTAGTGAGGAGGTGAAGAAATTAGAAGTGAGGAATTGATATACTGCTAGAGGTGTAAGGGCCATAAGCACTTTTGAAGATGGTTTAACATTACCTGATAAAGCTAAACAAACACCCACCCTACAAACTAGCAATGCACTTCTACAAAGAAACCCTGGACAGAATTGTGCACGTGCATAGAGGAGACATCTCAACATCATGGATAGCCTGGTTTAAAGTTTTAGAAAGAAGACAAAAATACAAATGTCCTTCACATCAAACAAGTATAACAATTGTGATTATTCATTCAATAGAGCCAATACGTACAGCAATGAGGATAAACCAACTATGGCCAACCCCATGCTCACAAAGAAATCTAAAAAAATTATAGTGAGCCAGAGAACTCAAGGACAATATCTACACTGTAAGGCCTTTTATATGAAGTTCATAAAAGAATAAAACTAAACAGAGTATTGTTTAGAAATATATCCATAGGTGGTAACACTATAAAGAAAAAGAAGGAACTGGGGATTGCTAAGTTCAGGACAGGGGTGACCTCTCCCTGGGGGAAGAGGGGTGAAGGAACCTGCTGAGGGAGAGACACAGGGGACCGGGACTCTGGGACATGGATGTATTCTCCTTGGAGAACTGGGTGAGTTCTTGTAGGTTCCTATAATAATAATTACTATTATTTAAACTGAGAATGGGTCACACCTGGGATCTATACTTTTTCTTACGTATGATCAATTTCATACATCAATTTAGAAATGCTGAGCCTCTCCGCACATTCATATGGTTACCTTTGGACTGTCTGGTCTCCTGACAGAGGACAACAGGGCATGAAGATTGCTGAGATTTTGTCTTCTTCTGTGGTTCCTGGAAGGACAGAGACCTCATGCCAGGCAGACCATGGCTCATCCCTGTCAACCAACCACAAACCCCTCTGCCATGGAGAGGAACACTATCCAGGTGTGAGACTGACCCCATAAGCTTCACGATCATGGTCAAAGGGCGTGTCTGGCTCAGAGGGGCGGGAAAAGCTCCTCCTTTCCCCAGGACACTGAGCTCCTATCTGGACACCTTCTTGTCTCCTTCCGGGGCTCTTCTCCTGACATGGGCATTGTCTGTCTTTCCACGGTGCTGAGCATCTTGCTGGTCGACTTGACCACCACCACAGTTTCCGAACACACCAGAGCTGGGTGACAGTTCCCAGCCCAGAGCCCTTCCCGCCACACCACCTGCACTCTGTCCTCTGCCCCAGCACCCTGCTCTTGCTCCACCTGGCTTCCCATGCATTGGCCAAGTCCACCCAAGGATGAGCTCAATCATCCATTCCTATCAGCCCTGGAAGGACTTGGATTTTATTCTGAATGAGACAGGGAGGAGAGAGAAGGGGTGGAGTTGGGGGGAAAAGGATCCAAACTCATTCCAAAAGGTCTTTCTGGCAGCTGTGTAGGGCTCAAGCTTCAAAGGACAGGGGGAGAAATCGAGGAGGCTACTTAGAGGCCATCATGTCATCCCCGCAGGAGATGGTGGCTTAGAACAGGGAAGTCACCCCAGCACAGAGATGCAGAGATGTGACGTGACCTGGAGCCCACAGAGTGTGCTGCAGGGTCGCATGTGACAGTGAAAGAAGAAGAGTCCAGGCTGACCCCGGGGTTTGGGCTGGGGGAGGGAGGAAGATGGCCGTTCCCTGGGACGGGGAGCAGTGTGGAGAAGCCGGCCTGCGCCTTTGTTAGGGAGGGGACCTCCAGGACTCTGCTTTGGACATGGGCAGTTCCAAGGGCCTTTTATTACCCTCATAGAGATGTTCAGTCCCTTGTTGGATGAAGGCCTGTGGAATTTGGTGGGGGTGGGGGAGACACAGACAGAGGACACACTTGTGAAGGTCAACAGTGGAAGACATGCCAGTACCCGGATGGGTCAGCTGGGCTAAGAACGTTAGGGAGAAGACTCTAGGGATCGAGTCACAGCGGGATGGGATGGAAGCCTCAAGGATCCCCCAGGGGGCTTCAGTCAAAATGCCCTGAGGGAGACTGATTCCAGCTGAGGAGGGTCTTTTTTTTTTTTTTGGTACCAGGGATTGAGCCCAGGGGCAGTCAACCACTGAGCCCCATCCCCAGCCCTACTTTGTATTTGATTTAGAGACAGGGTCTCACTGAGGAGCTGAGCACCTTGATGTTGCTGGGGCTGGCTTTGAACTCACAGTCCTCCTGCCTCAGCCTCCGGGGCCACTGGAAGTACAGACGTGCTCCACTTGCCCAGCTCAGAGGGGTCTTGTGATGAGGAAACTTTCATGCTATTTGTGAATATTGCACAATTGGATAAATGACCAATGACCCTAGGGAAAGCTGACTGCAATGAAACAGATCTAATGTCCCTAAAGGAGTGGGGAGAGGGAGGGAGGCAGGAGGCAGACTCCTTTCCTTTTTCCCCTTCTTTTCCCCCTTGGTGCAATGGAGGTGAAGACTGACTGTACCCTGAGGACCCAGCCCCGCGTGCCAGGCCCCTGGTGTCTGCAGGGAGATGGCCAGGCTGGACCCACAGCACCAGCCATCGCCGTGCATCCCATGGCCTGTGTCACCAAGGGCCATAGTAAGTGGAAGTGACGCCTCCCCAGAGACCATGTTAGCTCTGATAATGCTCCAGCCTCCTGCCCACCACTTGCCCTCAGGCTGCCTGGGGGGCAGGATGCAGGGCACCAGGAGAAGCCACATGGCCCCGTGGCTTTTGGAGCTGGGAGCAGGGAGTCTGGGCCGGAGATGTAGGAGACGCCTTCCCTTCTGCTCAACCTCAGCCTGGTGTCCACGCTGCTATATCCCAGATGTCTCTGAAACCACAGGAGGAACTCTTGCTGATTGGTCCTCTGAGGGTGTGCATGTTGCGGGTGGCGGGTGGGGGGGTGTGGCTCCTCTGGCCCTGCAGCGAGTACTTCCAGGGCCCTGCCCACACCCTCCTCGCCAGTGCAGACCGGACCCTACAGCTTCCTGCTGCAAGTGTCTGGGACTCTGTGGGAAGCCCTTCCTTGGCAGCAGAAGCACGATTGCCCCATGTCAGGTGGGCTGGAAATGTGGGGAAGCCAGTCCAGGTGGATCAACACGCCAGCTTCCTTGCCCCTAGGTGAGACGACTCCAGGCCATACTCGGTGTCTCCAAGGTCCCAGCAGCAGACATACCAGATGGCCCCAGCACTAACTAACATCTACCCTCTGTTGGGGGCTCATTCCCTTTCTTGTCTCACTCCCCCCATTCTCTCCCAGTGCTTCTAGCAACTGCCTCCTAAATAAACTACTTGAATTTGAATCTTTGCTTCAGGTTCTGCTTCTAGAAGAATCCAATACAAAACCACGCTCAACCCAATCAAAGAATGAGATCTCTTCTAGTTCTGTTTTATAAACCTTTTCTGGATACAATTTATACACTAGGATACATCCAGCATTGTCCTTGTCCCTGGTAGGGAAGTCCTATGTGTAACTGAACTACACAAATATATACAGCAGTATAAAAGCAGCCAAAAGGTATTTGACTCTGTTGTGAGAGATGGTTTTCAATCAGGGAAGGCTTCAGAGGTGATGTAGGAGGTTTTGGAGGATGAATAGGAGTTCTCCATAAAGGCAATCAGACGAAAATAGCATATTAAAAAATTTAGTAATGCATAAAAGGAGAAGCATAAGTTCAGGGAACAACTATTCATGGAGTTTCCCATGTTGCATGTGTCAGAAGTAGCAAAATCTTTAGTGAAAATGAGGAATTAGAGTGGCAGAAGATACGGTTACCCAGACAAGTCGAATCTTGTCTACACAGCTGAACATGTTTAGATATTGTCTTGGAAAGATGAAAGGGTTTTTGAAAATTGTGGGTTATCTTTTCCTGATTTCGAAAATATCAACTGCTCATTGTAGAGAAGTTGGCAACTACAAAGAAGCATAAAGAAGAAAATAAAATTACCTCGAGTCCAAGGTTAATTAAATCACATTGATGTCTTGATGTGTCTCAGAGGAGTCTTAAGCAGAGGAATAAGGTGGACAGGCTTGAGTTGTAGAAAGAATCCCGGCAGCTGGTGATGATCATGTGGCTGGAAAGATACTGGACGTGGGGCGACCAGTCAGGAGACATGAGGACCCTCTGCTGGGCTGCTGTGGGAATGGGGGGGGGGGCTTTGCAAGGCTTTTAGGAATGGGAGTCTCAGAGTTTGATAATCAGATGGATGGGGCAGGGGGTGGAGGGCAGGAGGGACCCAAGTGTCTCCAACCATAAGTTGTGGGAGCCAGGCAACTGGGGTTCTCATTTCAACCCTGCCACTTCCCACCTGTGGGAACTAAGATAACTTGTGCCCTCAGAGCCACAGTGTCCTAACCTGAAAACTGGAAAGATGATTCTGAGCATTCTTCCTTACAGACTTGTCACAGTGGTCCATAGTCCAAAGGGGATAAGTAGCCTTGATGGATGGGAACCTGTGTTCCCAGATCTCATCCTAAAATCTCTACTCCCCGCTTCCCCTGGTCTCCTGCCCTCTGCCTTCGGTCTCATTCATTCACCTCACTTACTAACTGATGCTGTATTATTGTATGTCACAGGTCCTGGGAACACAGTGGTGTATCAGACAAAGTCTCTGCTCTCCTGGAGCTCATATGACACCCAAAGGGAGTTGTCAAATCAATAATTTTGGACTGTGATGCCATGAAGGGAACAAAACAGGGTGGTGTGTTTGAGATGAAGAGTGTATTTTTGGATTTGAGAGGTTAGGAAGGGATCTGAGTAACTCAGGCAAAGGAAACAGCAAGTGTAAGAGTCCTGGGGTGGGTTTTATCTTTGGATGCTAAAAACAGGGGAAGAGCAGTGTGGCTGGCTTTACCCAAATTCCTACCACACCACCCCTCACTTGCCGATTCAGCTTTACCAAACTTCCATACTCTTATGGTTACAATCAGTCCCCACTATACTAAGATGTGACCCTCTCTTTACACACTGGGTTGGGAACTCCTTGTTGGCAGGAACTCCCCATAGCTCCTCCAGCCTGCTCTGTTGAAGCCAGCGGCAAGTGATCATGAATCGGGTGTCATGAATGAATAAATTAATCACCTGACAAGTGAATAAGTAAGCAAATGGCCACCAAGCGGTCAGCCACCAAGTGGCCGACTCTTTGCTAAACCCTACCTTCTAGAGTTTGCTGACCCCACTCCTCCCCCGCCATCCCCTTACCTTGCTGTGCTTCCCCCCATAGCCCACGTGACCTTCTTCCCTACTACATAATGTGTTTGTTATGTTTCGTGTTTTCCCCTGTCTCCCCGGACTAAATATCAACTCCATGTCATCAAGAATCTTGGTGGTGTCATCCACGAATGGGCCTCAAGAAGCAAGTAGGAGGAAAACGCAAGAACCAATGAGCGAAAGGGTGAACTAATGACTAAATAGATGAATATCAGTTCTTAACCTTATAAAACAGGGGTCACAACCCTCAAAGGTCACTGCTCGAGACAGTAACCTTTCCGCCCGCTGAGCCCGTCAAAACCACCCAACGACCCGAAGACCACCAGTTGGAGTCCAGGACAGCGAGCAGAGCACTCGCCCCTACTGAGCAGGTAGTGTAAGTGGCCGGTCGCGGATGACAGCGCTGGCTGCGCACAGGTCGCCCTTGTCCAGTCCTTTCTTGGACCTTCTTTGGGGCGACTCAGACCCCAGTTCTAGGAGTCTGTCGTCTTCTGGTGAGAATTCGGAATCTGGTGCCCTCTGGAGTGCTCCAGCGCAGGATGGAGAATGTGCGCTCCCGGGTCCCCTGAGTCCTCGGGTAGCCCGCTCCCGCCGCCCTTGGCCCGCAAGGCGCCCCCGCCCCTGCCCATCCCCGCTGTCAGTCTCCATTAGTGCTAACAGGCTCCAGACAGAGCGGGCTGGGCGCTGGGCTAATGCAATCGGCGCGTTACCTGGGGCGCAGGCTACATTACCAGGCCGGCCCCCGCCCAGCGTGGCCAGAACCAGCCAGCCCACGTCCCGCCGGCCGCCCCGGACTCCAGCGCTCCTCTGGCCGCGCCCGAGTGCCACGCGGCGGAGCCCAATCCCGGCTCACTCCCCAGAACCGGCAGAGCGCAAGGCACCCGGGTCCCCTTGCTGCCCCACACGTGAGTGCGCCTTGCGCGCGGGACCGGGCTAGGTGTGCAGGGAGACAGACCCAGGCTGACGCCCACGAACTAGAGTGCCCACAAGTTTGAGTGCAGAGGCTCCTGGGGCTGTTGGAGGTGGCCAAGACTCGCTGTGGGGAGGAGGGCGGAAAGCGCAACGGGCACTGTCACCGCGGGAAACTTCAGCCTTGGTATGAGGGCGAGAGTGAGCAAGAAAGTGAACCAGAGAGAGCGCTGCGGGGTCTTCTTCAGTCGGACTCACAGGGAGGTCCAAAGCGGTCTCCACCTCTGAGTTTGTCCCAGTGGTGCGCGTCACAACCTCTATATCCAATTTTTTCCAACAGACGTAATCCCTTTCCTGCGAACCATGAGTCCACTCAGCGCGCGCTGATCCCAGTCTCCCCAGTGGTCTCTGTTGGCACAGGCAGGAAGGACCCCCGCCCTCACCAAGTGACCACTTCTTTTCCTTTGATACGAGCAGAGCTTCTGCGTGTCTCCGGTACCCGCTGAAAGTCCCTCTAGCCAGCCGCACCCATGCTTCTGGCGCGGATGAACCCGCAGGTGCAGCCCAGCGGGGAGGACCCTGAACCCGAGCAGTCCTTGCCCGCTTGCCAAACTGCGGATCTGCTGGTGGTGAAGGAACGCAACGGCGTCCAGTGCCTCCTGGCGCCCCGCAGCAGCGATGCGCAGCCCCGTGAGACCTGGGGCAAGAAGATCGACTTCTTGCTGTCGGTGGTCGGCTTCGCGGTGGACCTGGCCAACGTGTGGCGCTTCCCCTACCTCTGCTACAAGAATGGTGGCGGTGAGCACCGGGTGGGGCTGAGGCTTTAAACTCGGAGGCTACCTGCTGTGGCTGGTAGGGAAGCCAGGATACACGTGGGGGAAGGAGGAGACACGCGGGCAAGTCTGGGGCATAGGAAGGGACCAGACAGGGCCCAGGGAAAAAGAGTTGCCCCAGAGGAAGAAAAAAATCGAGGAAGGACCTTGGACCAGGGCAGGGACAGGGGTGGAAGGATGGAATCTGGGGCCCCTATTGAGTGAGGAGCTCTGACCCTTTAATGGTCCCCAGGAAAGGAGGTGGAGATGGAGGGCTCTGGAAGGACCCCCAGGAATGCCTGTGATGCAAGGTGATTTAAACACTCTGAGCCTTGGGGCAGGGATCCTGGGTAGGGAGAGGATAGAGGATTTGGGTTGAGACACAGGGTGACGGAAGCCTGGAAGAGACTCTGGCATCTGAGACTGCTGTTTTGCTGCTGAGGCAGTTGTTTTGCTGCAGGGGTCCATGTGTACCACCCCCCACCAGTAGGATTGGGTCAGGAGATGCCTCAAGCTGGCCTGGGCCTTGAGGTGGGAGTCCTGGGTAATTGGGTGAAGCCTCTAGCTCCACAGGTCCTGGGAACATTGCAGGGTGGAGTGGGAGAGGGGCCTGGAGTGGACAGTGGAGTTGTCCCCTGCTCCTGCTGCTGGGTGGTCAGATTACCACTTGCCCTGGAATGGGAGCCTGGAGATCACCAATAGTCCAATCAAGTACGATAAGGCAGAGCCCTTGGAAGCAGCCTGGGAGTCAAGAGGCTATGTCCTTAAAGATTAGCTCCTTCCTGAGGGCCCTTGTCCCTGGGGTATCCAAGTCACCCCAGTCCTACCATTTGTTTAGGGATGAGCTATGGGATGCCCTGCAGGGATCTCAGGAAAGTAAGAGGAAGACATTGGTCCAGTTCTGGAAAGTTCTCTATCCCCTGGACCATCCTTCCAGGTTGTGGCTGTGGCCCAGGACTTGAGGGAGGTCAGTGGGAGGGAGCTGGGTAAAGGGAAAGCGCATGACTCTGTCGCACAGGGCCTAGCACTCACGGTTCTTGGCTTCCCAGTGTACTCTGGACATTTGTTTGGGGATGGGCAGTGATCAATGCTTGCAGCAAGGGGCTGGTCACCAGCAGAGGATACTGTGTATGGAAACAATCCCCACCCGCTGAAAAAGTAGATCCATCCTTGGAGCCAACAGATGAGGGTTTGTGTTCGCATCTCCTTTAGCACTTCCGGAGATGAGTCTGTCCCTGTCAGATGCTCCAGACAAGGTGGCTGGGACAGCAGTCCTCAGCTTAGGAGCAGCTGGGGTCTGGGGCTTGATCGGGGGCCCTCTCTACTCTGCAGGCTCAGCCCTTGTGTCTGGCTCTAGGATAGCCATGAGCTACCCTAGAAAGGTTAAAAAAAAAAAAAAAAAAAAAAAAAAGAAAGAAAGAAAGAAAGAAAATTCAATCCAGAGGTGAAACTTTCCCACATTTACCTGCTGTAGTTCCTCAGGGGTTTCAGGGCAGAGTTGAGCTTTCTGTCCCTTGGGACCCAAGGAAGAAGAAAATGCAGCCGCTCAATATTTTTAGCAGACAGAGATGATGAATGAAAGACAGATTGGGAGACCATAGGACGTGCCAGCCAGCCTGTCCTCAGTGACCGTCCGAGACGACTTGTCCCTAGACAGCAGAAGCCTCTGTCATCAATCAGCAATATTTATCTGGGTCCCCTCAGTTAGAGGCAGAGTTCTCGACTCTGTCGGGTCACCTAGGTGAGTGAACCAGAACTTTTGCCTGCCAGGAGCTTGAAACTCAGAAGGTCCTCGTTGTCTTGCTGTGATAAGTCCCTTTCCTTGTTACACATGTTTGTTGAAACTAAATGCACCCCAGATAGCCCACTGGACACCTGAACTAGATAAATACTCTGGGGCTTTATTGATACTGTGTTCACTCTGCCATTGCCACCAGTACAGACAGAGCACCTGCTGTGTGCAGGACAATAGACCAGGTGCCTCTGGGACAAAATGGAGCAAATTTGTCACAGGTTTCAAATCTGAGGTGAAGTTGGCCAGAAGCTCCATGTCCTAGGCTAACCAGCCTCTTAATGGCCCAGAGTGGCTCAGTCATTTGTCTCTCTGTGGGTCTTGTCTCCCAAACAGGATGGAGCCCTGGAGGGCAGAGACTGTGTTTTCTTTTTTTTTTATCTCTGGATTTCTAATGCCCAAGATAAGGCCTAGCTAGACTCTGGAAATGTGGTGGGAGGTGCCCAACAAACTCCTGTGGAATAGATAAATTGGTGAAATGGTCCAGGCTCTCAGAGACCTGCTGCCAATCCAGAAAGCACCACAGAGATACAATGATGACTAAGGAAACAAAGCATCATGTGCAGAGGCCCTGGTGGCCTGGACAGTGGAGATCTTGGCTGTAGAGTCCAGAGCTCCGGTTTCTAGCCAGGTGGTTTGAGAACTGTCCAAGCCTCTACTTCCTCCTCTGTCAACCTGAAGTGCCGGTGTTCAGCTTAAAGCACGCTTAAGGTCCAAAGGCAGGAGAGCCTGGCACAGAGTGTGACCTAGCAAAGTGGCTATGGCTTTTTTTATTATCATCATCATGACGATGAGTGACATGGATGGGAGAGGTGACATGTGCTGTAAAGGTTTAAGGAGTTGCTTAGGAAAGGTTCAGTGGAGGGGGGCTGTGTTTGGAATTGAGCTGCCCAGGATGGAGGGGCAGGGGCAATCTCCAGGGACAGGCAGTATTTCCAGCCGTGCATCTGGGACAGGCATGTACAATTCCACAGCCATCTCAGAACAGGAGGCAAGCTGAAGAGATAAAGTCAGAAGAGATAAAGATGGAGAGGCAAGTTGGGGCTGGGCTACGGAGGCCGTGACTGCTAGGCTAAGGGCTGGGGATGTATGCCAGTGGATTTTAATTGGCAGGCAGGAGCAGCACAGGCTTCCATCTGGGAGTAGGCAGCAGCTCCTTTTCTAACTTACTGCTCCAGGAAATGCTTAGCAGGTCCCCTCTGGGCTTGGTCTCTGCTGAGACCTCCTAGCTGACTACCCCTGTGGATCAATTCTCACCTAGGAATTCTGAAGTCAGCCCCAGAGATGAGAAGTGGACAGGCAGGTGGGAATTCCTGCACTAGTGGAAACAGTCCAAACAAACTGAGTTTGAATCCTGGCTCTGTCACTCACGAAGTGACCCCAGCCATCACTCAGTCCCTCTCTGAGCTTCAAGTTCCTTAGGATAGAGGGACATGCGCTTAGAGGATGCTCAAGGTCCATCCATCTGCAGTGCCCTGGCTTAGGGCTGTACCCAAGCCGTGTCTCACCACCCTGTTCTCTAACAGCCTCTGGTCTGTGTGCTCTTCCGGTGCCAATATTAACACAGACACTCTCAAAGACTTGCTGTTCACACTGGCCCAGCTTGGAGGATGTCTTGAGATGATGAAGGTGCCAATAGTTTAGGCCCCTGGCTAATATTTTCTGAATGAATTGCTGGGAAAGATCAGCCTGTCTGAACATCTTCCCGAGGCCAGCTGCTGGGATGACAGGCTGTGGGTGGTGGTGGGAGGGGAAAGTCACTCTCAGTTTGGGGGCTTTGTTTGGACCCTCTTGGACTCAATCAAGAGGTAGCAGCAAGCAGCGGGCTATTTCCAGAGTCTGAATTTTCCCTCTGGTGATCTTGGGGCATGCTGGGGGTTTGAATCATTGACATTTGCTAGAAATGTGGCCTCGGACAAGTCACACACCCTCTCTGATCTGAGCTCAGTTTCCTTGTGCAGGAAAGCTGAACAACCACTGTCCCACAGTGCACCTGGAATAGTGTCTCATAATCAGGGCTTAATAAATATAGATGCTACTCTTTTGCTATTGGTGGATGAGGGCAGCTGTATTGGAGATCCAGGAGTGGAATGAGGTCCTGATTTTGCAGGGGGCAGAATTGATCCTAAGAAGGAACAGATGAAGGCAAATAAGGTATTGGCCTGGGGCCCTTGCATGGTAGGAAGACTTAGGAATCAAGAGTTGGGCTTTGTTCCAGTCCCTGACAGCCTAACCTTTTCTCACTCTAGATTTTTTTCCCCTGGAAAGTATGGATTGACTTTCCTGGAGGTGGTCCATGGGGGTCCCATGGGATGCTGTGGTTCTGAGCCCCCCCCGTGGGTTTCTCATGCTTCTCTAAGAAAGCTCAGGGCCTTGGGCACACATGGGCCATTGGAGATCCTCCTGGCTAAAAACCTCGGGAGTCTCAAAGCCAAGCGAGGTGGTGACTGGTGCAGAGGACGGGGGTTTTCCAAACTCAGTGTCTTCCCGTCCAGCCTGCCAGCGGGGGGCGCTGTCTACACCCTGGCCTTGCCAGGCTGACGCTGACGGGTTAGCTGAGATGCACAGTGAACCAGCCCGCTGGTGTGACACCAAGCTGACACGTGTGCCCACCCCTTTACAGGAACCAGGACCTCATCTAGGACCTCAGCCTGGGGTTACCAACTTGATTTGTCCCTGAGCAGGAAAAGGATCTGAAGGAGCCGTTTCCATCGAGATGGAATTTATAAAGAAAAATGTTCTGTCCTGCCCTGAGGTCCCAGACCTAACTGCCTAAGTAAGGATTAGGCCACAGCACAAGTAGAGAAAGACCCCGGGGCTGTCATTAGCTGCATTCTCAGTGTGATTCATTGCTGAAACTTGTTTATTTAACCAAAAATCACTTACTAAATGCCTACCATATGCCAGGAATACAGAGGTGAATGAAAGAAAATCCCTGCCTTTCGGGAGAGTTCATAGTCTCCTGGAGATAACCCAAAAGCTAATGCCATTTCATTTATTTATTTATTGGTACCAGGGATTGAACCCAGGGGCACTTAACCACTGAGCCACACCCCTAGTCCTTTTTATTTTTTTTTACCTCGCTAAGTTACTGAGGCTGGCTTTGAACTCAGCTGCCTCAGCCTCCCAGGCCACTGGGATTACAGGCATGTGCCACTCTGCCCAGTTGCCATTTCAGATTCTGTAATCTAAGGTATTATATCCCAAGTGAGCAAAGGTGACGTCCTCCTCTGTTCTTGGTGGGTCATATTTTCCTCCAGACTGTGGTCCTGAGCACCCCAGACACCTTCTAATTTGTTCCTCTTAAAGAGATCAAGATGGAGGAGAAAGGAAATCTTCAAGGATCTTTTAATGAAGTCACAGCTTTATCAGTAAAAATCAAGTCCAGATGGGACCGCCACATAAAGAGAAATAGCTCCTCCTCCATTCCACCCCCGCCATCGCCACTGGAGCTGGGTTTAATCTACCAGTAGGGTGGGTCTGCTGCTTCTCTGGGGATATTTCTGGGTCTTGGAGCTGAGGCAGGAGGTCAAGTGGGGGACCCAGGGTGAAGGTGCGGAACTGAAGCCAGTTCCCATCGTTTTGTGTAGAATTCTCTTGCGTAGCACCAGAAATGAATGCAGTTTGGTACCTCGTGTCGATGGTCCCAGCCTGTCAGTGGAATCCAGGGAAAGGAGCAAAGAGATGCAAGACCCGACTTGGGCTGAGGCTGGAGGGCCCTTGAAACCAGTGGGCAGGGCCCTCTGTGGTCAGTGAGGGCCCCGAGAAGGTCATTCTTGGGGAGAAGGCCGGAGTTGACACCACGACTCAGTTGCCCCACGCCAGAGGAGGGTCTCCGTTGCCAAACTCGAATCATCTGGGTTTGGTTAATTATGGGAAAAGAGTGTTTTCCTGCAGAATTGGCCTCGGGAAGCCAGCCATTTGACTGGCAGAGATTCTGAGGGGGACCCTGTATCTGATGCCAAAGACACAAAAATTTGCTTTAGAAAAAACTCGTTTGTCTTGTTCTCCATGGATGGAGGGATAGAATGGAGCAGAGGAGGCAGGCAGAGGGTGGAGGCTGCAGGGTGGGAAACTTGGCCAGAGGAAGAGGCTGGGCACTCAGGCGGTCTTGGCTGAGGGTCAGCTGACCTCGGGGAAACCCTGAAACCAGGTGTCTCCTCTGACTGGTGCAGAGTTGGGGTGAAGGGGCTGGGACTCTATGCTCTGTGGTGGTTGGTCATTGGATGGGGACAGGGTATGGCCTTGGATGAAGCACTCTTTCCAGATGGCTCCCAAAGGCCAGCTGTGGGGGACTGAGCTCTCTCAACCACATATGGAAGGTCCTTCATCTCTGAGGGGGGTCTGGACAGCTCTATGGGAGCCCCTTGGGGAACAGAGTTGGCTGTGGCCCGGGTATCTTTGTCCTGTTCTTGCTCATGGTCAGCATATTTGTTTGGACACACAGGTAAATAGACTCCATTGGGTTGGGGACATGAGGGGTCTGAAGGATTGTTCCCTGCACCTCCAGGTTGTGTGCATGGCACATACCACACAGCCCGCCCCCGCCCCCCTCCACCACCTGCATGGTGAACCTTTACTGGCAGTAAACAGTTGATAAAGGTGCTTCCCATCAGGCCTTGTGTACGATGACAGGACCCATTCCCATTTACAGAGCACGGCCACGTCCCTGCACTTCATCTCCATTATATCAAATTATCACAGCAAACTAATGACAGGTTTATTTCCCTTATTTATGAAGTGGGGTGGGGGTGGTGAGACTCAGAGAAGGCACATTAATGCAGAGATTCGTGGGTATAATTAGAAAGTTGGGGTCGAGGATCATCCTTAGATCTACCCTTTAGAAAGCCCAGCCCTGCCCGCGCGAACCATTGCTCTCACCTGCAGCTTGCTCCAGGCAGGTCACCCTGCTCAGTCTGTCAGTCCCAAGCCCCCTTCCAGGTCTGCGTGACCCTGGGCTTTGTTCCTTCTCCCTGTGTGCTGTGTTGCAGGTCTGCTCAGCCTCAGGTCTGTGGGCGGCCAGAGGCGCATGGGCTACAGGGGCTAGAGACAGAGCTTAGATACAGGGATGTGAGAGTCCACACTTACATGCTAAATGTAAGCAGGACATGGCCGGCCGGAGCCAGAGCCGAGGTGGGAAAGAGGAGGGCAATCCAGTGGAGTTCCCTCGGGGCCACCAGATTCAGACCAAGAGCTGAAAATTTCAAACTTGAAGTTTGTAATAGGACCAAGACCACGGCAAAGATCACTTTGTCAAAGTAAGAAGAAGCCACACGCTTCAGTTAGCAGTGGTGGCTTGATTTATCATTTTGAACTTGTCACAAAAAGGATGACGAACCTCCCTGTGCTGTTGGCTCAGTCCTGAAAGTGTCAGGCCAGCCTGTGGCAGGCAGCCCTGCTGCTGGGGGACGCCGTGCCTCTCTGGCACTCTGTACACTACGCCCTTGGGGTACTGGAGAACAGGGACAAACCTAGCTCCCCTGGGAATTGACCAAGATTTCCTGGGCCTCTGGGGAAAACCAGTCAGTGACAGCGTGCAGCTGAGCTGCAGCATCAAGGGGACAACTTTGTGGACTTTCACTCCTGGGATCCACCTGGGTGTGGCCAGAATCAACAGTTTGAGTTATCCACAGACTGATCTCAGGGCACCCACCTCTCCTTCTTTAGCTCCTTCCTGACACACTTCTCCACCGCCCCCCTCCCCTCAGACCTGGGCCACCCCATTCCTGCTGAGCCCCTCCTACCCCTCCCCTTTCCAGAGGATCTCCTTACTGCCCTGGTGAGCTCTTAGCACTCTTAGTAACCACTGGGCTTCCCTCCTGAGGCTTGGCATTGCACAGAGGTCCAGGATTCTTGTGTGGCCAGCAGGGTTCCTCTCAGTGTCAGTGAGTTGCACTCATGAGACAACCTTTTTTTTTTTAAACTAAGTATGTCTGAAGGCCCCTGGCCGGAAGCTCTTTCACTATAAATATTTCTTTTTCCTAGTGAGGCTGTGAGAGTGCGTTGGTGTGCAGAAGTCTGGTTGTGTACTGCTGCATTCGTGTGCACAGGTGTGCCTTTGTGCTTGTGCGTGTCACGTACTCTCAGTCGCTGAGCCCCTTACGAGGTAGGCCCAGCTCAGCCCCTGTCAGCCCAGCACTGTCACACAGCAGAGCAGGCCAGAGTCCAGGCAGGACGCTGGGCTCATGGCCCCTGAGACTCTGTGTGAGACATAGCAGGGCCACAAGAATGTGGCAGTTATGGGCACTGCAGGGCAGTGACGTCTAGGGGGTTCGTAATGAGCCTCAGGTTCCAAGGAGCCACTCCAGGGTCCTTTAGGAACAGGCGGCCTCAGCTGACCTCTTCGTCACTGAGGCCCGTTTCTGACTCTTGAGCCCTGCCCTGGTTCCCCTCCACAGGGGGCTTGAGCCAGTGAGCTGGCCACATCCTCTTTCAGAAAAAGGGCCTGGCAATGGGACAGCTTTCTGCTTTTTATTTGTGCACAACCGGTTCACCATTCCTTGACAACCCCGCGGGCTCCTGCAGACCCTGGGGCGACCCCCTTCCTCTGCTGTGACTCGGCGAGCAGGAGAGGAGGTAGATCTCAAGCAGGGCCAGTTACTGCTGGCTGGCAGTGCCACCCAGAGGTTTCGAGTAGAGAGCACGGGCCTGAAGGTCGCCTGGTTGGTGGTCGATGGTGCTCTCTCCCTTTGCTGGCCCTGTAGGAGGAACCCGGAATCGCTAACAGCAGGGGGCAGCGCCAGGACCTGAACCATGACGCCCAGCTTTGTTCTCCTTCCCACTCCCTTGGCCCCTGGCTTCAGTCTTCAGGCTCCTGAACCACTTAAGTTTTTATTTCCCACTCTGCTCCAGCTCTGCCTCCTGCTCCTGGTGTCCAAGAGGAGCAGCGGGTGGCCCCAAGGCACAGGGGAACTCAGACAGAGCAGGTTGGAAAGCACGCTGCAAACTTTCAAGTTAGGATGAGCAACTGGACTTTTCCAAATCTCAGTTTTCCCATGTGCAAAATGGAATTGGTGGCAATTATCTCTTAGGGGTGGTTTTAAATGGATATGTCCATGAAATCCTGCATGTGGCTTGGTATACAAAAGGTGCTCCATAATTGATACTTGTTACTTTCACCACCCCCACTGCCTACCTTCACCACCTCCACCACCACCATCTCCACCACTGTTAGCCAGGTGCACAGGAGTGGGTTTGAGTGCCAGACCAGCCTTCTCTGTGTGGGAGGGGGTGGGGGGGCAGGGAGTAAGTGGAAGAAATGAGAATTTTCCCCAGAATTTCAAAGAACCCAGCCTGGAGCAGGGACTGGAGCATGAACAAGCCTATAACCAATAGACTAGGTGGCTCGACTGGTCCCAAACCCCCAGAGCATCTCCTTCTCCCACATCCTATCCACACTCATATCCTTCATCTAAGATGGAATGTTCTGGAATTTTCAGGGTATGTTGGGAACAGCTGTGGAACTTGGAGAGCCGGGAAGGTTTAGGCCCAGATCCTAGATGCATTTAGCAGTTGGATGACCTTGGTGAAGTTAGTTCTCTAAGCCTCAGCTTCCAGGGGCACCAGAGCTGTTTCCCCAGAAGGTTCTGGATGGTGTAAAAGGGATCTTGGATATCCAATGCCTGGCCCTGCTGGATACATAGGAGGCATTCATTTCCTATAGTTTTCCCTATTCCCCACCTGCAGGCCCCTCTCCTTCTTGGAAGGACCGGGTCAGGCAGCATTCAGACTGACACCACACCCTTCATCCTTGAGGGCCCTGGGCTTCCTGAAGAAGGCAGAGGCCCTGGGTGAGTTTGCCTCTGGTCACCTTAGTTCTTTCTAAGCTTAGAGCCTCAGTTTCCATCTCTGCAAAGTGGAGATAGTAATACTCTTTCTTTGTAGAGTCATTGTGACATTGTGTGGCAAGTGCCTGGAACTCAGTAGGGCTCAGTAGGCGTGAGCTGTTGATATCTGATGTTAAAATTTCATGTAACTGTCTTTAATTATTTCCCAGTTTCCCCACTTTCAGGGTGTGGGCAGGTCAGAGTATTTGGTTTCCAAGGTTACAGCATTTCAGCCAAAAGCCAATGGCAAGAGGAGTTTGGATCTGGGCTGGCCAGCTCTGGCTGCATCAGGATAAGGAGCTGGCATATTGCTTGGGTTACACTTGGCAGCCCTGGCTGATGTGGCATGCATCCTAGTGAGTCACCTCCCAGTGCCAGAGCCCACAAAGCTCACTCCAGGCTACCAGGGCACACTGTGCAATGGCTCTGGAACTCAGATGTGTCTAACTTCGCCAGGGACTAGCTGTAGTTACTGCCTTTTGCCTAGGACACCCCTGGAGTTTCTGCTGGGCTCTGGGTGGGCATCTTTCCTGGCTAGAGATTGGGCTTTCTGGCCCCGTTGCCCTGGGCTTTGCCTTTAGCCACCTTAACAGGTGAGCCCAGTGGATTGGATGACCTAAATACAAGTCCTGCTTCTGTCACTCACCAGCAGTGCCAACAGGAACAGTCAACTACTTTCTCTGTCCCTCAGGGCTTAAAATGACACTGCCTGCATATTGGGTCTACAGGCTGTTGTAAGCGCTGGGAAAAATCCAGTGAGCTAGTGTTTAGGAAAGCTACGTGCAACCTAAAAGTTGCATGAGAAAAATCAGAAACCCAGTTGGATGTACCTTTAGGCACTGTCTTTCCCTCTCTGGTCTCAATTTGCTTACCTGTAAGAGCTGGGTGTTCCTGGAATGATGATCCATAAAGGAAAGATTCTCTGCTTAAGCAAATTTGGTGAAAGCTACAGCTAGGATTATTCTTGTGGTGTTTCATAGCAGAGGCTAGGAGAAACCTGCAGACTTTACCAATTCAACTAGAGACCCTCATTATTGCAGTTAGGACTCCTCCTGTTATTATTCCTGGTCCTGTTTGTTGTTATTCACTTCTCGGCATAACTCTCTTTACCTGCCACACAATGCTCCTTGTGAAATGGCTAGGTGATGGAGCCGCTAATGAGGGAGCCTGGTAGCTCTTGCAGACACTGATTCAAGTGCTGTGAGGGGCAGGGATCTAGTGGGTCACACTCTGCCTCTGTGTCCCCCAGGTGCCTTCCTGATTCCATACACCCTGTTCCTCATCATTGCTGGGATGCCCCTGTTCTACATGGAGCTGGCTCTCGGGCAGTACAACCGGGAAGGGGCGGCCACAGTCTGGAAGATCTGTCCTTTCTTCAAAGGTAAAGAAGGAGTCTGGGGGAGGTCAAAGTGCATTTGGGAAATGCACTCCAAAGATGAGATCTGAGATAAACCAACTATCTGTGGGATTCATAGGTACCAACAAGGTCAGGAGCGTCCACCGTTCAAAGTTACACAGGGAGCAGTTGACGTGTCAGGAAAAGGAGCTGGCAACCCAAGTTTCAGAGTCTGGAGACCCAAGTTTCAGTCTAGCTCCAACAGCTGAGTGGCCAGAGAGACAGTCTATTTTCATGTATGGGAAAGACAGAAATGTCAGAAACCCAGCATATACCCCTCTGCTGCTCCCCTCTGGCTTCTGTGGCAGACATGACAAATTGATTGTGGGGCTTCTCAAACTCAGTCGGAAAGCTGCCTTACAATCCTTAATGCAACAGCCATAGCTAATTGATTGCAGATGGGATAGGATTGAGCCTGTTTGTGTTTGGGACTTGGTGCACATCTGCAGAAAGTAGCCATGACAACCGTCATGCCTTGGCCTCCAGATATCTGGCAGAAAGGTGTGGAGCAAGAGTTAATATTGCCCAAGTGCTGGTTAGAGAACCGGTAGCAATAAGGACAAATGTGACTAACATGTGCCTCTTCTCAGCTGGCAAGTGTCCCCAGAGTACCTTCAGTTTACTCAATCCTGTAGTAAGTCCAGACTGATACAAGAGTCTTGCGTGTGTATTAGCATCATTTTTATTTACTTGCTGGAAATATGACTCAAACTGGCTATAATATAACAGAGCTTTTATTTTTATTTATTTATTTTTTGCTGGAGGAGTGCTAGTCTACTCAGGTACAGTTTGATCCGGGTGCTCAAATTGTACTGTTAGAATATGTGTTCGCATCATTCTCTGGTACATTTTTCTCAGTTGCTAAAAAAGATGGCTGCCAGCAACTCCAGGCTTAAATCCTGCCGAGTTTAACAGTGACCAGAAGCAAATAAGCAAACAAATAAGCTAACAAAACACCTTTATGCATCCATGGCTTCATTAAAGTTCTTAGTGAAGACTTTCATTGGTTTGATTTGAGCAATATGCTTATCTCTTAACCAGTCATTGTGGTCATGAGAAAGCAGTACTCTGATTGGCCAGGTCTTCACAAGCTGATGAGCAGATCAAGGAAGTGAGGGATTACTTTTACCCAAGCCTCACAGGCTGAGTTACTTAAGGAAATCCCTTCAAGCAATGCTGGGCAGGCAAAAATAATTTCTGCTCTGGGCAAAACTATAGAATTAGCCTTAGAAGTACGTTGGACACATTCAGGAAGATAATTTGTTGGCACGTGAAGTAGGTGGTTGAGAATGAGACCCAGAGAACTCAGTGGGCTGAGTGCTTGCTTGAGATCCCCCCAGAAGCAGATTCGGAGGTAAGGATTTTAGTGTAAGTACTTATTTGGGGAAGTCGTCCCAGGAAGTGCCAGATGGCATCAGGAAATGGGGGGGGCAGCCCATGAAGTGTGTGTCATCAGGTCAAGTCCACCATGGGAGAGTGGAGAGGGTGTGAAACACACCTCTTCATTATCGGGTCCACGGGGCGAGGGAGTGGGGGAACTTATATTCCAGCTTCCAACATGGCTGCTCCCTGGGGCCATCAAGGACCTTCTGACCCATCAATAAACAGGCGGAGAGGGCTACCAGGGTGAAGGAGAGCTCTCAGGCAAAGGGGTGGTCGGTACCCAAGGAATGTGGGTGGGACTGGCAATCTGCTACAAAACAATGTAGGGGTTGGGGACTTCGGTGTTTGGTGCCAAATCCTCAGGGGGAGGTGGCTCTGGGCCTGGGCTGGGGAAGCCAGACCTCTGTGTACCCACCCAGGAGTCGGCTATGCTGTGATCCTCATTGCCCTCTACGTTGGCTTCTACTACAACGTCATCATCGCCTGGTCACTGTACTACCTCTTCGCCTCCTTCACCTTCACCCTGCCCTGGACCAACTGTGGCCATGCCTGGAACAGCCCCAACTGCACCGACCCCAAGCTCCTCAATGGCTCCGTGCTGGGCAACCACACCAAGTACTCCAAGTACAAGTTCACGCCAGCAGCAGAGTTTTATGAGTAAGTCGTAGACTCCTTGTCCTGGGCTGACTGAGGCCTGGGCACGATCTGAGCCAGACTCCAAGGAAAACCTCAGGTGGAGAGGGACAGGGCACGCCCATCAGCATGGATCATGTGACAGGCCTGAGGCTGAGGGGGAAGCCGAGGATGCAGCCCTGTCTGCGGCTTCCTGGGGGGCTTTTGATGTGGGCGGGAGAGTAGAGTGGGGGAGCAGTACCAGGAAACACATGAGGACCCCAGGAGGTGTTAGTTCTCTAGGAAATAACTGTCAGTTTGGAGAGACGAATTGCCCTTAAGAAACCACAGGCAGTTGTGAATGAGGAAACAGGCACAAACAGGAAGGGTCTTGTCCAAGGTCATCCAGATTGAAAGTGGCATTGGAAAATGTGTTTGAACACAGGCAGTTGGGTCCCAAGGCCTAAGCTCTGAGCTCAGTGGTTCTAAACTTCAGCTGCATGTGAACATCACCCAGAGAGCTTTCAAACACACTCCTGCTGGATCCTGTGTCCAGGGACTTGGGTTTCGCAGGCATGGGTGCCGCCAACACAAGTGCATTATTATTAACAGCTACTTCCGGGATTCTAATACCTAGCCACTGCACCCACCTGTCTGAGAACAAGATACCTGCGGAGGTCAGGCTGACATCTCTACATGTCATGGAAAAACTAGGGTTTCTTCACTTTTCCCGAGGAATGTAACCTCAGAAGACCCCAGAGTGTTTGGAGAGCTTGCTAGTGGAAGTCTTGGGTCTTCCCAGTTTGAGTGTGGTCTGGACAGGGAGATAGTAAGGGCTGGGGGGCGAGGAGGTTTCTGATCCCTGTAAATGGTTGCAAGCTTCTCCTACCTTGTTTTCTCAGGCAGAAAAAAGCATGATCTTTCTTTAGCTCTTGGCAAACCCTGTTCTTATTAATCACAGTGGAAACTGATAGCCTGGTCATCTCTAGTCTGGGTGGTATCAGATTTCTCCACGGGTGTCCTTATGACCAGCTTGTCTGCCCCTGCAGTGGCAGGTCCCCTTTGACAGGTCTGGGGACCATGGTTCCTTTCATGCAGCCACCCACTTCCTCCAGGCCTAGCTGTGAGCAAAACACAGTGGAGGGTGACATTCCTGTGTGCAGGGCTTGGAGAATGCAGTGAAAGAGAGGTGCAGACCACCCCTCTTCTCCTCTCCTTAGCCCACCCCACTGCAAACCTTCATAGCTACCCTGAACCAGGGACTGACAATCTCTTCATATCCAAATCCCACTTCAACTGCACCGTTCACAGTGGCGGAAATTACCCTGCTTCACAGACTAGAAAGCAGAGGCTCTGTCTTAGGTTCCTGGCAGAGTTATCTGAGCGCCAGCTCTCTGATCCAAGGCTCCACCCCGTCCACAGCTCTCTGGGCTTTCTCCTCTCCAGTTAGTCTCCAGTTAGTTAGTTCCCTGCTGATAGGTGGGACCCCTTCTTGGGCACGTCTATCTCCCCTCTTCCCTGCCTATGGGCTGCAGAGAGCACAGCCCTAGGCTGCGGACTGCTTCTGGATTTTCCATGGCACATGAACTTTCTATCTAAAGGCCTCTGCTTTAAGACAAGTCAGCTCAGTTGGGGGAGCCAGCAAGTGGGGCTCCTAGGACCCATACTAAAAGATCAGATAATTTTTTCTCTTTCCCCAAGACTCCTGGCCCATGTTGCCCCCACCTTGTAAGCTGTTAGGCAGATGGATTGAACCTATCATTTAAGGGAACAAAAGTGCTCCTCTCCCCAGGCTCCAGGCCTGAAGCCACATGGCCCCACGGCAAAAGAACCTCTGACGCTGTCCCTTTATCTGTTAGCGTGCACCCTTGGTGGATATGTGTTCAGCAATAGGAAAGTTCTGCCCCACGCTGGCTCCTAAGGGGAAGAGGAACCTTTCTCTACCCCAATCCTTACCCTCTGAGCTTTTAAATGTCAAGTGAAAAATTGAGCTTTTTTGGCCCATAGACTTTGGAAAGCCTGGACTGTACCCCTCACGATGATTCATTTTTATTAAACTGCTGGAAAACTAAACCAAACCCAAGGGTTTTTGTGCAACCCCCCCCCCCCCCCCCCTGCCCCCGGCTCAGGCCTGCAGAGGAAGCCGGATTCACTTCTTTTCTTGGAAATCAGCTCTAATGTCTGGCTCTTTTTACTGATGAAACATCTAGAAACTGTGACCACGCCAAAGTGGCCTTCAAGTGCACGTAGGGCTCATTTTGGCTATTCCAGTGGACTCTAGAGGCATTTTAGCAAGTTTGGGGGCAAACAGATGCAGGCCGTTGCCTTTTTCATGATTTTAACAGTAAATCAGGGAAATGGTGATTGACACCGTTCAACACTTTGCCCCAAAAGCACTGGAAGAATCCGAATGAAGCATCAGGCAGGGTCAGGACGCTGTCTTTTCATAGCCCAGCTACTTGATTTTCCTCTTCCCTTTTCTCTCTCTTTCTCGTTCTCTTTCTCTCTCTCAATGAGAGAAGAGCCTATGTCAGGGGATCCTTCCTTCCTTCCTTCCTTCCTTCCTTCCTTCCTTTCTTTTTTTTCTGAGATGAAACTAGCAGAATAAGTTTTTCCAGGCTGATGAATCGGGCTGGAAAGTGTGTCCTAGGGTGCAGGAACAGGAAGTCCCCAGGCCAGAGCCCCCAGAGCACGGGCGATTGTGGAGAAGTGGCCTGCTATTGTCCGGAGCAAATGGCAGGGATGAGCTTGGCGGGGTGGATTGCGACATGCCTCAGATTCTGCAAGGCGTACATTTGCATCCTCCAGGCTAGGATTCCACTTGACAGCCTCAACACTGGACATTTTGGGTTAGAGGAGTCTTTCTTGTGAGGTGGGGGTTGGAGGGGGCGCCGTCCTGTGCATTCTGGGTGTTTAGCAGCTTCGCTGATCTCTACCCACTAGTTAAAGGGCCTTTGAGGATTTGGGGCCAGGATGGGAGCCAGGTCTGTCTGACCCCAAAGCCTGGATGATTTTTTTTTTTCCTTCAAGTTCTTGCAAATATTAGATGTCTGTTTAATGAATGAATGAATGAATGAATGAATGAAGCAAGCAGACACAACATCAGTCATGGCCTACAGTCCCAGAATCCATCCAGGTTAAGCTGGATGGGTTTCCAGGCGGAGGGTATTTGTTGTCCTTCATGGGCCTGGAATGGACCCTCCCATGTCCTCTACTCTTGATTCCAGCAAAAACCATCATCCGCCTCTCATCTGTGGACTCCTCTGACCACCCAGGCTCCTGAAATAGTTACACGCCTATTTCTTAAGAGCCTTTCCGAGCCTTCTTTTCCTCAAGTTTAGAAATCCAACTTTATTTTGCCAGGAAAGTAAAAGTTTCTGGAAGGCTCAATTTGGTCTAAAAGAAGCCTATGATTTGGGTGGGCCTCTGACTCAGTGGGTTCAAGCTTTGGCTGCCAGTTGGCATCGGCAGGGGTGGCACTGGTGGCCTGGTTCTGTTGCTCAAGGATTATGAATTAATTGGTTGAGAACAGGGCCCAGAGAGTAATATTTTTATGACGTAAAAGATTTAAATTTTTTAAAATTTTGATATCAGCAATTTTTAAAAAGGTGGGTCTTTAAGAATTCGGCCAAGGGTGGAGTGCAAATGTTTGAAAAAAAATACATCTGTACTGAGCATGTACAGACTTTTGTCCCTTGTCATTTTCCCCTAAATTAACCAGTATAGTAGTTATTTGCATAGCATTTACTTTTGATTTACCAAGTGTAACAGCTACTTATACAGCATTTATTTGTATTAGGTATTATAAGGAAGCTAGAGATTACTAGAAGCATACATAGGTATGTGTGTAGGGTATATGCAAAGATGATACCATTTTATGTAAGAGACCTGGGCACCCATGGATTTTGATATCCACGGATACCAAGGGACAACTCTATGAGCCTTCATGTTGCAGGGGCACACTGATGGCAAATGAGCCAAGAAACACGGAAACTGAAAGGATTAAAGATCAGGGGAAATCAGGGAGCCCTCCAGGAGGAGGTGACATAGGAGCTGGGCATGGCTAGGTATCCAGCAGTAGGCTATAGCTTCTGAGCATCAGATTCAGAGGAAGATGGGGCAGAGACCCATTCTGCAGCTCCCTGAACCCTCCCAACACTTGACACACTTTATTGCTGTCTTTTGCAGTTAATGCTACCTCTCATGTTAGAACAGAATCCCACCAAGGCAGGGACTGTGTGCCAGCAGTTCCCTGAGTGTGTGTGAGGCCCAGATGGGCCAGGTAACCACAGGGCGGAAGTGAGGAATGTGTGATTAGGGTGCAGAGCCGAGATGCCACACACAGGTGTTCCCAGGCCTGCTGCTGCATCTTGTGAAGGTGTAGAATTGTTGGGGTACCCTCCCTCCATGGAGCCTGCTGTACTGGATTATCAGTTGGTCTTATTTGACCTTGATCCCAGTGGATTTTGATTTGATTCTAATTAGCAAATGGACATCTTGTTCGCAATTCTATTTACCATTCCTTCACTGTATGAGGTGCCTCAATATTCTCAAACCTTCTAAATGTTTATAGTATATTTTCCTTACCTAAGAAACATGTTATTGTAGGTGACCATATTACAGAGAAGTGACAGCTTAATGAATATCACAAACTGAATGCATCCATGTGACCACTATCTAGATCAGGAGTCAGAGCATGACAAGTCTCCTAGAAATCCCTAGGAGTCCCTCCCAGACAGGAACCTTCTCTCCCATTCCAGAGAATACCTTTTCTGATTTCTAACCCCTAGGTGAATTTTGCCTGTTATTATACAGTGCTTAATTTGAATGGAATTGGACTTCTGTCTCTTCTGTGCTCTTTTGACTTTGACTACATTTTCATAATATTCGTTATGTGTGAGAGTTTCACCATTTGGGGGAAAATGCTGTATAATGTTTCATTTTAGTTAATGTGGCATAATTTATCCATTCTATTGTTAATGGGTATTTGAGTATTTTGCAATTTGGGGATATTATGCTCAAGACTGTGATGAACTTTCTAGAACATATCTTTTGGTAAACATATGTACAAATTCTATTGGATAAATACCTACAAGTAGACTTGCTAGGACACAGAGTATGCATATCTTTGATTTTAGCAGATATTCTTAGATAGGAGACTTGTTTATTCCTGTCTTAGTCTCTAGACAAGAGATTCTCAGGTTCAGCAAGATGAGCATTTTTGGATGGGATAATCCTTTGTTATTGGAGACTGTCCTGGGCATTTAGGATGTCTAGCAGCACTGTGGTCCAGGTCCCCTGAAGTCATGTCAATAGAAAGCACCTCGGACATCATCAAATATGCTCTGGGGTGCAAGATAGGTTCTTCCTCCTCTAGAGACCTGCTGCTGCAGAGGGTGAGCTCTAGAAAGCAGGGACCTTCCCTTATCACTGTGTCCCCAGTGCCAGCCATGCAGCAGGCACTTTGGAGAGCCATCCTGGGGTACAGGCTATGGCTGACCAGAGCCAGTCCATGTGATGCATGAAGTGGCCAGTGCCCCCTAGTCATGGAGAGTGGCTGACCCCTGTCTCCAACAGGGTGCATGTGGGACAGGCCCGTGAGCATGGATTTGGACATGCTCCTTGACGCTCTTTTCCCTGGTCCCCCACCTCTCCTCCCCACAGGCGTGGTGTCCTGCATCTTCATGAGAGCAGAGGGATTCACGACATCGGCCTGCCCCAGTGGCAGCTCCTCCTCTGTCTGATGTTCGTTGTCGTCATCCTGTATTTCAGCCTCTGGAAAGGTGTGAAGACATCAGGAAAGGTAATGTCTCAGTTTTTCTTTCAGTTGGGAGCTTGGCCTTGGGAAAAACAATTTTTTCTACCATAACCATGTGGTTGATGAAAAGACAAGGGAGCTCTAAGAATACCGAGCCTCATTCAGCCCTCAGCTCTGCATTGACATGGATGAATCCCTTCCTTCCTAAGCCTGAGTCACCCCAACAGCAGGGTGAAGGGGTGCAAGTAGATCTGGGCTTTTCATACTTTTCAGCCCAAATTCCCCTAATAACAGAGACCAGGTACTGGGTGGCACTGCTGGCCAATGAAACACAGAAATTGAAACACAGAAATTGAAAGGATTAAAGATGAGGGGAAATCAGGGAGCCTGATCCCTGGGACACCCCTAAAGACTTGGGGATCAAACCTAAAACAACTCTTGACCCATCTTTGCTTTGATAGATCTTGAATTTTGACCTAAAGCTTCATGCAAATGTTGCATAGAACATAATTATTTGGAATATAATGGAACATAATCATTTGCTTTACTATAAAATTAGTAAATCTCCACCCTTCTGAATTTTTGAGTTAAAGAGAATGCCCCAGAAGATATCCAGCTGTATGCTGTGGGCTTGTGTTTCCTCTGAAACAGTGCTGAGGGCCCCTAGGGGTCTGGGGGCTTTGGAAAGAAGCATACAGGGTAAGACGGTCATGGAGGCCCAGCCGAGATGGGGCGTTCTCAGCTTGGATGACACTGCCCTCTGTAGTCAGCCTCTAAAAGTGAAGTATACCAGGGAATGGCCTGCCCTGACGTGTTAGCCTGTGGAATATCATGGGGACACCAATCCCTATGGGTTCTAGAACTTGACTGTATGAAAAAGAATGAAGCTGGGGAATGTCTTTCCAGTGTTTTTCTTAGCAATTGGTGTGTAATGAACCACCCTGAAATGTGGTGATTTTAAATATTTAACTCTCATGTTTCTGGGAGTTGACTGGGCTCAGCAGGGTGGTTCTTCTGCTCCTCTCTGTTGCTTGGGTATCTTGCAGCATGGTGGCTGTGTTTCCAGATCACGTTCCAAGCAGACAAGACCTGATGTGCAGTAGTTCTTCCAGTCTCTCTTGCATGATGCTAGCTATTGTCCAGTGGCCAAAGCAACTCTTGTGATGAAGACTGGAGTTCATGTGCGAGGGGATGACACACAGATGGGAGTTCACTGGAGGGGTGGGGGGTCACAAGGCAAGTCTGCCGAAATCAGATAGGGATGAATTTGGAAGAAGCTTCATTCAGTGACTGTTTTGGAAAGCAGGGTGCATCAGGATTCTGTCTGTTACTTTGAAATTTTTATGATGCCTTTGAGATCAAGGACAGGGACAGGGAACCAACAGCTACTGGGAATGTAATCTGTTAAGAACTGGAGGTGAAATTTCCTATCGGCACATTGGGGATACAGGATTTTTTTCCTAAGGAAGGACTAAAATGAGATGCAGATCAGGATTGGAAGGAATTCTGGAGTGTAGAGCAAAATCAGTCTAGGACCACCACCATCTCAACAACTGGCACACAGTAGGTTTTCAGTAAATATCTGTTAAAGAAATGAAGAATGGGTGGGTAAATAAGTCTTTAATACTTTATTAAGGATTCTTTTGAATTCAGTTCAACTCATTAAACTTAGTAAACTTTTTAACATATTGTGAACACCTACTGTGTGCTAGGCTTGATCCTAGTACCGATGATGCAAGAATAAGTAAGACAAATGTTTTCTTCAATTTCTTTTAGCCTATATTCATTATGGATGGGTTGTGGGTCAGCCAATGTCACAGTGTCTCGGGACTCTATCCAGAGCTATATATGGGTGTCTCCCTTTACACTAATATTAATGGTTACAATCTACACATGGTATTATGTATTTTGCTTATTTATATATTTATTTATTTTGTGGTGCTGGGTTTGGAACCCAGGGCCTTGTGTGTGCCGGGCCAGCGCTCTACCACTAAGTCACATCCCAGCATTTCTTGCTTTATATTTTAAAGTTAATTTTACCTTGGAGATAATTTCCCATTATGTGGTCAGGTTATACCTTAATAGAAATACAAACAGTGGGTTTTTAAGCTGTCATTAGATCAACTTAGTGGGTTGCCACAAGTTGTTAAAATGGTATAGGCTAGATCATCAGAGGGCACTGCATAAAGAAGAGATGAGCTGTCTCGAGCCATTCAGTTTCAGTTAAGGCAGCCTATATGTTTATGTGTAGTTGAACTTGACATAGAACGTATTCCTTACCAAAGGCCATGGTCAAAAAGCCTGAGATGCTGCATGAGTAGAGGAAGGGAGATCTTTGAATTGAGAGTCTACAAAGACTGTGGAGAAGGGGGCATTTGTGCTGGGTCTGTGAGGACAGGCATGGGTAGGAATGAGGAGGAAGGAAGAGGTTCTCTATGGAAGGATCCACATGAACAAAGCCACAGAGGTGTGGAAGCCCCAGCCCAGCCTGAGTTAGTGCTTTCTGTAACTCTCTAGCTACCAGAGCAGGACTCTCCGGCCTCCGCAGAGGACCACAGCAGAGTCACACTCTATCCCTGTGAACGACAGAAGCATAGTCTACTGGCCCGTGTGTGGGGTCCCCACAGGCTTCTAATACCGCAGGCCAAGATTAAGTTCCCCACAGCCCCTGCCCAAGGGGTGCAGCCTGCACCATTCAGCTTGGAACTTGGCCAGAGCAGAGCACAAGCTGTCTACAGACAGTCAACTGGATGCTACAGAGAGGCCAGGAGGAGCATGCTCAGTTTCTCTTGCCAAATGCACTTTCAGAGGTGAGGAGGAGGAGTGTAATGAAGGGCGGGATGGTTGTGTCACCCCAGGGAAGTCCCCCATGTGGAAACAGGAGGACCGAGGAATATGAGTTCCCCCTTGTATGCATCCACTGAAGCCACAGCCCACACCCTGCGCAAGTCCCCAGTGTTCTGCCACTTGAGCAGGCAGAGGCCCAGGCAGTCTGTGGGGAAGATTTTTAGAACAAGGAGCTTTGCTTAGGACATTCCTGTGCCCTGTTTTTAATAGTTTTTATCAAGTGGCTCAGGAGGAAACCAAGAATGTTGCTTATCTCTTCCCGGACGATGTCTGGAACAGCACACAGCTTTTCTTAGCAGCCTTCCACAGCTGCAGAGCCTGCCTGAGGTGAATCATGAATGCACACACTTCCCATCTGGGCAAGTGGAGACTGGGATTCAGAAGATGCTGACTCCTGGGCCCCGGAGATGGTGGGAGCAGGTCTGGTTGGGACAGGGGTTATCCCAGGCCACACACCCTATGACAACTAGGTTGGCCCATCCAGCGCCTCAGGGTGAGGTGAGGCCTGCAGCAGTACCGGCTATGCTGGAGCCCCACCCACTTTCGGGATCTCCCGCCCCTGTCCACTCTGTGAACATATTGGACTCAGACCTCAGGCTCCCCTTCCCTGGAGAGAAACCAAGACATCGGAGTTGGCTGGGATCAGCGTCACTCACCCACTTCACTGCCAGCCTTTGGGCTGTTGAGGGGTGGTGGCCCTAGATGGAGCACCTCCTGAATTCGAGCAGAGATGGTGCTACTGGGAAGAGAGAAAGCCAGATCAATTCAAAGGAAACTTGAGCTCTAGAATATTTAAATTAAAAAATAGCCCTGTTACTTTCATATTCAAGTCATGATTCTAGCCAAGCCTTCCCACTACCGTCTCAATTCAGGCTGGTCCTGGCTTGCCTTGGTAACTTGTTTGGACCCAGTTGTGATGAACAACATCATTTGCATATGAGCCGCACATATACCAAAATTCGTGTAGCTCAGTGTTTTCTTGAGTAAACATCAGTGCATAGCGCACACCCCATAAATCTTTTTTTAAAAAACTGTGCCTTCATTATTAATGAAAATGTCCCTGAGACCCAGTTCAGAGGACCACAAATTCTAAGTCAGTAAAGGTTAAATTAATGCAGTGTGGACATTTATGTTCTCTATTAGGCCTTAGAGTAGGTCAGGAGCTTCTCCAACATGAGCGTATGTGAGGATTATTTGAAGGGCTTGTTAAAACTCAAATTCCTTGTCCTTTCTTGAGAGTCTGGGAACTCTTGGAGATGCTGATGCTGGTGTTGCTGGTTCACCAACTTCACCTGAGTCTAGGCAATTCTTTTCCCAATGCTTCTATACCTTCAAGTGAGGTATATTGACCTCACTATTCTCCTGGGCAGCTCATTTACATTAGAGAGCTCTATCATTCAAAAGTTCTTCCTTTCTTGGAACCAAGATCCTCCTCATTTTGATGATAAGCAATTGGTTTGGGTTTAATATCCCCAGAACTTCCAAATTATCCACAGAAACATCAGGTGGTTAAGAAATTTCAGGTGATAGAAAAAAGTGACATTCCTTGGGGTCTAGGAACATGCTTTCTAAGACCAATGGGCTGCTCGTTGTCTTATGCTCAAAGTAAAATTTGCACTCAAAGTTAAACTTTTAATAGGAGTTTGGATTCTCCTGGCCAGAGATGCATTGCGAGTTGAATTCTGAGAGCAGAGAGGCCTAGGTTGGAGACAGAGCCCAAATGTCCCTTCTGTTTGCCCAAGGTGCATACAGGGCACCTGTGGGCAAGGGTGAGCTATGGCCTGAGGATCCAGGAGCCTCACTTTTGACACAAAGTCTTAGGCAGCGGAACTCACGTAAGCCATCAATTCTGAGAACCTTCGACAAGACTCAGATGGTTTAGTTTTGAAGATGTGTGCATGGGCAGGGCGAGCTCCTATTCTCTGTGCTTGACTGTTGTCACGGTCAGCTCAGTCACGCTCTGACGTGTACCCATGTTGGAACCTCACACATGGCCAATGCAGGGCCACCTCCAGGCCCAAGGAGAGATTCTCTGGAGTAAAAAATGCAAGATTTATTTTTCTTTTTTGAAAAAAAAAAAAAAAAAAACGTTTGTGTGGTCATCTCTGACCTGTGGAGATGGGCAGTGCAGCTTGGACTTCAGCTACTGACAAGAATTGTAGGGACCCAGAGTAGATAGGACCCCCCCACAAAGGTATGGGAGGAATGTCTGTGTTTGATGCTAAGGACCCACTTGTCCTGGTTAGGGAGACCAAGTCCAGGGCCACTGAGTGAGGCCACCCAGATTGAACAGCTTCCTTCCAGGTCATGTTCACCTCCCCAGTTGTCTAACCATTCATCCAATAAATAGTTCTAAAGGACCCATTCAAACCAGGTGCTGGGCATAATTTTTGAAACTTTTGTTTCTAAGGTGTGACAGTCCAGTAGCAAGGAGACAAACAAACAAAGGGAATATATTTCCGCCTTTAAGCGTGGGCATGGAAAACATAGGACTTTATTTTCTGTGTCTTGATTTTTGTTTTGAGCCCTTATCTTTCAAGGTGGACAAAGAACTTGACTCTCAGTCACGTACTGAGGGTTCCATTTTCTCCCAAGGGACGTGCAAAGACCCTGGGGGCTGCAGACTGCCAGAACTTTTGAGGGGAGGAACCATCTGGTCTTTAAGTTATGTGTGCTCTCCTGTTTCAGCTGAGTCTTCCTTGGGTCTGACCACCCTGGCCCTGGCTTGATTTTCTGTTCAGGTTACAGTATTTTCCTACAAGGATGCCCACAGCTGCATTTGCCTATAGCAGGGATTTTTAACCTTGAAATTGATGTCACTTGGGGAGTTTTTGAAATACACCAAAGTTCATTCTGGGTTCATATATCACCTCAGACCAGTTAGATCAGAAACTCCGAGACTGAGAACTGCGCGTCAGCATTCTTATCTAGAGCTTCCCCAGGGACTGTGACATGTGGCCATGGGCACCAAGGAACAGCCAAGAGGCCTGCGTAGCCCTCAGCGTCCACATTTTGTAATCTCTTCCTCCAAGTGGGCAGGAGGATGAGGTGGGTCTTCTTAGTCTAAGGATGATCTCTTCCCCTTTGTGTTTCTGAAAAAGACACTCTTTGTCCCAAATCTGCTCCAACTAATATGGAGAAGGGACAGAGACTCTGCTTTCTGCCCAGCCACAGGCCTGCTTGGGCAGTGGGCTTCGGAGGGTGTGCTTAAGTGGGGGTAAAGGAAAAGAGGGAGAAGCAACAAATTTGGAGAAAAAGAAGGGAGGAGAAGAAGAAAGAGGAGGAGGAGGAGGAGGGAGGAAAAAATGAAGATCTTTAAAACCCTGCCTGTAAGATGGGTCCAGAAAAAAACCTGTGGTCGGATGCATGCAGGAGTGGCAGGAGCAGTGGACACAAAAATGGGGATAAGCTTAGTTCTACCTGAGGCAACTCGAAGGGACCAGGAGAGGTGGCTTTGTGAGGGGGTGACACCTGTGCTATGAGAGCCTGGTCTTTGCCCATGGCGACCTCAGCTTCCATCTCAGCACTATGGAGATGGCCTTGCGGGTTCTGAGCTTCTCCGGGTGCGCCAGCTCTGTTCACTGTTCTGTCCCTGGAGTCTGGCTCGGGGCTGACCTGGAGGTGGAGCCTGGGCACGTGTGTTGGGTGAAGGGAGCTGGCGGGAAGGCCTGACTGGCTCTCTGGGAGAGGACCCTGTGTCCCTCCAGCACCCTCCCCTCAGCGGGAGGCCGATGGAGGGGCTCACAACCGCGCGTCCGTTGCCAGGTGGTGTGGATCACGGCCACCCTGCCGTACTTTGTGCTGTTCGTGCTCCTGGTCCATGGCATCACGCTGCCCGGCGCCTCCAACGGCATCAACGCCTACCTGCACATCGACTTCCACCGCCTCAAGGAGGCCACGGTCAGTGCCACCCGGACCTGGGCCAGGGCAGGGGGGCTCTCAGGAGCAGACAGTGATGGGAGAAACTGGTCCCAGTTCTGCCACAAACTCGCTGTGCAGCTGTGGACAGGACCCCTCCGGCTCTGAGTGGCAGGTCCCCTGAGGGTCTGCACAGCCTGTCCGGCTCTGATGGCCTGGGCTTCTGTGGTTCCCTTTAGTGGTCTTCATGGACCACACTTTGCAATGTGGGCCAGACCGTGTACGGGGACCAGGATGCCCTTGGTGCTTACTCCTGTCCTGTGCCCACAGCACCCTCGTCCACCCCATCGCCCCTTCCCTATTTCTACTCTCTAGTCCCCAGCCATGGCCTTTGCCACCATCCTGTCATGTCAGCAAAAAAGAGCAACCTTAGCCCCCAGGGAGACCTGGACCTGCCACCTCTCTCCCTCAGCAGCCTCCTCCAGCTCACCGTCCCAAGTTGCAATGAAGAAGGGGTGAATTTGGTAATGAAGTCCAGGGCAGTGGGTGAGGATGGGTGCAGAGACCATCTTGGAGGGACCGAGTGCCTTGAGCATCTTTAAATCACAGCCAAGATCACTTCCAGCCTCTTCCCGCAGGTCCCCACCAGGGAGAAAACCTCAGCGTTTTCACAGTTCTCCAGGGCTTCTTCACTTTTTATTGGAACCCACAAAGATCCTGGCAGGTGGCAGCAACATAGAAATAGGAGAGATATATCCCAGTGTGCTTCTTGCCCCGCTCAATGTCCCAGCATATCACCATGCTGTAGACCAACGGCCAAGAGAAAACCTATTTACTTAGCAACTGCCAGAAATGTAACCCAGCATGAATCTGCCTTGTTAATTGTGAAACATATGATTCCACTTGTTCTGCAACTGTCTGGCTGTCCCCAGTCATTCAGACATGTGGAGATCAAGCCCTTCATGCAGTCTGAAGGGCAGACCCCCCACCCCCCATGAGGGGGCCCCCTCATTGTGCTCTGTTGGCAAAATTGTAGATGCTGAGGTCAGCGGTGGGGAGAGGACAGAAATCTCCCCATTCAAATCTGAACTGCAGCTCAGTTCGTGTGGGTTAGGCATAATGACCCCCACTGGACAGAAGAGGAGTGATGATATTAGAGGGGTGAGGTTGACCAGGGCTAACCTTGGCAGGGAGGTTGACGAGGGGCTCATATCTTCAGGCCTCCAGCTGTGTGCACGCATCACCCCAAAGATGCAATCCATAAACCCCATTGCTTTCCAAGGCCACCATTTATCCTAGACTCAGAAAAGTCCACTCATTAACCCCTTGCTGTGGATGTCATCCCCTTAACTCCTAAGGTGGTCAGGATCCTCTGCTCTTGCCCTCTCAACCCCCTGGCTTAGAACTAGGAAGCTGGTAAACTGTCTTTGAAAATTAAGGACTTTCAGCTGATGCCGTGAGTTCCTCCAAGCTGAGGTTGCCCCTGACTGCCCAAGGCTGGGAGATGCTAGGGAGACCCCTGCCTGTCTCTGGGAGAGGGGGCATTCCCTGGTCCCAGAATGTCCCCAGGGCTTTCCGTCCACCCCGAGCTCCAGTTCTGTAGGCAGCAGAGGGTGACGGCTTTCGTCTGCGCTTTCAGGTGTGGATTGATGCTGCAACTCAGATATTCTTTTCCTTGGGGGCTGGATTTGGAGTCTTGATTGCATTCGCCAGTTACAATAAGTTTGACAACAACTGTTACAGGTAAGTTCCTTCTCTGAGCTGTGAAAGGCTCAGACCTTTGCGGGGATGGAAGAGGGGTCTGGGTCTGGTCCAGATGTTCTTGGACAAGCCAAATTTCCTTCCCACGGACATCCTGGGCATTCTGTGCATGCTGATGGACCTATGGTGCCCTGATGAATGTGTTCACCCCGGGATGCTTTTTAAACGGTCATGAGGTACCCATCAGGGAAAGCTGGGGTCAGTAGGATCAGGAGATCATGGATTGGGTCAGAGGAGCACCGCGTGACTTTCAGAGCAGACCGTGCTGCCTGGCTCTGTCTATCAGATGACCAGGCAGCCAGGGGTGGAAGAGCCAGGCTGATAAGGCCTGGCTGGGTCAGAGGTAAGACTGGAGGGGAGAGTGAGTCAGACCTGCTCCAGTCTGGGTCAGTAAGTTCTCAGTGCTGCCCCCTGCAGGCCAAGTGCTACGAGGACTGCAGAGATGGGCACGGACCAGAGCCCATCTGTCACCCCATCGGAGGCTTAAGCAGAATGACAGTGTCTTTGGTACAAGAAAGAGTAGGATGCCTATGTGCCATCAGGGCAAGCTTCAGGATGGGGAAGGAAGGGCGCAGTGGTCGGCTTGGATAGACTACGGCTGGCGGACCCGGGGTGGAAGGCACGTGTGGTGGGGAGCAGCATGCACGGGGGTTGGGACCAGCAAAGTGACTGGCCTGGTTCTCTTAAGGAGTACATATTGGAAGTCATGGGAAATTACCCTAAAAGGAAGGTTGGGTCATCTTAGCAATTGATGCCAAGGTGAGCCGCTGGGAGACCCTAGGGAGCCATGCAGAGTTTGGAAGAAGAAGCCTCATGACCTGATTCCCCAACAAGAGTTGGATACCAGAGTCTGGCATTGAACTAGTCCCTCCACAGCTAGTCATCTACTTCCTGCACCAGCAGCTACTGACCCAGCGAAGGTCACTAGGGGTCCGTGTGGCACCAGGATATGGCATTTGAGGCTAGGTCCAGGCCGCAGATTCCACAGATGGGCAGAGAAGTCCGTGGGCAGGGGTGGAGGGTGAGAGTCAGGGGGACTTGAACTCGCAGCACTTCTTTCCCCCAGGGACGCCCTGCTGACCAGCACCATCAACTGTGTCACCAGCTTTATCTCTGGGTTTGCCATCTTCTCCATCCTCGGTTACATGGCGCATGAACACAAGGTCAACATCGAGGACGTTGCCACTGAAGGTGGGTGAGCAGACCACTTTGGCTCTAGCCAAAGGAGGAGGGACCAAGACAGCCACCTCATTCCTGGATGCAGAGCCCTCCCCTGGCTGTAGGACTGCGAGGGCTGGTGTTTCCAAACCATCCCCTTGATGGACTTTCCCTGAGGCTGTCAGTGGGAATTCCAGGCAACGCTGGGCCCTGGGTAGGCAACAGAACCTTCTTCTGAGTTGGATTAGGGGGAGCAGTTCTTGAAGTGCCCACTCTGGAAGCCCCTATGCTAATCATTTTACATATGTCTAAGTCCATTTTCTGTTGCTATAACAAAGTACCTGAGGCAGTGTGATTTATGCGTAAAAGAAATTCAATGAGTTCACAGATCTAGAGATTTAAGAGTGTGACAGTAACATCCACTGAGCTTCTGGTGAGGGCCACATGCTATTCAACTCACCACAAAGTAGAAGGGGGAAATGACTGTGTAGAAGGGCTGGGCATGGAGCATTTTAAATAATCTGCTCTCCCAGTAACAATCCAGTCCTTAAAGAGCAATGTTCACTCCTACAAGAAAAATGTTAATCCTAACAACCTAGTAACCTCTTTAAGTCCCCAACGCCTCTTGATATTGCTATACTGGGGACTGGACCTCAGCATGAGTTTTGGTGGGGACAACCTACGTTCAAACCATAGGAACTTAATTCCATTTAGTGCTCACAAGACTGAGAGGTAAGAGTCACTTTAATGATGACAAAAGTAAGACAACCAAAGCACGAGGACCAAGGTCACCCAGTTGGTGAACAATGATGCCAGCAATTCATCAGTCTGACTTTGGAGCCATGTCCTTCTCCACTGCTTCCTATATTCTTACCACCACAAAGAAGCTGGGACTGGGTAAGGGCTCCCTCTAATTGACTCTGAGGACTACCGGTTTTTGAAAATAAGAGTGGATCCTTCATGGCTTGTAGGAGATGGGTTTGCCGCATGTAGCTTATGGCTGTCTAGGCAAAGGCATTGCTCTTCGCCTTGATGTTTGAGGTCAATTTTCTTTTCTTTTTTTTTTTTTTCTGGTTTTTATTTTATTTATTTTTTTATTGGTTGTTCAAAGTATTACAAAGCTCTTGACATCTCATATTACATATAATAGATTCAAGTGGATTATGAACTCCCATTTTTACCCCCAATACAGATTCTGCAATCTGTATTTGAGGTCAATTTTCTTGATGTGCTAGTTGTGTTAGCCAGCTATCCGTTATTATGATAAAATACCTGAGAAAATCAGCTTATAAAGAGGAAAGGTTTATTTTGAATCAAGTCTTGGAGGTTTTAGACCATGGTTGGGGACCCTGTTGCTTGTGTCCTATAGGCTTCATGTGTCATCTCCTGACCTTTGGTGTGCACTACCCACTACACATGACTGACCAAGTGTCCTGGGGCTGAGCTTGAGCAGATGTTCCCCAACTCCCTGCGGTTCTGATCAGTAGTCCCAGCCATTGATAAGGACCTTGATGTGTGTTACAGGAGCTGGCCTCGTGTTCATCCTGTATCCAGAAGCCATTTCCACCCTGTCGGGATCGACGTTCTGGGCTATCTTGTTTTTCATCATGCTCCTGGCCCTGGGCCTTGACAGCTCGGTGAGTGACCCTGCTCAGGATCTGCCCCATCCCTGGGCCTGACCCGCCTCCCTGAGGGTCACCCCGACTCAGCCTGCAAAAGGAGCATTCCTCATTGTGCAGACAGGGCTGAATGCAGAGGGGACCTGGTGGCATTTTTCCCACTTATTGTATTTCATCATCGACAACCAACAAAAACATTTCTGAGATGCTTTTGTGAGGCTCACACGCAGGACTGGATTTCCTGACGTCCTTTTATATCTGTGACCACCTCATGCACCTCGTGCCTGAGGTGTGACAAACAGCTTCCTCCCGCTGCCTTCCTGTTAACTGATAGATCTGCCAGGGGCAGGGGTTGAGTCGGGGGAGAATTCTGATTTTGATTGACAATGTCTGCCAAGACTAGAGGACAGGAGCCTGGTGGCCGGTGTCTTCTTTAGCCAGTGGCTCATCCCTTAGAGGATGCATGTGCCCAGAACAATAGGATTGGAGAGCCATTCGGACCTGGAGTCTGGAGTCTGGGGTGACCACTTGATAGATTAGAAAGGCAGCTGAAAGTCCTTGTCCAAAACGCTGCTTTGAAGTTGCCCAAACTAGAAGCTCTTCTCTGGTGGATGTTTCTAGAAAGCCCCTTTTTAATATGCAAATGTGTCCCCTGGGGAATACCCTGGGCGCCCTTCACTCTCTGTGGGCTCCTCCGTCTCCTTGGGGCTGAGGGAGCCATCAGGCAGCTGGTGGTGGGCAGACAGGTGGACTTAATTCTCCGCCCTCTGTGTCTGAGTTTGACCGACAGCAGGGCAGGACAGGGAGGAGAGGAGGGGAGGAAGGTAGGACCACGCACTGACTTCTTGAGAGAGGCCAGGGTGCCTAGGCCCTGGTCTTGGAGGCCCAAGGCAGTTGGGGTCCAGACTGGGGGCCCCGCCTGCTCCACACCCACCTGTTCCCTGCAGATGGGAGGCATGGAGGCTGTCATCACGGGCCTGGCCGACGACTTCCAGGTGCTCAAGCGACACCGGAAACTCTTCACGTTGGGCGTCACTGTGGGCACTTTCCTTCTGGCCCTGTTTTGCATAACCAAGGTGAGGAGGGACTCGGGCCACTTGGAGCTTCTGGGACTGCGTGGAGCTGGCGCGTGCAGGGCTGGGCTGAGCCCGCGGAGCAGTGGGGTATGAGAGCAGGGCCAGCATCATCCACAGCCCTGCGGCCCTCCTCTGGGTGACCCGAGGATCTCCAGGCACCCCCGCTGCTTATTGATTTGGGGGCAGCGGAGCCCCTCTGAAGTCCATCTCACTACCCCTAGAGCCCATGGCTCCCAGAGGACTTGGTAAGAATGCAAATAGGTAGGTCCTATGTGTAGGGCCACAACCCTGTCACCTGCAATCCCTAACAGGGTTCTGAGCATGTGGGTCAGGGGACAGGTAAGACGTGGTAGATGCAACAGTCAGTGGCCTCTTCTGGCCAACGATGGCCCCAGGCCTGCTCTCTGTGCCCCAGGGTGGAATCTACGTGCTGACTCTCCTGGACACGTTTGCAGCCGGCACCTCCATCCTCTTTGCTGTGCTGATGGAAGCCATCGGAGTGTCCTGGTTCTACGGTGTGTGAACAGCTCTGGTCCCCAGGGCTCCTGGGGCCCTCCAGCTGGGATGGGAAAGGACGTCCATTCCTAGGCAGCCTCCTGAATCTCCAGAGTTGGGCAGGCCTCACGTGGGGAACAAGTCTCCCTGACCTCAGCTCCTCTTTGGACATACTCCCTTTAACAGGAAGCGACAGAGGCCCCCGAAGCACCAAGGGTCCGTGTCTAAAGAGGAACCCATGGGAGTCGCTGAGCCCACCCATGGAATTCATTCTCACCTAGGGTTGTCAGATTGAGCAGGCAAAACACAGACTGCCCAGTTAATCTTGGATTTCAGATAAACAATGTTTTTTCCTTTTTTTGTTTCTTAGTATAAGTATGTCCCAAATGCTGCATAGGATATACTTATCCTATTCCTTTTCAAACTTAACTGGGGATCTTGTATTTTATCTGATAACCTTATTCTAGAACCCGAGAAAACATTTGATCAACTGTCAGATGCTAATTGCTGTTTTTCCCCTCTATGGGACACCCAAGTATTAGTCTTGTTCTGACTTTTCTTGGGAAGTGTTTGCAGTGTAGGAGCCTGACCTCTTCTATCCGATTGCAGCCAGGGACACACATCCATGTATGTATACGTGTGCATGCAAAAAGGATGTGCACATGGTTGTTATTTTCAGAAAAAGAATAAGAAGAAAGAGCTGGGCTTTGGAGTCAGGGCAATGTGGCTCTGTAGCCTGGGGCAAGTCCTCTGCCCTGCCCGAGCCCTGGCTTCCCTCTTACACACTAATTGGGGTGGCTTATAAAAGGTGACACTGTCCTTGAGTTTGTCCTTTCCCTTACTCTGCATCAATAAAGTGCCTTCCCAGGTCTCCTAAGCCCCAGCGGCTCAGTCTCTGACCCCCCTGTCCTGCCATCTACGTGGAGCCAGAACTTCCGGCGGTGGGGGACCCAGGGGATACCCTGGCTCTGGGGGTCCAGCCTGTCATAGGGAGGGACTGCCGTGACAGGTGTGCCCTCGTGTGCCCAGGTGTGGACAGGTTTAGCAACGACATCCAGCAGATGATGGGGTTCAAGCCTGGGCTGTACTGGAGACTGTGCTGGAAATTTGTGAGCCCTGCCTTCCTCCTGGTGCGTACTCTGTGGCTGGGAGCCCAGGGTGGGCTGGGGTGGAGACCTTTGCTTTCAGGGAGGAGGCACGGGGCCTTGGAGGCCAGCCGTGCAGACAGGAGCCCTGGGTGCTCAGCCTGGGGACCTGGTGGGCGTCCACCTCAGCAGTTGCTCTCTGGGATTCTCTTCCTCCCCACTCTCTCCTTTCCCTGGGATCCACTCACTCCTGCTTCATCTCTCCTGGCTCATCTCCCCCCCATGCTCTCCTCCCTCTCCCCTCGTACCCGCCCCAGTTCGTGGTGGTGGTCAGCATCATCAACTTCAAGCCGCTCACCTACGACGACTACGTCTTCCCGCCCTGGGCCAACTGGGTGGGCTGGGGCATCGCCGTGTCCTCCATGGTCCTGGTCCCTGCCTACATCATCTACAAGTTCCTCAGCCTGCGGGGCTCCCTTTGGGAGGTGAGCTCTGGGTTGGTCGTGGGGTGCGATGGGAAGTGACATTTCTGTTGGGGTGAGACAGAAGGACGGGGCTGCTGGGGCCAGACAGATCTGCCTCACTGGCCAAGTTGTCCATCTCCTTGAGCCTCCGTGTCCACCTCTGTCCCCGAGGACAATGTTGTGCACCTTTAAAGGAGAAAGGACGTCCTCAGCACAGGGCCCAGCACGTAGGAGCTGGGCCAGCTGTCACCACGTCACCATGGCTGTTCCTGTCACTGAGTAAGCAAGGAGAGGCTCAGCCCTGGAGGCAGGAAGGATCCACCAGCCAGACTGCCCAAGCTGGGCCCACTTCTGGGTCCCCTTCTAAAGTTGACAGATGTCCCAGCTCTCCCTATCCAAGCCACTGATCTGGTCATCTTGGTTTACGTACTTCTTTTCTGATCATGATGATCTGAGCAGCCTAAATCCAGGACTTCTAACGTGTTTTTCTTTTTTACACGCATGCACACGCACAAGTCCCTGTGGGTGTCTGGGACATGGAGCCCATGTTCTGAAATTATGTCATTCCCACTATTTGACTGTGAACCCCCCTCCCCCTTTAAATGAACTATGGCCGTAGTCTTTCCTTCATGTCCTTACTTTGTAAAGCAAAGATCCCATTCCTTCCTTCTTGATCTGCTCACTGGATAGGTATTTATCAGGAATCTCGTGTGTGCCAGGCACCGTTCCAGGAACTATATTAAGAAAATCCCTGTCCTTATCACGCTGAAATCCCAAAGCCAAACGGCCGCCGTCCTGGCTCACGGGGAGGACCGTGTTCAGCCAGCTTCACCCGGATGTGGGAGCCAGGACCAGGGCCTTCATTCTTCACCCGTTGGGAGCGGAGGGCCCCCATCATGGAGGGTCAGCCGTTGACTCAGGCTCCCTCCTCAGTCCCTGCATTGGGTCCACCTCGGGAGGCCCTCCCTGATCCCACGCCCGCCCAGGTGCCTCCTCCGGGCTCTCACTGTCCACTCACTGCGACCTTCGTTTGAAGTGACCTGTATGTGTTGGCTCAGTGCCAGCCCCTAATGGGCTGTCAGGTTCCCAGGGGACCCCGGGGGTCTCCTCCAGCTCCCCTCCGCAGGCCTCCCCAGCGCCTGGGCACAAGAGCAGGCCTGACAAACGTTCCCGGGATGAAGGACCCGAGGGGACCGAGTGGCAGGGTGTCTCTATAGATCCAAGTGGGGCTTCAGGTCCACAGGGTGCCAGCTGACTGCTGGGAAGGTGTCCCTGGGCCCAACTGAGGCTCCTCCCTGCTCCATCTCCACAGAGAGTGGCCTACGGCGTCACACCGGAGAATGAGCACCACCTGGTGGCGGAGAGGGACGTCAGGCAGTTCCAGGTCAGTGCAGCCCGGAGCACAGGGTTGGGGTGGGCCCCAGCTGTTCCCCCGCTGTACAGCTTTGGCAGGACCCGGTAGCCAGAAAACTCAGTGACAGTGGCCGCAGCCCCCCGGACCATAGTGATGGGTGGAGGAGGAGAAGGGCCTGCCCTCTGCCTTCACCAGCGTCCTCTTGCCCTCTGGTCCTTGGACCCCGGATACCCAATGCCACATTTGCCTACAACTGTATTTTCCTTCCATGAGTTGTCACCATGGGGTGCCCCCAAACTAGGTGAGAATGTCTTATCTTGAAGAAAGAGCTGCGGGGACATCAGTAACACATTCCTGGCCTAAGCCCTATTATATCCCTTAAAAAAAAAAAAAAAAAAAAAAAAGCCCAGGACTTGGATATCAGGGAGTCCTGTGAGTAGCCAGGGCCTGTGTCACACTTCCATATTTGGGAAGGTGACTTTGTGTCTTCCAGGCCTCAGTGACAAGTGTGGCATCGACCTGCCTGTCCCCTGAGGACACTGAAGGGACAGGCTATCTTTTCTGTCTCCCCTTTGCTTGCTGTGCCCTGCCCCGCTGACCCTGGGTGCTCCTGGTCCCCGCCCCTGGGCCCTGTCTTAAAGGTCTGCTGTCTTCCTGTGTAGCTGAAGCACTGGTTGGCCATCTGACCCTGACCCAAGGAGGAGGACCCCACCGTCCAGGCCAGAGGCAGCTGCTTCCCTCCTGCCCCGGATGCTGTCCTGTTGTTCCTCTCCTGGAAGATGCCCTTTCTGACCCCCATATTCTACTTTTCCCAGTTACAAAGAATTGAGTGGCTCTGAGTTTTGTTCTGCCTCTGTTCCTCTGGCCTGGGGGCTGTGAGCGGGGAGGACGGGTAAGCCTCAGGGCAGAGGAGGAAAGGAGGAAATAGGATCATAACTTCCCGGAACCCCCTTTATTTGAGGGGGAGACTCCCCTCTTTGGAAGCCCCCTGAATCTGAGCTCCATGGCTCAGGCAGAATCTCCTACCACATTCACTTGTACTTTGAAGAAATCCTCAGTTTGCCAAAACTGCAAGAGGATGGTCTTTTGTTCAGATTAAAAACAAAACAAACCAACAGAGCAACCAACCAGAGCCCAGCTGAGCTTGGAGAGGGGAGACGGGGTCCATAGGTCCTCTTTCTCTCACCCACCCCAGGGAGCGTGCTGAACCTCAGTCTGGGAGTTTGGATGAAGTCAGCAGATAGATACTTTGGAGGATCTTGAAACTTTCATAGTTCCCCCTCTGGCTCATCTGAGTTTGATGTGTCTGTGTGTTCCAGAACATTCCACTGGCTTCTGGTGTTCAGATAGTCCAGGGGACATGGATGTCAGGGAGGCAGGTGGATGAGCCACAGAGAGCAGGTTCCACAGAGGTGTCTGCACTAGGCAAACCCCTAGACACCCCAAAGCCCTGTGCTGGTCCCCTGTGTCAGAGGCATGGCACCCACAAACCCATCTGTGGTTCCTAGGACCTTCCTACGTAAACGGGGCAGGGAGAGACCCAGTGAAGCCATGTGTGTGTCTCCTTCACAGGACTCTCTGCTGTCCTCATGGGGCCAGGTGGCTGCCCAGGGACAGCCTGAAAGGCTGTGGTGATCACTGTCCACTAACACCTGCAGGGCCTTTCCCAGCCCAGGGATCTTGAACCGCAGGGAACTGACCCTGAATCTCCTTTTGCGTCTCTTGATAGACTAACTTGGCACCTTGGGGGGAGGGGGGAGGGGGGACCAAGCACCTGGCCACCCAAGCAAGAGCACCTGGGTGGCTTGGAGATCCGGGGATTCACTAACGAGCCAGTGGGGCCCTCTGGGGCCCTCTGGTGGTGGCTCGCTTCAGGTCCGTGGGAACGGACTGGTGGCTGTCGGGTTTCTGTTTGTGGTCTGAGTGTCTTGTGCCCTCGCTGGACACACAGATGGCACGCTGCTGTTCTGACGAGGGGAGCCCCTCTGCAGAATTTTGGGCAAAATAAAAGAGGCCACTGCATTACTCGGGGGACCGGAGGGGACACATGGAGAAGGGGTGGGGCCTGAGAGGGGCGTGCCTCTGTACCTGCCGGGTTTGTCCCTGAGGGCCCTAGGGTGTCCCTGCTGAATCAGGGAAATCAGGAGACTTTGGGTCTTTCCATTCACAAAGGCCAGCTCCAGCCCAAGTGTCCTGGGCCCTGTGAAAGGTGTGGCCTGTCCTGTTCCACACCTAGCGGGTGTGGCTGCTCCTCCCATGGTGACAGCTCCTCTTAGGTGTTGACATTTATTTATTTTTCAATAAAGCACTGTCACCCACGTCGCCTCCCAGCTGCCCCAGGAGGACGGCAGGGCGGGCTCCTGTCGCCTGGTTTCCCCTGTGAACAAACTAAGACCAGACCTTTCAATGGCTCACGTTCAAGGTCTCAGCTCCTAAGGGCTCCAGTCAGCCCTCAGTCCAGGGCGCTGGGCATTCATCGGCCTGTGCCATGGGGTTCCCCGACCCAGACTGATGTGACCCGAGAAGCTCACTAAATTCTGCCCCAGGGCAAAGGGATAAGAGGGGAGAGGCAGTCACTCTCTCTCCCCTGGCCACCTGCCCCAGGAAGTCGCTCAGCTGCTCCTTTGGAGGAAGGTAGTCACCCCTGGAACAGGGGCACCCCACCCCGGAGGCCCGTCCCTATGGATGACAAGAGCACACACCCAGAAAGGGATCCGACCACCTCGCCGTGGGCGCAGGACCCTCTGGGAGACCCTCGGGGTTCACCTGGCCACCCGCACCATCTGAGGGGTAGGGATGGAGTGCTTGGTCGTGAGTATCGCTTGACTTCTTTTTTGTGACCTTTCTTTGATAGCAGAGGCCACCCAGGGCCAGGGTGCTCCTGTGTACTGTATATGACACTTGACACTTGGGGTATTTTACCAGATTTTTAAAGAATTATTTTCCATGAAATATGAGACACCATTTCAACCGTCCTGTCCACATCTACCTGGTGCCTGTTATTAAGCATCTACCTGCGAATCTTCATCCTAGACGCAAAGGAGACCGAGGAGAAGGGGGGCTTCCAACTCCTCCCAAATATCCTGCTGAACAAAGTCCCCAAGCTGCCTTAATTCTCAGAGGGATTTTTTTTTTTTTTTCCCAAGTGGGAGCCAATATCCTGCCGTATGATTTGTCTTCCAGTCTGATCATGTAAGACGGGAGCATTCTCACCAAAGAAGTCATTTCCTATAGGAATTTCCTAGAAGAATCCCACTGGATCCACTCTATATGTTTGTTTATTTCTTTTGAAAGCTACAGAATGGAAAAGAACAGAGAGGGTGTTATGGCGTTGTGAAAATAGCACAGCATTTAGAGTTGCACAGACCTGGGTCTGTGGCTAACTAGCTGGGTGGACTGGGGTGAGTTTGTTCACTCTTTGGGTGTTAAGGCCCTTGTGTGTAAAATCAGGGATTATATCAGATAATCAAAGGTCTCATTCACTTAAAAAAAATGCCTCTGCATGTCTCCATGACAATATTCTTGTGCTAAATTTATGGTGAAGACAGCATGTCCCTAACTGTAGGGCTTCCCAAAGTGATCCTGTCACCAAAGACCCACGGAGCTTAGAAATATCAAGTTTCCAAAACACTTGCTGTTTGAATAAAAGAAAAGTCTGACCCTTTGTCTTGAGGCCTGTTTTGTGGAATTGGAGGCTGGCTGTGGAGTCCCATGGTATTGGAGGCCAGTCAAGGAGTCCCACTCTGTCCCTGGGCGTCCCAGGACTGTAGCCCTGCTGATGGGCCACTCGGACTTGCTGGTGAATGTGAAGTTGTTCCGGGGGTGCCTGCTGTCGTCCCTCTGTCTCTGTTTCTGTGTAAACAAGGAATGTTTCAATAGTGTCCTCTCTGAATCGCGGGCCGTTTGGTGTCATGCAACTCTCTCTGTCTGGTTGAGTTTATTTTAAAAGTTGTTCTCTTCATAGAAATATAAGTGTACAGAATAATAAAGGATATTTCCTGTGCCATGTATCTGCTGATGGAGTTCAAATGCTTTCTGTCATGAGGTAAAATGCTATCAATTATGTAAGGCAAGTGGGTTTGTCTGTGGCCAGCCTCCAGCTAGTAAAGAAGAGCTTTTGGTCTTAGTGGCCCACTTTTCACCCCGATGATTATTTTCATAACCCATGGTACAGGAGACTGGAAGGGGTTGAGTCTGTGATTAGCTCTGAGATTCATGTCCATTTTACATTTTTAGTGCTAGGAATCAAACTCAGGGCCTCACACACACTGACCCAGAACCCAGCATATATTTTTACTTAAATAAAAAGTGGCTACTAAGCAGCAGGTGTAGCTCTCCAGTTCTGTGTTTGGTTCTAGGACTGACTTTCAAGGGAATCAGAACCTCCAGTTGGATTGAATTCATGCATAATTTTGTGTGTGTGTGACGTTTCCTGGGACGAGGACCACAGTCACACGAGGTCCTCAGCTGAGTACTGTCAGTGCTTGGGGATGACCTGAACTCACTGAGACTTGTTTTCAACAATGACGATGACAATGACACCTGTCTGGGAGGGGTTGTTAACAGAAAACCGGTCGGAGCCTTGACGTATGCGGAGGCCGTCAGAGCGGGCGGCTGGGCCCAGGGCTGAACAGAGGCCAACGGTAGGTAGGAAGCCCCAGAGGACAGCCCAGAGCACCTCAGGCCAGAATGCAGGAAGGACTGGTGCTGGAAGCCGTGAGCGCCCAGCCCTGGAGACGCGCAGGCAGGGTACAGTCGTGTCTCTTGGGACCCGGTAGAGGGGACACTGTCAGGAAAGGGTGGAGCAGCAGGTTGCGCACCTCTAACCCCTGTTTGAAGCTCCTGGGCTCTTCTCTGACAGCCCTAAGCACAGGCCTGGGCAGCGGTGTTGGGAGAGGCAAGGTCACTTGTGCCCAGGGGCCCGGCGAGGAGCCGCTGGCCCCCAGAGACGCCGTGACCATTCCAGCCACCTGTCCCCATGCGACCTGCATATGGAGCAAACGGCAGGGAGCAGGTGTCCCTGTGGGCTCTTATGGGGCGATGGGGGTTCTGGAAGCTTCCACCCTGCCCCCTGGTCTGACAGGGGTGAGGGGAGCCAGAGGAGCACGGGGAGTCCTGAGCCTCACTTTTGGCCCCTGTGGGGTTCCGAATTCCCTGAAATTTAATCCCACGCGGTGCTCTTTGAGGACATTGTGCAGATCCATCGTTACTGTCCCCAGAGGTGCCCATTCGCCCAGTGGACCCCGAGTTGCCCAAGCCAGACGCTCAGGGTGGGCTTCCAAGTGCAGCCCCTCCTGAAATCTGATGTTCGGAGGAGTTCACGTCCGGTTTCCTAAGGAAAGGACCCTGTGGTCCTCAGATCCTCAAGTATTTCAGAGCCACAGGTGGATACGGTCAGCCCTCCTCTGTGGGTCCAGCGCCTGCAGGGTCAACCATCGTGGATGGAAATGCTGGAGAAAGCTCGGGACTGCCCAGAACTCCGGCAGCCTCCTCCCTGGTCCTCATCCCCTGAGCCTCTCCCTGCAGGGGTGTCCGTGGCCTTTGCATCGTGGGGGGTGTTATAAGCAATCTTGAGATGATTTAAAGCGGGCAGCGGCCGGGGTGTGAGAAGGTTCTGTGCAAACCATCGGGGGCTTGAGCGTCTGCTGATCTTGGTATTCCTGAGGGCCCTGGAACCGATCCCTTAGGGACACAAGGGACAACCATGTTGCCTCTGGCCTCTCTCTTCTGATGGTCCTGGGCATCTGTGTGTACCACCCCTTACTAAAGGTGATGTCCACTGCCCTTTCTCTGCCCCTATCACCGCCCACCCCACCAGTGCCTCCAGTGTGTCCCTGAGGACAGGAGCAACATGCCCACTGACGCCCAACATGCCCACAGATCTGACGCCTGGGGCTGGGGTGAAGAGTGACCTCTCTGAAGTCGCCCGCTGCTGACAGGCGAAGCCAGGTCCCTCGCACCTGGTCAACCCTGTCCTCATCCTGTGCTCCCTCCTGACAGGAGCCCTGGGCCTGCAGGAAAGGGCAGCGGGGTCATCAGGACCAATTCATGTGTCGGGGATTGTTGCAGAGGACTGGGAAGATCACTTTGTCATCTAGCCCCAAAGAGGACCGTCCAGGGAAGTCTGGATGGATCTGTGAGGTCAGGGTCAAGGGTCTGGGTAAGTTCGAGACACCCAGTGCCCGTCTGAGACCAGCTCCTCTGATGTTGGGATCAGTCCCCTTGTGCCACTCACCACTCACGCCTGTTTTTTTGATCTGTCCAATAAGTGGCTGCCCCTTATCCATCCCATGCTGGTCTCCCTGTGAGAACTCTGTTTTTACAACATGAAGGCAAGTCTTTATGGAACAGGTGGTGGACTAGGTTGGGGCTGTGGTCTGTGGTTCTCAGGTCTTTGGTTTAGTAGAAAAGGTGAAGGGTTTGGGATTAGACTAGACCTGGATTTGCATTCCAGCTGTCTAGCCCTCGCTTCCTCCCTCCCTCCCTCCCTCCCTCCCTCCCTTCCTTCCTTCCTTCTTCTCATGCTGGGGATGGCCCCAGGGCCTTGGGCAAGCCAGGCAAGCACTCCACCACTGAGCTCCTTCCAGCCCTCAGCTGGATGTTGCTGGATATTGGATAATAAGGATGTTGCTGTGGAATCTGAGGCCTTCCTGTCTCAGAAGGGTGGGCAGGAGACCACCGAAGCCAAAGGTGAAAGTGGGTAAGAGCACTTAGGAGCAAGCTCTAGGTCCGCGGTATCTGAATCCAAACCCTGGTCCCGAAGCCTTGGGCAAGTTACTCAGCTTCCCTTTGCCTCAGATTTTCATGGACAAAGGGGAGTGACAGGAGGACATCATGGGCCACGGGAGGATTGGGAGTACTGTGTGTCGGGGACAGGCCTTGCTGCACCCTCAGCTGTCCTACGTTGGGTCCATCCCGGCCATGCGGTGACCAATTTCCTCTTGTTAAGGTGACTTCCATGTTTGTGTGGCCAGAACAGCTCTGTTCCCTTCTTGTCCTGGCTCTTCCTATCTAGGATGGTGCTGCTGAGGCTCAAATTTGGGTCTGGGCAGCCAAATCCAAGTCTCACTGGATCTGAGTGCCTGTGACCACCGCGGCAGGGGGGGGCTCAACCTTCAGCAAATGCTGGCTCCCTGGGCCTGGCCTCTTGCAAGGCCCCTCAAGCCTTCCATCATCAGCCCCCTTGATGGCGGACAAGGGAGACACTACACCATGCTGGCCCTGACCTCATATGCAACCCAGAGGTGAAGAGACAGACACTTGTGGCCAGAGACTCCGAAAATAGCCAGCAACTAACTGGCTTCTGGTGTCCTGCTTGTCAACTGCTGGCTCTGTCGGGCCCAGGCTTGGGAGGGGGCTGGGCGAGGTCAGGAGAGCAGGGTGTGAGGGTAAGGCTTGGGGCACAGGGAATCCAAGAGGGCCTTCCCTGTCCCCAGAGATGGTCCCAGTGAGGGCGGTGGTCTTGGCCTTCCCAGGGACCACAGAGCCTGGGGCTCTGCTGCAGAGGACGGCTGCCAGGTGAAGAGCATCCCTCGCGCTCTGAGGCTCCAAGCTCTAGCCCAGAGCCCCAGCCTGGGACAGCAGCCTCAGGGGAGCAGAGGGGAGGCCCACAGCAGCCCCAGAACAGCCACTGTCACCCAGTAACAGGGCCTCTGCCTGCTGCCCACCCTGAGCCATTCCCAGGACCCCACTAAACGCCTCTTCTTGCACCCTGAGCAGCTCTGGTGGCTGCCAGAGAACCCAGGCCACATCTTCAGCCACTCCACAGTAGCCACGTCCTGTCCCTGGGAGGAGTGACAGGGTGGGGGTGATAGCTGAGGTCCTTCAAGGACATTGCAACTCGGGGTATGTCAAACAGGCTGTTGATTCAGGTCAGCGATACGACATCCGTGAGCATCAGGGGACACCCCCCACCCCCACCCCCTGCCCGCCATTCTCAGTTTGGAATTGCAAAACAAAATGGCCCAAGGGGTGCCTGGCTTTATTCAAAAACTCCAGTGGTGGAGAGGAGCCAAACCGCAGCCACACACCCCTCAGATTCCCAGGAGGACAGAGACCTTAGGACATCAGCACCTTGGACAAGGCCAAGGACTGGGCTGACCTTGAGTTGGCAGAGGGGTCGGCTCCTGGGGTGCCGACTGCTGTTCTTACTGTTTCACAAACACCAGCGCTGAGTCCCCTAAGAGCCTCAAATCAAAACATGCAAATGTGTACATCCAAGTGCCTGCAATATGCTAAGGATAAAAGGAATTCTTCTGCTAGTGTTTTAGTCAGCTTTTGGGCTGCTATGACTAAAACACCTGACAAGAACAATTTAAGAGGATGAAATGTCTGTCTGGGGTCTCACGGTTTCAGAGGTCTCGGTTCGTAGAAGGCCGACTCCATTCCTCGGGCTGAGGTGAGGCTGAACATCATGATGGAAGAGTCTGGAAAAGGGAAGCAGCTCACATGGCAACCAGTGTTGAGAGCCACAGCTGAAGGGGCCCCAGCAAACTTCCAGCTGATTGGCTCACTGTGGCCCCAGCAAACTTCCAGCTGATTGGCTCACCGTGGCCCCAGCAAACTTCCAGCTGCCAGCTGATTGGCTCCTTTGTGGTGACGCTCATTGGGCTGTTTCCCCGCCCTTTCAGACCACGGAGCTGCTCATTGGGGGACTTTTTTGGCTCCGCCCACACGACCCAGCCAATTGGCCTCCAGAGCAGGAGGAGTGGGGGTTGAGAGGCTTGTGGGAAGCCAGTGGTGGCAGTTGGGCTCTGAAGGTTTTCCTGAGGAGCTGTGTGGTGTGGTGTGTGGTTCTAAAAATAAAGTTTGTTTCTTTTGACAAGTGGCTTCTGAATTGTGCCCAGCCAGACTGCAGCATTTGGTGAGCCACTCGGGGAACGACTGAGGGTAAGTGATAAGGTAAACTGCTCGCCCCTGAGGGCAGGGCGAGAGGATGGGTAGCCATTTTAAGATTCTTCTTTCATTTTGTTTCGCTTTTGTTTTAAGTTGCCTGTCCCTGGAGATGAGTGAGACGGAAGAAAAACCGCTCACTTCTGAGGAAAAACTATTTACGTCTGAGGAACAGATAGGGAGAAAGGACGGATGGACATTTCAGGAGGATAGAAAGGCTATAATGATTTTTAGTGGTTCCATTTTTGTTTCATTCTGTCTCGGCTTTGTTTGGCGTCATCTTGTTGGGTTGTATTGTAGTAGAAATATGGGATCAGAAATTAGTAAAAAACAAACTGAAAGAGTGTTAAGTAAATTGTTAGAGGAAGGAGGCATCCCAGTAAAATCAAGAGCAGTCAGGGCATACGTTGATACAATACAAAAATGTAGCCCCTGGCTTTTTAAGGAGGAGTTGTTGAATATATCACAATGGAACCATCATGGTGAAGATTTAAAAAGAATAGAAAAGAACAGCCCAGGAACTCTGCCAGCTGGCACATTGCCATTGTGGACGTTGGTATCTTGTTTGCTTAGCCCAAAGCCTTCAGTTCAGACAAAGGTAGAGGAAGAAGACATACTGATTCAAGTAAAAGAGAAGGTCTCTCGAGTTAGTCAGACAGAGGAAAAATTCAAGTAAAAAAGAAAGTCTCTTGAGCTAGTCAGACAGAGGAAAAAATTCAAGTAAAAGAGAAGGTCTCTCGAGTTAGTCAGACAGAGGAAAAAATTCAAGTAAAAAGAAGGTCTCTCGAGCTAGTCAGACAGAGGAAAAATTCAAGTAAAAGAGAAGGTCTCTCGAGCTAGTCAGACAGAGGAAGAAAGTTTAGAGCAGAAAAAGCCATCAGGGAAAAAGTTACAATAGGAGACTGCTACTAACACCTTTCTATCACCAGAGGGCATAAGTGCCCAACCAACAGCGCCACCTCCATATGCTAGGAGGCCCCCAACCCCCGTAGTTGAGAGATGGGATCCTGAGACGGGACCTCAAAGATTAGCATGCCCTGTACCCACGATATCATGGAGAAAGGCATCGGGCTCCATTGCCAAAAAACGGACAGGGGGGCCCAATGCTCCAGGGCCCATGACCACGAATATACGGGGCACTGGAGGAACCCAGCAACACCATCAGGGTAGTGCCCAGGACACATTATCCATTAGATCCCTCACTAGACAAACCAGAGGAAGTGCAGGATTGGACATCTGCGCCTCCGCCAGAGCAGTACTAACTCCAGAGATGTGAGTTCAAATCATTCCCACAGGAGTAAAAGGGCCTCTTCCCCAAGGAACAGTAGGCTTATTATTGGGAAGCAGTTCTTCTACTCTAAAAGGACTTATGATAAGTCCTGGGGTAATTGATCCCGATTATGAAGGTGAAATAAAAATTATAGCCAGTTCTCCAAGGGGTATATCAGTAATTTCATAAGGAGATAGAATAGCACAGTTACTAATAATACCCAGCCTACATGATAAATTTTCCAGTCGTACTGTAGAAAGAGGTTCCAGGGGATTAGGCTCCACAGGTGTAGATTGGGCTATGCTTTCTTTAAATTTAGATTCTCACTCCATGCTAAAACTAAATATTCAAGGACATGAATTTAATGGGCTACTGGATACAGGTGCAGACCTTAGCATCATCTCTCGTCAAGAATGGCTAAAACATTGGCCATTACAACAAGCCACTCAAATGCTTCGAGGCCTAGGAGTGGCGACTAATCCCCATAGAAGTGCGATGGTATTAGATTGGAAGGATCCTGAAGGATGTAAGGGAACTATACAACCATATGTATTGGATCATCTTCCCGTAAATTTATGGGGACGAGATGTCCTAGATCAATTAGGACTAACATTAACAAATAACATCAATTCAAATGCGTCCACTATTATGGCTAGACAAGGTTTTAGGAAAGGAAAAAGATTAGGAGAACAAGAACAAGGTATAGCAGCACCAATACAAATAGATCAAGGAACAGACAGATATGTATTGGGTTTTCAGGAGGGGTCACTAAGACAATAAAAATTACATGGAAATCAGAAAGGCCAGTATGGGTTCCTCAGTGACCCCTGATTAAAGAAAAGATACAAGCACCCCATGACCTGGTCAAACAACAATTAGTGGAGGAACATATACAACCTTCCATATCTCCCCATAGTACTCCCATTTTTGTCATCAAAAAGAAATCTGGTAAATGGAGATTATTGCAAGATTTAAGAGTTATTAATAATGAAATGGTTATTATGGGACCTGCTCAATCAGGGGTTCCTCAATTGTCTGCTTTGCCAAAAACCTGGTATGTTTTAGTTATAGATATTAAAGATTGGTTTTTTTCAATTCCAATTCATCCTGAGGATAGTCGACGCTTTGCATTTACTATCCCTGCACTGAATCATGAAGGTCCTGATCAGAGATATGAATGGAAAGTACTCCCTCAAGGGATGGCTAACAGCCTGACTATGTGTCAAATTTATGTTAACAAAGTAATCCAGCCACTTAGAAATCAAAATCCTGAACTACAGATATTTCACTATATGGATGATGTATTATTAGCACACAAAGATAAAAACACATTTCTAGAATGTTATCCCACACTTACAAACTTATTAAAAAATTATAATCTAGAGATAGCAACAGATAAAGTACAATTAAAATTTACAATTAATTACTTAGGAGTTCTATTATCCTCAACCATGGTCCATCCACCAAAAATTCAAATACCAGTAGATCAACTCAAATCACTTAACGACTTTCAAAAGTATTAGGAGACATAAATTGGATAAAGCCTTATCTAGGCATACCAACAGGAGAGTTGGGACCTTTATTTGATATCCTAAAAGGTCCATCAGATCCAAATTCACCCCGAATGTTAATGCCTGAAGCAAGAAAGGCATTAAAAATCATTGAAACATATATGGAAAATATGCATTTGGATAGAATTGATATAAGTTTTCCTTTATTATTTATTGTACTACCAACAAAAAAAAATATTCCTTACAGGAGTATTTTGGCAAGAAGTTTCATTATTATGGATACATTTATCTTATTCTCCTAACACTATTCTTACTAGGTATCCTGAGGCTGTAGGACAATTAATACTCAAAGGAATAAAAGCAGCAAAGGGAATGTTTGGAATTTCTCCCAATAAAATTATTACTCCATATATTATGGATCAAATTGATGAGTTAGCTAATGAGTTAAATACTTGGGCAATAAGCATGTGCAAATCTAATGTTTCATTTGATAACCACTTACCATCTAATCCTTTATTGTCTTTTTGGTCCTCGCATCCTGTAATTTTTCAAAAAATGACAAGAAAAACACCTATTATGAATGCTCCAAATATATTCACTGATGGGTCAAATAATGGTAGAGCAGCAATAGTTACACCTGATCAAACTTTTACATTTTTAGTACCCAAACAATCAGCTCAAAAGGTAGAGCTTAATGCCGTATTACAAGCTTTTGTGATGTTTAAAGATTCTGTATTTAATTTATTTTCCGATAGTCAGTATATAGTTAATGCTATAGTATCCCTTGAAGATGCTGGTAGGATTTCTCCTTCCTCTACTGTTTTCTCTTTGCTTTCCACTATACAAAGTCTAATCTGGGACAGAAAAGATCCATTATTTGTAGAACATATCAGGGCACATACAGGATTGCCTGGAGCCCTTAGTTTGGGCAATGATTTAGCAGATAAAACTACACATGACATACATATTTTCTCTACACTAGAAGAAGCTACAAATTTTCATAAAAAGTTCCATGTCAATGCTAATACTTTACAAAAGCATTTTAAAATAACTAAGGAACAAACTAGACAAATAATAAAACAATGTCAAAATTGTGTGACCTTTTTACCATAAGTTAATCTTGGAGTCAGTCCTAGAGGACTGATACCTAACCATATTTGGCAGATGGATGTCACACACTTGCCAGAATTGGGAAAATTAAAATATTTGCATGTTACAGTTGATACTTCTTCCGGATTTTTGATGGGCTCCCTTCATACCAGAGAAAAAATTAAAGATGTTATAGCTCATTGTTTACAAAATTTTGCCACTGTGGGCATTCCACAACAATTAAAAACAGATAATGATCTTGGCTATACTTCTACCTCTTTTAAACAATTTTGCTCATCATTTGGCATTACTTATATAACAGGAATCCCATAGAATCCACAAGGACAAGGCATAGTTGAAAGAGCTCATCAAACTATTAAAATGTACTTATTAAAACAAAAGGAGGGAATTGGAAAGGGGTATATATCCCCCAAAGATAAACTTAAAATAACCCTTTTTACTCTAAACTTTTTAAATTTGGATTCATCAGGGCTTAGTGCTGCGGAAAGTCATATGTGTCCAAAAAATGTACATAAGCCCAAGGTACTTTGGAAGGATATTCTAACAGGACAATGGAAAGGTCCTGACCCAGTGATTATCTGGAGTCGGGGGTCTGCTTGTGTGTTTCCACAGGGAGAACAGCAGCCAATTTGGATTCCAGAGAGATTAACTAAGGTCCTGACCCAGTGATTGTCTGGAGTCGGGTGTCTGTTTGTGTGTTTCCACACGGAGAACAGCAGCCGATTTGGATTCCAGAGAGATTAACTAAAGTGATTTCTACAGACCAAAAAGAAGATGATTTGGCTCAAATCCATAACAGCTGATATCCAGAACTCCAGTTTGGCTATCCTTACATTTGAGACAGTGGTTCTCCCACACCTGGAGGCTAATGAAACCAGGATATTTTTTTTCAGTATCTATTTTATTATTGCCCTTTCCCACATCATGAAGTTCTATTTTGTTTTTTGAGCTCATACAGACCTAGGTTAATGTTTTGCTGATCAGTTCTATTTTTTGACTATAGAGTTTTTAAACATTGCAATGGAGATTTCACCTGTAAAAAGTTATAAGGCCTTTACTATTATGTTATGTGTTGTATGTATCATATTATGTGCACACACTTGTGTTTTATGTTGTATGTTTGTATGTACATATGTCCATATATCATATATGATGAGCGCTCATGAAAAAATGGATCCAAATATTTTTTTTTATTCACGTGATTTAAATGGTTTAATTTAAATTGGGTAAACAGCTGTTGAGGATTGTTTTAATATGTAAACAGAAAAGGATGGTAACAGATCTGTTTGTTTACTTTCACTTTTCCTTTTTATTATATTTAATAATTCTGTTCAAGATAATGTAAATTGTTCAGAAAATTGTTTTCTTTTAGTGCCTTCTGGAATGTTACATAATTTTTTCTTTAGCCATTATTGCAGAATTCCTATCTTCATCCCAGTGCCGGTGAAGACAAAGATAAAACCAATCTACAGCTTCTGCAATAGCTATCACTGAACTGTTTGCAGAACTTGCCTGGACTATGTATCGCTTGTATGCATTGTGGACTATCTGTTGGTGCAGCGACTTGTGGTGTTGCCGGGGTATTTTTGCTGATGGTGTCATCGGTGGTACAAATATTCCAAAAGGAGCCATCAATTGGCTTGGTGTATCCTCCTCCCTTCTGCTTGTGATGGTCGTTCAGCTAAAATTTGGGGGCCAACAGAGGTGAGGCAAAGAACCTCACCCCCCCTGCTGGTACAAAGGCCTATCCACAGGTGTGGCTGTATACTGGACCGGTAGTCAATGACGGGTAAGATCCAATTGCAATGGTACCAACCTAAGACAGGAGGCTGACACCTTGAGGTCAGCTCATCCAATGACGGGTAAGGACCATATGTAGTATTGGACAACCTAAGGCAGGCACGGTCCCTAAGTCACATGCTTGTTGTTTAAACAGAGAGGGGGAGATGTTGAGAGCCACAGCCAAATGGGCCCCAGCAAACTTCCAGCTGATTGACTCACCATGGCCCCAGCAAACTTCCAGCTGCTAGCTGATTGGCTTCTCTGTGTTGATGCTCATTGGGCTGTTTCCCCGCCCTTTCAGACCACGGAGCTGCTCATTGGGGGACTCTTTTGGCTCCACCCATGCAATCCAGCCAATCGGCCTCAAGAGTGGTAGGAGTGGGAATTGAGAGGCTTGTGGGAAGCTGATGGTGGCAGTTGGGCTCTGAGGGAATTCCTGAAGAGCTCGTGTGGTGCGACGTGTGTTCTAAAAATAAAGTTCATTTCTGCTTGACAAGTGGCTCGTGAATTGTGCCCAGCCAGACTGTGGCAGACCAGGAAACAGGGAGAGAGACTCCACTCTCCAGATATAAAATATATACCGCAAAGGCTCACCCCCAATGCCCACCTCCTCCAGCTGCACCCCACCTGCCTTCAGCTACCACCCAGGTAATCCCATCAGGGGATTAATTCACAGATGGGTTAAGTCTCTCTTAACCCAACCATTCTGCCTCCAAATGTTCTTGTCTCACAGATGAGCTTTTGGGGAACACCTAATATCTAAACCATAACAGCTAGGTCACTTAGTAGCAGAGAGTTCCATTTGAATAAAGGTCTCCAATTTCCCTTGAAAAATAACTCAACTGGCATTTTCCAAATATGCTCCAGCCCTGTGCCCTCAGGTTGTTGAGGCCCGATGCAGACTGTGCCTGGGCTCACTATCAGCACTCGAGGGTGACAAGTGACTGTGACAGAAATGTAACTATGATTTCTTAATAAGTGAGGTTTTCCTGCTCTCTCATGACATGCAGGCCATGGGTCAGGGAGAGGGGTGGTCTGCAGGGAGAAGATGGAGAGTGTACTTGGTTGGAGAGAAGGATTTTAGCAAGGGCTCCTAATGGATGGGCACCAGGGCTCAGGATACTTTGGAGCTGCCTAAAACACTCATCAAGTCTCTGGGCTCCTTCTGGCTCCTAGGCCGACATCCATAGCACCTGGGTTTCCCTGCAGACATCGGGTCATCTTTCAGGCAGGAAGAAGAGAATCAAGAGAAAGGGCAAAAGAGAAATCAGGCACTGAGCCCCACTTGGGGAGGTCAGAGGGCCCCCCCAACAGGTGTGTCTTAACATTCTAAGAAATCCTTGCACTCTGGAGAGGAAGAGCTTCCTGGACCCACCCGGATGTCTGCCTGCATTGGCCAGACCTGGGTCATGTGGCAGCCGTCACCTATACAGGAATCTGGGCAGGTACACGGTTGCCCTGCGCAGAATCAGGCTTCCCCAAGGGAAACCATGCAACAAACACAGGGAGGACATGGTCATTGCCTCCCTCTCTGTGACTTCCAGTATCTGAGAATTAGAGGGACCCTGTGGGTAGCACCATGGACTGAGACCTATCCTGGTCATTTATTAAAATGAGACCTTGTAAGGGATCTGCAACTTTGGGGACAAGAAGTAGCAACCACTTGCTTACACAGTGCCAGGCAAGTATCTGGAATGCCGAAGGTCGCCCCCCGCCCCCCGTGGGTGACTAGATCTTACATAGATGAGTGAGACAGGCCATCACATAACGTTGCAGAGAAATCAGGCACTGACCCCACCTGGGGAGGTCAGAGGGCCCCCCAACAGGTGAGTCTTAACATTCTAAGAAAGGAGAATAGCAAAGGTATGCGCGCAGAGGCATGAAGCACAAAGAGCCTGCATCATTTTCAGGTTGGAATGGATGAAGAAAGTAAGATCCAGAAGATGAAGGGCATCCTATGCTATAGTAGGGGATAACTTTCTCTAGGAGGCACAGGAAGCCACTGAAGGGTTTCAGATTTGCACAGCGATGTGATTATACTTGGGCATTAGATGGTGTATCCACCAGCGACCTCTGCACGACAAACCTAGACCCATGTATTTGGTTGATGCATCTGTGGGCCATCTAGGGAGTCCTGCTGGTCTGCACCAGGCTCAGCTGGTGGGTCCCCCAAGACATTTGCCTGTGACATGACCATGGACTGGACGAATCCATGACCACAGAAAGTCTAGTAATGTGCCCGTGTATTTTGAGCTGTATATTGTTTCCCCATAAGTGGTCCCTAGTCAGAGTGACACAGAGGGTGGACTGTGACATCATAAGAGATATATTTGATTTCTGCCTCCCCCTTCCCCTTTCCTGGCACACAACTCCTGAAACCCTTGCAACTCCTAAAGCGATGGTGTCTTTTTATATGCTAATGAGAGGGCTGATAACAGGGTGCTCCTAGGTAGCCCCAGAGTAGGGGCTTCTTGCCAGGGGGGTGCAATCATGTAATTAGGGGGCAGGAAGTTTCGGCCTCACCCCTGGACCTCCAGGGAGGAGAGAGGGGCTGGAGGTTGAGTTGATCAGCTATTGCCCCAGATTGAGTCAGTCGTGCCTACTTATGAAAGCCTCCGAAAAAATCCCAAAGGACAAGGCTTGGGGAGTGTCCGGGTTCCTGAGCACATGGAGCTGCTGGTGTGGTCAGACTTCCCAGGGAGATCATGTTCCACAGCCCTCCCCACACCCTGTCCTGTGTTTCTCTCCTCTGGCTATCCGTCTCTGTCCTTGGTAATGCCCTTTAAAACAAACTGGGATGCAAAGTGTTTCCCTGCGTTCTGGGGGACATTCTAACACATGGTCCGACCTAAGGAAAGGGTCATAGAAGCCACTGGCCAGCCAGTTAGAGCGCCAGGTCACTGCAGGCACAGGTTGCCCCAGGAGACCTAGGACAGTGCAGTTCTCCGCTTCTTGTTCCTAGTTCTCAGGAATGACTGGCGTGGGACGGAAGGCACTATCTTGAGATGTGGTGGGGTTTGCTGGCCAGAGCAGCCTGGGATCTGACCAAGTCCCTGCCAGAACCAACGCTCCTCAACAGTTTAGCTGTGTCATGATGCCCCAGTGTACGAAACCCAGGCAGGCTGCTTCCAGCTGTGATGACAGTGTGGCACACTGTGCCCCGGGCAGCTCTCCTGGGGAATGGCCTGCAGTCAGTCCTCGGTTTCTGTTGTTTCTTGCTGCCTGTCTGTAAGCAGTGGACCTGCCTCCTGTGGGTTGCTGCAGCAGGGTGTCTGTCCACCAGCCTCAGACACGTTGGCACCCAGTGCACCACGAACCCACTACACAGTTAAGGCTTGGGATTCATGTCTGGCATCTGACATGGGAAGGTCTCGTGAGGCTGAGTCCAGAATGCCCAGAATCTGACTCTAGCTCCTGGTAGATGGTGTCAGAATGGAAGTGAGTGGTGGGACATTCAGTTGGTGTCTGCTGGGGCATCTGGTGTAGGAGGTGAGGTATTGAGAGAGAGAGTTTGAGAAGAGAGAAGAAAGCAGTTGGCATTTCCTCCTTTATGACCAGCCCAAAGAGAGAGGTGAAGAATCGCTCATTTGCAGAGAAATGTGACAGAGAGTTTGCTGATCTATTTGGAGGTGCCCAGAACTGGATTAGTTCTGTCTTGGAAACCATTGGGCCAGAGGGCATTAATATCAGTTTGAAGGAGAAATGAGATTTGGGGAGTTCTCACTCACAGGCCTCTGTATGATTAGCACCCTGGATGCTGAAATAGACAAGAAGCCAGTCCTTATGCTGTCCCTGGCTGTGTCACCACAGGCATAACAACAGTATTGGTGATGCTACCCCAGGCCTTAGCTTGGCTGTGGTCCTGTTTCCCAAAGCAGGTGCAGCTGTATGGAAACCTACCACTAGAGGGCAGCAGAGAACCACCAATCAGGCCAGTGCCTCTGTCATAATAAGTCCCTTGACATTGGGGATCCAGACAGGCTCAGGGATATCAAGCAGGGTTTCTTCCAAAAGGGGTCACATAGACTTCTCCCGCCAGGGAGGGGGGGGCATAGCTGGTTCCTGGTACCCCCAGAGGCGGGGTGTTCTGCCTTTTTATGTCCTAGGCTTTCTTTGTTCTCCTGCCCTCTTCCTCTGATCTTTCTCTTTCCTGTGTGTGACTAGGCCCAGGAATGCTCGGCAGGGTGGCCTAAAGGTGGGAACCAGGTGGGCGGAAGAGGGAAGGGCAGGACACATTAATTAACAAGCTTCTACTCCATGTAGGGAGGGAAAATTCCCAGGACAGGTTACCTTAGTAACATCTGGAGCAGGGGCAGGTTTTTGATAAGGGTGGAGGAAGGGTTCCAAAGGAATTAACATTTCAATCCTTCAGGGGACAGTCTCCAACTGCCTGGACTCACTCAAAATTGGCCTCCTGGATCCGACCTGACTCGATTTACCCATCTACACTGACTGCCTGTCTGATTCTGGCTTCTGGCTTCATGACCTTTCGCTAGGGCACCAGGAAGATAAATCTGACCTTGGTCCCTACCCCAAGGAGCTCACGGTCTAACAGGAAAACTTCTGGTCACTAGCTACCTTAACTCTTCTTTTATTTGTATTGATGAATACAATTGAGCAGAGGCTCCCCCCCCCCCCCCAAATCACAGGGAGCCAGAGCCACCAGGATCTGAAAAGAGACAGTGCTTGTCCTGCTTCCTTGTACCTGCCGAGGGGCCTGGGACAGATCATCCCTTCTCCCCAGAGACAGATCAATAAAAGTAACCACGCCCTGCTCCAAGGAGGCCAGGAGATTAAAAGGAACTGCTGGTTATGGACATGGCCGCATGGGTCACCAAGAGGTGTGTGGGAGCTGGTTAGGACCAGATGGAGAGCCCCCTTCTTCCGCTCCGCTGCTCACACTCGCCCTCCAGGGGTGGAGGACGGTGGGACTGAGTGAGGCCAGGGAAGGAGGCTCTTTCCCAGACCCAGACCTGACAGGTCCCGGGACACCAGCCCCTTCTTCCATGGGGAATCAACTCCTGGTCCTTCTGCCTGAGACAGTCTCCAGAGCTTCCGCAGCCTTCCTGGGGTGAAAAAGGAAACCAGCGTGAGCTTCCCTTTGATTCCAGAAATGGGCTTAAAATAAAACCCACAAAAATGTCCAGGTCCCTGCCTGGATCACAGTGGCAAGGGCCACAACCAAGTTAAGATGGCGCCTGGCAGTTTCTTAGGAGGAGTGGTTTCTGAGCCAACTGCCAGCGAGCCATTAAAATGATAAGGATTCCTTAATGACTGACTGCTGTATGTTAATTAAGTGTATGTTAATTAAGTTAAACTGTGTGTAATTAGCTGGGTATATGTACCTCTGCAGTCCGGCAGAGAGGCGGTGCCTGCTACCTAGGGTACCGCTACTTTGAGTTCCCACTCAGTTCCCGCTGAGTTCACTCGCAATAAAGTCATTCCCGCTTCAGCCTTCAAGTTGCTTGTCATCTCCTAGTTATTTCGCCCAGCTGGACAACGGCACCACAGAAATCAGGATCAGGATGGACCAGGGACAGGGTACCTCTTAGACACTGACCCAGTGATACTAATGAGCAGCCAGGTGGGGACCTCAGCGCCAGGGATTTCTTCCTGCCCCTGCAGGGCTTGGCTTCTTAAATCCCTTCTGCATTTTCTTATCTCCAATCTTTCCCTTTTTTCCTTTCTTTCTCCTTCTCTCCCTTCATTTTCGTCTGGTTGGGTTGCTTTTTTTTTTTTGTCACAGCTTGGTTTAGATGAGGGCACAGCTCAAGCCACTCATTCCCGGGAGGTTTGGCTGGTCACCCTTTTTGCAAGGGAACTGTCTGTGATAGACATGTCAGAGCCCTGGGCCTCTGAGGGCTGCCCTGGGTGGGGGCAAGCGGTGTCTGACAATCCATGACGCACTCCGGAGCTAAGCGGAGAGAGGACCAACTGTGGGCAGATACAGAGGGACAGGCCACAGAGTGTGGTCAAGGGGGAGAGAGTCATCCCCGTGTGGAGAGGGGTCAACCTGGGGCAGAGTGGTTGAAAGAACCCTGTATGGGAGTAAGGGGGCCTTGGTTTGGCCCCAGTGGCTTGGTTAATGGCTTCTGGGGGGCTTTGAGCTGGTCCCCTCTCTGGGTGGCACTCTGTTCTCATTCTCTGTGGCCTAATAGACACAACTGTGCCCTTCCCAATCAACCTTACACTCGCTGTTCCCAGAGGCTGAGCAGCCTCCCTCAACAAGCACCAGTCACCCCACGGGGCCTTCTCCGTGGGACAGGTCACATACCAGAGGGAGCAGCTCCTGAGCAGTGACGGCTTTGGTCCTGAATACCCACCTTCCTCCTCCCCTGCAGGAGCAGCTCTGGAGTTGTGTTGGACCATCTTCTGTGGGTCCCCACTGGGACAGAGGACCAGCTGTCCTCCAGGAACCTGCTCGCAGCACACCGCTGGCTTCCCGTCTGTCTCTCTTTTCTCTTCTCTGAGTGCTTCCTGTGGTCACCTTCTCCCCCCAAATGGCCACACCCATATCCTTGACCTAGGACTGCACTTGAGTGGACCAAACCCAAGACTTCACGCTGGTCCTCGGTGACGCTGTTGTTGGGTGTGTCCACATCGAGGACTACCATGGCTTCTTAGTGAGTTGACCCCTTTGTCTAAGGAAATGTCCCTGTGGAACCCAGCTTTCCTTGGGGGTCTCTTGTGCTGCGTCTCTTCTGCCTCTTACTCTCAACACAGCTGTGTGCTTAGCTCTCTAGTTCCCCCGCAGGGGTTACAGTCCCGACAGATGAGGCCATTCCCCACGGCTCACAAGAAAGCTCAAGGGATTTTGCTACCTGCATGGTTGGGGTCTCTGCAAGGCAGGTCCAGCATGGCCTGAGAGAGCAGGGGAAGGACTGGCCCAGGGCTTTTGTTTGATTAGGGGACGGGGCTGTGGTGAGCTTTGGGAGGTTTGGATCTTTGGCTGGCACCAAAGGAGGAAGCACCAGCCTTGCCTATCAGCATTTCTAGATAAGGGGCAAGATGGGCGGGGGAGGGGCGAGCCTTTAAAGCTGTGGGCAGTCCAGTATCCAGGAGCAGAGTGGGCACCTCATTAGGCACCACCGGGTTGGTCTTGCTTTTAAAATCTAATCTAATAATCTCTTTTAATTGAGAATTTTAAAACATTTTCATTTCACATGATTATCGGTATGGTTGGATTAAAATCTGGTTTAACAGAATATTCTATGTGGTTCTGTGTTCTTGGTTCCTTTATTTCACAGTTTAACTGCTTGCTTTTGGATTGAGTGTTTTTAATGCTTCAATATTTTTCTATATTATTGAGCTGCAATTGCTTCCTTTTCTTTTTTTCTTTTTTTTTTTTTTGTGTGTGTGTGTGTATAGTATTCACCCCCAGCTCCCAAAAGCTCATGCCCATCTCACAATGAAAAATATATTTAGTTCCTTTCCCAGAGTTCCCACAGTCCTAACGGTTGTAGCGTTGCTCAAAAGTCCAGGTCCAAAATACATGTGAGACTCAAGACAAACTCTTAACAACGAGTCCCTGTAAATATTGAAAGCAAGTCACATGTCCACTGTAGACAGGAACAGAGTAACACTTCCATACTATAAGGGAAAATAGGGGCACAGGAAGACGAGATGGGACCAAAGCAAGACCCAGATTCAGCTGGGCAGACAAGCCCCGTAGCTCCATGTTCAGGATTCGGGGTACCTGGCATCCGTTAATCTCTCCCAAGAGCTGTGTCGCTTGCTCCTGTGGCCTTGTGGGTTGCAGCCCAGGTGGCCCCTCTTTTGACTCGTCTGAGTTTGCTTTCTGCGGCCCTCCTTGGTGGACACTCCCTGGTGCTGGCATTTCTTAATCCTGGGGCTTCATTCGTCTCACTTCATGCATTGCCCTCTCAGGGTCTCAGAGCCCTCAGGGACGCTGACCCTGCTACACTTTGCCTGGCCCCCAGGCCTTCCTTGGAAATCTTGGTGGGAGCCTCCACCACCCCCTAACTCCAGCATCCTGCATTCCTGCAGAACCAGCCTCCCTTGGATGATGCCATGCTCTGCTGCCATCTCAAGCAGCAGTCAGGCCTCTGGGGACCACGGTCACAGCAGCTTCTGAGTGCCTGGGTGGCTGAACAAGGTGAAACAACTTCTCAGGCACCCCTGTGCAAGCAGGGTGCTCCCATGGTCTCCTCTCAAAGGAATTTTTACATTTACATCCTTGAGTGTGTGGCCTTGCCAATTGCTGAGATGCCTGCAAGCCACCTTTCCTGTTGTCTCTGGGTAAAGTATCCACCATGTCTTTTAGTGGCTGCAATCTTTTTAAGAACCACACCTTCCTTAGCCCCAGTTTTACTTGAAGTTTTCTGGCCAAACTGCAAGTTTTTCAACTCTTTCTGCTCCTGATTATCATAATAAACTTGGCTAAAAGCTGCCAGCAATATCCATGTCACTGCCTGCATGCTATGCTGCTCTGACCCAAAGACCTGACAAGAACAAATGTAGAGGAAGAAAAGATTATTTGGGGGCTCACAGTTTCACAGGTCTCAGTCCAAAGATGGCTAACTCCATTCCTTGGGGCTCGAGGTGAGGCAGAGCATCATGGCAGAAGGATGTGGCAAAGCAGTTCAGTACCCGGCAATGAGGAAGCTGAGGCAGAGCATTCTGCTCACTAGGGACAAAATATATACCCCAAAGGCACCTACTGTCAGTCACCTACCTCCTTTAGTCACCCCCTATTTGCCTATAGTTACCACTCAATCCATATAAGTGGATTAAGCCATCGATTAGGTTACACCTTGCATAACCTAATCATTTTGCCTCTGAACCTTGTTGCATTGTCTCAAATGTAACAAGCCTTTGGGGATCATCTCCTATCCAAACCGTGACATTACCCATCCGTTCATGTAAGTTTTTCATAAGATTATTTTAAGTCTCCAGTCTGTTGGTTTCAACACCTCGGTTATCTCTGAATCTGGGACTGTTGTTTGCTTTATCTCTTGTTGGTGAATGTTTTCTTGCTTTGTGTGTGTGTGTTTACAATTTTTGGATTCAATGCTTTACATCATGTGTAAGAAAGCAGAAACTGAGGGCATTTAGGAGTAAAAACGAGGTGTCTTTGCTTCTTGGCTGATTGTGTGCGTGTGTGTGTGCATGTGTGTGTGTGTATGTGTGTACATGTGTGCACACTGTTACCTTGGATATCCTAAGTACACCACCAGCTTCAAATTCTTCCAGTGTGCCATTGAGCTCTGTTCTGTATCCCCTGCATGCAGGAAAGGTTCTGAAGGGGTTTAGAAATGTTTTGCTCCACACCTGCCTTGTGCTCCTGCCTACAGGGAAGGTCTCTCTCCAGACTTCTACTCTTCCTCAGCGGGAAAGTCCTGGGACTGGGTCTTTGCATCTGGGAATTGTTTCTCTTGCCCTGGTTGAGACTCAACCTTGGGGAGCCTGGTGTTCCCCTTGGGGATCCTGCCTCTCACCAGCACTCTTGGTGCGCCATATCGAGAGGTATAGGGCTTAACATTTTTCCTTTTGTTCGGCCTCAACAGGTGCTCACCAGTTCCTTAGGAGGGTCAGGTCTGCTGCCCTCTTCCTGGTGGTTGTTTTTGTTCTTTATGGGAGATAGGACCTGGCAGAGCTTCAGGCCTGCACCCTTGGAAGCAGGTTTTCTCTAGCCTTACTCCCCGTGCTCAGCCTTTCTCATGAGCACCACAGAGAAGTCCACGGAGAGGAGTCGGTCAGGTGTGTAGACTCTCCTTGGGTGTGTGGTTTGGTGATATTGCATTTCTGGATGCCAGGCCGGTTTCCTGGCCTATGTCTCCTCAAATCCTCAGAATCTCTAAAGTGTCTTTTTGGATGCAAATGATTGCTGGCACCCCCAGGTAGCTTCTGGAAGGTGCTGGTCTGTGGAAAGACAAAAACAGGGAAAGGGGGCTGGTTCATAAAGCCCCCCAGCCCCCAAGGGGAGAGGGACTGAAGGCTGAGCTGGTTACCGACCTCTGAGGGTCTCATCAATCATGCCGACATAAGGAAGCCCCCACACACGTCTGAAAGGGCAGGATTCGGGGAGATTCTGGAGAACTGAGTTTATGGAGGGTGGCACACAGAACCATGGGTACTCTGTGCTACGAGTACCCTGTGCTTCTGTCCCCATAGCTCACCTTCTATCTGTATCGTTTGTAATCTCCTTTACACACACACACACACACACACACACACGCTGAATTCCCTGAATTCAGTAAACTGCTTGAACAAACTAATCAAACTCAAGGAGAGGGTTTTTGGGAATCCCAATTTCTAGCCAGTCAGTAAGAAGTTCAGGTAAAAACCATGTGGAGTTGTGCCTGGCATCTGGAGGAGGGGGCAGTTTTGTTAGAGACAGCCCTCAGCCCATGGGATGTGACATCAACTCCAGGTCGATGGCATCAGAACCCAATTGAGTTAGAGGCGGCTCGGCTGCTGCAGAACTGCTTGCTTGATACATGGGGGAACAACCCCCCACACAGCTGGAGTCAGAAGGGATCTGGGGTGTGAGTGTATGGGGCAAGCTGGGGCTACTTTGGTTTTTCTACTCGAGTTCCGGGGATTTTAAACTCTCACATTAGGCCACATTTAGCCTTTAGCACTGGATTAAACCGTTTAGAATATTTCTATTCACACGTAGGACAACCAAATTCTCCTCCTGTCAATGGGAAATAAGCCAGCATTCATGTCCACCTCTCCTCCAAATGCTGTCTTCCTTTGGATTTCAGGGTGCCCATGTGCCTTGCCCCTTCAGCTCTCTGGTGCAGAAAGTTCTGATGCTGAGGACAATCCAGCTGTCCCCTGCTGCCAGGGTTGGAGTGAGACTCCTCAGAGCTCTGTGATCCTGGCAGAACCCAGCAGTCAGCCCTCAACTTCTGAAGGAGGCTGTTCTAGAATGATACTTTGAAGGTCTTGCTCTGGTGAGGTCACTGCTGAGACCTGAAGTGGTCCAGGGTACAGAAGGGCTCAGAAGAGGTTTTGGAGGGGAGAGTCTCATGGAGGGGCCCGGGTGGTGACTGTGTATGTCAAGGAGGGGACTGCAGAACTGTGGGACGGTCAGGAAGCCATGGAACTATGCCACAGGCTCACCGTGGCACCTCGCCTTCTCCACAGATAGTTCCAAATCGAGGAGGGAGACCCTCCACACTGACCATCCCAGATCCTATTGTTGGAAGTTGTTGGGGGTCTGTGACATGAGGCAGGTCCAGAGTCCCATACTGCTGGACTGGGCAGGTCCAGAGGATGAACTACCCCAATAGAAGTGAAGCCTTCCTATCTCCTGATGGTGCCTCTCTCTGCAGACTCTGAGGAGGAAGGTCTCATCTCTAGCTCCAGTCCCAGAGACTGATTTGATAGCAGGAAGAACATTTATTTCACAAATGGAGGTCATAAGCAAAACCATTCCCCCTCCCCGGTCTTTGCCCAGCCCAGCCCACAATTCTCCAGCCTCTCAGAATCCACACTTGTTTTGCCCCTGGGGTTCTGGGAGGGTGGCACACACAACTATGAGTACCCTGTGCGTCTGTCCCTCTTACACAGCTCTCTTCTCTGGCCAGTGGCGTTCATACACTCCTGTCTTTCGTGAAGCAGCTGTCCTATTCTCCCAGACTTAAGTGTGGTCCAGAAAACCACTTCCCTGTGTTTCAGCCCCATGGCTGCCTTGGTTTTGGGGCCGATCTTCAGGTACTCTTCTTTCTGGCTATACTCTGGCCAGTGGGGGAGTCCTTTTCCATTGGGGTTCCTGAGAACAGAACCAAATAAAAATTACCCAAAGCTACTTCGTGGTCCGAACATTTCTCTGAGATCTTTCAGGGACCCCCTGGACTTTCTCTGCTTCCAGAAATAGGGAACTCTCCATCTCTTGGGGCAGCCTGTAAGTTCTCAGAGCACCACCATCACAGTTCTGGGGTCTATCACTCCCACTTTCACCTCTTCCCAAAGGATAGGCCCCACCCCATGCCGCCCACCACCTACCCACCCTGCTCCCTCTTTGCCACCAGCCTCACCCATGGCGAGCAAAATTGCCCCAGAATTTCATCACCATCTTGCTGAGTTTGGTCTCCTCTTGTGAGGCGCCCCCTGTTGGTGAAGAAGGAAAAAAAACGCTTTGACTGCATGGGCCAGCAGCAGCACCTTGTGGAAAATGCAGGACATGCATCTGAGGGAGGAGGATCATGAGTTGAGAGCCAGCCTCAGCAACTTAGCAAGACTCTCAGCAACTTAGCAAGACCCTGTCTCAAAGTGAAATATCCAATATCCAAAGGGCTGGGGATGTGACTCTGTGGTCAAGTATCCCTGTGTTCAGTCCCTGGCGTGCACACGCACACACACACACACACACACACACCCCTTGAGTAAAGGACTCAGTCATGGGCACGCAATTCATCGGGAAGCTGATTGCCTCTGTCTTCTGCTCATATCCTGTCCTTCCGCACTCAAGGTCCAAAAGTCACCCTGGGGTTTCCTCTATCTTGTAGGATTTCTAGCTCTTGGGTTATTTCTTAATCTCCTGTGTGCATTCACATTTCCAGAGAGTCTGAAAAATATCAGACATGCTAAGAGCCTAAGGAGTCACCTGACTGGGAGACGCCTGGTGTGTCAGGAACAGCCAGGAGGTGGGTCACAAGTCATCTGCAACTGCTGAGTTCACATATCAAAGACATTTGTGAAAAGTTTTTAAAAAATATTACATTATTACTATTTTAGTATTATTTTACTGGTCTAAGTAGAATAGATGACTTTTAGATACATACATAGACAGTTACATTTAACAGTGGATTTGAAGTCATCACCAGTTTTAACCTCATCCTTCCTCACACTCTAAGATGCCTTTTAAAGTGGAAATCAAGCAGCAGCACTTTTATTATAAAGGAGGGCCCTGCAGGTGGACCACCACCTCTCTCACTGATGACCCAGGTCAGGATTCTGAGAGTCACTCTGGCTCAGGACACATGCACATACCTCCTCCTTGCATAGTAGCAGGAGAGAGGCTGGGAACTGCCCTTGTAGCTCAGCCCTGTTCCAGTGAGTCAGAAGCTCAGCCTGGGACAGCAGAAGTTGCTCAAGGCCACCAAAGCAACACTGGAACCCAGGCCTACTGACCATAAGCTTGCAGCCAGCACAGCCGTTACCTTTTAAAAATGGCATCCCAAAGACAGAGTAGACGTCGTCCCCATGGTCTCCTTCCACCGACTTGGGTCTCATGTCTGATACGAAGCTCGGGCGATACTGAAACTCATACATGTAGGTGATGGCTCCAGCATCTGAGAAGACACGGATTTGTGCACAGTTCACATCACCAGACACACAGCTGGTGTCTCAAGGTCTCTGGCTGTGCAGGAAACCCCTGGGTGCCAGCCTGGGACAGGGACAGAGCTCCTGGAGAGCCCAGGGACTGGCCTCCGGCTGCAGAGGTGGTCGAGGTGAAAATGATGTGGGCCAGCTGTTGCTTGAAGGAATGAATGTGGACGCCTTGGGTGGATCCACTTAAAATCTCATTATAGGGACATTGGTCCCATCCACATAAACCCCGTGGCCACCGACACATTCACACACAAAACATCTCTATGTGCCCAGTTTACTCTGTGCATCGTCGAAAACAGACTCGTGCCCATTTGTTTCAAGAAGATGCTGAACCTGGTTGTTGTCTCCTGTTCTGCCTAGTTTTGAACATTTCCAGTGATTTTTGCACCTACTCAGAGAAGAAGGAAGCAAAAACCAAGTGGCTTTTCTGAAAGTGAGGATATTTAAACCCAAACACAGGGAGAAAGAGAAGCATGCACCTGTGCGTCTCAGGAAACTGCAAAGTGAGGGGTTTCATACTTCTGTCACCTCGCAAATCTCACTTCCTTTCTCACCCCGGGTGCATTAAGGTGACAAGATGGTGGCAGGGAAGAGATGGGGTCAGGGAGTGAGACCCTGCCTCTCTCCTGACCTTTCTTCTTCTCTGCCTTTTCATCTACCACCAAGGCCCCTGTCCAAGCTCCAAGAAGATTCCAGTTCTCCTTCTCATTGGGTCATCTAAGCCACCAGTCCCTGGTCCTTCAGGACAAACCCAGGGACCCTCCAGCCTGGAGACCTCAGCAGGTTGCATTGGTCATCATGTTCACAGAGGAGGGGTCACTCTAATTGGGCAAGGGTGAGGCCCTAAGTTAGGCTGGTAGAGAAACGTGAAGCCTTTCTCCACTTGGTTACAGCAAGAAACTTAGAAAATGCAGGAAAAATAAAATAAAATAAAATGAACAGTGGGGTAGGGAGGGGAGCATGGGAAGAGTAGATGAATTCTCCACAGGGAAGAGGGCTGGGAGGGAAAGGGAGGGGGCAGGGGATTAGCAAGGTTTAGTGGAATGTGATGGACATCATTAAACAAAGTGTGGAGACTCGAATTGGGGGTCAACATACTTTTTTTTTTTGAGCAGATAACAATATTTTCATTGAAGACTATTTCAGTCTTTCCTAAGGTAACATTTAATAGAAGTCTATAAGATGAGAAAGAACTAACAGAGAAAAAATTAAGCTAGATAGAAAAACACTTCCTTGGGGGCAGATAGCATTGATGGCCCCAATTCTTAACTATAACAAAACCACACCAATACACAGAAATGGCAGAACCCTCCTAACTTGGGCAGGACAAGCCTCCCTTTCTCTGCTTGTAATGCTAGGTTTGGCCAGTGGAATATAGCCAATGCAAATTAATTAAAATCATTTTCTGTACAAAAAAATTAAACAAGAGCCAGGTGTGGTGGCACAGGCCTGTAATCCTAGCAGCTCGGGAGGCTGAGGCAAGAGGATAGTGAGTTTAAAGCCAGCCTCAGCCCCTGAGTTCAATCTCGGGTACACAAACCAACCAACCAAACAAATATTAATATTTAAAGTCAATGAGAACCGAAGACTTAATTGTGTGCTTATACGGTATGTCTTGTCCTGTTAGTTGCCTGTGATGTGCACTAAGAACCTGCCCCAGGATGGTAAGGAAGACTCTTGGGCTACACGGAGGCCAACCCCAGCCTGAACAGCTTGCCCTGGGAAGCCCAACAACACTGCGGGGAGTGGTGTTCTGAGGCATCTGTCAGAGGATCACTGTGTCATGGGTGGACTTGCAGTCTTGCTGTAATACACATCAGTCATGCTGGAGAACAAAGGGACGGTCAATGTGACTATGATGACACTAGAGAGGGGAGGCACAGTGGGTTCCGTCGGAACCGTTGAATGTCTAAGGCTTCCGTGAAGTACATTTGACAAAGTCCCATTTCCAGTGTTGACCATCAAACTACAGGTCAGACAGGTACAAGTCCTTAGGTTCTCAGAACCCAAGTCTGCAAGATCAGAGAACCATCCAGACTCCCCAAGAATTTCCCCATGTGTCATGGCAGGAGGTATACGAAGATGTCACTCAGTCTTCTTACTAGGGATGCTACTCTCCATTTCTTGTTTATGAGGCAAAGTAGACTTCTAGGCAGATACCATCAGATCAGGAATAAAGAAGGTCTCTTTTCAGTGAAGAACTTTTCCATGGGTCTCACAAATGGATCGATTTCATGAGGTTCACCTTTCCTTCTCACTTCTGTCCAGAAAGAACTCTTGGGCACAAACTCGGCTACTGTACCGCACAGCTCTCGCTTTGGAGTCCAGCACAATCTCTCAGACCACGTTGGAGTAAGAGTGCCTGCGACCGCTCACGTGGCCCACCCATGCTGGCTACAGAAGGCACCATCACTAGGCGCCAGGTGCCGCCATCACAACATACTTTATATACATATGAAAAATGTGGTATGAAAAATTGGGGTAAATATGAACATTAAGAATTGTTATGCAAAGAAAAACAAAGTACATTATAAAGGCACAAATCGGCATGAACATACTTTATATACAGAGATATGAAAAATTGTGCTCTATTATTTGTGTAAAAAGAATAGTAATGCATTCCTCTGCTGTCGTGTATTTTAAAAAAATAAAATCAATAAAAGATAAAAAATTTAAAAAAATAAAATGAACCCCCCAAATCACTTATAATTCTACCAATCATTTAAGAAAATCCTCTTTTGATATTTTAGTGCAATTCCCTTTTATGTGTATAAAATTGGGATAATATGTTATTTTGTAATATGTTATTTTGTAATACACTGTAATCACTTCTTTACATCATTAAATATTCATCCATAAAATGATTTCCAGTAGAGGTTATCTCAACATGAGGATGTAGAATAGTTTAAATAAATTATTTAAATAAATTATTATGGCCCTTTCAGCCCCCATCACTGAGGTTTAGCAAAAAGTGACCTTGGGAACAAGTATCCTTCTATATAATCCTCTCGTGAAACAGCATCAAGGTCAAGCTTATTGAAAGAAGAGGTGAACTTTGCCTTTGCTACTCACATACTTTAGAAAGGATCTCAGGACCTAACCATAGAGGAAAATTTGCTGGATGAGAGAACTTATTTTCGGCAGCACGCTGCCCAGAGATTCATTTATTCTCTCTCCCTCTGTAGGGAAGGCTTATGGGATTTGCAGCACTAATTTTATTAAAATTTTTTTTTTAGTTGTACATGGACACGATACCCTTGTTTTATTTATTTATTTATATGTGCTGCTGAGGATTGAACCCTTTGTCTCACACGTGCTAAGGCAAGTGCTCTACCAAGGAGCTACCACCCTTACCCCTATTTTTAATATTTAATTCCAAGTGATAATGGAATACTAAGAAGTCCATAGTCTTCAAGGGGTTTGGTGGTGTCACATACCTGTAATCCCAGCAGTCTGGGAGGCTGAGGCAGGAGGATCGCAAATTCAAAGCCAGCCTCATCAACTTAGAGAGGCCCTAAGCAACTTAGTGAGATCCTGTCTCAAAATGAAAGTTGAAAAGGGCTGCAGATGTGGCTCAGTGGTAGAGCACCCTGGGTTTGATCATTAGCACCAGGAAAAAAAGAAGGAAAGAAATCTGCATTTGAATACACTGGAAAGCAATTTTGCAATATGTATCAAGAGCTTTAAAATGTTCCTGTGGTCCAGTTTAGTGACTAAGACTCAATCATAAAAAAAATAGAAGACATATGATTAATCATTTATGCACATAAGGGTCTGCATAATACTATTGTCACATCACAGTACAAGCAGTCAATAGGATAGAAATTGGAGGTTTTACGTACCTGATAATAATATATATTTTCACGGATTTTCATTGACATTGAGGAAATCTCCCAAATACAGTGCTTTCTGATCAAAATAACTATATAAATTAATTTTAAACTATATGTAAGATGTAGAAAAATTATTAGAAGATAATATAGAAAAAGTTTATAGCAGATGCCTCTGAGTAGAAGACTTCTAAGTGATATCTGGTTTCCTCTCTTCAAAACTTTCTACAGTCATAACATACGAATTTTATATCCAGAGGTGCTCTTTTGATCGGGAAGAATGAGACAAATACAATAAATGAAAGCTGACCAAATCCATGTAGTCCTGGTAAATCCCTGAACTCAAAAGTCCTGAAATCTCAGAGCAAAGATACAAGCCCAGCATGAGCGGAGCCCCATGACTCGCAGGTGGGGACATCACAGATCAGACAGAGTGGCAGACACACCTAGGTTCATGGAAGGGCAGAAGAGCTTCCTGGGAGCCCCCAGGAGGCGGAAGTGGATTTGGCACATGTACTGAGGGGCGCTTGGGCAGATGTTAGATCCGCTGTTTTTTTTTTTTTTTTTTTTAATGATGCTTATAAAGCACTGAATTTGAAAACGCTTGCATCATGGGTCGAGAAGTCAGGACCAGGGAAACATTTCCTGGCTTGCAGATTAGGTGGATGCAGGTTGGTAGGAAAAGAAAGGTCCTGTGAGGCTCTTCAGTTGCACCCAGAAGGAGGGCCTGCTTCTCAGAGCTCCCCAGAGCCACAGGACCCTGGGAGGCATCGCTGGACGGGACGTCCTCCATTGGCTTCTGTGTTAGTTCCCTCCCTGTTGCTAAACCAAACATGGGACACAGCTGACTTATCAGGAGGCAGGACCCGTCCTGGCTCATGGTTATAGCTCATAGTCATTTGGCTCCGTTGCTCTGGACCTGCAGCAGCAGGGGACACCATGCCTTTAGGTGACAGAGGAGGCCTGTTCACCTCATGCCACTCAGGAAACAAAGAGAAAGTCTGGGGTCCCACAATCTCCTTCAAGTCCAAGTCCCTGGGGACCTAACTTCATTCAACTAGGCTGTCCCTTCTAAAAGTTCCCCCTTGTCCCAATGTTCCCATTGGCTGTGACCAAACCTCTAACACATGGGCCTTGGGGGACATTCAAATTTGAACTATCAAAACTGTTATCTTCTTCCTGCCTCCCTTCCTCATCTCCCCACTAGTGTTTTCCAGGATCACCTCCCAAATAAACTCCTTGCATTTGAACCTTTTTTTTTTTCCGTTTGCTACACCAAACAGGAGCGCACCCTCCCCCTGGGCCACGTGGAACCCGCCCTCAGGCCTGAACTTCACAGATTCCACATCTGTCTGTGCTGGAGCCGGGTAGATCCCACATCAGGCTGGTGAGTCCACTTCCCTCTCCCACTCCACCTCTGGGACTCACCTCTGTGGCCACGGGCCGTAAGCACAGTCGGGACACAAAACATGACATCTCCCATCAAGTCCAAGAACTGGTCTTTCTTTTTGGCAGGGTCCTCTGTGTCTCCTAGATACTCGGTGATGGCATCAGTAGACTGTTTCTCTGAAAGGTTCTGAAATCATCAATAAAGTGACCAGCCAGCAAGGAAGGCCCCATTGATAGCGGACACCGGATCCCACGCTTTGCTCTGCCTTGGAATTGATCTTTACTTTGGAGCAAGCCCCCAGCCCTTCTTTCTTTCTTAACCAACCCCCACGATTCCTAGACTCTTACAACAAGTGGGAAGGACTTCAACAAGAGTTTCGTGGCCATCTTCTGGTCTAATGTTTTTTCAGAGAGCGGATAGCCCATCGCCTGTTGGGGGGAAACATGGCTTAGCGTTTGTGAATCATCAGGAATTAAGGAAAAGAACCAAACGGGACAAACAACACAGCAGGGCAGAATGAAGGTCCTTTGGCCCCTCTCCGAAGGGTGTAGGTCTTTGATGCATTAAACAAAATAAATGAATCAAATGAACTTGTACCTAGAAAGTCAAGGAGTGCAAAGAAGATAAACAGATGTTTAGGAGAAGCTGTCCTTGCTATATAAATATGTCTTTATCTTTATGTCAACCTCTGTCTATCGGCTAGAACCCAGCCAAGGGTCAGCCCAGAGAGGGCAGGTGCTGGCCAGGCGAAGGCTGAAGTAGAGGGTTTAGGGACCGAGGGGAAAGATCACACCTCTGCAGGCTCAAGAAGCCAAAATCCGCCGTGAGGGTTTGTCCTTTAGGCATAACCTCTGAAATCCTTCCGAAGTGAGAAGTGTAGAACTCTCAGCATGTGACAATCCTGTCTGACCTCTACACTGACCCAACTCGAGCCTGGCTGCTAGTGGCTTAAGGACATGTCCTAGGAGGACCCCAGCCCTCTAAAATGCCTGCCTGGGAAAGCCCAGGGCTTCCAAGTGAAAACATTGTTTTTCTCCAGCCAAGCAGGCCCCCAGACCCTCTTTGAAGGCATTTACCTTACAAAGTTTGCAATTATCAATTCTTTCTCTGTCCTTCGAGATATAAATATCCCATACAGAACTGTTTCCTCAAGGACCTGAGAGCATTTAAAAAAAAAATCTTTTTTTGAAGTCACTTTGAAATGTGAACCTTTGAGGGCATCAGTCTTGAGCCCTCCTCTAGTCCTGGTAGAAGGATAAGCCGTAATCTCCGTGGGGGCCTTACTGCAGCTGAGCCTGGATCACCAAATGCCACAGGTGAGCCGGGTGATGCACCCCCACCCACAGTGCCTCCCCGCATCCCAGACTTGAGACATTTCCAGTCTTTGCCCTCAGGGAATTGGCCCCACTGAGAGCTTATTACTGAAGAAACCTTGTTCCATTTGCTTTCAACTGGTTTATCTTTAAGAAAAGCCTCTTCCCTTTCAGAAGCCAGTTTCAACTGGAAGAGAAGCAAGTTTCTCTGACTCTGTCCATGTGGGGCCTGGGAGCACACGGGTGACCTATGGGCCCATGAGTCCAAGCCCAAGGTGGAAAGGGCTGGCCCAGATCTCACTCTTTGAACCCCCCGGCTCCTTCCTCTTCCTAAACATACTTTGCTTTTTAGTTTATTTATTACAGTTATTGTCTCTACTCTGGCTCTCCCACCTGGACAAGCGGGGATTCTTTAATAGGAAAACAATCAGTGTTTGAAGGGAGAGGTTGCCGGGGCTCTGGCACCCCAGGGTCAGTTGGGGCATCCCAGGAAATGTTGACGCTGGCAATGGGGACAGTTGCTCTGAATTCAGAGGAAGAGATTTGAGACTGGGGAACTCAGTGGACCAGAAGTTGGAGGGAAGATAGGTGGTCAGGGGTCCATCTGTTGAAGTGGCTTATATGTTCTCACCTTTGGAATAAACCAGCCAAATTCATGCTTGTTGACTCCCAAGATGTAGGGGACTGTGTTGAAATTCTTTTCAGCCAAAATCGCCTCAGGGTCCTTTGGTAGCACCATCCCATCAATCACAGTTGTGAGGAAAGGGTATCTCTAGGGAAGAGAGCAGGTCATGTCTGTGATTCTCCCATCCCCCTCTGCCTGTCTGAGGGCCAGGCCAGCCCCATGAACCATATATATGGCCATTGGCAGTGGCAACAGAAATGCAGGCTCCTAATAAGGTGAATAAGTCTCTGATAGGATAGAAATTAGTAGCATTGAGAAGGTGACAACTAGTTGGGGGACAGAGATATTTACTCAAATTGAAATATTTACAGGTTATTTATTTATTTGGGTATAAGAGATTGAAGCTAGGGGTGCTTAACCACTGATCCATATTCCCAGCCCTTTCTAATTTTTTTTTTTTTTTTGAGAAAGTCTCACTAAGTTGCTTAGGGCCATGCTAAATTGCTGAGTCTGGCCTTGAACCTGCAATCCTCCTACCTCAGCCTCCCAAGTCACTGGGATTACAGATATGCGCCATCGTGCCCAGCCAGGTTGGGTATTCTTTATCTAAGTTGCTTACAGCCAGAAGTCTTCCTGATTTTAGAGATTCTTTTTATTTTTGGAATATTGCATAATTGGATATCTTAGAAATGGTACTCAAATCTGAACACACTATTTTTAACATACCTGGAATTACACCAGGACTTGTCACATGAGGGCATGTGTGAGTTCAGCCCTCAAAATATTTTGGAGCATTTTAGATTTCATATTTTCAGCTCAGGGATGCTAAACCTATCATACATAGAGAGATATATGCTATATAGAGATAAATACACATACACACTTAAACCTATCTATCATTCAATTTGAAATGTGCATATATTTCTATTTGTCTGTCTGTCTGTCTTTATATCTCTCTGTTGATCTGTGTCATTCTTGGAGAAAAGGAGGAGAGTAAAATACCATGTCCCTGAAATGCTCCTTTATGTTCCCAAGAACCCGGCCACGTCCAGGGAACAATGAGAGCAGGTCAGACGCCTAGATAATATGACCTTGAAGGATGCTGACTGGCTCTCACACATGCTAGGAATTAGGGCCCGTGAGTGTTCTCTGTGGAAAGCTGCTTACTTGCATGCATGCCAAGTTCCTTGGGAGGCTGGTCATCCAAGGGACAAGTGAAGTGAACGACGCCATTGCTCTGTAGCCCAACCTACGAAACCCCTCTCCCTGAGGTCACTGACACAGAGCAGAGCACTGTGAAGGTGGTCATCCACCACTGGACAAAGCACCCTGAGGGCTGGATATGCCCTGTCCAGCCTGTCACCACCAGGCCGTCCCCCTGAAGGGTCTTCAATAAGCTTTCTGTCTCGCACACCTTGTGGGGTATTTTCTTTGTCTCTTGGTGACCTATTCTGCTGTCCTAGACAGCTGCGCTGTGGACCAGGCACACCCTCTGTGGTTGCTTCTTGTTATTCACAGTAGTTGCGTTCTGTAAAGTGCCGTGAATCCTGGATCGGTGGATACTGAGCCAGAGCTCCACAGGGAAATAAGGACCAAGGTTCCTATGACGCCCGTGGACTTTGTTTTATGTGTAAGTCTCTGGTTTAAGATGCTTTAGATCACAGATTTCTCACAAAGAATTAGTTATGTGTATATTAACTTATAATAACACACCAGGCAGGAAGGGATTAACATCTCCCTGGCCCTGGGTCACCCACATGCAAATTGCTTTGTCTTCAGCCTCCCAACCATGCTGTCCAATACCGGCTCTTAATGTTCTTCCTTCCTCATTTCACGAGTTCCCAGGTTTAGCCTCTTCTTCACCCAGATGTTATATTAGCACCTCCCAGGATGGCCTCACCTGCAGAGAGGCAGGCTCAGGGATGCTCTGGAAGTGCTGCTCCTGGTGCATGGCCAAGAGCACCACAGCCCAAGGCTGAACTGAGCTTGTCTGTCACAGGTTTTACTCCCCAAGGCACCCAGCCAAGGAACACCAGGCAGCGCATCTGCACTGTGCGAGTGGGCATTTTAAACAGAGAAAGTACTAGCAAAAAGCACCAACATGCACAAAACAACAACAACAACAACAAAACACACAACTAGCATGAAATAGATCGCACTAGTTAGGACAGAAGATGAAACAAGAAGACACGATTGTTTTGTTTGATTTCAGATGGGAACATGTCTATCATGTGGCTCAAACTTTTAGCACTCTGCATCTATCTGTAAATAACCACCAAAGTGCTGTGAGTTTGATTTTGCAAATAGGAGAATTCACAAGGACAGAATTGATGATTAAGGAGGATTGACTCTCTCTCCCTCCCACCCCCCTCCAACCTCTCTCTATTTTGTGGTACTAGGATGGAATCCAGGGCCTTATACAGGATGGACAAGTGCTATATGACTGAGCTACATCCCCAGACTTATCTCGCTATCTACATTTATTTTTTAAATATTTATTTCTTTGCAAAAGCTTATGATGAATAGTTTGTGCGGTGTTTGCTTTCTTGCTGTCTAACTGACAACATTGGGCAAACATCTTTTCTATGCCTTGGAAAATTATCCATCTCTATTTAAACATGAGTTTTCATGCAACAATTTTCTTTGTGCAGGAGCAGAGTACCTGGCCCTCAGGATGTCTCCACTAAATGAAATACCATGAGTTAAAGAATCCAGGGTGACTGATGTTACGTTGATAAATTTCTTAATTTTCTGATTTACCTTTGCTGCAAAATACAGGGTCACAGTCAAGTGGATGCACATGTCACCACCTGGGAAGCTGGCTCTGGGTACCATTATGTCATACTCAGTCACCAAGGTGTAGCTGTGAAGAGCCTGGGTCCTGGAGCTGAACCCTGGCTCTGCAACCTATTAGCTGGTAACTTGGAAAAGTAATCTCCCCTCGTGGGTCACTTGGTTTTCTCATCTAGGAACCCACAGGGAGTAAAAGACAGAACACACGCAGTGTGTGAGCTTGCCAAAGTCCCTGTGCTCACGGAATGCCCCGGGGCAGGGTTAGACAGAGGGCCTCCACAGGGCACCTTCTCTGCCACCCTGGGACACATCACAGGCACTCGGACACTCAGATAGGCTTCCAAGGCCAATTCGATGGAAGGAAGCCAATCTGTTTTGCAAACAAAGCCAAGAAGGGAGAGGACAGCTTTATAAAGAAAGGCAAGTCTGGTGACACCAGGGGGTGTGAAAGCCAGGACCGAAAGAGGAATAGAAAGTGGTCCAAATCCAGAAGACAGACCTGAGGCCCTACGGGGACAGCCTGTGTGGGGACAGTGACATCAGCAGCAGTGGGGACACAGTAATTGCCACCGTTTTCCACTCCTTGGCTGCTGCTGGTTCCTTGTGAGGCCGCAGCGTGGGTCAGAGAACTCAGGGCATCCCCGTTTCCCTCCCTTCCTCTTGGAGCTCACAGGACTCCAGCCACTGCTCTGGCCCTGGCCTAAGGCACCACGAGGCTCCCTTGGCCCTCAGAGGCCGGGCCTCTCAGCCGGCTTCCTGTGCCTGCTCTGCCCCTCCTCTGCTGCTTCTAGCTTGCAGAGGAAAAAAAGTCAAAGCTTCTAGCTTTTACTGTCGTAAAATCAAAGACCACATCCCTGTTCAGAGCCCTCTGAGCACCTCCCATCTCCTGCGGGGTCACAGGTGAAGTCCTTCCAGTGACCACCCAACCCCAACGACTAGGACCTCCTCAGCCTCCACTTTGCTCCTTCCACTCCACACACAGGGGCCTCTTGGGCCCCTGCAGTTGCTGTCCCCTCTGCCAGGAACACTCACTCTCCTCCAGTTCTCCTCACAGCAAGCCCTCCAGAGCTTGACTCCAAGGTCACCTGCTCATCAAGCCATCTGCTGACCCCTCTATTTACATCCAAACCACTGGGCAACTCTCTCTTTCCCTCTAAGACAGGGTCTCACTAAGTGGCTAAGGCAGCTGGAACTCGTGACCCTCCTGCCTCAGCCTCCTGAGTCGCTGGGACCACAGGCGTGTATCCCTCCACCAGCCCCTAACCTCGCTTACCTTACCTCTGACCGTGACCACCATCACAGCTCTCATGTTATTTTATTTTTTTCCCATTGTGCCCTCCTCCCCCTGGAAGAAAAAGCTTCAGGAAAGCAGGGACTCTTGCCTGTGCTGAAGTGGCACCCCCTTTCTCCACAGAAGAGCCTCATCACTATGGCTGATCTTAGGACTGTCAGCAAAAGAGTCCACTGTAGATAAACTTCCTATTTTCATGTCGCCCTGTTTTACTTGGCCACTGGCCGAGAAGATACCAGGACTTCAGGTGCCGGACACCCCCTTACTAGTTTTTCACAAATGTATCCAGTATAGTACTTTGTAGAAAAGTGCAAACAAGGCCTCTGGCCTTGAGCTGGGCTTCACAGAGATGTCTACATTTTTAAGAGAAGTTACAACTGGGCTCCATGGTAACAGCTGGCAGGGGGAGGAGAGAAAGGGGAGAAGAAGCTCTCCCCTTCTCAGGTACAGTCCTTGAAGGGTTAACTTGCCCAGAACAGTGAAAGAAAAAGCTGCTTTGATGTGAATTTCTGCAGACTGTGAACTTCTGAGCCCCTCCCCTTATATAACTCTGAAACTCCCTGAACTTGGGGTTCAGGGGATTAATTGATTACAGCAAAAGCTGTGCCCCCTGAACCTGGCTGCAGCCAAATAAAACTGTTTCCTGCTGACTTCAGTGCCTTGCCTCGTTTGTCCCTACAACAGTGCCACTGCCAAATCCCAGCTGCCAAATCCCATCCTGCAAGGTGGTCAGTGCTTCTGAAACTCCAATGGATGTCTGAATCGATCTCATTTCATCCTGACTTTTAAGAGAAGTGCTGGGATCTCCTGGGAGGGAGCCGAGGACAGGGCTGTAAGATGGTGCTCAGCCGATGTCACCAGATCCTGGAATTGTTAGGGGGTGGGAGGGAAAGAAGGAGGAGACGGGAGGAACCTGTTGGGGTTTCCTAGGTACTGGGAGGAGGGCCGTGTCCTCAGGACTGAGATCCTGGGGCCTCCTTCCCTCCCTCCCTGCACCGCTAGTCACCCTGGGGTCTCTCCAGGATGTGTCCTCCCCAGCAAAGACTCCTGAGCCCTTGTCTAGTCATCTCTTCCTCCTGAGAATGTCCTAGAGCGGTCTCCCCGCACTGGGCCTTTCTGGAAGCAGGAAATGTAAAGGAAAAGGGGTGGCTGGGTCCAGGGCACCCAGAGGTGATGTCTGGGAGCGCCTGGGCTACAGTCACGGGGGAGGGCCCAGTCCTGCCTCAGGGCCACCTGCCTCTGTTACCCTAACAGGGACCTCCCCTCTTTGGGCTTCAGCAACACACACGCAAGGAGTGATTATGATTCCACAAAGAAGCATTCTTTCATTCATCGTGAATTGGAGCTTAAATGTCTTCAGACGCAAAACCTGTAATCAAGAAGCCAAGGGGGCCTTACCTTTTTGGGGTCTTGCGATAAGTCAAGACTAAAGAATTTCTGTAAAGACAAAGGCAAAAGACGTGGTGAGAAAGGCTTCCTGGGGGAAGGTCTGATTTTTCTGATTTTTGATACCCAGAGGTTTCAGGGCCTCCCGCCCAGGGCCTCCTTGGCTGGGCCCAGAGCAGGCAGGACAGGGTCTGAGCTGCACATGCGCACAGGGTGGAGGCACAAGAGAGGGCAAGGGCAGGTGCCAGCAAGGGAAGGACGACCCCGGGACCTACAGTGAGGGCCACCTGAGCTCCAGAGAGGGCGTCTGTGGTTGTGCCCTCCCCTCCTTATAAGCTGGGTCCTCTTGTGCCAAAATGGGGCGGATCTGCCTCTTTCAAGACATTAGAAAGTAGAGTTGTTCACTTCTTGGAAAACCTGGTGTACCTTGTGTGAACCTGAAGAGCCAGGACCCAAGTTCCAAGGTCACACTGGCTTCACCCCATGGACATGTGGGCAGTGCCTCATGCCACGGCCTGCCACAGGGCCTAGGAGCATTGTCCAGGGTCCAGATAAAGAGGCCCAGGGTTCCAGCTGCTTCTGAGCTCACACTAACACCTTGCAACCAAGGGAGGGGGTCCATTGGCCCCACATGCCCGGGCTTTGTCCTGCTGGGTAAGCTTCTCTGTGGTGACAAACCACAATGAGGGTCCACCAGTCTTCCAGGGTCATCTGGAAAGCACTCAGCTGGCTAAATGAATGCATCCTCTCTCTGAACTCTCACCTCATCTAACCATGAAACCCGTAGGCGTGTTTCTTCGGGGATGGTTCTTGGTGAGCGAGAGCCATGCTCGATCCTAGCTGCATCGCTCCCTGGACACCCTCCTCCATGCTCCCCCCCTGCAGTTGTTCAGGGGGTGAATCAGATGAATGCGCAAATTGAGTCTGACAGCTAGATACGGAGGATGGATCATTGCTCTGGTTGGAGTGGATGATGGAGTGTAATACACGGTGCTAGAAGATGCGAGAATGCTAAAATGATTGAAAATGGTTCGAAAAAACATCAGAGATTGATACTGGATTTATGGAAGGATATCAATGGATTGAATGGATTAGTGGCTGGATAGATGGAAAATTAGATGATGGATGGATGGATGGATGGATGGATGGAGGAGTGGGTGATAGGTGAAGGAATGCATGAATGGATGGTCATCTTAGCCTCACGATTGGGGCAGATCTCAGCAAACGTAGAGGATTGGGCTCTACTGGGTCATAGTTTCTGAATCAATGCTAGCCACATTGTAACGCCTTCCTGAAAATCTTTGTGCTTAATACTCTCAACCCCCAAATGCAGGGTGGTGGTTACTTCTGTGGATATAAAATGTTCAACTTCTTAAAAAGACATCTGAACACAGCAATGACAAAATCTTGACTTTTGATGAAGCCGGGGGATTGCTATGCAGCTCTGCATCATGCGATTGTTGGACTGGTTGACATTTGAGGTGTTGGACCATAAAAAGGGAAAAACAAAAACTACCACTTGGAATCAGGAGCCTGACACTGCTCCTGAGAGGTGAGAAACTGAGTGATTTGATAGGAACAAGAAGACAGCAGGCCTGGGGCCTGGTGAACAGGGTGGGGGCCCGGGAATGGAGGCGCCTACCATTTTCTTCGTGGTCTCCAAGAGATCCTGCTCTGACTTCTGGCGCAGGCACTCAACCATCGCGGCGGAGCTGTGGGTGGGACATCCACTTGCGGCAGCGACTTGCTGTAGAGACCACAGATAACAGCAGAGTTCAACAGCAGTGCTCCTCCCCTCCGCGGTGCCTGCCCGACTTCCCAAGGCTGCAGGGGGAGGCGGTGGGTAGCTGAAAACACCCCAGGCCGGCCGGTGTGGGTTTGGGCCCCACTTCGTGCTGCCTCTGTTAACTACTTGAAATCGTGGCCCGAGCTGGTTGCACAGCTGCGTCTCTGGGAGCTGATCTCTGCTAAAATAGGCACGAGGGTCTATCAGGAGCATGGAACCCCAAATTCCACAGTCTGGTTTCCAGTCCATGGTGGCCGAGAGCTGTTAGAGGGAGCCACTCATTTTTAAAACAGAGAAGAAGGGCTTCCGCTGTCTGCAACCAAACTGGAGTTCCTAATCAATCCCAGGGGCAGAGGTGGTGGCCACATTGGAGAAGTCATAGAGGGAGGAGGGCAGGCTCTGCGATGATGGGGCCATGGTGGGTCGGGGGTGTGGGCTCCCCAGGGCCTCACACAGAGCCTGCTACAGAATCGGTGCCCAGCGAAAGGGCAGGAGTCAGAGAGTCTTGGATTTCCTTTGCTCCAAAATTTGGGATTTCTTTTTGTTCACAAAGTGCGGCTTCATCTCTGCCACCTTAATTTCCTTGAGAAAAATAAATAATTCCTCCTTCTTGAATTGAGCCTGGGCATAGGGGCATCTGTTGCTTCTAACCAAAGAACCCTCTGAACCAAATCTCGAACATTCTACAGACTCTCCGTGTCTCCAAGTCCTCCCTCCTGCCTGTCAGCCCTTTTCTATCCAATGCTCTCCAGCCACTCTGCCAAAAGCAGCTCCAAATCCAGCCACATCGGGAGATCCAGGGGGTGGTCCTAGAACTAACCCTGTTGATGATGATAACACCTGGACTAAATGCTCCTTGTGGGTTTAATCATTAGATCAGATTCTGTTATTTCTGTCCCTGTCTGTGTGTGTCTCTCTCACATTACGGGAATTTGAACCAGGGGCACTCTAACCCCAGGCTACATCCCCAACTCTTTTTATTTTTATTTTGGGTCAGTATTTCACTAAATTGCTGAGGCTGGCCTCAAACATGCAATCCTCCTCCTTTAGCCTCCCAAGTCTCTGGGATTATAGGCCTGCACCACCAGACCCATCCTGTTCCTTTAATTGGTTCCTTTAATTATCTTGTTCTAGTTGAAATCGTATCATTTCCATGATATAGGATCATTAAAGTCATTAAGCTATCTCTCCAGCTGGAATGTATGATTTCAGTGGTGACTAGTATATGGATAGATCCAAACCTTGTGGAGTATCAGAACAAATCAGTAAATGAATTCTCCAGAAACCAGCTGGCCACAGGTCCCCAGAGAAGAATCAGTCCAGACCCACCTCATGCAAGCGGAACCACTAGGACTCAGTCTGCAACGGAGTCATGACCTAATCCCAGGCCACTGCTCACTGTCCACCCCGCACCTGCCTTGGAGCCCTGGGAGAGGTGGGGACGATGGAGACTGCACTTTGCTGGAGGTCAAGTGTCCGGAGTTTGAAGGGAAGCTCTGCCCTGGCCGCTTGCTGAGCTCGATGAACCATTTCCACGTTCCCCGCCCCAGTGTCCTGGCTCCAAACGGGAGGCCGAACAAGGGGGCCCCCTTTCCTGTCTGCTCAGTTATCCTCATTCCACTGGCTCTTTGAGAATGTCCCCCCAGATCCCGTGGAAAGACCCCCGAGGATCCCTGGATTGCAGAGGGAACTGTGCAGGAACTGTCGGAGGTGAGACCTACCTCAGCTCCAACACTGGTGTTCCTCCTGAACATGCAGGGGCTGAGGGCCACGCCACTCTCAGAGATGGCCCGGTGGAAGAGGTTCTTGGCCAAGGGAGACAACACCTGGGGAGGGAGTGGTGGGGGGGGAGAGTGGAGGTCACGCTCCCAGGGAAGAATCAGGGCCACATTGGTCCCCCAAGCCAACTCTGCCCTGGCCTGTTCTCTGGTGACGCTGGCACCCAGCCAGCAGATGGGACAGCTCAGGGCCCATCCTGGCTTGGCCTGCTTCCTGGGCCTGCCTCCCCTGGGAGGACCTCCGCAGGGGGACACGGGAGCACAGAGTAAGAGAGAGACCTGGGAGTGGCGTGGGCCCATCATGACAATCAAAAACATTGGAGAGGGGGCTGGGCAGCTCCGAGCCACAAGTTCTGATCCTTCCATTATGCAGGGTTTCTCCTAAAAATGATCACGGAGGCACCCAGCCACCGTGCGTGACGTTTATAATCGTAAAAAACTGGAAATCGTTCAGGGTTCTAAATGTTATGAAGTTGGGTAAATAAACATTTTTCTTTTTCAGCCTTATCTTGAAATGCTACCCAATTATTAGACAAAATATTGCAGCAGAAGGGTGTTTGGCCTTGAGGGAAGCATTCCTGATATCCTGTAACGTCGAGGAAAGTGCTCCCTTTAAAATGGCGATGCCTAGGCCACCCGCGGTAGGTGGTCCGGAGGCCAAGAGGAGAGATCACTGACAGAAAGGTGGGGGAGAGAGAAAGTCTTAGAAAAAAGACTGAGACACGCATCTCAAAACCTCCACAGTGACTCTCCTTGCATAGTGGAAATATGGAGGACTTCTTCTTTGGGATTATTTGACTTTTTTTTTTCTTTTTTCTCTACTTTAAAAATAACTATCACCATTTTCTTCTGAGTATCCAACTATGAAACCAGTCGATGTTTGAAAACTACAGTGACTAGTTGACCCCGGGGTCAACTTCAAGGTATCAGGAGGATTTCTTCAGGCTCCTGGAACCTTCTAGATCTTCCCTCCCAGCCCGACTCCCCACGTCAAGTCATTTCACGTCCCCAAGTTGTGCCTGTGTCCGGGTCCCCTTCCCCACCCCTCTCCATTCCCTCTTCCACCCCTACTCTCTCCCACTGACCTCACCCCATGGCACACGATCTTTCAGTTCAAGTCTGCTAGCCTCCCTGATGGACGTGGACCAGGCATCAGACCACCCCAGAGGGGGCCCCTGACTGTCTTGGTGAGCACATCCCTCGGCACGCAGATCTGGCTTCCACGTCAGCAATGACCTCCTATCCAACCCTCCTCCTGACCTTTTATTTATAGTTCATAATATTAAAATGATTAGGAAGGAGGGAGAAGAGTCCCTCTTGCAGTCTGGGCTGGAGATGCTGCTGGCCCCAGGACAAAAAGAGGGTCTGGGCCCTGACTCTCCCCCATTTGAAGCCAGGCAGTGAGCAGAGTCGACCCTGAACCCAGGTCTTTTGTAACAAAGGAGCCTGTGGCTGGATCCACTGGTCTCCAGGAGGTCCGGGGTGGGGCGGGGGCAGGAGCACTCACAAGAACAGAGACACTTTCTCCTCCTGCTGACTCTCCAAAGATGGTCACATTGTTTGGGTCCCCTCCAAATTTGGCAATGTTGTCCTGGACCCAGCGCAGAGCAGCCACCTGGTCCAGGTGACCCCAGTTCCCTGGGCTGTGCTCATCCCCGGTGCTGCAAGAGAACAGGGTGGGGTGGGGGTAGAGGTGTCAGGGCGGGGCTCTCAGGACCAGAGATGGGCTGGGGGCTTGCTGTAGTTTGATATGATTTTTCTCCCACGGGTGCCTGTGTGGTCCCCAGGGTGGTGACGTTGGAGGTGGTGTGACCTTTAAGAAGTGGAGCCAGAGGAGAGGGGATCTTTGAGGGTGCTGCCCGTAGAAAGACCTGATGTAGTTCGGATGGGGCTCTCGTTGTTCTTGGAAGAGGTTTGTTATAAAAGAGCAAGGTGGCTCTTCCCTGCTCTCTGGCTCCCTGTCTCTGCCTCTCTCATTTTCACATGTGCTGCTAACATGCCATCTGCTGTAATGTGACACAGCCAAGGGCCCGACCCACAGCTCGCTCCATGTTGTCTGGACTCTCAGCTTTCAAAACTGTGAGTTAAATAAACCTCTTCTCTTGTGGAGTAAGTACCCAGTACCAGGGATTTTGTTGTAGCGACGGAAAATGGACTAATATAGAAAATTGGTACTGCTGGATATGGTGGTGCACACCTGTAATCCCTGTGACTCAGGAGGCTGGGGCAGGAGGATCGAAAGGTCGAGGCCACCCTCGGCAACTTAGTGAGACTCTGTCTCAAAATTAAAAATAAATAAATAAAAATTTAAAAGTACTGGTAAAGTAACCCTGGGTTCAATCACCAGTACCACCCCTCAGGAAAAAAAAAATGGTTTACTGAGGAATGGGATCAGTGAAATAGCTATACCCGAAAATGTGGACGAGACTTTGGAAAAAGGTTGGAAGAGTTTGGAGCAGGAGTGGGCTTGGAAAAGCCTCCAAAGCCGTAAGGGGTGACTTGTGGTTGATTCTAGTGAGGGCTCAGGGGACAAGTGGACCATGGAAGTGTCTCCAATGGAATCGAGGATCCGACTGGAGTAAAGACGACCCTTGTCATGGCAATTCAGGAGACTCGGGTGAACCAAGTCTGTGGCTAAGAATTGCAGAAACTTCTAAGCCGTAAAGCCCTCAGATGGTGGCACGGGTATTACTGGCTGCTCCCAGCAAGAATCACAATGAGCCTGGGCAGCAAAGAGAAGCAGAGCAGGAAGATTCGGAAAATTGGCAATATGATACGGAAGGAGCAAACAGAAGGCATGCAAGGGTGGAGCGGAGGGACCCCTTGAGGTAAAGGTGAGCAGGGGCCCATCACTCTGACCACTGGGAAAGGCCCAGGCCATCTGAGAAACCTTCAAGGCCTCCATCGCCATCCCAGGCCAGGGGCCTTCCAGGCACAGAGGTATCAAGGAAATAGCTGCGACCACTCTCCTTCTACTCCCTGCCCAAGACCACCCCCTGCCCCACGGGCTCCCTGGTCCACAGCCAGAGGAACTGCAGAGGTCCTTGCGAGGACAGGGGGAGCCCTCTGCTCAGGCGTGGTGTGGCTCTGTCTGTGTCACGTGGTCACTCTGGCTGCTGAGCAGGGAGAAGGAGACAGAGTTAAAGGTGGATCCTGGGGTCAAGGAGAGGCGGGGGCTCCCAACAGAAGCTGTGGGCGTGCTGCTGGGATCACTCAGGGAATCAGTGTAGGGAGTCGGGGGGACACTCAGAGGCCTGAGCATGCAGAAGGAACGGTGGCCGTCAGAGGGACCGGAGAAGGAGCAGCCAGAGGGTGAGAGGCATCCAGGAGCCAAGAGAAGGAGTCGTTTCAAAGAGCCATGAGTGGTCATCTGTGAGAGGCCACTGCTGAGAGGTCACGTGAAGTTGCACCAACAGGGGCTGAGGTCAGGGACCTGGACAAGCACAGACAGGAGGCCTGGACAAGAGGAAATCGGCCTGGTGTGGGCGGAGGAGACAGGGCCGAAGGAGGAGGAGAGAGTCTGGGGCCGTGTTGCTGGGACAGGAAGCGGATGGAAGAGAAGAGGCTCCCTGTGCAGGTGACATGTTCTGGGCAGGTGTGGCCTCAGACAACCCCGACAGGCAGACCTGCACCCCTCCTCCGGCTCGGAGTCTTCCCAGTAGTGATCAGACCCTGCTCCAGAACTCCCAGCCGCCATCTCAGGGTCAGATGTCAGAAAAGGGTCCCAGTGGCCGCACCCGCAGGACACCTGCTTCCTGTGCCCGTGGAGAAGGCATGGAGAACACTCTAGCCTTGATTCCAACTTGGACCAGATGCCAAGGAGGAACCCAGCTGAGTTGATGCCAGTACTTCTCCAGGGGAGCAGCGATCCCCGGGTCAGATCTCTGGTGACGTCCCACCTCCAGCCACCCTGGCCTTCACGCCCCTGCACTCGCTGAGCCCGCTCCTTCCGTCCTTTCTGGGAGGAGACGTGCCACAGTCCACTGCCCTGCTGCATGTTAACGGGCAGCGCAGAGGGCAGCGCAGGCGAGAGGGGTGGAGTGTGTCAGGGTGATCGTAGGTGGAACCGGTCCTCGACAGGCAGAGCAGGCACCCCAGGCAAAGGGAGCAGAACGCACCAGAGCTCAGAACCCAGAGGACAAGTTTGGCTGGGGCATGAGAAGGTGGGTGCCAGGGTGCAGATACGAGGAAACAGGGATGCCTTGTCTAGCGCCTTACCTGAGGAACCCCCAGATGCCCAGGCGGTACTGGATAGTCACCACCACCACGTTTTCATGGGTAGCTAGCGCCAGCCCGTCAAAGTTTGATGCCCCACCAGAGACTAAGCCACCTCCGTGGATCCACACCATCACCTGGGCAGGGAGGGAGCAAGCTTACAGATAAAGGAAGCAGAGAGGGAAGAGGGGTCTCTGGTGTGATCCCTTACCTCTTGGCCATGCCAGGACCCCAAATCCACCAGTGCACAGCAAGGTTGCAAAAGACAGTCTCTCCTCCCCGGCTCTCCCAGCTGGGGCCCAGGGACCATCCCTCTGAGTGCCACCTGGCTGCCCTTGCCTTTCTCTCTAGCCCCTAATGCCACATCCTTCCAAGTCTCTTCAAACTGAGAAGGTCAGCCTGGGAATAGCAAAGGCCAGGGAGGTCCAGTTCTTCCAACACCGCTGTTGCCCTTATGCCTGGACCATTTAACCAGCTCGACATAGCAACAGGCAGCACTTGAACTTCAGCTGCATCTCAGTTAACTCCAGTGGGGTTGAACCTCCCTCTGCAGGGACGACTGTCTTAAGAAGCAGGCACGAGCCCTTTTCTAGGGTGCCACCCCTCGGCCACCTCTGCACATCCAAAGCCACCTTCTCCCTATCAAGCCCAGGCTCACATTCTCCTCCTCCAAGAAGCCTTCAGTCATTGCTGAGACATTATCTGAGAACGTTCTGTGGACCAATGACTGGGCCAAGAATTGAGCATGCACACAACTCAAAATTCATGGTTGTTTCGTTAAAGAGCTCATGTAGCAGGGAAGAAATGAGAGTGAGTGAAATAATGTGATATTGCTAGAGAAAAAAGAACCCATAATGTGCACAAGTAAGTCCTAATGTGGTTCTGTTTGGCAGTAAAACGAGGCACTTCACCTGCCTAAGAAGCTGCAGGAGTAAGTGGTAGAAGTGGGACTTGGTCCCGGCAGCCCCAGGGCCCACGAGTGGAGCTGCCTGACTCCCTGCAGCCCACTGGACAGCACAGTGAGCCAGCCCTTAGGGCAGGAGGAAGGTCCCGCTGCAGCTCTGACCTATGTTCCAGGAGGCTCACTCTGTGCACTCAGCCAGCCCTGAGATGAAGCCCGACCGCCATCATTAACACTCACACGGGATTCTTCCCACGAGAGGAAGCAGAGGCTGAGGGAGGTGGAGGACTTGCCCAAGACTCTCAGCCAGGACAAGGCAGACCCAGGATCCAAACCCAGACCCTGGAGATCTAGACCCTGTGTCCACAGCTGGGGGGTCTCCTGCCTCCAGGCTCCCAGAGCCCTGTTTCTCCTGCACCTCTGATCCTGCTGTCCCCAGGGAGGGACTGGGTCGGGGTCACCTGAGTGAAGGTGAGTTCAAGGACAGGTCAGCACAGACAGGCTGAGGAGGCCAGGACGTGGGTGCCGCCAGATGGCAAGACCTGGAGGGCAGGGGCTGCTGGGCAAGGCGCCGTGCCCCTGCTCCCCCTAAGCCCAAGTCTCAATCCACCTTGTACCTTGCGTAAGACTGACTTCTAGTCTCCAATTCACAACCGCCTCCCCACCCCTGGGAACAACGTCAGGGTTTTCCTGTTTTCCTGGGGGACTGGGCACTGACACTGCCCTTTCTTCCCCCCCAGCAGACCCCCCCCCCACTCTGACCTGCCCCTGGCAGCTGCCCCACCTCTGGCTCTTCCTTGGCTGGGAAATGCTGACTCACTGAACGTTACTCTGGACATCAGTCTGCACCAAAGTTTAGGGAGGGAGATGAGCTTCGAGGAGACCCCAGATGATTGGCCTAAGGCAAGGAAAGTGTTCCTGAGGTTGTCCGGGCTCTGCCTCCGGCACCTCTGTCATGGGAGGTTTCCCACACGGATCTTGGAGTGCTGGGGAGAGGGCACATACTTGTCTGATTTCCTAGCCCATGTTCAAAGACATTGCTTTGAAGACCAGAAGACCTGCTCTCTGGACCTGTGAGCCCTAGCGTGCGACCTCCCTTCCTCCATCTGGGCCTCAGTCTCTGTGTCTGTAAGGATGGTGTCTTGGGTTGTTGTCTTTTCCCTAAGATTCTCTGCACTTTAATTCTATTGAAAATCATGTCTTCGTTGCTCTCCAGCTAGCAACTTAGAGTGGTCACTATTTCTATGACTGTCAGAAAACCTGAAAAAATTCAGGAGTGCATTTCAGATTACAGCAAAATTTTCATCATGAAGACGCGGGGGCAGGGAGGCCTGGTCTGGGATGGATGTGCTGAGAGCTGCCTCCGTCTCTCTCTGGGGGAGGCTGGGGCTAGAATTCCCACGTGGTGACCCGTCGGGTGGGACATCTCTTGCTTACCGGCAGCAGCTCTTTGCTCTTCCGGTTAGCAGGGCTGTAAATATTTAGATAAAGACAGTCTTCAGAGTGCTTACGAGAGGAGGAAGGAAATTTGTTGCTGAAGACTTTAGACAGCGTTGGGCCTTTCTCCGTGATTTGGGAGCACCTGTGGAGGACAGAAGGAAGGGTCCCTGAGGTTCATACATCTAACAAGATCGTCCTAGGTCTGGATGGGGCCTTTGACTGGATGGTTTAATCCTGTAGATGCAGTGGTCACTACCAGACTCGAGACACTGAGATAGGGAGAAGCTCTCTGAGGTCCTGGTGGAAATCTTGGGTAGGGGCTCAAAGACCATGCAGAGTGGGAAGGCCTTGGCTTCTTCCTCCCATCAAACAGCAGATGCCAAGGGGGACTTGTCCTAGCTCTGGCCCTTCCCGCTGCAGTGAAGCAACTATTGTACCTGTTCAGGACACCGCTGGGGGGCAGGCACCATCTGATCTAATGAGATGGGATTGCCAGCATCTGCATCATGGCAGTCCAGTGGCCCACTCCAGGCTCCTGCTGCTCCTTCTGAAGTCAGGCAGCTGTCCCCCTGTGCAGAGAGGTGCTAGGGTGTGGACCTATCTGGCGACTGGGACGGGCTTCCAGAATAGGTCAGCTCTCCCTGGGTACCCTCCTGCATCTTGCTTGTGTCCATTGGGACTGGAAAGCCACAGCAAATTTGCAGCCCTGTGACGTTCATGGCAAACCTGGGCTGAGTGCGAGCTGTTGCTCAGACGGTTGTAGCTGTCACAGATTCAGGGAACCCAACATTCAATGTACTTAATGAATGTACTTAGGAATGAATAACCCTTTAATGCGTAGACACTGAAACATGATCCCAAGCATCAAGAACATTGAGGGAAATAGGACCTTCACAAATGGACAAAGTGAGGCAGCAAAGGTCAACCCTGAAATGATGAAGATGTGGAATGTCTCCCAGGAATTATTCCAAATGGCTGGGGGTTTGTTTGTCTGTTTATTTGTTTTACAGGAGCCAGGCAAACTTCAAGAAAACATCAAGAAACAATTCATAAATTTATCAGAGAAATTTAACAAGGAGATTGAAATTTTTAAAAATCCAGAAAATCTAAAGCTGAAAAATACAATGAATAACGTAAAAACACAGGAAGAAAGTATATGAGATCGAGGGTACAACTTCAAAAGACCAAATACTCAGATTGTTAGAGTTCAGGAGGGAGGTAAGAAAGACAAACTGCAGAGATTCTAACAGACAATGTTCCAAATCTGGGGAAAGATGTTAACTTCCAGGTACAGGAAGGCCAAAGGTTATGCATTTGATTCAACCCAATAAAACTACACTAAGACGTTAGAATCAAACTCTCAAAGGTCAGAAACAATGCAGCACGGAACATACGAGGGAATTCCGGTATGCATTTTCTGGAGAAATAAAACTGAGGCAATTCATTGCTCCCAGAACTTTCCGACGAGAAATGCTAAAGGGATTCTTTACATTGACAGAAAAGGATGGTAGCGTGTCACAAGAAAACATCACTGTTGAAAGTGAATATGCAATTATAATTATTTTAATATTGTAGTGATGCTATGTAAGCAAGACAAAAAATGATGTCCTGTGTGAGACCAAAAAAATTGCAAAATGGGGACAGAGTTAAAATGTTGAGTTTTTTTCTTGGTTTGTCTTCTTTGTGATCAAAGTTAGGGTCTTATCAGTTTAATATATTTATTGTTAGCCTCATGGTAACTAAAAAGCAAAAACGTGTATCAGATATGCCAAAAAGAAAAAGCAAGGGATCAAACAAAAGATGTTGCTAGAGAAAACCAGTTAACCACAAAGAAAGATAGCAAGAAAGGGAGGAGGGAAGAGGATGATCTATGGAAGTGAGATGCTTGATCTGTGAGGCCAGTCGGAGACTTTGGCCTTCTGGGCCCAGCTAGACAGGGTTCCTGGGCACACCAGCCACTGTTCTGTCCCTTCCGAGGGATCTAGACACAACTGCCCGGGAGTTGAGAAGTTGCCATGTCCGTGTGCCTACTTATGCTCCATCCCTCACCTTCCCGTACCCAGGCCCAGCCACGAGGTTCAAGACAGAAGACACAGGTGGCTACTTGCTTCTTCCTCTGCTCAGCTGTGCTTTCTTCAAAGCACCAATCACGAATCCTATTCTCACGTGTGACCCAATTCATTTATTACCGTGCATATTATTCATTCTCTGTCTCTCTCCCCGCCTGGGATTGGAAGCCCAGGGACCCACACGGGCCTGGAATGCAATAGATGCCCAGGAACTATGTGCTGAACAAAGGGCTCTAGAAATCTCCGAGAGGTCCAGAAGGCTTCAGGGTCTGCCGTGTTCTGGAGGATTCCAGGATAAAGCAGAGCCAAGCAGGGGACGGCCTCCACCCCTCACTGCAGCATCGAGAGTCAAACACGAAACAAGCCACGTCACTTACATGGGAGGGAAGGACGTGGTGTCCTTCACACCCTTCCAGGGCTCCACAGGCTCTGGGGGAGCAAACCTCCGGCGTCCAACAGGGGCCTTGGCAAAAGGGACGCCCAGGAAAATGGACACAGGCTTTGAAGATCCTTTCAGAGTTGCGAACTTCCCCTTGACTTTGCCCTGTAGGGTCTCCACCTCGGGCGGCGGGAGCTTTTCTTCCAATTGACCTGGGTAGCAAATGAGGACGTTGGAGGGGGAAATGCTAGTCCTGGGTTCCAGGTGGGCTTTGCCACATTCTAAGCGAGTGACAATGAGCCAGTGACCTAGACCCTCTAGTCTGATTTCTTCTTTGGCAAAAGAGGGATGAGGAAAGTGTCCCACCTGACCCAAAGCTCTGGTAGAGGAAGTCCATTGGAATCAAGGTCTAAATGCATTCGGGCAAAAGTCGGCGAAAACAGGAGAGCTTCTGAGAATGTTGTCCTCCCTCTTAGAACCTTCTGGAACCACTAGGGTCCCGATGCTGAGCTGGTTTAGAGGATGAACAAGAGGGAGCCCTGTTCTCAGGAGGGCTGACCCTGTGGGGAGAAGGGGCCACAGACGTACCTGACCTGATTCTGGGGAGAAAGAGGCCACGTCCTGGTGGGGGACCAGGGAGGGGCTGCAGGAGGGAGAAGAGGGAGCCAGGTCTTCTGATCACAGGCAGCTGGGACTTGCAGAGAGAGAGTCTCATTAAGCTGCGTAGGGCCCTGCTAAGATGCTGAGGCTGAATGGACTTGTGACCCTCCTGCCTCAGACTCCTGAGCCACTGGGATTGCAGGCCTGCACCACCCCACCCAGCTCGGAAAGACTCCTTACGAAGAAGCCAGGTTACACAGCAGCATCCACATCTCATGGCACTGACGGCCAGTTCCCTACTATGAACATTTAGGTTGGTTGTTGTCGTTACTAAACATTACAAATAACACCAAGAGGTGTTTTTCACGGGACCCATGGACAGACAGTTCCCAGCTTGCATCGTTCACACCTCTGGGGTTTTGACTTACAATTTTTTGACCCTGAGATCTTGAGATTATCAGGACAGAACCCTGTCTGAAGTCAGAGTCAGGGGACAGCAACATGCCCCCAGGTGGTGGCTCTGAAGGCGAACTTTTTCTTTATTCTGTCCAAATCCCCTACACTGAGACACCTTTAGAGAATTAGAAGAACGATTTTACGAATACAGTCATGTCTACAAGGAGTTCTGAAGAAAATGGTCTTCCTGTGGCCAAAGATCTGGGGGCCACAAGAGGGAAAGGAGACTAACAAGTGGGTGTGTGATTCTGGCTGCGTGTTAGATGGGCTCATCCTTGGGAAGTAAGTGAGTTGTCCAGGTAGTAAGATGTCGAAGGATGTGGGCCCCTAAGACTGCAAGGAGGTGCGCGAGGAGGCAGGGGGTCATCCCCCCGGAGGTGAGAGTGCACACCCTCACTGCAGGGGCCAGGGTGAGGGAAGGGCAGGAGATGAGGGTGAAGCCCAGAGGCAGCTTCAGCTGAGAGTGGGAGCACCCACCAGAGAGGAGGCAGGAGGAGGGCGAAGCCCCAGGAGGTCAGGGAGGACAGGGGGAGGGCTGGGTGCTGCTTCTAGTAGGTGAAGGAAGGTGAAGTCTGAGCAGAAACACTAGGTCTGACCTGCGTCCGACCAGTGAGAACTTTCAGCCCAGATGAAGTGGGCAGAAGCCACATTGCCCAGGAGGAAAAACTGGTTGGATGGAGTGAGAGTCTTAAAGGAGAAGGGGAGGAACACTAGTTACCATAGATGTTCCGTGGAATGTGCACATACTGAGCACTGAACTGGGTTCCTGTTCCTTTAAGGTGATCCTAAAACACCCAACAATCCGCACCTTGCCAGGTAGGTATTCACATGGCCACGTTACGGATGAGGACACGGGAACTGGAAGCAGGCTGTATGGGCTCCCTAAAGATGGACATCAGGTGGCATTGCCGGGGGAACCCTGGGTAAGGGAATGTTCCACTCCTATTTTGGTCTGCATTTTCCCCCTCCTTTTTATTCTCAGTCCTAGGACTCTCACAGTGTTGCACGTCCAGGGAAAGTTAAATCCAGATGGGGCCTGGGCTGTCGGGGCACTGATGTGCAGAGCGGAGCCTGCATCAGCAGCCAGAGGAAGGCCGGGCGTGATGTTTCAGGTTTCTCTGGGAGAGTGCGGATCTGTCATGGTTTGGCCATGAGCTGTCCCCCTGTTACTGCAGGGGCATTCAGAAGGGAAATAGTTAGACGGAGAGCTTTAACCTAATCAGTCCACCCTAGTTCGAATGGGCTGGTCGGGTGGTGCCTGCAGGCAGGTGGGACTGGAGGTTGTGCCTGGGAGTGGGCGCCTTCTCCCCACCCCTGCTTCATGAGCCCCCCATGATCAGAGCAGCTGTCCTCCTCTGAGCTCTTGCCCCATGATATGCGCCTCACCTGGGGCCCAGAGAAATGGAGTTGGCCATCTATGGACCAAGACCCCTGAAACCATGAGCCCCCAATAAAATTTTCCTCCTCTAAATTGTTCTTGTTGGGTATCTTGGCCACACGGATAAAATGCTGACTAAAGCAATCTCCCTCTGCATCTCCATTTCTCAATTGATAAAATGGCACAAAGCTATACTGAGGTCCCTTGTGGTAGCCCTGCATTTACGAAGACTACAATTTTCTGTCTCTAACGCTTGGGGATTCTCCCTTCTAGGTTCCAACCCATCCAGAGCCCACCACCCACCTCCTGTATCTGTTTCTCACACCCTGGGTCGGTATCCGCCTGTCCTAATCGCCCAGAGCCAAGAACCACCCAACCAGGGACAGCCCCGACACCTGGGGGGTCCCTGAAATTATCCAAACCAATCAGTCCTACAGCCACTTCAACCTCTGTGCCTCCTGATTGACCCTGGTGCTTTCCTCTGTGTCCCCAACCCCAGAGGTAAGTCCCTTCTTCTTGGAAACTATAGATAACCACTTACCTTTTCAGACTCCTGGTACGTTGGCCTTACAATACTTCAGACTTCCTATGAATATACTCTGTTCTAAATCAACTCCTTTATATCTACCCTTTCCTTACCAGAAGCTTCTCTAAAACAGGCACCATCCTAAGTTTTGGAAAGAACCACCCGTTTCATCCTCACAACCGCCCAGTGAGGTGGGGACTCCTGACATTCTCATTTCAGAGATGAGATAACCTAGGCACAGCAAAGTTAAGGACCTTGCCCAAGGACACCCAGCTCAGAAGTGCTCAGCTAGGATTCAGACCTGCCCTTGGCCCCAGGGTGGATATTTTTAATACTCTACTAAACCACTCTCCATGATCTGACCAGATTTCAACCACTGATCAAGGAAACAGTAAACTGAGCTCTTGTGTCCTTGCCTGTGAGGCCCGGGGTTATCTCATTGTCTTCCTGCACCTGACACCTGCAGCAGCATCCTTAGGGAGCTTATTCTTCCCTGAATCTCTGGGAGGCTGGGGCTGGCTGCGCCGGGCTACTCCAAGTCCTAGTTCAGTGAGCGAACACTGGTGCAGAACCAGACCTGCAAGCCTCGTCCTGTAAGCATCTCAGCCCTCCTCGGCCCAGGTGTAGGGTTCTCCAAAGTACCCCTTAGTATTTATATTTCACGACTCACCCCAAGCTGTGCCTGTGGCAAGAGAAGCCAGGATGACCAAAACATAGAGCCACATCATGGAAGGACGGCAGCTCTCTGCAAGTGAGGTCTTTTTTCCGTATCCCTCTGAAGGGCTTCCCAGGTCCCAGCCCAGAGCCTGAGGTCCTGTCCCCACGGCTTGATTGTCTGAAGGTGAGATGACCCAAAACTCTTCTCTTCCCCAGAACTCCTGGGGGACTGGTGGGACCTGGAAGCCAGATCTAGTTTGAGTTCAAGCTCTTTTATCTGAAGTCCTGAGACTCAGCTCTCAGATTACAGATGCCCACAAACTGGTCCAGCAACTTCTTGCAGATGGGTCTCTCCTTGGTAGACTCCAACCTCAGTGCACTGGCACCAGCAGGCTGAGTCTTCAAGGCAAGGTGTAGCTTTGATCTGGGGTCCTCAGATCAAGTTGGAATATTCTAGGTCAACTCACAGCCCGGGAGGGAGCTGCTCGGCTGGGAGACCAGGACACTCCTTTGGCTTCCCTGGACTGCCGTCTCCTAGAGTTCTAGGCTCTGAAGTTTGGAAGTGATCTTACACGTTATTCAGTCCCCTTATGATGTCTAAATTAGCTTTGTGATATTTCAGCCAAATAACCCAGACTGCTGCCATATACATCCAGGGTGACAGAATCCACTACATTTCAGAGCAAGGCTTTGGGGGCAGAATATTCATACAGTAAATAAACTCCACCTTTCCAAAATCTTTGACTCTCAGCAGACATCCACACATTTGTTCATTCCTTCTTTAAACATTTATCCAAATGTCTGGCTCTTGGTAGAAATGTAAAAACAAAACAAAACAAAACAAAAAACCAGGTATTTAAAAAAAAAAAAAAAAAAACTACAAACCTCAAATTCTGTGAATTTAGTCTTTTCAGGTCAGGTACGAGGTAACAGAGAAAAGGACAACAGAGCATGACATCGGTTTCCAATTTAGCTATTTGTTGTAATTTCTATCCAAGTTCTACAATATCTCATCCATGATCTGCCTCCCAGGAGCCTCCACAGGAGAGCAGCGAATTTTCCCCGTCTCAGTGCTGCCCTCTGCTGGACTCTGGGAACTTCACAGGTGAAGACACATATAGTCCTAAATTTTGCTTTGGTTTGATTTAACAAATCATGTCAAAGATTGTTTGGGGTTAGGGGGAGACTTTCAGTTAAAACAAAACAATATGTTACAATTGTAAATTAATTAGATATTTTGTATTTTTTACAATGATAGAAAGGCAGAGATGATGAAATGTGACCATTACTTGCCTAGTCCAATGATGGAACTCTAGAATAGTGAACTTGTAGAATACGAGGTCATTTACAAAGGGCCTGGCTTTGTATCCAGCCCATCTTCTCTTGATAAACTTATGCCATTAAATAATATTTTTTAAAATGTCAATGTTTATTTATAACATTGATCAAATTATGCCCATAAATGTCAAGGACATTAAAGCAGATTTTTTGGAGATAATCAAGTAACTTGGAGAAATACAAGTGACACACTATTCCGATGCAGTGGCCCTTATATGTTGGAATGACTATAAGCAAAAAATAGCTGTCCAGATCCCATCTAAGAAGATTCTATTTTGGTTGGACTGGGGAGTGGCTGGCAATTCTTCTAATTAGACTCCTGATAGAAAATCTTCAATCAAGTGAAAAAAAAAAAGATGAATACAAGTGTCATTTATCTGTCAACTTAAACTCCAAAAAACATCTGATGGCATATAGACTAGAAGCAGAAGAAAGGCAGAGGGCCCTGGTCTGAGTGCCTTGGAAATGGATTCCACCTGGGAGACACCTCCAAAATCAGAACCATCTCCAGAGATGCCGAGTCTGTCTGCAGTGTATATGGGATGTGTGTGATGTCGTTTAATAAGAGGATATTTTGAAATGTGAGGTGAGCTCTATTTCCTAGTTGTTCATTTCTCCACATATCAACGTTGCAATTAGCAGCAGCAGAAACCAAGGAATTTCCAGATTGCCTGTGTGACCTGGTCCTCTGCCTAGGGCCACGGCATGACCTTGAGCAGTCACAGATAAGAGGTGGTATATAGGAACCCACCTTCCTCTCTTCTCTGCAGGGTCTCTGATGTTTGCTATCTACCAACTTCTGTGGGATCCCGGAGGGGCCACTAGGTACCTGTGCACAGCCACCTGCATCCTCTGACTCCCCTCCTCTTCCCTCTTCTGCTCTCCTCTCCCAGGAGCCCTAGAAATCACCTGCTCAAAATGACTGCACTCGTTCAGCTCAGGGTCACTGGACCTCTGACTGTCACGTCTTCTTGTTGAATTGCCCCCTTGGTCATTACATCCTGCACCTTCTTCTCCCTGGCAATATTCATCCACCCAACATGAATGTGGCCACCCAACTTTCTTTTTGTGTATCTTGGTGACATGTCTTGTCCTTCTACTTTCAAACTCTCTATAACCTGTGTTCACAGGGCATTTCATTTCCAGTTTGCTTTGGAAGATGACACTGATGATGTCACCCCCACCCCTCACGTGTGCGGTGGTCTGTGCCTGCCAGGGCAGGCCCCTCAAGCAGAGAGCAAGGGAAGGACACTAACCTGGGGGCTGTATGTGGCTAGGGGAGGGGGCCATCGTGAGCCTAGTGAGGTTTGCATCTTCCACTGGCATCAGACGAAAAAGCACCTGACTTGCTTATCAGCTTTACCAGATAAGGGGCAAGATGCGTGCGGGAGGGGCGAGGCTTCTAAGCTGGATACTGGGTGGTCCAGTATGCAGGAGCGGAGTGGGCTCCTCATTACACACCACTGAGTTGATCTTGCTTTTTTTTTAATATTTTATTTTTCAGTTGTAGTTGGACACAATACCTTTGTTTTATTTATTTTATGTGGTGCTGAGGATCGAACCCAATGCCTCACACATGCTAGGTGCTCTCTCTACCACTGAGCCACAACCCCAGCCCCTTGTTTTTTAAATCCCACCTGAGAATCTCTTTTCATTGATGAGTTTAAATCGTTTTTATTTAATAGAATTATTGAATGGTTGGATTGAACTCAAGCATCTTAGTTCACCAGTTCCTTTTTTCCTGTTGGCTTGTTTTGAGGTTGAAAAGGTTTTATGATCCCATTTAATCTCCATGATTGGATTATTACACAGATCTCTTCAGAAATGTTCAGTGTTTGAATAATCATGTTATAATATATATCTTCAAATAATATAATAGTTCCATGAGGTTTTAAATACCTTGCAACGTCAGGTCTTAATTGTTAGGTCCCATCTTTTACGCGATGGCTGTGGTGTTTGCTGGCCCTGGCCACCTGCCCTCTCTCTGCATTTCTGTCTGACCTTAGTAATAGATATCTGGGGCTGGGGACCTTATGCCTGCTGGCCCAGTGCCCTGTGGCTCTTGCGTCCTGTTCTAGCCTCGGTCTAAGGGGGACCCTGTGTTCCTCAGTCTTGGAGATATGATCTCCATGATGCTGCCCCTCTGCAGCACAAAAAGTCGCTAACAATCTTTTTCTTGGTCTCAGTAGGTGCTCACCGGGGGCCTGAGGGAGGTCAGGTTTACTGCTTTTCCCCAGTGGCTGTAGGATTTTGTTCCTTTGTGGGAAAGGGTCTGAGTAGGGCTCTGTCCCTGCACCCCCGGAGACAGGCTTTCTCCAGCCTTTCCACCTGCCTCCAATATCTCCCGTGAGCACCCGAGAGACATCCAGGGATCAGAGTCTATGTGGGTGTGAGCTCCCCCTGGGGCTGTGGTTCCCAGCGAGTTTATGCTCGCATCCTGGCCCACACATGGCTTGTAGCACTGTACCGAATGCTCTCCGCACACCTATGACGACACCTTCCACCGGCATGTGAGCCGCGGTCCAGGAGGCACCTCTCCTCTGGCAGATTTCAGGACTTTGGTTCATCAGATCTCTCTGCAGGGGCAGCTTCCTGGAACCGCCTCTCTCTTCATCCTTCTCTCCCTGGGAGGATGGACTCACCTCCAGCCCAAGACGCAGACGCTGATGTGGCCTCCAAAAATCATTTATTCTCCAAGTTGAGGCCACAGTGCAAACCTTCCCCACCCAGGCCTCTGCCACCCCACCCCACGGTTCCCAGCCTCCACGTTAGGACTCCTCTGTGGCCTGCGCACCCCTGTCCTCTGCTCCAGCCTCCCAGGGCTGGCTCAGCCTCCCGTCACAGCTCCCCATGTTCTCTCTGGGGAGGTTTCCTTGAGGCCTCCCTGGCCCTGAGCTCAGTCCAGAAAGCCACTTCCTTGTCTTTCAGCCGCGTAGCTGCCTGGGTGGTGGCGCCAATCTGCAGGTACCCTTCCTCCTGGTCGTACTCTGGCCAGAGGGGCAGCCCGGCTCCATTGGGGTTCCTGGGAACAGAATCAAACAGAAACTCCCCAGATCCACTCGTGAGCCCCACGTGTCTTGAGACTGACAGGATTCCCTGGTTTCTCTCTTCCACAAGGCCCATCCCCATCTCCCTGTCCTGGGGCATCCTGCATGTTCTCAGAGGACTATAGTCACAGGTAGGGGGTTTGTCACTCATACTTTGACCCCTCCACAATAGGTAGGCCCCACCATGGCCACCCATCCACCCACCCCACCATCGCCACCAGCCTCACCCATGGCGAGCAAAGTTGGCCCAGAATCTCATCACCATCCTGCTGAGCTTGGTCTCCTCTTCTGAGGCGCCCCCTGTTGGGGAAGAAGGAAAAAACACTTTGCTGCTTAAAGTGGGCTGTGGGCCAGCAGCAGCAGCAGCAGCAGCAGCTGGGAGCTTGTAGGGCAGCAGACTCTTGGCCCTGACTCCACACCTACTGGTCCAGGTCTGCATATTATGAAGAGCCTGTCCCTTGGTGTGCACTTTCAGCTTGAGAACGGCTGGTCGAGGACCGCACTGGGCAGGCTGTCCATCCATAAGCCGACTGCCTTTGTCTTCTGGGCCCACTTGCCCTGGCCCTCCACACTCAGGGTCCTAAGGCCACACACAGGGTTCCCTCTACTTGGTGGGACTGCTGACTCTTGGGCCTTTTCTTAATCTCCTACATGCATCCACATTTTCAGAGTCTGAAAAATATCAGACAAGCCACCATCCTCAAGTGTCACCCAAGTGGGAGTCGCCTGGCATGTCACAAACAGCCATGAGGTGGGTCACACGTCATCTGCAACTGCTGAGTTAACATTTCAAAGATACTGCGAAAGCTTTTCCTGAAGTATTATGTTATTAAAAATTCCAGATAAAATATCTGAATTATAATTATAGACAGACAATGTGACATTCAGGTAAAGGTCAGCACCTGATCTAACTCCCCTCATTCTGTTTCTGTTGTGAGTAGAGAATCCCTCAGTGGCAAGCAGTGGCCCCCAAGCAGGGCTCTGCAGGTGACCCCCCAGCTCTCAGGTCAGGACTCTGAGACTCTGTGCCTCGAGGACCATTACGAATGCACATCCCCCTTCTTGCAGGTGAGAGCAGAGGCCTGCCCAGCGCTGCCCAGCCCTGTTACAGTGAGTCAGGAAGTTCACAGAGAACAGGGGACACTTGTTCAAGGCCAGGAAAGCAAGACTGGAACCCAGGCCCCCTAACTAGCAGCCTGCAAAGAGCTGTTACCTTTTAAAAATGGGGCTCCAAATACCGAGAAGATCTCATCCCCGTGGTCTCCTGTCACCGTGCTGGGTCTCACATCTGATAAGCAGCTCGGGCCGTACTCAAACTCATACATGTAGGTGGGGGCTCCAGCATCTGAGAAGACACGGATGTGCGCACAGGTCACACCACCAGACACGCAGCTGGATGGTCTCAAGGTCTCTGGCTGTGCAGGAAACCCCTGGTGTCAGCCTGGGACAGGACAGAGCTCCTGGAGAGCCCAGAGACTAGCTTAGGGCTGCAGAGCCGGACAAAGTGGAATTGGGATTTGAGCCAGATATTTATTGAAGCACAGAACGAATGAACTAAATGAATCAAATAAATACATGGGACATGTTTTCATTGAGATCACACTAGAGCTCCTTCCCTTCAAAAATCTCCGCAACCTGATAGGTGCCTCCTATTCCTCTGATTTTGAGCATTTCTGAGGTTCTCACCCATTCAGAGAAGGGAGGAGCAAATCCAAGCTGTTTGTCTGCAAATGAGGATGTTTACAGACAAGTGTGTCCACAGACAGAGCCATCTGCCTCTTGGGTTTCAAGAAAACACAAATCTCCTGGATTCATATTCTGGTGACCTTGCATGTCCTGCTTCCTGCTTGGCCAGGGGACTGTGAGGTCGTTAGGGTGATACAGTGATGCCCACCACAGAAGGGGCACAGGAGGTGAGCGTGCCTGTAGTCACCTCTCTTTCCCCCCTTCCTGCCAGGCTCTCTATGCACCAAACCCTGCTGTCCAAGCCCCAAGAAGAGGCCACCTTTTCTGTCGATAGCTCCTCCAACCCACCAAGCCCTGCCCTTGCAGGACTAACTCAGGGACCCCCATACCGGGGACCTCACCATTTTTCATCAGTCACAATGTTCACATAGGGAGACTCTAGGAGGGGAAGAGTCAGACCCCAAATCAAGCTGGTGGAGAAATCTCCCCATGGGTACATACAGTAGGAAAGTTGAAAAATGCAGAATAAGGAGAAAAAAAAAAAAAAAAACAACAGCACTCAGGGAAAGCTTCTTCAACATTTTAGCAAATATGATTTTAGGTCTATAAATTGGCATAATATCTGATGCTACTTTGGGATGTATGATAATCATCGCTTCCCACCATCAGACATTTACCCACAAAGCATTTGACAATATATGGCATCACAACAAGGAGAATTCACTGAATCGCCCCTCCCAGCCTGTGCAGACTGCACCTTGGCTCTTTGAGAAGTGCCACTTGGGAGACTGTGACTGAGTCCTTCTGTGACTTGAATCCACTCGTTAACATCTGCTTCCCAGTCAGGCAGAACTCACAGACGGAGGGTTTAACCTTGCCCCTGCCATCCAACCATTTTAGACAGGAGCTCAGAACCCACTCAGAGAGGAGGGAACTCTTGTGAACCAGAGAACTTAGATTAAGCAGCAAGCGGCCAAAGGAACTTTGTATCACTTCCTACCCCATAAACGTAGGTAAATACAGTTTGTTCATGTCACCGTTGTAAGTTGAGTGAGTGTTGTAGCTCTCAGAATATCTTATTTTTCTCTACTCGCTGTGCCTTTTCTCCTTACCTGTAGTTGTTCGCAGGTAACTACAACAGCGACAGCTAAAACAGGAGAATAGCTCAGCTGGTTTTCGACATGCTCAGAGAGCCCTGAATTTTAAAACTCTTTTGACACGTTTTGGAGAGAGGTCTGGGCCAAATAATGATTTCCCAGCTTGAGGCTAGATTAATGAGGACTGGTAACAAAGCCTGAGAGGCTTTCTAAAGGTACCTGGAATACGAAACACCTCCCGCCCAGGTGAGTTCACCTGTCTGTGAGCGTAAGAAGGCCCTCCAACCACCCCGCCTTGGGTCCTTGTTGGAAGGTCCTGGAAAGACCTCAGTCAGGCGCCCAGCTGGCCCACACCGGCACACAGCAAGAAAGACAAACCAGCATGGACGCGGAAACTGCCTCCTGCCCGGTCTGTGTGCCTCCTGCTGCCCTGTCCTTGTCCCCTCCTGATCCTATACTGAATCCTACCCTTACCCACCTGCACTAGTTAACAACTTTAGAGCAAGCTTTGACCTTGAAAAACTTCCCCAGACCCATCTTCCAATACTTGCCTTCTAGTCCCAGAACCCAGGGAAGGGGCCTTGGAGCAGAGGCTGTGTGTGCCTCACTCATGTCCCCTGGGTCTGGACCCTGACGGCCTCCTCCACTCTCTGAGCTCTTTGCTCAAGCTTTTGTCTGGTCACTAAAATCTACGTCGCCCACGTTTGTAGCAGGTCAAAATGCTGCAGAATAAACCATCCCAGCGAACGGCCTTCAACCGGGGACAAAAGGCGCAGCCGGAGAAGTAACCAGCTCCCCGCCGCTCTGAGGGGCAACCCTGAGGTGTGGCTGCTGTTTGCTGCCCAGAGTTCCCCAGCCGTCCACAGGGGACGTGTGCTGGGCAGTGCATAATGATGGGCTCGCATTTCTTCCTGTGTCACGTCCTCATCTCCTTACTAATTGAATACCTGCGTTTGGATGCTTCTCTTAGTCATCGACTGGCAGAGACAGATAGGACAAGGCCCCTCCCCAGGCTACATGGAATCAGACCTGGAGCCCTGGCGCTTGGCGGTTTCCACATCTGTCTATGCTGAGGGAAGGGCCAGTCGGACACCTCAGCTGATGGGTGTAAGGTCCTCTCCCAGGGGCAACCTCTGGGACTCACCTCTGTGGTCACGGGCCACAATCACAGATGGGACACCAAAAAGCACGTCTCCCATCAAGTCCAGGAACAGCTCTTTCTTCCTGACAGGGTCGTCTGTCCCTCCTAAATACTTCTCAGTGGCCACTGGAGTCAGTTCCTTAGAGAGGTTCTGAAATCACCAAGCAAGAGAGACCCCCCACCTGAGAGCCACGCAGAGGCTCCCTGGATGTGAGGCTCCTGGGCCCTGTGCAGATCCCGCCTGGGGTGGCGGGGAGGGAAAGGAGGGGAAATGGGGCTGGAACCGGGGTCTCAGGGGTTTTTCCTGCTATTGAGTGGGTCGGTGACTTGGGGGAGCCCCAGCCCTTCTATGTTTCTCTACTAATTCCCTAGGCTCTTACGACAAGTGGGTAGGACTTCCACAGCAGGGACGTGGCCGTCTGCTGGTCCAGTTTGCCTTCAGAGAGCGGGTAGCCCAACAGTGCCTGTTAAAGAGAAAACAGGATCGAACGTCTGGAAACCACCAGGAACCAACAGGAAGAACCAAATGAGCCGGCCGAGACACAAAGGCAGATAGAAGGTCCTTTGGGGGTCCGTCTGTTCATGGGTCGTTCATGAGTTTGAAAAAAAAATCAGTGAGACAAATGGAGTTATTATACAGAAACTCAGGGAATAGAAGCCTTAAATAACCATGTCTGTCATGCCGAGAGACACCGTGGTCATCTAGGAAGTGAGGAAATTGAGGCCAGGGTAGGGTTGAAGTGAACGGCTCAGGGAGCGAGGGTACATCCCCATATCCTCGATAGCTAAGGAAGCCAGACTCCACCGTGATGGTCTGTCCACTTGGCAGAACCTCTGAAGTGAGCACTGTAGACCTCACCCAAACTCTGCACTCCTTCACCCAACTCCAGCATGGCTTCCGGAGGTTTGAGGTCATGACCCCAGGACCCCTGTGGTGTCTGCCTGTGACCCAGGTCTAAGTTCTGTGGTGGCCTTACTTCAACGAACTCCTGTGCTCCCTCCCATGAAGCCTGCTTCTCCCACAGCTGATCATGGACCAAGAAGTCCCGTGGTCTGACCTTACGGATTCACCCCTCACACCCACAGTGCCTCCCAGGGCACACCCTATCCTTGAGACCTCTCCAGCTCTTGCTGTGGGTGATCGGAGTTCAGGTCAGGCTTGATCTTTTCCCTGTTGCTATTGTACTACTGAAGAAAACTTGTCCTGTTGCTTTAACTAGTGGTCAGCTTTGAGAGAAAAAAAAATATCTTCTTTCCTTTTTATTTTATTTATTTTTTTCTTCTTCCCTTTTACAAGACAGGAGCAACTTTTTAAAATCTCTCCAATGAAGTGGCTGAGAACTCGTGTGGGGATCTGTGGGGCCCAAGGTGGAAGCCCCACTGTGTGTCGGATCTGATTCCTCTGAACTTTCCAGCTCCTTCCTCCCTCTAGAAGTGCTCGGTTTTCCCACTTTCACAATTATTCTCCAGGTAGGCCCTCCCTGCCTGTACATTTCAGGATTCTTTAATAGAAAAATAATTAATGGGTGTTTGGGGAAGGGGTTCCCAGGGTCACTCTACTCAGGAGAGAGTTTGGTCATCCTGGAGAAGGTTTCCAAGAAAATGTCAGCTGGTCCCAGTGGGACCCAGAGGAACTGGAGATGGAGAAATGGGAGCCGCGAGGGAGCGAAGCCCGTGAGCCTGTGTGTGGGTGCATCTGTCTCAGAGGCCTGCGTGCCCTCACCATCGGAATGATCCAGCCAAACTCTTGCTTGTTGATTCCCACCATGTAGGGGACAGTGTTGAAATTCTTTTCAGCCAAAATCTCTTCAGGTGTCTTGGGCAGCAACACTCCGTCAACCACAGTGAGCAGGGAAGGTTGGTCCTAGGGAAGACAGGGGCACACTGTGTCATCACCCCGCCCCGGGGGACACCCAGGGCTCCCTCCCTGCCTGTTGGAGGGCTTGGCCAGCACACAGACCCCTGTGGCTTGGACAATGCTCCCAGAATCTCTGGGTCCTAACAAGGAGGTCTAAGTCTGCGAGACACGGAGGAAAAAAGTTGGGGGAGGTAGCGGTGATACGATGACGGCGGCTGATCTTCAACTAAATGAAAATGTGTACCATGTGCATTATATATTTGAATTTGTAGCATACACTCTGTATATGCATGTATATTTATTTACCTGTAAAGTTGCAGCAAGTGCTGAATGAGTGAAAACTGAGCCTGGCTAGGGGGGAATTGCAGAGTTAGGCCCTCTGAGCCTCTAATGGAATGTTTTCATATTTCTTGTTTTCTGTGGGAGATCTGTCTAAAGGCAGGTTACGTAACAAGCATTTCTTATAAAGAACTTGTTATGTGTGCTGTTTATTCATAATGAAGCGCCAGCCGGGGAGGGCCCATTATTGCCCCAACCCTGGGTAACAACATTGGAAATGTCTTTGGCTTCGGCCACACAACAGTGCACTAGGGGTTTCAGAACTTCATCATCTCACGAAGGCACAGTTCAGCTGTTTCCCCATCTTTCCACAGCTCTCCAGAGGGGACTCTGCCACTCAGAGGCAGACCCCCCTCTTCCTCTGAACTCACAGCCAAGACCAGCATAACTCAAGCCAGAAAGAAGCTCACAGAGACTTATGTCCTCCACAAGGCACATCTTTGTACTTAGGAATACCAGACAGCACTTCCTGACTGTCTTCGAGAAGAGCTTTCAACAGGGAATCCATCAGCAAAGGGCAAGAAAGTGAAAAGGTGGCATCCAAGCCACCGCACAAAGGACCTTTGGTAGCACAAGAGATGGAGCAAGAAGAGCATTTTGTTCATGGGACCTCAGAGGAGAATGTGGGCTCCATGAGACTCCGACTTGTGCGTCTGGGGCACGTGACCATGAGTGTGTCACAAGCATTGATTTCAGGGTGACAAACACATGTCAGCTAGTAAATGGACTCACGAACACAGAATCTGTGATCAGCGAGGGTCTGCTGCATCTGTCTGTCTGTCTGTCTATCTGTCCAGCTGTCGCCTGGTTTAAGCTTGCGCTCATATAGAGAAATCACTAGCCTTGAGGATATACTGAGCTCATCCCTGGAGGGGCCTAAGCTGAGCCTGAATTCCGTATGTGAGAGGGAATCCAAGTCCTTCTCCGAAAGGCTGACAGCACAGAGCAGAATCCAGAAGGCAGGAAGGTCCTGCAGTTCCAAGACCTGGGAAGCCAGTAAGAGGAGCAGCTCGTGGGAAAGAAGAACTCGCAGGGACCTCGAGTAGGCGTGGCCTCAGCAGTGGCCGTCAGAGTGAATGCTGTGACGGGGGCAATGGTATGAGCCCGGGCAGAGGGGAGCAGGGCTAGTCCCAGGAAGGTCCCAGAGCCCTGGGCTTGGAGGGGTGACTCCCGGCAAGGACAAGACACAGTTGTGAGGTGGAGGTGCCTCCTGTACGACACTGGGCACATAGTGGGCCACCTGGGGCGCGTAAAGGAGCTGACTCAGTGGAGGCAAGGGGGTCGGCCTTGTAAGCAAGGACAGGTTTTAAGCAGGAGATGTGAACACGAAGGGGAAAGCTTGGCCCAGGGGACACAGACGAGTGACTGGGAGCACTGGACTGGGAGTCAGGGGAGTGGGTTTCAGTCCTGCCTCTGGCCCACCTGGCTGTGTCACCCTGCAAGTGACCTCCCCTTTCTAGGCCTCAGCCATACACACACAAGGAGGGACTGTGATTCCACAAAGGAGAATTCTTCCATTCATCGTGAATCGGAGCTTAAAGACCTTAAGACTCACAACCTGTAATCAAGAACCCAAAGCCCTTACCTCTCCAGGATCTCCTTGTAAAATAAGACCAGGGCGTTTCTGTGAAGTCAAAGACGGGGGATGTGGGCGATAAGCCTTCTTGTATAGAAACGGACCCTTTGACTGGTGCCCGTAGCTATCAGGCTCGCCCACCGGGTGCCTCCTTGGCTGGACCCAGAGGAACAGGGCTCCCCTGGGCAGGAGCAGAGGGTAGAGCTGTAGGACAGGGGAGGGGCCGGCAGCAGCCTGGGCAGGAGAGACCTGGGCCCCAGAGTCAGGGCCCTGGAGCCCTGGGGAGGACCCTGCTGTCGGTGCTGGCCTCCTCTCCCACTTACTCCCTCTGGTAACCACCCCCACATTTCCTCTGGGGAAAGGGGCACCATGGTGCCTGGGTGATGGGCTATGGCAACTCCGAGGAGATGGAGCAGGAGGTGGGATGGACGATGAGAGAAAGCACTGCCTCCTCTCTGTCCCCCTTCCCTGCTCCCACCTCATGGGTTCAGGAAACCATGTGTGACCTAGAATGTTCCATGTCCCTGCATACAGCTACTTTTGCAAGGATGGGTGTAAGCCAGTGTCAGCCCAACAGAACAGACCCCAAGTCTATCACTGCATAGCTAACGTCACCCACCTCTGGCAAATGATTGGAACAGACGGTTTGTGAGCAGAGAGCATGCAAGTCTAGACTGTGGTTGTCTTTGTTCTCCCCAGGGGACAACTCTTCGGGAAGAAGCCACTAGAGTGGAAGCTGAGGGGTAGACCCAGGTTGATTCAATAACCTCTTCAGGGTCCCTGGCCCCAGCCACGCCCTACGCCATCTGCCCATGAACTTTTCACTTACCTGGGGATTCTGTGACAATACAGTGTTTTTACTGTTCAAAGAACCTTGAAATGAATTTTCACATCTCCCAATAGAAAAACACCCAAACTCACCAAAACTCATTCCACCCCCACACTTTGCTTTGCCACATGTTCACCAAGGTTACAATGACTGCTGGGTACACATCGGGTAGCAGGTCTGAGCTTACGTAGGAAAGGACCCCTAGAATTCCCTCATCATGAAGTGTGTGTGTGTGTGTGTGTGTGTGTGTGCACACATGTGTGCGTGTGTGGGTGTGTGTGTGAGACTGTGCACATGTGTATGCACCAAGACAGTCCATAATCGTGAAAATACTTCCATAAAAACTCAGAAAATCTCAATGGGATGTCACATAAACGGGGTCCTCTTGTGCCACACAGAGAATGACTGGGTGTTTGTCTCTTTCTGGGTATTATAAGTCAGCTGGGTCTTGATTCTTGGAACACCTTGATCATCTTATTTGATCATGATGGACCAGGCCCCAAGCCCCAAGGCCACACTGGACTCAACCACGGAATTATAAGCAGAACACAGTGAGGGTGGCCTGCCCTGCGGGCTCCAAATGGCTTCTGGTGTTCAAGGTCTAGAGAGAGGCCAGCGGTCACCTGGGCCCACATTAAACTTTCCGCACTGAGGGAGTTGTTCCCATGGGTCCCGCAGCCTGCTTTTGTTGTCTTTCTGGATGTTTTCTGGCTGAACTTCCCTATGATGAGAGACTGCCGTGACCTTCCATCAGTCATCTAATGTCACCCTCCCTGTAAAGCACCCTGATGACTATGATGAATGTGTCCCTTCTCTGTTCTCCTACCACAACTGACTCGCCATACATGTATGTGGCTGTTTCTCCTTGGAGAGCCCTTCGTGAGAAGACACTTTGTTCAATTTATGTCTGGATTTTCTGCCATGACACCACCGTCCCATATTCTTAGAATGGATAGACACAGGGATGGATAGATGGGTGGCTGGCTGGCTGGATGGATGGACAGATGGGTGGAGCTGACCATTACTAGTTACTATGGATAAAACTGCATGAATATGTGAATAAACAGATGATCACTAATAGTAATGAATGGATCATTGATTTTGGAGGACTGGGTGACAAAGCATAGATATATGTTGGGGTGAATGACTCGTGAGTGATGGACAGATTGAAAAGAGATGAATGAAAAATTATAGATGGATTGACAGCTAGACTGATAAAAGGATGTGAATGAGTTGGATAGATGAATAGATGGAAGATGAATGAGAAAGTACGTAAATCCCTATCTTAAAATTTTAATTGAGTCACAGTCTCAGAAAAATCTAGAGAACATGGCTATTAACATCATAACTTAGAGAGCTTCTAAAACAACCAAGATAAAATTGTGACACTTTCCTGAAAACTTTGCCCTTAATATCCCAGCCCCCAAATCATTCAGGATGGCAGTTACATGGGATAGTTCGATTCAGGAGGGCCGAATCCATGAAACCTGGGATCAAGTGCATAGGATGGGGCTACTGAAATGAGGCACATACCATCTTTACTGTCATCTCCAAGAGCTCTTCCTCAGTCTTCTGGCGCATGCAGTGAACCATGACTGCCGACGTGGTGGTTTTACACCCAGCAGCAATAGCAATTTGCTACACAGATCACAGGCAATTAGCATAGTTTAAGAGAAATGTCCCTTCTCTCTATTAATATGGGAAGAAGGGTTGTATCTCGTGGCCAACTTCTGAGGGCAGTAGGGGGGCAGCAGAAGTCACACTAGACCACCAGGGGCGGGTTCTGGGTTGCACAGGGTGTGTGGCCTCTCTTGCTAACTGGAATTGTGGCATGAACTAGCTTGTCTCCATTAAAATGAGGCAGTATTCCTCCCCAGCATCATAAGTAAATGATAAGTAATCTGGGCACGGTGTTCTCAAAGTTGAATTCAAGAGAGGCTCTTTGGAGTCAGGGTTAAGAGCTTCCAAATCCTTCTCCTCCCCTTACTCGCTATTTGGTCTCCAGCAAGCCACTCAATCAAGATGTGCCTTGGTTACCCCACGTGATGAGGATAATGATAACACTCTTCTTAGAAGTGGTGCACCATGTCTCCCCCACACTAGAACCTGTGCAGAGGGAAGGAGAACTGGAAAAGATCCTGCGCACCGCACACTTCAGAAAGCATGGGTTAAGTGGGAGCCCCAAGGAGACCTTTCTGCCCAGCCCTCCTCCCTCCAGTGATCCCTGGAACACCTCATCTGAGTCCCACAAGAAGAAAGTGCCCCAAAGACTTCAGAGCAGAGGAAATACTACGGGCAAGACCTACCTTAGCCGCAGGCTTGGTGTTCCTCTTGACCAAAGCAGCAGTGAGGACCACGCCACTCTCTGAGATGGCCCTGTGGAAGAGGTTCTTGGCCAGGGGAGACAGCACCTGCAGGGGCGTGGGGAGGAGGAGAGTCTATGCTCATGGGGGGGGGGTCAGCCTCTCCTGCTTTCAGGTCCTCTCAACCTGCTCCCGTGCTCTGGCCTTTCACGTGAAGAGTTTGGGGTCAGCGGACCGGAGACCTCCTTCCCTGTCCTAGCCTGTCCCGGCTACACATTCTCCCCCATGGAAGTCATTATGTTTTGGAATATCCATTACTCAGAATCTATTCTAAGAAATGTGATAACAGAGGGCCACAAAAATTTCTAAAAAAGCTCATGCTGCTTGTAATAGTAAATCTTTGAAACAACTTAGGTCCTGATATGGGGTTTGATCAATATTTTTTCATTCTTACCATGGAATACTGGACGATTATTAAAGATAATGTTATGTAAGGAGGTTTAACATTTGATAAAACTCTAATGTATACTACAATCTAATAGAAAGATGTTTGTTGTTTTTTTTTTGTAAAAATTTACCCAACATACACATAGATGACAGAGAAGGGGGTGGTGCCGAGTGGATGATTAATAGATAGATAAAATTGTGGAAAAAAGACTAGAGAAGTTCATGTCCACTATTCTCAGTCACTGTCTCTGGGCTGGGACACTATAAAGACTTCTTCTTCTTTGGACTTTTGTATATTTTTCCATTTATTCTTTTTTTTAAATACTTTTTTAGTTGTAGTTGGACACAATACCTTTATTTATTTTTATGTGGTGCTGACGATCAAACCCAGTGCCTCACATGTGCGAGGTGAGTGCTCTACCACTGAGCTACCGCCCCAGCCCACTCCTTTTATTCTTTACTTTAAAAATATGAGCATTTTCCTCTGAGTAGTCAAACTATGAAACCGACACATGCTTCAAGAATACAGTAATTAGGCTGACCCTCTGCTCAACTCTGAGGTCATCGTCGGGATTATTAGGGTCCCCAGCACCTTCTAGAACTTCCCTCAGCATCTCCCAGCCCCGTTCCTCACCCCAGTAAGACATCTCATGCCCCAGGATGTGTCAGTGACTCATGTCCCATGTGCCATCTGTCCCCCATTCCACTTTCCCTCCCTATTCTCCATCCACCTCCCCAGGCCAACTTGTCCCGTGGTCCCAGGAAAGCGTCCTTCTCGCTAGGCACGATCACCCCAGGGAGGCCCCTGCTTGTCCTTGATGATCACATTCCCTCAGAGCAGTGATCTGCCTTGGAGCCAAACAATAACCTCTTATCCAGATCCCGTCCTTGCCTGTTCTCACTGTCACTTGTACTCTCCCATACTGACCAAGAAAGCGGGGTAACTTCAAAGTTAAAATGATAAGGTAGGAAAAAGGGAATATCCTAGGAGTAGGAAGAAAGCCATTGTTACAGGCAACTGGAGAAACTGTGACCCCAGAACATGAAGTTGAGCCCTGGAGGCCACGGAGAGTTCATGCCTTGACTCTTCACCATCTGACGCTGCTCAGTGAGCAGAGCCATCCCTGGATCCCAGTCTCCCAGGTAAATGTGCCTGTGGCTGAATTGGCTGGTCTCTGAGAGGTTCCATCATCAGCCTCCTCAAGCCTGGGGGTGGGGCAGGTGCCAAGAGCACTCACAAGAACAGAGACACTTTGTCCTCCTGCTGACTCTCCAAAGATGGTCACAGAGCCCGGGTCCCCTCCAAAGTTGGCAATGTTGTCCTGGACCCAGCGCAGAGCAGCCACCTGGTCCAGGTGACCCCAGTTCCCCGGGCAGTGCTCATCCCCGGTGCTGCGAGAGAACAGGGTGGGGTGGGGACAAAGATGTCATGGTAGGGTTCTCAGGTCCAGCGATGGGCTGGGGGCCCTCACTGAACCTTCCAGAATAAAGTTAGACTCTGCACCCTTGACCCGGGAATCTTCCCCTGCCACTCATTGCTGCAGCACTGTTCCCTGTGGGGTCTGCGTTCATTCTTCCAGAAAGGATTCCTTAGCAGCTACTGTGTGTCCAGCACTGGTCTAGGAGCTAGAGCATATCTGGGAACAAAATAGGCAAAATCTGACTGCACTCGGATCACACCACAGATCACAAGCAAACAGATGGGAAGAGAATGTCAGTCAATGAAGGTGATTTGAGGAAGAATAAAAGTGGGTAAAAGAAGAGGCAGGAGGAGACCTTTGCCTCTGGAGTCTGCCAGTTTTGCAATCCATCTCTAAACTCCCCCTCCTATCTCTGAAGGTCTGGGTTACTCTGCTGCATTATCTGTCACCCTGTTGTCCTGTGGGTGCTGGAAGATCCATAATTAGAATACCGAACACTCTGAAAGCCAGTAAATATATTTTCAGTTACAAGTGACTCTCGTTCCCCCTTAAAATGCTGTAAGCAATTCATCAAAGCACTGTGATACATGGAGTGGGTCCTTTTACAAGGAGATGTTCTCCTGGTTTGGGACACATAGTAAAACGAAAGAAGCCTACTAAAGAGTACTCCACACAACAGTGGGAGAAACCCCTTCCACCAGATAGGAAAATCTCAATATAAAAAGTACAGAAAACAAGGGGACACAACACCTTCAAATGGCGCTCACGCCCCAACAACTGAATCCGCAAATATCAAAGCGGCTGAAATCCTGGACAAAGAATCAAAAAAGTTGACAGTTAAAATGAGCAACAAACTAAAAGAAGAGCTAAGGAATGAACTAACTGAGAAATTACAGGAGGTGAAAGATCATTTCAATGAAAAGATGAAGATTCTGAGAAAAAACCAATCAGAAGTCTTGGGAATGAAAGACTCAAGAAGTCACATAAAAACAGACTACGCTTAGAATATTCAAGAAACCTGTGACTACACTCAGAGACCAACACAAGAATCCCTGGGATAGAAGAGGGCTCTGAGATACAAGGAAAGGGTATGGATAATTTGGTTTGATTTTGTTTTGTTGTTGTTGTTACCAGGGATTGAACATAGGGGTGCTTAACCGCTGAGCAACATCCCCAGCCTTTTTTGTTGTTATTGTTTTGTTTTAACTTATTTTTATGTTTTATCTTGAGATAGGATCTCATTAAGTGGCTTAGGGCCTCAATAAATTACTAAAGCTGGCTTTGAACTTGTGATCCTCCTGCCTTACCCTCCCAAACACTGGGATTACAGGTGTGTGTGACCGTACCTGGTTGGATAAACTTTTCAGTGAAATACAATCAGAAAATTTTCCAAACTTTGGGAAAGAAATAGATATGTAAATATAGGAAGTATTCAAAACCCCAAATAAACAAGATAAAAAAAAAACCCTCCCTGTGACACATTATAATTAAAACACTGAACACAGAGAACAAAGGATATTAAATGCTTCCAGAGAACAGTGTCAGTTCACATTTAGGGGTAAGCCAAAAAGAACAGACTCTAAAAGCCAGGAGGACTTAGATTAAGGTATTCTGAGTCCTGAAAGAAAATAACTACCAAGCACGATTGCTATATCAAGCAAAGCTATTTCCTTCAAGTGTCTTTGCTCTGGTGACTGCAATGATTTAAATGTAGTTTGTCTCCCAAGGGCTCATGTGCTGCGGTGTTGGTCCATGATGTGGAGGTATTAAGAGGGGATAGAACCTGTAAGATGTCAGGTCTAGCGGAAGGCAATTAGGTCAGTGGGGTTCAGCCCTGAAGGGATTAATGCAGAGCTCATGGAACGCTGGTTAGTTCTAGCAAAGGCCAAGGATATTGAGCTCTCCCCAGCACTGACATCACCCGCAGACCTGGACCCTTCAACCAGCTGGACATAAGCAAAGAGTAGATTGTACTTCAGCTAAAGGACACTTGCCAGAGGCCCAACTGATGGAGCCACCCCATCTGGGACTGAGCGAAATAAACTTCTTTATAATTTGATTTATGACTTTTTCTTTCTATTTATCCAGCCTTGGGCACTTGGTTATATCCATTGGAAACAGGCCAGTGCAGGGGCTCATGGGCAGAGAGGAGAGTCCAGCGCCTTACCTGAAGAACCCCCAGATGCCCAGGCGGTACTGGATGGTCACCACCACCACGTTCTCATGGGCAGCGAGGACCCGTCCATCATAGGTGGATGCCCCGCCCACCACCAGGCCACCTCCGTGGATCCACACCATGACCTGGAGAAAACAGATGCAGCCACACTAACTATAGACAGCAGGATAGAGAAGGATGTCTGGTTTCATTGCAGACATCTTGGCTGTGAATCAAGGTGGCCCTTAGCAGAAGTCCCCCCAGTGCTCAGTATGGTTGCAAAAGACAGCATCCCTTCTCCATTCTCCCAGCTGGGCGCCACTCAGGGCACCTGCCTTTCTCCCCAGATCCATGTGCCACATCCTCCTAGGGCCTTTAAATCGAGAACATCATCACGGGAACAGCAAAGGCCAAGGACACTGTGTTCTTTCCAACATTCCTACGGTCCTCACTCCTGGAACATTCAACCAGCTGGAGATAAGCGAGGGGCAGCTCTTGTACTTCAATGCTCACTCCCTCGGGGACGACTTCCCTGTGTAGGAATGACTGTCTCAGGAGTCACATGTGGCCCGTTGATGCCACTACCTAACAGCCTCCTCGGCCTGCTCTGAATGCCCAGAGGCTACCTGCCCTCCTAAGCCTAGCTCATGACCCCCTCCTCCAGGAAGTCTTCAATCATTCAACTAACATCATCCTGAAGCCCACTTCGTTCCAGGGACTATGAGGACAACTGAGCGTGAAAGTGTATATCATAATTCAAAATTCATGTCTCTTATTTGGGAAAGCTCACATATAGGGAAGAAATGGGAGTGCATAAAATAATTTGTAATAATATCGCTAATAAAAACCAGGAACTCATAACAGAAACTATGTACTGAGAACTCTTTAAAGCTTTGAAAGCAATGTAGTCATTTCACATCCACGAACCCAAGAACTTGCAATTAATTTAATCAGTGGCAGAAGTAAGATTGGACCCAGGCTGTCTGGTAACAGGGCCCACGTGCTGAGCTGCCCGACTCCCTGCAGCCCACTGGACAGCACAGTGAGCCAGCCCTTAGGGCAGGAGGAAGGTCCTGCTGCAGCTCTGACCTGTGTTCCAGGAGGCTCGCTCTGCGCACTCAGCCAGCCCTGAGATGAAGCCCGACCACCATCATTAGACACTCACACGGGATTCTTCCCACGAGAGGAAGCAGAGGCTGAGGAGGTGGAGGACTTGCCCAAGACTCTCAGCCAGGCCAAGGCAGACCCAGGATCCAAACCCAGACCCTGGAGATCTAGACCCTGTGTCCACAGCTGGGGGTCTCTGCCTCCAGGCTCCCAGAGCCCTGTTTCTCCTGCACCTCTGATCCTGCCGTCCCCAGGGAGGGACTGGGTCGGGGTCACCTGAGTGAAGGTGAGCTCAGGGACAGGTCAGCACAGACAGGCTGAAGAGGCCAGGACGTGGGTGCCGCCAGATGGCAAGACCTGGAGGGCAGGGGCTGCTGGGCAAGGCGCCGTGCCCCTGCTCCCCCTAAGCCCAGAGGTCAGCTGGGCAGATGGGTCACTGAGCACACCACAGCAGGATGAGCAGATGAAGGAGGGGACTTCTGTCCTCACGTCATCATACGTCCAAAGCACGGGGTGGTGGGACTGGACCACCTTGCAGCCCAAGCTCCCACCCCTTCCCAACCCCTGGGTGGCCTTCCAGGTGTTCCTGGCGGGGTGCTGTCATGCCTCCCTCTGCCGCCCCAGGTGTGGCCTCTTTCCCCTCAGGTGCTCTTCTCCCTGCGCCTGGCAGCCCGCCCCACCTCTGCCCTTCCCTTTGATGGGGAAATGCTGTGGGCCTCAGCCTGTGCCCAGGGCAGTCAGGCAGGGAGAGGGGCTCCAGGAGCATCCCAGATATTTGGCCGAAGGCAAGGAAAGGGAGAGGACGTGGGGCTTCCAGGGGACCGTGGAAGGGGTCACAGGTGGTGTGCTGAAGAAAAGTGACACCCGTGCTCCATTTCCTAGTCTGTGCTCAGGGATGTTGGGTGACAGATGAGAAGACCTGAGCTCCCATCCTGTCCCTTTCCCCATCTCGGTTTCTCTACCTATAAAGGAAGGGCGAATTTTCTCTGATTTTCTTTCAGCTCTTCTTTGTTTGAAATTATGTCTTAGCTTCTCTGAGAATCAAAGCCTTCATTTAGTAACTAAGAGTAATCTTTTTTTGTCCCTCTTTTATGGTGAAAGAACTTGAAAAATATTAAGATGGGCATTCCCCATGTACAGCAATCTCCCCCAGATGCATGAGGTCACTAGTGGAAACTGAGAGAAGAGAAACACATATTTCCTGTGGCCAAAGGGACCCCTGGGCCCCGAGTCATCCTGGTCTTAGTGCCCCTGCTCCGAGCTGCCTTCTGCCCCTTCCTCTGCACGGCTGGCTCCCTGACGCTGCAGCTCAGGGTGTGACAGTGGGGCCCACGCTCACCGGCAGGCTGCTTCTCCTGGTCAGGTCTGCGGGAGTGTAAATGTTCAGGTAGAGGCAGTCTTCAGAGAAATGGAGGGGAATGTGCTCCTTCCTGTTGGTAAAGAGCTCAGAGAGGACCTGCGCCATCTCCACATCCTGGGAGCACCTGGGAAGGGAAGGAAGAGCTTTGAAGGTCCACCTGATGGAAGCCCAGAGTGTCACCTGGGGCCAGACCTGGCACTGGGTGTGATAAGGCTCTCAATGGAGCTTTCATCATGAGACTTGAGACGCCAGCGTGGGTGGGGGGCTCTCTGAGGGTCCTGCTGGGAGGCCCCTGACTCTCTAGAATCTCCCTAGGTCCTGTAGGGTGAGAAGGACTTGGAATATCTTCCCTTTCTGGATACTTAGGGATGCCCTAGGCCAGGGAAGGGAGGCTGCCCATCCGCTGACAGGAAATGACATTTCCAGGACTGGGCCCTGTTCTCTGCGGGGCTTTGTGTAGTGGACTGCAGCATACCTGACACCTGGTAGGTACGTCTCGTCTCTGGGAGACTTCCTCCCGCCAGACCCTCAAGGACAGATGCTCAGCCGCAGCAGGTGGGGCGTCATCAACACCAGACAACCCCAGAAGAACTGCCTTCCAGCCCTGCCACTCATGTGACCTGGGGTGAATTCCTTCCTGCTCCGGCCTTCAATCTCACTGGTCTCAGTGAGGGGCGTCCTTCCTAAGGGTCCTGCAGCCCTGACATTCTATCAGCTAGCTATCCCATTGGCTACCCTGGTCAGAGTCTCCCAAACCCAATACAGAGAGGAAGTGGTAAAATTTGCTGAGTTCTCCCAGTTGCCAGGCACTGACTTAAATTCTCCTGTACTGGCTCCTTCAAGCCTGAGATCTTCCCCAGGTATGAGTTCTATGATTCTCTCCATTTTGAAGGTCAAAAAACCAAGGCTCAAAGAGAGTAGAGACCATTTTTAAAGGTCACATAACCAGGAACATCCATGCTCTATAGTGCTCATATTTCCAAGTATATTATAAACAATATTTCCCAATCTCAAAAGACCAGAAGGGTGCTCGCTTCGGCAGCACACATACTAAAATTGGAACGATACAGAGAAGATTAGCATGGCCCCTGCACAAGGATGACACGCAAATTCGTGAAGCGTTCCATACTTTTAGACCTAAAAAGAGCATACTACAGGGACACTGCTACATCCATGTTCATAGCAGCATAATTCACAATAGCAAGACTGTGGAACCAACCTAGATGCCCTTCAATAGACGAATGGATTAAAAAAATGTGGCATTTATACACAATGGAGTATTACTCTGCATTAAAAAATGACAAAATCATAGAATTTGCAGGGAAATGGATGGCATTAGAGCAGATTATGCTAAGTGAAGCTAGCCAATCCCTAAAAAACAAATGCCAAATGTCTTCTTTGATATAAGGAGAGTAACTAAGAACAGAGTAGGGACGAAGAGCATGAGAAGAAGATTAACATTAAACAGGAAAAATAAAAAAAAAAAGACCAGAAGTGCAGATATTATTGCCCCCAGTATGTAGAAGAGATCACTGAGAAACTCAGGTGTCCGGAGGACACAGATGTCCACTAACAGAAGTGGACCCAGCAAAGCTCACTTCCAGATTTCCATCCTGGAGAATTTTTCTTAGATCATTCATCTCCATTCATCGTTACACATGAATGTGTGTTAGGATCCAGCTATAGCCAGTTAACCAAAGTCATTTATGATGCCGAGAATATGAAAACTATCGTAATGAACCTAAATAAGAGATGAAGTCCATAAATGACTTTTTTTTTTTTTGTACTAGGGATTCCAGGGTATTTAATCACTGAGCTGCATCCACAGCTCTTTTTAAATTTTTTTATTTTGAGACAAGGTCTTGCTAATTCGCTGAGGCTGGCTTTGAACTTGCAGCCCTCCTGCCTCAGCCTCCCGAGCCATGCATGGCCATCAGTTACTTTTTAATACCTCATTCATGTGACAATTAAGTCTCGGACTGGGATATGAAATGGAATAAAGATGACACGGGGATCAATGAGCAAGGTGCTCACCCAAACTCTGTCTGCATGATCCATTCCGAAGGGAGCAGAGGGCAGCAGGAGAAAGTCTGGAAATGTGACTTCCACTGTTAATGGCAGTTCCCCCTGGGCAGTAGAACTGTGTGTGATTTTAGTTCTTAGCTTTGCTTCTCAGCATTTCCTAACTTTTCTGCTTATCAGGAGGTAAAAACAGTGAATGTCATTTCTCAAAGAAAGGAAAGAACGCAGCCAGAAGTGGGATCCCGGACATCAGAAGTACCTTGCCGAGGAGATGAATCATGAAATGACATACGTAGGTGTGGGAATGCTCTGGGGGTGGCCAGGAGGCTGACTGGAAACTTGGGCTTCTGTGCCCAGGTCGCCAGGGGACTGGGCACCACCTTTGCTCTGCTTGGGACTAGGTATCTGGTCAAGTCAACCTTCCAGTGCACCCCTCACTTCTCTATCACACTCCTGAATCACACCAAGGTGCACGTGAACACACACACACAGAGAGAAGAAATAAGATATCTACTCCTTACCTCCATCACCGTCTCAACTAATTTTCCCTCAGGGCGCTAATCGCATTCTAATAGATCACATAATTCATTGATCATCTTTCATGTTGTTAATGATGTCTCTCATCCCTGATGGAAGCCCCAGGAAGGCAGAGAACTTTGCTTTGTCCACTAATGGGTTCTAGGAACCCACAACATGCCTGACACACAATAGGTGCCCAAGAACTAGGTGCTGAACAAAGGGCTCTAGAAACCCCTGAGAGGTCCAGAAGGCCTCAGGGTTCTGCAGTGTTCTAGAAGATTCCAGGAGAAAGCAGAGCCAAGCCCAGGACGGCCTCCACCCCCTCCTGCAGCACCGAGGGACAAACCCCCCTGAGACAGGCCACCACTTACATAGGAGGGTAGGAGGTGGTGTTCTTCACAGAGCTCCAGGGCTCTGCCGGCTGCGGTGGAGCAAACCTCAGGGGCCCAAGAGGGGGCTTGGCAAAGGGGACGCCCAGGAAGACGGCCACGGGCTGCGCAGATCCTTCCAGGCTGACGTACTGCCCCAGGACTTTGCCGTGCACCGTGTCCACCACGGGGGGCGAGGACGGGTGTCCTGCTGGACATGGGGAGCAAATGAGGACATTAGAGGGGAAAGGCCAGACCTGGGTTCCAGGGGGTTTGGCCACATTCTAGGTGTGTGACACTGAATAAGTGACTTAAACCCTCTGGACCTTAGATTCCTTTTATGTAAAATAGAGATGAGGAAAGTGTCCAACCTAACTAAAAATCATTGAAACTGACCAGAGACCTCTACCCAGAAGACCCTTACCATAATGAAGCAAAACCCCCACCATATTTATAACATGTAAGTTCCTCTACTTGTCAGAAAGCTTTTTACACATGAGCAAAAACTTCTGCAAAGGGCATTGAGGTCTGACTAGTCTAAAAAAATGAAACAAAAGCACTTGTCACGTAAACCTTCAAATCCCTCCTCCCACTAGGTATTAAGTTCAAAGAATTTCCAGATTCTTTTTCCAGAGGAGAATATTTTAGGTGATAGCCCCTCTGGACCCTCCAGCCAATAAACCTGCTTCCTGAAAATTTCTTGAGTGTCCAGCCTTATTTGTCCCACATGGTCATAAGACCCTGAGGTCACCAGGCATAAACTAAACTAAACTAAACTAAACTAATGAATATCAAGAGGAATAGCCCAAACCACTGGAAACTCGTGGATACGTAACCAGGTCCATGCTTCGTGTGATGAAGGGCAACCTCAAGCTTGCTTCCTTTGGCCTATGGTTAATTATTATCAGTGACCCAAGATGTCCTTCCAGGGAAGCTTGTGCATTGAGATACAGGCGATACAGGTTTCTTTCTTCTTGGTGCATGCTCACATTTCTGCACTGAAGATGGATCCCGTTTTTAGACTTAGAAAAAATTTTATAAAAAAATATGGGGATGTATATGAATATTGAAGGAGGACCTGGGAGCTGACCAGATTACGGGGCAGTGGAAGGGGAAGAAGACCAAAGAGCAGGCGTGTAAACCTGGCTCTGTGTTAGGCAGGGTCCCTGAGGAGGTCAGTGAGATGTCCTGGCAAGAGGCCACAGGCCCAGGGCACCTCCAGACGGGAAGGAAGTTGTGAGGGGGGCAGAGAATCGTCCTCCTGAGGGTGAGGGTGCACCCCACGGGTGCATGTAACCTCACTGCAGGGGCCGGGGTGAGAGGAGAGCAGGAGCTGAGAATGGAGCTCAGAGGCAGCTTCAGCTGAGATTGGGAGCACCCTCCAGAGTGGGGGGTGGGGGAGGGCAGAGCCTTGGGAGCCCAGGGAGGAGAGGGGGAGGGGCTGGGCGAGTGCTTCAAGGAGGTGAAAGAGGGCGAAGTCTGAGCAGAAATTGGAAATCTCTGGGTGTGTCCTGTAGTGGTTCAGTGATGACCTTCAACCCAGATGAAGTGGGTAGAAGCCAGATTGCCCAGGGTGGGAATATGGGCAGATGGGGTGGGAGGCATACAAGGTGGTAACAATTAGCAGGCACCTCTTAGGTCAGGTGGGATGTGCACATACTGAGCACTTTCTGTGTACCCGATGTGCATTCTAGCTGCTTTACATTATTCCTCAAAAGAGCTTCACCAGGTGAGTGTCCATATGCCCACTGAACAGATGGGCAAACAGGATTTGCAAGCGGCTTATATGAACTTCCTAAAGATGGAAAGAGGATGATACCACTAGAGGCAACCAGCAGTAATCGAATGGTTCGCTTGAACTTTGGATCCTTTGTTAACCTGCCTTACACTTGGTTCCAGGCCTCCAATGGGGAAACCCAGGGCCAGCCAGAGTGAAGCTGAAATCCCAGGTATAGGGGGCTGTTTGACTATTGCTGTCCGGGGCACTGCCTCTGGAATTAAGACCCCGAGAGAGACCAGTACGTGACTTACCAGGTAAACTTTGGAGAGTACATTTCATTCTGAGTCTCAGTTTTTCTGTCCATAAAATGGCACAGTTATATGCTGAGATCCTTCCCTATAACCCTGTAGTAACCATTTTTATTTCCTGTCTCTGAAGTGTTGACCTGTGAGGCCTCGACTATCCTGGAGGAACTACCTCCTGCAGGGTGCAGCCAATCCAGAACCCACGTCCACACCACCTCCTATATATGGTCCTCAAACTCCGGGCCAGTGTCACCTGCCCTGATGACCCAGAGCCAGGTACCAGACAATGGTCACAGCTCCTATAAACCAAAGTCCCATAAAGTAATCCCAACCAGGCAGCCCTACCCCTGCTTGCCCTGCCTCACCTTCTTTCTGGTGGAACCACAACCAAAGCCCTTCTCCACAGTCCCCACTCTCCCTCTGCATCCTGACTGGCCTCCGTGGGTCCTCTTGTGTCCCTCTCCTGCTACAGTGGGGTGGTCAACTTCCTAGAACCTGTGAGTTACAAACTGTCTTTTCAATGACCAAGGGCTCCTTGCCTTATTTTACATGCATCAAATATCACATCGATTCATTCCATTTAAAATCATCCCCTTTATTTATCAATCCCTTTTCTGTACCCCTTTAGATGGGGCACCATTCTAAGTGCTTTTAAAAAACCACTCCTTTTATCCCCCCTCCAGCCTGATGAGGTGGGGACTCTTTCATCCCTGCTCAGAGACGGGGTAACCCAGGCACAGCTAAGTACCTGGCCCAAGGATGCCCAGCTCAGAAGTGCTCAGTTGGTCTTCAGACCTGCACTTGGCTCTTGAGATGGTGCTTTAATGTTGTGCTGGCCACCCTCCATGATCTGGCCAGACCTGGCCTTATAATAAAGGGGAAATTAAACCAAGCTTTAAACTCCTTTTGTGTGAGGTTGTCTCAGTGCTCTCCGAGCCTGGTGGCTGCAGCTGCGGTCTCAGTGTCTTTGTCCTCCCCGGGCTGGCTGGACTGGACAACTCCACGTGCAATGCCAAGTCCAGAGTGTGAGCAGCACCGCAGAAATGAACCTGCATGCCTCTTCCCTACTCACGTCTCCTCCCAACTCGGCCAGGAGAAGGGTTTCCAGATGTGCCCGCTGATGTTTGTATCTCCCCAGGACTCACCCCAAGCAGTGCTCGCAGACAGAAAGGCCAAGACCACAGAATAGAGCCACATTCTGGAAGGACAGCAGCTCCAGGGCCAGTGAAGACTCTGTGTTGTTCAGCTGCAATGCCCTGCTCCTGTCCCGGGACGGGAGGCCTGCCCGGATCCCGCCCACCCAGCCAAATTGCATAATCCAAAATGGCAGAAGAACTCTCTCTTCGGGAGCCTTCATCAGGCTGTCTTTGGGAAGGCCACTCCTACCCAGAGTTGACCCACTTATCTAAATAGTCCCCACCCAACTCTCAGAGTGCAGATGATCACAGACTCAGCCAACAATTTCTTACATAAGGCTTTCTCTCGCAGGACTCTAAACTTTGCACGGTGACCTTTCCAAAGCAGGCACCAGAAAGCTGAGCCTTCAAGCAAGGCCAAGATTTTTTTCTGGAGTCCTGACAACAAGCTGGGAAATTTTAAAGCCACTCACAGCCCCAGAGCTGCTCAATTGGATCCGAACGCGTCTCTCAGCATTCCCTGGGCCCAACTCACTCCTGGGCCCGGTACCAGATGCAACAGCCCCAGAGCCCCAGAGCCCATTGAAATCACTCAAACTAACAATCCTAGCCCTGTTTCCCCCATCTCCTCTTCCCTCCCAGACCCCCACCTGCTGTATGACCCCAGTGCTTCCCCGTGTGACCCCCTCCCCATGTGCACACAGTGTTCCTGGACTTGGGAACATGGAGCAGCAAACTCTTTGTAAAGCCGTCATCTCCTCAGCTGATGACCTTGGCCTTTTCATACCTCAGTAATAATAACAAAATCTACATTTGGAAACACCGCTCTCCAGGAGTAATTCCAGAGATTGCCTATGCAGTGGACATCCAGAGATGGTCACCTCATTAAAGGTGAAAAAATCAGAATGACCAACAACAGGAAAGATAATTCAATATTTACACTCTGGGATGCAACGTAGCTGTCAAACATGGAGAGAAATTATTTTGAAATACTTAGTTTTAAAAAAACAAATTACCATTTCCTGTGAGGGAAAGAGATCTGGTGATTTCTATTCTATCCTCAAATTCTTCAGAAAGACAGCAAACTAAAGTTTTCCTGAGTTCGAACCCATTTGGCCAAACCCGTGAGGAGACCACAATTGCATTTTGGAAGCTCAAAGGTGGACAGAGCAGCAAGAACTGCTCTAGTAGACAGAAAGTGGAAGTCAGCGAGTGGGAGGAGGGAGACCCCAGCAATTACGAGTGTAGACTGGAGATGGCAAAGGACTCACTGGATTGAGAGGTAATCGGGATCCATATAAATGGGGGTGCAATTGACCCCCCAACAGGGATGAGAAGCACAGTCCCCTCTTTTAGACCTACCACAAAGACAAATTCTCCCATAGGCTCTCTGCCTCTCTAGTCCCAGGACTGGCTCTTGGGACTCCAAACACTTGATTACATTGGAACATCAGACGTTCCATAGCAAGGGTCAGCAGAATGCCATCTCTGTATTGAGATCTGAGTTTCAAAGCCAAGAAGGTTCCTGAGACTCAAGGATATGGCCACAATAATGATGACTCTTGATGAAGTCCGTGCCTGGTCACCCTAGTGGTGGCCAGGATGATGAATAAAGGTGTCCTGGCTCTTAAATGACCAACCAACCATCAGTGACCTATTTGGGGACATGCACTTCTGTAAATCATTTTATACAATAAAACTAACCAAGGAGATGTACAGTATAAAAAAAAAAGATCAATGAACAGCAGTTATGCAGAGAACACCAAGTTTTGAAAACAATACAGGATGATCCTTGTTTTCTGGCAGGAAAGCAAATTGGGTAGGTATCAAGGAGAAAGGCACGTATATTCTCATTAGAAGACATGTTCAAGAATATTCATTAAAACTATTGAAGTGGCACCCCCTTTCTCCACAGAAAAGTCTCCAAAACCTTCACCATGGCTGATTTAGGACTGTCAGCAAAAGAGTCTCTGCAAAAGAGTTCAGTGTAGATAAACTTCCTATTTTCGTGTCGCCCTGTTTTACTTGGCCACTGGCCAGGAAGATATGAGCACTCCAGGTGCTGGACACCCCCTTACTATGCTCACAAACATGTATCCATATAGTAGTTTGTAGAAATGAACAAACAAGGCCTCTGGCCTTGAGCTGGGCTTCACAGAGATGTCCACATTTTTAAGAGAAGTTACCAACTGGGCTCCATGGTAACAGCTGGAGGGGGAGGAAAGAAAGGGGAGAAGAAGCTCTCCCCTTCTCAGGTGTTGTCCTTGAAGGGTTAACTTGCCCTCTGTTATCTCTCCATTAACTTGTGATAGCAAAAGCAAAGGTGACTCCGTTTTGTTTTGTGACTCCATTCTGTAAAACAGCCATGCCAAGTAGAAGGTCATGACTGGGGCAAGATGTTCTTTTCCTTTTGCTTTAGAAACCTTTAAGAACACGGAACTACTTAATGGGGTATTGTTTCTGAAACTAGGGTAATGGGGCTCTGTTTCTGTAACTGGGGTGACTGGGCTAATTGTGACTGGTTAGGCTTCCCACCGCTTGACTGCACTGTCCCGCTTCTGTAACCTGGCTTGCTTGCATTGGCTGGACCCTCTGAACATCCCTTCTGCGGTTTTGAGGCTTATAAGAAGCGCCCTTGCAATTGTTCTGGGCTGATCAGGGGAACAGCTTTATGTTCTGGTCAGTCACCACTAGTGTGCTTCAATAAAGGCTTGATTCGATTACACGTGAGTGGTCTAGAAGTCAGTTTATGAAACCCCAGGATGAAGCTTTAACTATAACAAACTCTTGAGAGTAAATGGCAGAATATTGGACTACATAAACTTCTTTTCTTTATAAATACCCAGCATCAGGCATTTTGCTAGAGCAATAAAAAATGGACTAACATGATCCCCAGTTAAAAAAAAAAACAAACAATAAGTGTTTCCTCAGATCAAGGAATAAAAGCTGTCCCCTAGGTCCCCAAGATGTGCTGCAGCAATCTTGTCAACATAAACCCTGCTGTCAGCTGGGCTGACCCTCAGCACCCTGCACTTTCTTGGTCATGGTTCCACCTCCCCGTTACTGGCCATCCCCATTCCCGCCCATCCAGTGAGTCCAGCATTGAGCTCCAACCCCCCATGAAGCACAGCGAGCACTTCTTCAATGACACCCTTGTATTTGACACAATCTAGTGCCAAGGCTGGCTTTTCTCCCCTTGCCCGGCTTCTCAAGTGGGGCAGCTCCCAGGTGCATGGCTTATGCATGTCTCTCTCTCCACCTCTGCCACTGGGAACCTGGATGGAAGTGGTGACTTGTAGCTACAACCAGAGACAGAGACAGAAGTGGGGTTTGGGATTGGGCAAAAGGTCCAGAGTTCAAAGGACCCTCGAGAAAGGCCCTCAAGAAGGCGCAGGAAATCCCAGGAGGAGGGGTTCTTTCGAGCTAATCAGACAGAGAAAGAAAGTTTAGAGCAGAAAAAGCCATCAGGAGGACACGTCCCTCCCCGCGACTGGTTGCCAGTTTCTGATTGGCTGGGATGGGCTGTGGCTCTCAACAGGGTTGCTTTATGCCTTTATCTGAGGCTCCTTTGAAACTTGCCCAGGAAGTGAAAAGATAAGAAAAGCTAGAAACCACAGGCCCCACCTCTGTCCTGCCTGTGGATAACATCTTTTCCCCTTTCTAAATATTAGAAGCAGGAAGCCAATGAGTGGCATTGGTTTCTGATTTAAGTATTTGGAATCATTTCTATCAGTTCAAATTCTGCAGCATCGGATCACCAGCCACCCCTGTGCATGTTTCCCTCTGACACAGGTAAAGATGTGTGGTTTGTCCCTAAGGTTTTTCCACTTTCATTTAATGAATCAGGTACAATATTTTTGGAGGAGGAAAAGAGGTTTTATATTTTTTTAAGTAAATTATTTATTTCTCACTTAGAAAATGATTGCATATTCCATGTCTTTATCAGGAAGGAAAAGCAGAGACATACAATATGGACTCGGATTGCTGATGACTATGAAGAGATGTGGCTCTTTAGGGAAGTAAATTTACAGAGCACAAGAAGAGTAATTTTAGAAGGTCCCTGCTTTCCTCCCCTAGTTTTGCTCTAGGTGCTACATATGAGAGAAAATGTTTGACCCTGGATTTTCTGAGTCTGGCTTATTTCACTGAGCATAATGTCTCCAGTCCCATCCATTTACCAGCAAATGCCACTATTTCACTCTTTTCTATGACCGAGTAAACCTCCATTACGTATACAGACCACATTTTCTTGATCCATTCATCTACTGAGGGGCATCTGGGCTGATTCCATCTGGGCTGATTCATGTTGCAGGCATATATAAATGTACCTAAGGGAATTTCTTTTTGATATATGGAAAGTGCCAATCAAAAATCAATAAATAAATGTGCAAAAAGACCTTCCGTAGAGGATGGAGAATAAGGGGAGGGAGGAGGGAAGATAAAGGGGAGGGACTGTGGATCGGAGTCAAATTCCTTGCGTGTATGGTTTTGTCAAAATGAACCCAACTACTATGTATAACTATAAGGCCCTAAAAATAAAAGTCCTTGCCTCTGACTCAGTCCATCCTCTGCAGAACCGAACGCCAGAAATAACACTAAAGAATAAAAGGAGTCATTCCCAAAGGTTCTCATCAAATTATGTCCACGAATGTCCAGGATATTAAAATAGACTTTTGGGAGAGATTCTAGAAACTTGGAAAATACACATGTGACACTGTTCAGATGCAGTGGTTAGGAATCAGTGGTGGACATCAGGATGCCTGAACACTGAAGAAAGGAGTCCAGGTCCTCTCCAAGAGGACTGTCCTTCAGTGGCCCTGGGAAGTTGGCCATTGGAATTTTGAAAAATCTCTACAAGTGATTCTTCTACTTACACCCCAGATAGAAAAACTTGATAAAGGAAAACAAAGGAGGCCGATGACACATGTCACACATATATTAATTAAACCCATAAACCAATTAATTGCATGATGACAGGAAGAAAGAGGGAAGGGCCCCGATCTGGATGACTTGGGAATGTGCTCCACGGAGCACGACACCTGCCCAAATTAGAAACATATGGGAGGAGGCCAGGATGGCCAGCAATATAAAAACGATGCGTGTAATGTCACTTAGGATGATAGTATTATTTTTGTACTGGGTATTTAATCCAGGGGCCCTTTACCACTTAGCCACATCCCATTCCTTTTTATTTATATATTTATTTATTTTTTTTCATTTTGAGCCAGGATCTCAGTAAGTTGCTGAGGTTCTCTCTAATTTGCTGAGGCTGGTCTTCAACTTGTGGTCCCCCTGCCTCTGTCTCCTGAGTTGCTGAGATGACAGGTGCGGGACACTGTGCCCAGTTAATGTGATAGCACTTTAAAAAATGATTTGAGTGACATTTTCTAGCTGTTTGTTTTTCCAAATGTCAATATAGAAATTGAAAAATTGTGCTCTATATATGTAATAAGAATTGTGATGCATCCCACTGTCATATATAAATAATAATAGTGAAAAAGAAGAAATTGGTCGGCTGCAGCCACAGAAGCCAAGGAATTTCCAGATTGCCTGCCTGTGGCCTGGTCTTCTTCCTAGGGCCACCAAACAGCCCTGAGCAGTCACAGATGAGAGTTGATGGATATGTACTGCCCTCCTCGCGGCTCTGCAGGGTCTCTGATGTTTGATTTCTACCATTACCTGTTGGTCTCCAGTGGAGTGACTGCATTTTCCCCCCAAAACCTGTGCACAGCCCACCTGTGTCCACTGACGCCCCTCCTTGTCCACTTCTCTGCTTTCCCCCAGGAGCCCTAAACATCATCTGCCCAAAATGACTGCACTCAAATTCTTGCTTCACAGCCCGCTCCCGGGACCTAAGACCTAGACATGCCAGGCCACTGTGACTGTTAATAGGTGTGTATACAAGGGGAACTGTCATATTCTCTTGGTAAATTGGCCCTTCTGTTATTCTATAATGCCCCTCTTTTTCCCTTTTTATATTCAAGTATCCAATATTAATATAGCCACCCAACTTTTTTTTTTTAATACCTTTTTTCTATTTTCAACCTATCTAGATCCTTACATTGACAGAGTACATCCAACCAAATTTTGCTTTAGACGTTGAGACTAAGGATGCCACATGATGTCCCCCTTCCCCACACACGGAAGGGTGAGTTTGTAACATGCATTGCTGAGGGTGTGTCTCAGGGGTCGGGCAGGGTGGCCTCTCCTGCAGATCTCACACGGCCTTAGGAGCAACAGAGAGTGGCCTGGAGCATTTTCTATGGCTAAGGGGAGGGGCGGATGAGCTTATGCAGTTTGGACCTTCAACAGGTATCACTTACAGTGAAGAAGTAAACTGTGACCACATGCTGCTGTCTTCATCTTTGTCACTCTGAGAGGATGGACTCTCTCTAGCAGAAGACGCAGACGCTGATGTGGTCTCCATCATTTATTCTCCAAGTTGAGGCCACAGTGCAAACCTTCCCCACCCAGGCCTCTGCCACCCGACCCCACAGTTCCCAGACTCCATATTAGGACTCCTCTGAGGCCTGCGCACCCCTGTCCTCCGCTCCAGCCTCCCAGGGCTGGCTCAGCCTCCCGTCACAGCTCCCCATGTTCTCTCTGGGGAGGTTTCCTTGAGGCCTCCCTGGCCCTGAGCTCAGTCCAGAAAGCCACTTCCTTGTCTTTCAGCCGCGTAGCTGCCTGGGTGGTGGCGCCAATCTGCAGGTACCCTTCCTCCTGGTCGTATTCTGGCCAGAGGGGCAGCCCGGCTCCATAGGGGTTCCTGGGAACAGAATCAAACAGAAACTCCACAGATCCACTCGTGAGCCCCACGTGTCTTGAGACTGACAGGATTCCCTGGTTTCTCTCTTCCACAAGGCCCATCCCTATGCAGCGTCGGGAGCTCTCCCTGTCCTGGGGCATCCTGCAAGTTCTCAGAGGACTATAGTCACAGGTAGGGGGTTTGTCACTCACACTTTGACCCCTTCACAATAGGTAGGCCCCACCATGTGCCACCCATCCACCCACCCCACCATTGCCACCAGCCTCACCCATGGCGAGCAAAGTTGGCCCAGAATCTCATCACCATCCTGCTGAGCTTGGTCTCCTCTTCTGAGGCGCCCCCTGTTGGGGAAGAAGGAAGAAACACTTTGCTGCTCAAAGTGGGCTGTGGGCCAGCAGCAGCAGCAGCAGCAGCTGGGAGCTTGTAGGGCAGCAGACTCTTGGCCCTGACTCCACACCTACTGGTCCAGGTCTGCATATTACGAAGACCCTGTCCCTTGGTGTGCACAGCTTGAGAACGGCTGGTCGAGGACCGCACTGGGCAGGATGTCCATCCATAAGCCGACTGCCTTTGTCTTCTGGGCCCACTTGCCCTGGCCCTCCACACTCAGGGTCCTAAGGCCACACACAGGGTTCCCTCTACTTGGTGGGACTGCTGACTCTTGGGCCTTTTCTTAATCTCCTACATGCATCCACATTTTCAGAGTCTGAAAAACATCAGACAAGCCACCATCCTCAAGTGTCACCCAAGTGGGAGTCGCCTGGCATGTCACAAGCAGCCATGAGGTGGGTCACAAGTCATCTGCAACTGCTGAGTTGACATTTCAAAGATACTGCGAAAGCTTTTCCTGAAGTATTATGTTATTAAAATTCCAGATAAAATATTTGAATTATAATTATAGACAGACAATGTGACATTCAGGTAAAGGTCAGCACCTGATCTAACTCCCCTCATTCTGTTTCTGTTGTGAGTAGAGAATCCCTCAGTGGCAAGCAGTGGCCCCCAAGCAGGGCTCTGCAGGTGACCCCCCAGCTCTCAGGTCAGGACTCTGAGACTCTGTGCCTCGAGGACCATCACGAATGCACATCCCCCTTCTTGCAGGTGAGAGCAGAGGCCTGCCCAGCGCTGCCCAGCCCTGTTACAGCGAGTCAGGAAGTTCACAGAGAACAGGGGACACTTGCTCAAGGCCAGGAAAGCAAGACTGGAACCCAGGCCCCCTAACTAGCAGCCCGCAAAGAGCTGTTACCTTTTAAAAATGGGGCTCCAAATACCGAGAAGAGCTCATCCCCATGGTCTCCTGTCACCGTGCTGGGTCTCACGTCTGATAAGCAGCTCGGGCCGTACTCAAACTCATACATGTAGGTGGGGGCTCCAGCATCTGAGAAGACACGGATGTGCACACAGGTCACACCACCAGACACGCAGCTGGATGGTCTCGAGGTCTCTGGCTGTGCAGGAAACCCCTGGTGTCAGCCTGGGACAGGAACAGAGCTCCTGCAGAGCCCAGAGACCAGCTTAGGGCTGCAGAGCTGGACAAAGTGGAATTGGGATTTGAGCCAGATATTTACTGAAGCAGAGAATGAATTAATTAAGTGAATCAAATAAATACTGAGACGTGTTTCATTGAGATCACACTAGAGCTCCTTCCCTTCAAAAATCTCTGCAACCTGATAGGAGCCTCCTATTCCTCTGATTTTGAGCATTTCTGAGGTTCTCTCCCATTCAGAGAAGGGAGGAGCAAATCCAAGCTGTTTGTCTGCAAATGAGGATGTTTACAGACAAGTGTGTCCACAGACAGAGCCATCTGCCTCTTGGGTTTCAAGAAAACACAAATCTCCTGGATTCGTATTCTGGTGACCTTGCATGTCCTGCTTCCTGCTTGGCCAGGGGACTGTGAGGTCGTTAGGGTGATACAGTGATGCCCACCACAGAAGGGGCACAGGAGGTGAGCATGCCTGTCCCCACCTCTCTGTTCCCCTTTCCTGCCAGGAAACTGATCCATGTAGGTGGGGCTCCGGCATCTGAGAAGACATGGATTCATGCCACAGTTTGCACGACCTGAGACCCACCTGGATGGCACCAAGGTCTTTGCCTGGTATCGGCACAGGAGAGAAATAGTTTCAGGAAGGCCCCGTGACTAACAGGCTGCACAGCTGGGTGAGGGGGAGGTGGGGATTCAGCCAGATGTTTTTCTCGTGGTCTGCTTTGAACCCTTTCCATTTTCATTCTGTGCTTCTACTCAAGAAGTGTCTGCTGCTCAATCGAATGAACCAATAAAATCTAGCAAATAAAAACACTAGGTTTCATCGAGGGCACACTACAGGTCCTTCATTTCAAGCACATCTATAAGCTGGTAGATGTCTTCTATTTGGCCTATTTTTGAACTTTTCCAGTGCTGTTCTCACCCATTCAGAGAAGAGTGAAGTAAATCCAAGCTGCTTGTCTGGGTGTGAGGATCGTTAACTAAAAATATATGCAGAAGCAGAACAATCTATGTCTTGGGTTAAAACCAAGCTTATGGAATTTGTCCTCTGTACCTTCCTTGTAAGAACTGCCAAAGAAATGTCTTTAAAATGAAATAAAAAGACACTCATGACATGAAAGAAGCACAAAGTCAATGACACAAATAAGACAGAACAGTATTCAGAATACTGTGGGCACGTAATGGTGATGAGCAAGACGATGTCATCTCCAATATAAGGGTCAAAGACAAAACTGTTACTAACAATAAGCTATTATAAATAATCACCTAGTATTATGGTTTAGCTATGAGGTGTGCCCAGAAAGCTCATGAGTAGATCAGGTGAGCTGGAGCCTAATGACTGGGTGAGACCATTGATGGATTAATAATTTGGAAGGTCTAATGTACTGGGTGACGGAAGAGAGAGGAAGGGTGTGGCGGGGAAAATAGGTAATTGGGGGTATCCTACTGGGGTTTATATTTTGTTCCTCACTCACCTCTCCCTCTCTCTCTCTCTCTCTCTCTCTCTCTCTCTCTCTCTCTCCTTCCCAGCTACTATGAAGGCAGCACATACTGAATCTCTGAAACTGTGAGCCCTCAGTCAACTTTTCGTCTTCTAAATTATTCTTATGTCAGGTATTTTAGTCACAGTGATGAAAAAACTGACTAAACCCCTGACTACAGCTAAGATAATTTGCCATTACTAAATGACGTAAATTCTGACGTCAAAACAAAATGCTGGCAGAGAGACAAAACTGCAGAGTTGATAAAATACCTCAATGTTAAGTTGCTGTGAGCTTAAAATAGGTTGCTATAAGTTGAAGATTCGTTCTATATAAGTTTTATGGCAACCACGAAGCAAACATTTTTAGAAGAAGCACAAAATAAAATTAGGAATAAATCAAAGCAAACCACATAGAAAACCATCAAGCTTCAAGGGAAGACTTCAAGAAAAGAAGAATTAAACCAAGTGTTTATGAAAACAACCAGAAAAAAGATAACAAAGTGACATTAAGAAATCAAAAGATGATTACTTTGAATATATACAGATTTAATTGAACAACAAAAAGAAATAGGCTTCTAACAAGAGCTCAGTATATATTCTGCCTCCAAGAGATTCAGTTCACCTTCAAAGACACACACTGAGAGCAAAGGAACGGAAATACACATCATACACAAACGGAAACCAAAAGAGAGTGGAGGTAAGACAATAGGCGTTAAGTCAAATATTCTGAAAGAAGACAAAGACCTCTTGATGAAAGGGTTGTGAGAATTGTAAATAGATATGCAGCCAAAATCAAATCACCTAAACACATTAAAGGAGTTAAAGGGAGAGAGAGATTATAACACAATATTAGTAGGGGACTTCAATACTCCACCTTTAGCAATAAAGTAATAAAAGCTAATGCTAGCAAAGCTATGGAGAGAAGAACCCTGTTCTGTTCCCATACATACTGTTTGTGGGAATGTACACTAGTATCCCCACTATGGAGAACAGTATGGAAGTTCCTTAATAAACTGAAAATAGAACAACCGTGTGATCTAGCTTCACTAGTCTTGCTTCTATATCCAAAGGAAATTAAGTCAGCATACAAAAGAGAGATCTGCAGTTCCACATTTATCCCAGCATTGTTCACAACAGTGAAGATATGGAATTAGCCTGGATGCCCATCAACAGGTGAACAGATGAAGAACATATGGACTACATAGACAAGAGAATATTATTCAGCCATAATCAGAATGAGGTCATTTCATTTTTCAGGACAATGGATGGAACTGAATGACATCCTGTTAAGTGAAAGAAGCTAAACACAGAAAAAAAGAGTATGACAAGTTCTTCTCCTAGGTGGAAAATTTTAAAAAATTAAAAAGATAACGGGGAAGAGAAAGTAGAAGATGGACTGGTGGTGAAGGAAAAGGGGGACCCGAAAGGGGGACTTAGGGGAGTAAGAAGGTAGAGGGGAGAGTCATAGCATGGAATATGCATGTATGGAAATCTCTCAGTGAACTCAATTCATAGGGACAATTAATATGTATTAATGTTTATCAGTTTAAATAAAGTATCGTTTCTGACTATAATGGAATAAAACCAGAAATCAACAATAAGATGAATTTTGGAAAATTGGCAAATTTGTGAAAATCAAACAGCATGATCCCGAATAAATTAAGGGGTCAATGAAGAAATTAAATTTAAAAATATATTTAGACAAATGAAAGTAGAAATGCAGCACACCAAAAATGTATGGCACACAACAAAAGCAATTGTTACAGGAAAGGTTATGCGAGTAAATACCATTATCAAGAAGGATATCTCAAATAAACAACTCAGGGTTAAACCTCAGGGAACAAGGAGAACAAACTAAGCCCAAACTTAGCAAAAGGAATGCAAGAAAAATAGCAGGCAAGAGATGAGTTAGAGAGGATAAAAATACAAAAGATCAACAAAACCAGGACTTGATACTTTTAAAAGATAAACAAAAGTGACAAATCTTTAGGTAGACTAACCTAGAGAAATGAGTTCCCAACAGATGAAAGAGGAGTCATTTCAAATGATACCACAGAAATACAGAGTGTCATGAGACATAAGATGGTGATATGCACACAGACTGGGTAGCCCAGAGGGAATGGATGCATTCCTTATCCCTCACAATCTGACAGGGCTGGCTCAAGATGAAGTAGATCACCTGGACAGATCAATAGTGAGCAAGGCATAGGAATCAGGGATTAAAAAGTCTCCCATCAAAGAAAGTCCAGGACCCAGGGGCCTCGCTAATGAATTATATCAAACATTTAAAGAGATCTAATATCAACCCCCCTCAAATTCTCCCCAAATTTCTTTAAAAAATTAAAGAAAAGAGAGTACTTCCTTTTATGAGGACAACATTACCCTGACACTAAAATAGGACCAGGAGGTTATAAAAAGAGAAAAATTAGAGACCGATATCCTTCCAGAACATAGCAGCAAAACTCTTCAAGAAGATACTAGCAAACCAAATTCAACCACACATTAAAAGGATAATCACACTCAACAAGCAGGATTTATCCCTCGGAGGCAAAAAATGATTGAACAAAGGCAAATCAATAAATGTGATACATCTGATTACAGACTGATGGACAAAATATATATAACTATCACAATGGGTGTGGAGAAAGCATGTGGTAAAACCAACATACTTCCATGATTAAAAAAGTCATCATATTTGGGCTAAAAGGAATGTGCCTCCGCCTAATAATCCTATACAAGAAGCCAAAAGCTAACATCACACTCAATGGTGAAAAATGGAAAGCCTTTCCCATAAAGCGTGCAATAAGACAAGCTATCCACTTGTACCCACAACCTAGTAGTGGAAGTCCTTGACAGAGCAGTCAGGCAAAAACAGAACAGAAAGGCATCCAGGTAGGAAAAGCAGACATTCAACTACCACCATCTGCTTATGAATTGGTCTTATTTATAGGAAATCTTGTCGATCTTATCAAAAATAGATTAAAACTAATAAATGAATTCAGTAAAGCTGAAGGATGTGAAATGAACATATAAAAACCAGAAGCAATTCTAAACACTAACAATTAACTATTCAAAAAAGAAATCGAGACCAACCCCATTTATACTAGCTACAAAAATAAAACTATACAGGAATAAACCTAACCCAGGAAGTATATTCTGGGTACACAGAAAACTATAAAGCATTGATGAAAGAAATAGAAGAAGACACAAATAAATGGAGATTCATCTCATGTTTAGGATGGAAGCATTAATATTGTTAAAATGTCCGTACCTCCCAAAGTGATACGTTGAATCAATGCAATCAATGCCATTCTATATAGCAATAAAAAAATCCTAAAATTCATATTAAATTTTTAAAAAATTTCAATTTTAACACAAAAATCATGAGTGAAAAGAACAAAGCTCTAGGCATCACACTACGAGATTTCAAATGATATGAGAAAGTTACAGTAACTAAAGCAACATGGTATTTGCCACATAAACACACCACATAGGTTCACATGTACACACACACACACACACACACACACACAGTGACCATTAAAACAGGACAGAGAGCTCAGTAATGAACCCAGACTTGTATGTTCAACTTATTTTCAACAAAGGTGCCAAGAATATGCACCAGTCTCTTCTGTAAATGGTATTGAGAAAAATGGGTTTCTACATGCGTCAGAATGAAAATGGATCCTTATCTCACACGGTATAAAAATCAACTCTAAAACTACTAGGAAAAAAAAAAAGACAGAAGAAAAACTGCACATTCCTTCTGGAACCAGCCCTTGAGGCCTGACCCTCAGCATTTTTCCTGTCCATCTATGCTGGGAGGTGTCAGGTGAGACGCCAGAGCTGGTGGGTCACAGTCCTTCTAATATCCAACCACTGGGACTCACCTCTGTGCCCATGGGCCACCATCACAGAAGGGACAGCAAACATGACATCTCCCCACAAGTCCAGGAAAAGGTCTTTCTTTCTGGCAGGGTCATCCTCCTAAATACTTCTCAAAGGCCACTGAAGCCCGTTCCTCAGGGAGCTCCTGAAATGCTTCAAGAAAGAGGCCCCCACCACCTGGTGAGCAGCGCAGTTGCCCCTGACATTCCGAAGGCGCCATTGATCTTGAACCTCCTGAATCTGGTGTGAATCCCTCCCGGGGTGTGAAGTGGGAAAGGCAGGAAAATGAGAGCAGAATCCGGATCCCATCTTTGTTCTGCCATTGGCTTGGTCTCCACTGGCTTCCTCGACTCCGTAGACTCTCACAACAACGGGGTGGGCCTTCCACAAGAGCGACGTGGCCGTCTTCTGGTCCAGCTTGCCTTCAGAGGGTGGAATGCCCATCATCTGTGACAAAATATGGTTCAGCATTTACGAACCATCAGGGATTCAGAGAAAGAACCCAACTGGCCAACAGCCAATCCAACACATGCCCTGGGCCTCGGTGATCATGAGTCTTTGGTGAGTTTGAAGAAACTCAGTGAAATGAAGGGACTTAAATTCAGAATGTCAAGGAGCGGGAAGAGGGTGGCTTAAATAACAGACTAGGGGCCCACGGGTCATCCAGGCAGTGAGGGAAATTTAGACCATGGGAGTGTGGAAGCAAAGGGATCAGGGAAAGAGGGGAACAGATGATACCCCACAGACCCAGGTGCCTGAGGAAACTGAAATTCACCTTTATGGCTTGTTCCTTTGGCGTAACCTGAAATCCTCTGAGAACTGCAGAATGCTCAGCATGTGACGAGCACTCGGAGACTTGACCCCATGCGAGCCTGGCCTCTAGCAGCTCAAGGCCTAGGATGTCCTAGGATGACCCCAGAGCCCTTACCGTGCCTGCTGGGAAAGCTCAGGCTTTCAGGAATACTGTCCTCCTCAGCTAGGACTGTCAGTGGCCAACAGGTCCCTGAGCCTTTTCTAGAAACAGTTACCTAAGAAGGCCTGCAAGGATCAACCCTCGCTCTGCCCTTTAAGGTGCAAAGACCCCATCCAGAACTGTTTCTGCAAGGACCTGAGAGTGTCTTTTCTTAATGTTTTTTTTGAAATATAAAGATTTTGGGGAAAATTCTTGCTCTCCCTCCCAGTCCTTGTAAAAGGATAACCGCTGAACTTGCATGGGGCTGAATTCAATTCAATTCAAACCCGTACTTCCTGTAACGAAGAGAGGAGGAACCAGGTTTTCCTGCAGGTGAGCAAGTTCTGCTCACATGGCCTAAGCCCTCCCACCATGATGTCCTGCTGAGCACTCCCCAGGATTGAGGGGGCTCCCGCCCTTGTTGTGGGGACCTATGTGCAGATCGTGGTGGATTTTTTCCCCCCTGCAATCCCATTACTGAATAAGACCTGTCCTGTGGCTTTAGTTACTTTCTGGCTTTGGTTTTACTTTGTTGTTGGTGTTCGTTTGTTCATTTTTGATAGAAGGAATAGCTCTTCTTCCCTTTTAGGAGCCAATTTAACTCAAGAAGAAGCAACATCCTCTGAATCTTTCCAGTGAGGTGTCTGAGAGCAGCTGTGACAATCCGTGGGCTCTGAGTCCAAGCCCAGGTGGAAGCTGTTGAACCCTAGATGTGACTCTCCCCCAATCCCCAGGCCTACCCTTTCCAGATGGCCTCCATTTCCCAGTCAGCACAGTTAGGATCTCTAGGGGTCTCCAACCTGGATGGTTCAGGATTATTTAATGGGAAGACAATAAAAACTTGCCTGAGCAGAGGGGTTCCTTGGGATGCACCCAAAACAGAATAATAAAGACATTTTCCAAGAAAACGTGACTGGTGCCAGTGGGAACACCTGCCCTGAATTCAGATGGAGCTTGGAGAAGGAAGAGGTCAGAAGTGGGAGGAAAGATCTCTGAGTTTTGGGAGGATACCTTGTAGGTCTAATGTGCCTGTGCATTCTCACCACTGGAAGGGTCCAGCCAAACTCTTGCTTGTTGCAGCCCACCACAGAGGGGACGGTGCTGAAATCCTTTTCAGCCAGAATCTCTTCAGGCATCTTTGGCAGCCCACACCGTCAATCTTTAGGCATCTTTGGCAGCACAGGCAAGGGTAGCTCTGGTGAAGGAAGCAGGCTCGTTTGTTGGATTTATCTGAACAGATAACACCCATGTCCCCTGCCTGCCTGGTGAAGGACTGGACAGTGCAGACGCCCTGTGGCTCTGGGCACAACCCAGTGTCCTAACAAGGGGGTCTATGGCTCAAGACACAGAGGACAGGACTTTGGGGACCTGGTGGTGATAAGGTGATGTTGGCTGGTAAAAGGGAGGTAAATTCTCACCCAAATTTTATATGTGGACGTGACTACTGTGAATAAGCAGGATTGACGTCATATAGTAAATACATTCTGGTTCTTCTCAGCAGTTTTGCCTGGAAGGTTGCACTGAACGCTGGATGAGTGGATACTGAGTCCTTGCTCCAGGGTTACTCCAGACTCAGGTCCTTGTGGCCCTCAGGTCACAACATTTTCATCGCTTTTTTGAATGTGTGGATTCCTACTGAAAGACACACCCTGGGAGCTATCTTTCTCATGAGGATTGGTTACACGGAACATTGACTGATAACAACACCCCAGTTTCCCTGGCTCCTGCCCACCACAGTCCACTGTGCATTTCCAAACTGCATCATCTCGTGGATCCACGAGCTCAGCTTCCTTTCTCTTTTCCCCAGCTGCATCACCCGCCACAGAGGTCACCCCCAGAGGCAAATCCCCTCCTCCATTTTTGGATGCACAGTATTGATGAGCCTCAACCCTGGATTCACAGCCAGGGCGCCCTAACACAAGCCTGAGCAAAACTTACCCGTCACATGCTATATCTTCCACAGGGCACGGCGCAGCCTCCTGGGGCCTAGGGACACAGGAGCGTGGAGACACAGTCTCACCCCTCTGAGCTCAGAGGGGACCCCAGCTGCATGACTCGGACTTCTCATTGCTCTGAGTATATGTTGAGAATGACCATACCATATTGTAAGCTATTGCTTTGGGGGTTTGAATACATTTTACCACATAATTGCATTTACCAGTTCAGAATGTGCAGTTAGTAAGGGTCTGTTGCATCTGTCCAACTATATTTAAGCTCTTTTAGCTAAATGTTCAGCTTTGACGAGGTATTGAGCTCATCACTCAAGGTGCCGAAATTGAGACTTGATTCCCTTTTTGATCTTTTATCGATCAAGACCTGGGCGAAATCCTACTCCAGTGGACTGCCAGTAGGGGGCAGGATTTGCGTGCAACTACTGCTGCCCTGGCAAGGCTGTGGGGTCCGGAGTGTGTGGCCCAGAAGCCAGCAGGAGGAGCAGCTCTGAAGGAAGAGTCTGCAGGGCACACGGGACAGCTGCTGACCATCGACATGGGCTTTCAGGATGACTGTGATGGCAGTGATAATGGCATGAGCAGAGGCACAGGTTATGCAGGGCTGATCCCAGGAACGTCGCAGAGCTCCGGACTTGGAGCCATGCCTGGGGGAGGGGCAGGAGAGCGGGGCAGATGGGGGAGCAGGTTTCCTATAGGACCTGCAGCAGTGCTGGCACTCAGGTATATATTGTGTTGTAAGCAAGGTCAGATTTTAAGAAGGACGGGGACATGCTCTGGAAGGGCAAGTCTGTGACACCACGGGTCATGGGAGTGAGGAGGGAAAGTGCAGGTAGAAAACAATAGGAGTCCAGGCGATGGACAGTGAGGGCCACATGGGGCAGCATCTGGGAGGGGAGCAGTGACATCAGCAAAGTCGGAATGACAGTAACTGCGGCCGTCCACCCAGTGGATGACGTTGGCTGACGTGTGAGGGCCAAGTGCATTGCCTGCTCCAGATGAAAACACACAGGGGCATCGAGCCCTCCTCTATCCCTCACACCTCAGCCCTGTCCACCACCAGGTGCTGCCAGCCACTCCTTCAAAAAGAGCCCTTTGAGCGCCTCCCGTCTCCTGCTGAGTTACAGTCTAAATCCTTCTAGTGACCACCTCAATCCAATCGCCAGGAACTCCTCAGCCTCTCCCCTGCCTCTTCACTCAGCCTCCACTCCACGCACTAGAGTCTTCTGCCTCAGGACCTTTGCAATTGCTGTTTCCTCTGCCAGGAGCACTCCTTACCCAGTTTTCCCCACGGCTGACTTTCTTTCCTCCTCCAGAGCTCACCTCCAAGGTCGTCTGCTCATCAAGCCATCCCTTGTCCCATATATTTACTTTCAGACAAATGGCGAGCTCTGCCCTTTTCCCATTGTATTTTCCCCTTAACTCTAACCGTCATCAACACACTGCAGAGTTTCCGTATTTATTTCTCTGTTGCAATCCCCCCCACTGGACTGGGAGGTTCCAATGTGCGGGGACTCTTGTGTGTGCCACTGCTACATCCCAGCGGCTAGGTCAGTCTGCCCATGGTGAGTGCTTCCCATGGCTTGGTTGAATGGCCACAAAGATGGCATTTCATCCTCACCAGATCTCACTTATCCATCTTCCCAGCCCTTTAAGGGAAGAGCGAGGATCCAGGGGGGAAGCGAGAGGACAGGATGGTAAGATACGTATAGCTAATGCCACCAACCCCTGGCAAATGATGGGGGGAGGAAGGAGGAGATGGGGGATACATGGTAGTCTCCTTAGGGCTGGGAGGAGGACATGTCCTCAGGACCTAGTGCCTGGGATCCCTCCCTGCACAGCTGGTCAAACCCGTGGCCCCCCAGGAGATCCGTCCTCCTCTGCCCTATCCTGTTATCTCTGCCTCCTGAGAGTGGAAGGGTAGTGCTGGCTCCTCCCACAGGGCCCTTTGGGAAGCAGGAGATGTAAACACGAAGGGGAAAGCTTGGCCCAGAGGACACAGACGAGGTGACTGGGAGCACTGGACTGGGAGTCAGGAGAGTGGGTTTCAGTCCTGCCTCTGGCCCACCTGGCTGTGTCACCCTGCAAGTGACCTCCCGTCTCTAGGCCTCAGCCATACACACACAAGGAGGGACTGTGATTCCACAAAGGAGAATTCTTCCATTCATCGTGAATTGGAGCTTAAAGACCTTAAGACTCACAACCTGTAATCAAGAAGCCTCACCTCTTACCTCTTACCAAGTCCTTACCTTTCCAGGATCTCCAAATAAATCAAAACTCAAAAGAAGATAAGACAAAGACAGGGGATGTGGGCGATAAGCCTTCTTGTATAGAAACGGACCCTTTGACTGGTGCCCGTAGCTATCAGGCTCGCCCACCGGGTGCCTCCTTGGCTGGACCCAGAGGAACAGGGCTCCCCTGGGCAGGAGCAGAGGGTAGAGCTGTAGGACAGGGGAGGGGCCGGCAGCAGCCTGGGCAGGAGAGACCTGGGCCCCAGAGTCAGGGCCCTGGAGCCCTGGGGAGGACCCTGCTGTCGGTGCTGGCCTCCTCTCCCACTTACTCCCTCTGGTAACCACCCCCACATTTCCTCTGGGGAAAGGGGCACCATGGTGCCTGGGTGATGGGCTATGGCAACTCCCAGGAGATGGAGCAGGAGGTGGGATGGACGATGAGAGAAAGCACTGCCCTGCCTGGGCTTCCCTCTTCTTTACTGGTGCCTCCTGGGTTCAGGCATCTGCAGGTGACCAGGCTGCTCCACGTCCCTGGACACACAGATGAGTACGGAGTGGATGGGAGCAGTGTCCGTCTCACAGGGTCGACCCCAGATCCATTCCTGAAGTTGATGGGACACACAGTTTCTAAACAGATGGGACAACTATTTCCAGATAAACTAGGTCCTCCGAGTCATATACAGAAGGACTCAAATATTTACTTCTTTCCAAGTATTAAGAAAAAATTATGTCTTAATTCTTGGGATGTCTTGGTCACCTAATTTGATCCCGATGATAACCCAGGACTCAAGCCCCAAGGCCAAACTGGACTCAACCCGTGGAGACACATGCAGAATCCAGTGCTCGGGGCCTTCCCTGTTAGTGCAGAAGTCTTCTCCAGTGTCCACGATGCAGACAGAGAGCCCATGGATTCCCAAGTAGTGACCATCTTTAATTAGGTACACAGAGGCGGCCCACTAGCATGGAGGCACCTACCACATTCGACGTGGTCTCCAAGAGCTCGTCTTCTGATGCAGACAGTGAACCGTGACCACTGACCACTGATGGGGTGGTTTTGCAGCCAGCAGTCACAGCGTTCTGCTGCAGAGATCGGAGGGAAGGTCCCTTCCCTCCCACAATGTGGACAGAGGTGGCAAGTTCTGAGGGCAGCAGCGGGTGACCCCACATCCTTTAGGCCAGCAGGTGGGGCTCAGGGTTGGACAGAACTTCCTCCGACTGACTGGAACTGTGGCCTGAGCCAGTTACACAACATCCATGCCTCTATTAGCTTCTCTCTGTTAAAACTGGCAAGTGCCATCTAGAACCGCATAAACACCCCAAAAAGTGGCCCAATATTCTCAAGGTTGAATGCCTCAGGAGAGTCATCTGAAGTGGGTGTTAAGAGCTTGAAAAACAAAATTCCTCTGCTTTCAAATCTCACCCCCTCCACTCTGTAGCCATTTGGCTTAGAGAAAGCCTCTTAATCTCTTTGTATCTTGGTTTCCCCACCCACAGATGGGGACAATGACTGCACTTATCTTAGAAAAAGAAAGAGTTCAGATTTGTGAAGTGCTGAGGTGTATCCCGAGTCTCCCACGCACTGGAACTTGTGCAGAATCCCAGGAACCCTGGTGGAGTGTGGTTCAAACCTGACCCTAAAGCAGCCCTTCTCCCTTCAGTGACCATGGAGCGTCTCTGTCAAATACGACCACAAGAAGAGCTCTCCCAAGACTCCAGTAGAGCGGAGGAAGGGGCACGAGAACTGTCCAGGCGAGGCCTACCGCAGCCATCATTTCTTCTTGAGCAGCACAGTCTTGAGGGCCAGGCCACTCTCAGAAATGGCCCTGTGGGAGGTTCTTGGCCAGGGAGATAACACCTGGCAGGGGAGTGGAGAGGAGGAGGTTCATGCTCATGAGGAGGGTCAGCAACTCACTCGCTCTTTCAGCCTCCCTCTACCTGCTCCCTCCCCAACACTCACCTGGAGAGTCTGTGGGTGAGGGGACAGGGCAGCTCCTCACCTGTCCTGCCTGCTAACCAGCCTCTGCTGGATCCCTGCTTCCCAAGGGACCCCCGAGCAGGATGAAGCCAGAGCCCAGAGACAGGACAGAACAGAAAGTGTGTGGCACAGGCTCACCATTACTACCCAACCCGGGGTAGACACCCCTGCACTCCCACCCACAAATTCCACATTGGCCTTTCCATGACCCAAAATTTATCATAAGCAAAGTGGTCATGGAGACCCATAAAAATTTGTAAGAATTCCCACACTGCTTATAGTAGTAAAATTTTGAATAACTCAAGTGTCTGATTATGTAATATAATTAGTCATCTAATATGATGAGGTAAAAATCTAATTTTTTTATTCATATCATGGATGACTAGATCATCTTCAAAGATAGCGCTGTGTAATGCTTCATGTTTAGGGAACTGTTGAAGTTATGCTGCAATGTTACAGGAACTTTTTTGTATTAAAATAGTGTAGATGAGAAAATGATTGTAGGATAGATGATAGACAAAAATGTAAAAAAACAGTAGACAAATAAATATCTAAATATTTACAGTGACTACCTTTGGGTGATCAAAATGCAGGTGATGTTTTCTTCCTTCAGTTTCTCCATCGTTTTTATTTTTCTCTACTTTAAAATAAATATATATGTAAATTTTATGTAGTTGAATACTCTACTCAATTATGTAATCAATTGATGTTTGAAAAGGACAGCAATCCTGTGGATACTCTGCTCAACTCTGGGGTAGATGGAGAATTTCTGGTGGCTCCCAGCACCTTCAATAGCTTCCCTCAGTGTCCCCCACAGCCCCAGTCCCCACAGTGGCAAGGCTTCTCACACACCAGGAGGGTCTGTGACCCACATTCCATGAACCGTCCCTCCCCATTCCACATTCCATCCCTCCCCTTCACTCACCTCCCTCAGCCCAAATGCCCCTCATTCCCCGAGACTGATGAACTCCCTCTTGGGCATGAACTAAACATCAGAAGAACTCGGAGGAAGACCTGGCCTTCTGTTGTGCTGATCTGCCTTGGAGCCCACCAAGAACAAGGACCCTCCACACAACTCCTGTCCTTGCCCTTCTCGTTGTAATTATGCCCCCCCCTACTTCCCAACAGAAGTGAGCTGAGTCCTGATGTTAAAATGACTGGGGAGGGGACAGAGGACTCAGTCCAGTGAGAGGAGGAGGAAGGTCACTGTCACAGACCCAGCTAGAGAGGTTGCTGGCCCCAGGACATGAAGCCGAGCTCTGAGCTTCCTGGAGGCCAAGAGGGTCTGCACCTTGGCTCCCCACCATTTGAAGCTGGACAATGAGCAGAGTCGCCCCTGGATCCAAATTTATAACCAAAGGAGACTGTGGCTGGACCCACCCGTCTCCAGGAGGTTCACAGTTGGTCAGGTGCCCGCAGCACTCACAAGAACAGAGACGCTGTCTCCTCCCGCTGACTCTCCAAAGATGGTCACAGAGCCCGGGTCCCCTCCAAAGTTGGCAATGTTGTCCTGGACCCAGCGCAGAGCAGACACCTGGTCCAGGTGACCCCAGTTCCCTGGGCTGTGCTCATCCCCGGTGCTGCGAGATAACAGGGTGGGGTGGGGACCCAGATGTCATGGCAGAGCTCTCAGAACCAGAGATGATGAGGGGACTCTGCATCCATGACACATTTCAGGTCTCCACCTGACTCTCATCCCTGCAGCATTGTCTTACATGGGGTCTCCATTTATTCTTCCAGAACAAATATGCTGAGTGAGCACCTACTATGCGCCCTACACTGGTCTAAGAATTAGAGCATCCCCAGGAACCACACAGGCAAAACCTGATTACACTCAGCTCACACTCCAGAGCACAAACAGATGAAAAGAGAACACAATGTTCATGAGTGAAGATGGTTTGAAGTAATGACAGGTAATGACAGAGGCGGTGTGGGGCGGGGGAGGGCAGGGTTCAGATCTCAGCACCAGGGAAGGCCTCTGTGGGGCAGTGGCATTGGGTACAGACCAGCATGAAGGAGCACAGGTCTTGTAAATGTCCAAAGGAGAAATTCCGGGGAGGAGAAGCAGCAGGTGCGAAGGCCCCAGGGCCAAGGGCACCAAGGTGTGAGTGTAGCTAGAGTGAGAGGCAGCTAGACAGGGCGCTGGAGGCCTTGCAGGGGACTTCTCTGTCACCATCAGTGACCTGGGAGCCCTCAACAGAGGCAGGGCGAGACTCACCCTGTGCCTCTCGTGATCACTGGCCACTGTGGACCGGCCACCACATCCAAGTCACAGGTTTATGAATATGATTACAACCATAATCCAGCCAGAGACGCGGCCATGAAGTGAGGTGGGGAGAGGGGCTGGATTCTGAGCACATTTACAGGAGGAGCCCTGCAGATCCGCTGGCCCACAGAGGTGGGGAGGAGGACAGAGGAGCCTCCAGGCTGCCCCAGGCCTTCACTCTGATCACTGGGGACAGGTGCAGCTGTCCAGCTGCAGCAGAGACACAGGGGCTGTGGGACAGCAGGAGAGCCTGAGCTGTGGGGGGGGTGGTCCTGTCCCTGTGAAGTGGAGGTGCCCTGTGCACAGCCAGGACAGCAGGAGGAGGCAGCTAAGGTGGCACCTCTGTTCCAAGTGCTGCTGGGCTCACTCAGGGAATCAGTGGAGGGAGAGGGAGACCCAGAGGCCTGAGCAAGGGGAGCAGGAGGGGCCAGCGAGGCAGCTGAGAGTGAGCAGCCAGCTGGGAGTGGGCAACCCGGCCCAGGAGAAGGAGACACCTGCTTGGCTGCTGCTGAGAGGTTGCCAGGTGCTGGGCCGAGTGCGGGCGGAGATCACGGCTGGCCTCTGTCGGACATGCGGTGGCATGGCCCGCTGAACCCTGCCAGCCCAGCATTCACTGACCTGCTTCCTTCCTCCCCCATGAGAAGCATGTGGCATTTAACTCGGCACCTGTGTGCTGCCTGTCAACGCGGAGGACTGCAGCATGCGGGGCCAGCGCAGGCGGAAGAAGCTGAGTGTGGGGGGTGGTAACCTGAGGCCGGCCCTGGCAGGCACAGGATTTGGGCAGGAAGGTAGGTGGGGTCTGAGGCAGGGTAGATTTGGGACCTTGTCCCACGCCCCTCCCCACCTTGATTAGCAGAGCTGATATGAGGCTAAGGGCCTCCCCTCACAGTTTTCAGAAGAGCAAACTTCCCTGAACTGTAAAGAGCAAGATCCTATTTTGCAAGCAGATTGAGAGACCATCCCAATGAGCATGTGCAGAGACCCCCAAATCTGACCTATAGTAGTAGCCAAGAAGGGAGAATTCCCTACTTAAGACCTCACACATATTACTTGCCTCTCATGCATCCAGTGGAAAACCCGGGAATGAGCATTTGTTGCATGGGGTATTTGGGCAAAGCAAGAAATCTGCCAATCACCCCTTGTTTAGCTCCTAGCAAGAAACCGGCCAAAGTCAGGCAAAGAACTCACGAGTGCACATAAGCCCCGGTCCCCTCTGAGTCCACAGGCAGATGTCTTTGTCACATCCCTGCTGCACCCTGGCAGTGTATCTTCCTCCAATAAACTCTCTTACCTGTTCCTCTTAGTCCTGGTGAGTTCTTCTTACCACCTGCACACTGACGGTCACCAAGCCCCACAACAGAGCCCAATAATGAAGGGCTCTGGATGCATTATGAAGGCTTGAGCAAAGGACACCATGACATGACTCGAGCTGGGTCTTGTATCTTTGCTTTGGTGATTGCAATGATTTGAATGTGGTTTGTCCCCAAAGTTTATGTGGGTATCCTTGGTCTCTATTCTGGCAGTATTAAGAGGTGACTGAACCTGCAAAAGATGAGGTCTGGTGGAAGACTATTTGGTCACTGGGCTGAAGCCCTGAAGGGGTTTACATAGAGCTCGTGGGACCCTGGTTCATTTTGCAGAAGGAGTTAATAAAAGAGCAAGACGTCCCCTCCTGCCCTTGCTCGGCTTCCTGTCCAGTCGTGTGATCTCCTCTGATCTGTGCATTCCCTTTCTGTCTCCCTCTGGGCCTTCAGCAGAGGCTGCTCTGATGGGATCACCCAATCTGGGACTGAGGTAAATAGTTTTTTGCTTTGTCCCCGCCCAGCCTAAGGTATTTTGTTCAATGGGAAACAGACCAATGTGGGGGCTAATGTGCAAATGTGCAGAGAGGAGAGTCCAGCGCCTTACCTGAAGAACCCCCAGATGCCCAGGCGGCACTGGATGGTCACCACCACCACCACATTTTCGTGGGCAGAGAGGGGCAGTCCATCATAGGTGGATGCCCCACCCACCACCAGGCCACCTCCATGGATCCCCACCATCACCTGGACAAGAAGGGAACAAACACAGTGGTTAGAAGAAGCAGAATTGGGAAAGACACGAGCTGTCTGGCTTGGTCACCTACATCTTGACTGTGACTCATGAAGGCCACTGCCCCTAGCACAACAGAACCCAGTCAGGTTGTGAAATGCAGTCTCCCTAGTGGGAGACTGCAGACCACGCCCCCCCTCCCCCAATGCACCTGCCGTTCTACCTGGACCCACATGCCATGTCCTCTCAAGGCCCTTCAAACAGAGAATGACATCGTGGGGACAGCAAAGGCCAAGGATACTGTGTTCTCCCCTACACTCCCACCGTCCTCACAGCTAGGCCATTCGACCCGCTGGACCTAAGCAATGGGCCGTGCTTATATTTCAGATTCGACTCAGTTAACTCTTTAGTGGGGACTGAGCTGAGCTTCCTGGCTCGTGTGTGGTTGTCTTAGGAATGACGCGGGCCCCTGGGTGTGTCTTGCTCATGTGCCCGTTCTGATTCCTCTGCACCCCAAAGGCTGCCGCCCTTCCTCCACAAACCCACCTCCCAATCACCTTCTCCAGCAAGTCTTTGGAGGCTGCTTCACATTACCTGACCATCTGCCCTGTGCCAGGGCCTGTGATAAGAACTGAGGATGAGCATGGATACAGCAACTTGTAAGTCATGGTTCTCACAAAGAACTCACACAGCAGGAGGAAACGAGAGTGGCCGAGCATTGCTAATAAAAGACCCCACGCTGCAACCTTCGCATCAAGAATTCTTCTAAGTACTTTGAAATAAACTATCCACAAGGCAAGTCCTGGTATTTTCCCATTTGACAGGAAAACCTGGCACTTCACCTTCCCATTATTCCACAGCTAATAAGTGGCACAAATCAGATTGGACCCAGACAGCTGGCCCTGGAGCCCGCATGCCACTCCCTGCAGCCCACAGCCATGGTCACTGCACAGTCAGCCGCTAGGGCAGGAGGCAAACCCTCCTGCAGCTCTAAGTCATTTTCAGGAGTGCCTAAGATCCTACGGGAATAAGTGACAGAGAGGGACTTGGCCCCGGCAGTCCCAGAGTCCATGTGCGGAGCTGCCCGACTCCCTGCAGTCCAGCCCCAGCACAGTGAGCCAGCCCTTAGGGCAGGAGGAAGGTCCCGCTGCAGCTCTGACCTGTGTTCCAGGAGGCTCGCTCTGCGCACTCAGCCAGCCCTGAGATGAAGCCCGACCGCCATCATTAGACACTCACACGGGATTCTTCCCACGAGAGGAAGCAGAGGCTGAGGAGGTGGAGGACTTGCCCAAGACTCTCAGCCAGGCCAAGGCAGACCCAGGATCCAAACCCAGACCCTGGAGATCTAGACCCTGTGTCCACAGCTGGGGGTCTCTGCCTCCAGGCTCCCAGAGCCCTGTTTCTCCTGCACCTCTGATCCTGCCGTCCCCAGGGAGGGACTGGGTCGGGGTCACCTGAGTGAAGGTGAGCTCAGGGACAGGTCAGCACAGACAGGCTGAGGAGGCCAGGACGTGGGTGCCGCCAGATGGCAGGATCTGGACGGCAGTGGCTCTGGGCAAGGTGCCGTGCCCCTGCTCCCTGCTCCCCCTAAGCCCAAGTCTAACTGTGTATTTTGAGACACTGAGTGTAAGCATCGGAATGAGTGCAGGAGGAGAACTGTGTCCTCACTGCCTTACACCTGAAGACCAGCTTCCTGCCCCAGCTTCCAACCCCCTTCCCAGCACCTGGGTAGTCTTCCAGGTGTTCCTTCTTTTACTGCAGGGTTCCCCCAAATTAACCAGAAGAACCTTCCCACACTCTGACCTGCACCTGGCAGCCTGTCCCAGGGGAAATGCTGACTCGTGGGCATCTGACCGTAGACAGTGGGGGTGGGGGGAGATGAGCTACCGTAAAACCCCAGGCATTTGACCAAAGGCAAGGAAAGAGCTTCTGAGGCTGTCCCAGGCTCTGCCTCCCACACCTCCAAAAATGGGGCAGTGACAGGGGACAGACCGTGGAAGTGGTCACACGTGGTGCGCTGTAGAAAGACGACACACGTGTGTGCCATTTCCTAGTCTGTGCTCAGGGGCATTGGTTTACAGGCCCTGAGCTTGGTCCTGTCACTCTGCTGTGCGGCCTCCCTTCCCCCATCTAGGCCTCAGTTTGCCTCCCTTAAAGAATGGGTGGATTTTCTCTAAGATTTCTTCCAGCTCTAACTTATTTGAAATTACGTCTTAGCTGCTCTGGAGAACAGATTCTTAACCTAGAAACTAACAGTGACCATCTTGGGCTTCTGTGAGTGTGAGAGAATGTGGAAAGATTACGATGCTGTTTCCAGATTTAGTGCACTCTCCCCCAGACACTGAGGTCACCAAGATAAAGGACAACTAGTCTTTTCTTTAGGGAAAGGAAACTCAGGACCCCTGACTCATCATGGCCCAGGGTGTCCCTCATCTCCTTCCCACCTGCGCCCAGAAATCCCAGATATGGAAACACAACTCTCTGGGGCCCACGCTCACCGGCAGCCTGTTTCTCCTGGTCAAGTCTGCAGGAGTGTAAAGGCAGTCTTCAGAGAACTGGAGGGGAATGTTCTCCTTCCTGTTGGTAAGGAGATCTCAGGTAAACTGCCCCGCCCTGCATCTTGGGAACACCTGGGAGGGGAAGAAAGAAGAGCTCAGAGATTCAAGGAGATGGAAGCAGAAAGTGTCACCTGGGGCCTGATCTTGCACTGGGGTTTAAGCCTCAGTGAGGACCTGCTATCATGGGACTTGAGACTCTGGCATGTGTGAGAAGCTCACTGGGGGTTTGTTGGGAACCGTGGGACTCCCTTGAGTCTCCCCAGATCATGCAGAGTGACAGGGACTTGAGACCTCTTCCCATCCCGAGACTGTGAGATGCTCTGGGCTAAGAGAAGGGAGCTGTCCATCTGCTGACCTGCCCTAAGAGATGACATTTCCTACCCTCCTGGGACCTGGTACATCTCTGCTGGGTGGCAGGGCTATTGTGTTTCTCCACCAGGTAAACGTGGGAGACTTTCATCAACTAGGGGACCTCCCTTAGGTGGCAGGCAGTCAGAATACAGAAGCTGGGGAGTGGCATTGCTGTTGGGCAACCTCAGCAGAACTGTAATCTTCTCCTGCTTCTGTAGGAGAAGCCACTGGAGTGCTGGCTGACTCGGGTAACTTCCTTTCCTGCCCTGGGTCCCAGTCAGCCAGGTCTAAGTGAGGGGAGTGCTTTCTCTGGACCCTTGCAAACCTGCTGTGGTAAGACTCCGTCATCAACTTATCCAAAGCAATCCTTTGTGCTGCACTGAGACCTGGGTGCATCTCTGCTGGGTTGCAGGTGGTTTCAGTGGTCTCCAAGATTCAATTTAGAATGGAATTGGTAACATTATTGAGTTCTCTAAATATGCCGGGCTCTGATTTGGATTCCTATCATTTACTAACTTCTCTCAGCCTCATATTATTCCTAGGACTTGGGTCATATTAAAATCCTCAATCACAGATCAGAAAACAGCTATGAAGACATTATACCAGCTGCACAAAGCCACATAGCCAGGACTCTCCCTCTATGTAGTATGTAGATTTCAAAGGATAATATGGGCCACATTCTCAGATCTCAGTGGACCCAGAAGGCAGGCATTGCTTCCCCAGTGTGTAGAAGTGACCAAGGCACCCAGGAGCCAACAGGACACAGCTGTCAAGGGGCAGAGTAGAGCCTGAAAAGATGTCCTCAAGATTTCCATCCTTGGAAATTGTTCCTAGACCACCAAGAGCAAAGGCATAAGAGTCATAATGACAGAAATTCAAAATTAAAAGAGATAAAAGAGTCCAATTTCACTAGCATTTAGATAAATTCCAAATAAAGGCTGAAATCATGATTGTTCTTATAATGATTATTATCTTCCTATTTTGCACACCAATAGTCAAAAAGTGTTCATTTAGTGAACCCGAGATTGGCAAGGGTCTGCAACATGGAGGTTTTCACACATCAGTGGAAGGAATAAACACAGCGGAAATATATCTGGCAGAAAAATTACCAAAATATGCATCTTCTTGATTTCTTGGAACTGATCCTAAAATATCCATGAATATGTGTGATGATTTATTTACAACCTCATCATCATAGTGTTAATCATAATTTCAGGAACATCAAAACACTGTAATGACCCTAAATAAGAGATTGAGTAAATTGATTTCTTTCCATGCCCAAATAAACACAGCTACTTAATGTCAGGCAGGGATATTGAGGGCACAAAGTGAAGCTGATGATGTACTGATCGATGAGCACAACGATCAAGCATATTATGAGTACGCATTATCTACTGTCAAGGGGGGAAAGATGGGAAACATGATCTCTGTGATGGTGTGAATGTGAGGTGTCCCCAGAGATTCTGTGCTAATGCACTGCATGTTCGGAGGTGAATGACAAGATGGTGACAGCTGTGACCTCATCAGTCCGTCCTAGTTTGAGTGGACTGACTGGGTGGTAACTGTGGCAGGTGGGGCATGGCTGGAGGAGGTGGGTCAGTGGGGACAACCTTGGAAAGGTGTATCTTCCCCGTCCCCCCTTTCCCCTTCAGTCCTCTGCTCCCTGGCTGTCACACCCTTTTGCCCTGATGTGTTGCCTCACCCTGGGGAAAGAGCAATGGAGATGGCCACCCATGGATTGAGACCTCTGGAAACATAAGCCCCAAATGATCTTGTCCCCTCTAAGTTGTTTTTGTCACATGTAGTTTGGTCACAGCAATGGAAAGGCTGATTAAATCAATCTCTAATAGGACTAGCAATTCTCTCTGGGTGGTAAAAGTACACAATTGTAGTTTTCTTACTTTGCTTCTCTGTATTCCCTAACCTCTTTGAAATATATGTACGCACGCGTGTGTGCACACACTTGCAATCAGGGGGTAAGAACCGGGCATTATTTTAAAAAGACAAAGAAAGGGTGCACTCAGAAGTGGGCTCCTAGACATCCTCAGAAGTACCTCTCTGAGGAGAAGAATCATGTCAGGACTGACACTTGTACTTGTTTCTGTGTTCCAGGGTGACTGATCATCAGGAACAACTGGGTTTTGTACCCAGGTGACCAGGGTCCCTGAGCACACCGGCATTTGCTCTGCCCATGACGAGGTATCTAGACGCAGCTGGGAGTTGAGAACTGGCCATGTCAACCCTCCAAAGCATAGCCCCTCACACACACATTTACCTCTCTGCCCCTTGATCACGCCACAGTTCAGTGTAGATAAGATGGGTACTTCTCATCTCCCTCACCTACTCAACTCCCTTTTCCCCAAAGCACTAATATTCTAACATATTACCTAACACATTTTTTTTTACTTGCATGTTGTCATCTCTTTCCCCACTGCAGTGTAAGCCCCATGAGTCAGAGATCTTTGCTTTGTTCACTAATGGGTTCTAGGAACCCACAACATGCCTGACACACAATAGGTGCCCAAGAACTAGTGTTGAATAAAGGGCTCTAGAAACCCCTGAGAGGTCCAGAAAATCTCAGGGCTCTGCAGTGTTCTAGAAGATTCCAGGAGAAAGCAGAGCCAAGCCCAGGACAGCCTCCACCCCTCCTGCAGCACCGAGGGACAAACCCCCCTGAGACAGGCCACCACTTACATAGGAGGGTAGGAGGTGGTGTTCTTCACAGAGCTCCAGGGCTCTGCCGGCTGCGGTGGAGCAAACCTCAGGGGCCCAAGAGGGGGCTTGGCAAAGGGGACGCCCAGGAAGACGGCCACGGGCTGCGCAGATCCTTCCAGGCTGACGTACTGCCCCAGGACTTTGCCGTGCACCGTGTCCACCACGGGGGGCGAGGACGGGTGTCCTGCTGGACATGGGGAGCAAATGAGGACATTAGAGGGGAAAGGCCAGACCTGGGTTCCAGGGGGGTTGGCCACATTCTAGGCATGTGACATTGAATAAGTGACCTAAAATTTTAGGTCTCAGAGTATTTTTTATGTGAAATAGAGATGAGGAGAAAGTCCTGCCTGACTTAGAGGGCTGATAGAGGTCAATTGGAATTAAGACATAAATACATCCAAGCAAAAGCCAAAAGTGAGCACACATTGCTTTTTAAATTATTGTTGTTTATTTCAGAAAAGGAATATATTACTTTTATGCTTTTATGAGTGCATTATGTTATACAGACATGCTATTGATGTTTTTATTTGTGCATTTCAAGATTTCTGCACTGAAGGTTTTTTTAAATAATTAGCAGAATATTTTTATGGAGATATATCCATTCTCCAAGGAAAACCCACAGAATAAATACTTTATGTCACTAGATGACCATAAAAACAAATGCAAAAATTCAATATCGATACAGAATTTTAAGTGCCTTATGCATCTCTCAGCCTTTAAAACCAAAAATAAAAAATACTTGGAGGACTTGGTGGCTGATCATATTATGGCGGGCATTGGAAAGGAAAGAAGACTGAAGAACTGACTCTGTGTCAGGCAGGGTCACTGGGGACGTCAGTTGAGTTGTCCTGGCAAGAGACCACAGGACCAGGGCACCTCCAGACTGGAAGGAGGTGGGTGAGGGGTGGGTGGGGGATGGTCCCCCTGAAGGTGAGGGTGCCCAACATGGATGTGCGTGACTCACTGCAGGGGCCAGGGTGAGAGGAGAGCAGGAGCTGAGAATGAGGCTCAGAGGCAGCTTCAGCTGAGGTTGGGAGCACCCACAGGGGAGGTGGATGGAGGAGGGTGGAGAGTCAGGAGCCCAGGGAGGAGTGGAGGAGTGACTATGTGAGGGCTGAATGTTGCAAGGATATGGAGGAGGATAAAGTCTGAGCAGCAATTACTGGGGGTGGCCTGAGTTAAGTCAGTGAAAACCCTTTATCTAAATGTAGTGGGTAGAAGCCAGATTGCCCAGGGTGAGAATATGGGTAGATGGACAGGCATAAATTAGCCACAGCGGTTGTCTCTTATGAATGTGGAATGTGCACATAGTGAGCACCTACAGTATGGTGTGCCAGATGTGGATTCTAGTTCCTTTCCATTATTCCTCAAATTGCCTTATTAAGTAACTGCTAATATGCCCACTTAACAGATGGGCAGACCCAAAATGTCTGGTAGGGACTTCCTAATTCTGGACATGAGGTGGCATGGCCAGGGGTAACCAGCATTGAGGCAATGTTCTCTAAACTAGGTTCCTCTCTCAATCTGCCTTCCACTCAGTTCCGGATCTCTCATAATGTCACACCGTCAGAAAGAAGATAAAGTCCACACAGGGCCTGGGCTGTCAGGGCACCATGGCCAGAGCTGGCTCTGGATTAAAGAAAATCCGGGCATGATTTGCCAGCTGAGCTTGAGAGAGTGCATTTCCCTCCGAGTCTCAATTTCTCTGCCCATGAAATGGCACAGAGGTATGCTCTTGTCCTTTGAAGTCCAAACCCAAAAGAGTCAACACCCCAACCAAAAGAGAGGCCAAGAACACTGGTTCTTCTACCTTGGGCCTGTTCAAACCTGTTCAAACCACCCAAAGCTGGGTACTGACACCTGGGAAGTCCTTGTTCCCCAAAGACCCTAAAACAACCCCACCTAGCCAACGCTAAACCAGGTTTCCCGTCTCACCTCAAGGAAAAATGCAACAGATGCCTCTTTGTCCCCTCTCCCTCTGCCTCGTGCCTGACCTTGTGCACAATCACCCCTGTGGTCCTTGGAAATGTGAGTGAAAAACCATGTTTTCAATAGCCAAGGGCTCCTGGTCTGATATAAGTCAAATTTCCTAATAAAACACTCAATTTTAGATCAACATTTTATCTCCTTTTTCCACCTCCTCCAGACCAAACACTGTTCTAAGAGCTTTAGAAAGAACCACCTATTTCCTCTGCACTACAGATGAGTAAGGCTATTCAGAGATGGGGTAACTCAGGCACAGCAAAGTTAACTACCTGGCCCAGAGACACCAGCTCAGAAGTGCTGACCTGGAATCCCCCTGACTCCATCCCCTGAGATGATGATTTCAGAGTCTACCAAGCCACTCTCTGTGACCTGGCCAGATCTGGACTAACAGTCCGAGGTAAGAGAAACTGAACTCTGTTAATTTACCATGTGCGGAGCATGGAATTTTCTTTTTGTTCTCTTGCATCTGATCCCTGTAGATGGGGTCTCCAGATGTTTATCCAGCCTCTCCCCTGCATCTCAGCACAGCCAAGGCTAGCTGGCCCTGGCTGCCCAAGTTGAAGTCCATGTCCAGAGGAAGAGCACTGCTGTAGTACCAAACACTCATGCCCTTTGCTCTGTGTGCATCTCACCCTTGGGCCCAGGACAAGGATTTTCAAATATAGCCTCTCCTGCCTCACAACACAGATATTTGTATCTCAGAAGGACTCATCCCAAACAGGGCAAACAAAGAGAGAGGCCAAAAATAGAGGCACATCCTGGAAAGGCAGCAGCTTCCTAGGCCAAAGAGGCTTCTATGTGGCTCAGGGGCAATGCCTTGGCCCTGGTCCAGAGCTGGAAACCCACCCCAAGTCCTGCCCATCCAGCCCAATTGCATAATATAAAATGGTAGACAGACCTTCCCTCTTCCAAAGACCTCTCTTGCCCCAGTTGTGACTGCTAAGCCACACCCACTCCAAGTTTGCCCTTTGGTATCTGAACAGTCCCTATTCAACTCTCAGATTATAGATGGCTCCAAATTTGCCCAACAACTTATTACATGTGGGGATTGAACCCAGGATCAATCCCCACTGTTAAGCAAGTGCTCAGCTGCTGAGCTACATCGCCAGCCCTCAGTGTTCTTGTGGATAAAGTAGCTTCTCAATATTCCTGCCAAGCTGCCCTGCCTGCTGCTGCATACCTGCAGGGTCAAGGAGTCCATTACCTTTCAGAGCAAGGATTTTGGAACAGAATGTTCAGTAAATGACCATCTCTCCAGATCCTTGGTTTTAATCATTCACCCATCCATTATTTGTCTTTGTATTCTTCTAACATTTACCAAATGCTCAGCCTTTGCCTAGGTGTTGTGGACACAAACACAGGTGCAACACGTGGTTCATTTCAGCATGTTTTCATGATTCATCTACACCATAGCATGCGGTTCTTACAGTTAAATAATATTCCCCTGTATTGCATGAATGACCTTTTACTGTTCATTCAGTGGGTGATGGGCCTTTGGGTTGTTTCCTGTTTCTGTTATGAATTAATCAGCTACAGGGAGCTCGCTCGGTAGCAGACAAGACAGATGTAAGGGGGTGTTCACTGCAATGCAAGTGAAGCACTGAATGGGGGACTCAAAGTGCTCCAGGTGCACCTGGGAAGGTGTGGTGGGGGCACAAGGAAGGCCCTGAACACCTCTTTTATAGGGTCATTGGATGTCCAACATTGGGGACTTATTTAAAAGCACCGTGGTACACTCCGACTACGGAAATACTATGTATTCACTTAAAGTATTGACACGTATCTCTATGTGTTGATATGGAAAGTCATCACAAGACAACCTAACGGGGGAAACACAAGTTATAAAACTGACAGCTGCTGTCAGAGACAGGTGTCAATTTCTCCAACACTTAAAGTTCCCACCTGGCCCAGCAATTTCAATCCAAGTTTTCCACCAAGAAAATAGAAAACATGTAGCTCTTTTATTCATAATCATCAAGAACAGAGAGCAATCCATAGGTCCATCATCTACTGAATGAACAGTAAAAGGTTACTTATCCAATACAATGGAATATCATTCAACTGTAAGAGCCACATGCTACCAAGTAGGTGAAGCATTCAGACATTATGCTAAGTTAAAGAAACTAGGCACAAAATGCCCCAAGTTGTATCATTCTATTTCTATGAAATTTCCAGACCCAAAAATAGACAGTGGTTGCCAGAATCTGGGGAAGGAGGATGGAGAGGGACAGGGAATGACTGTGGATGTTAGGAGGTTTCCTTCTGGTGCAATAAAAATGCACTGGGATTAGTCAGTGATGACATTGGCACCTATTTTTATTGCATTAAAACTGCTGAATTGTCCAGTAAAAAAGTATATTGTATGTGAATTATAGTTCAATACTATAAGGAAGTAGTTTAAATATAATTAGGCATAAACTGATCATATCTTCATAGTAATATAAATTTTTATTTTCATAGAAAAAAATTGGAAAATTCCCCTCGCATTTAACTGCAGCCACGAGATTGGTGATGGCCAATGGCGTAGGAGCAGCATCAGGCGGGGTTGGGTCAGGTCAGCACAGCGAGGAGGCAGCTGGGCCTCCTCCACACTGGCTCTTCCCCTCCAGCCAGCTGGAGGCGAGGCTCGGAGGCCCTCGGGGACCAGGAAGGTGCATAACTGCAGGACACCAAGTCCCTGATTTGTACTTGGGTAACAGCTGCTCCCTTATCTACACCAGCTTCCTGGATGTCACATGAGCAAGAAACCCATTCCTATCATGTCTGAGCCCCTGCACAGCTTTGGGACAGATGCAGGAAGGTTGCCAATAATTTGTAATCTGTGACACAGGGACTTTGCCAATTGTGTCTCTATTCCTTCCCCAAGCAGGTGTGCACACACTCACCCAGCCCTGAGCGTGGCCTACAGAACTGGAGTGTACAGTAGCCACTGTCAATGGCTGGCCGTTCCCCTTGGGCCTCACAGCCCAGCTCAGTGGCCTCAGGTGACTTCCAACGACTCCCACCTGCCAGGACTCCTTCCTGCTTGAAGGATTTCCTGAAGTGGAGCAAGGCCATTCTATGCACGGCAGGCCAGCGACACAGGGCCCCAAGACCCTCCCGCCCCCGGAGTAGCTGTCAGTCAACAGCTGAATGGACCTGGTGTCCAAATAACCCAGCGCCCTCACCTGTTAGATGGACCAAATTCCGCCCCCCCCAGTTTTCTCCCAGTCTTGAGCTCCAAGGAGCCAAGTGAGAAGTGGCCACATAAGGACCCCCCGTGGGCAGCTGTGCCTTCCCTTCCTCACAGTCTCACCCCATGGCTATTTCCCACATCTTCCCAAATTAACCACCTGCCCTTGAATCCTTGTCTCAGGTCTGTTTCTGTGAAACCCAAAGTGAGAAAAACACCCTTAGCTCTCTAGTCATATACGCTATTATAGAAGGAATTGTGAGCCCTGGAATCCATGTGTGGAAGTCTAACCTGCAGTAACTCAGAAAGTGGCTGTATTTGAAGACAGAAAGAAGATGACAGTAAAATGAGGACATTGTGGTGGACCCTCATCCCATATGCCCAGTGTCCTCATAAGAAGAGGAAATTTGAACAGAGACCCTAAGGGCACCTGTGTTGCCAGAGAACTCCCCAGGGGTGGTGGCAACAGGGGGACAGACTTCTGCAAGCCAAGGAAGAAAGTCTCCAGAAAAGCCACCTCTGCTGTCACCTTGATCTTGCATTCCAGCCTCCAGAGCCATGAGAAAATAACTTCTGATGACTTAAATCACTCAGTCTGCGGTAGGTTGCTATGGCAGCCAAAGCCAACCGCAGCATGATCCCAACCCACTTCTTTCCTTCTTGCTCAGAAGAATCTCAGGTCCGCAGATGGATAAGGGTTGCCTAAGTTCACACAGCAACTCAATGTCAGAGTCAGGACAAGAGTTCAGGCCTTTCACTTCTGCTATATGGTGGCCAGATATCACTGCTCATGTTTAATACACCAAGGAGCTGTTTGAGTTTCAGCCTAACCACAAGGCAAAACACTCGGATGTTGTACAGAGTGGCCTTATCAGTTCATTGGCCCAGGATAAGGGGGGCAGGGTTGGAAGGTGATGCAAGGCCAGAGCAGGACCTGGGCAGAGGTCTTCTGTTTTCCCAAGGTTGCTTGGCAAGCCTACCCCTGCCCAGGCAAGAGCAATGTTGACATAAGAGGCACCGCATAACCACAGCCAGAAAGCACCAACCAGCCCCGAATATGCTCATGGGTTCCTGCCCAAGACCACAGGCCCCGATGAAGCAGCTCCTGGAGACAGATTCAAAAAGAGGCGCTCGTTCCACTCCTGTGGCTGAAGGTGGGGGAGGACTTCTGCGGAGATTGGGGGCATGAGGGCTTTGTGACATTAGGATGTGTCCCCAGATGTGACTGACTTGTATAGAGATTGAACTGGGTAGGGGTTCCTTCCTCACTTTTATCTGGGAAAAAAACATAGGTCCTAAAAAGAATCCTAATTAAAGCACCCCCCCCATTCTTGTCCACATGGGGTGATCTGATTGGTCCTCCTAAGTAGACAACAAAGCTGTTTCCAGTTACTGAGCACAACACACCACACACACACACACACACACATGTACCAGCCTACCTTTTGCTCTAGCCAGCTGCCCTTTGAAACCTGGCAAACAGCCCTGGCCTTCAGCCTGTGAAGATTAAAGCAAAACATGAAAGTTAGGAATGGATTATCCCAATCTCCTGTTGAATCCAGGCCTGCTTGTGATAGCGGCTCATTTGCAAACAGAGGCAGCCTCTCCCAGCCTTACCTGCCCTGGCCACAGCCTCTGGTGCTGGCTCATGATGACTCTGCTAAAATGACGGGTGATGCTGGAGTCTCCCAAGCCTCACACAGAGCTCACAGTCTCTCCACAGGCCTGATTTCCCTGTGTCACTTGGGCTACAGCTGACTCACCCCTTGTGTGGAAGTTGCAGTTGGCCGGGTCATTGCTTTTCCTTTGGGGGATCTTTGAGGTTTCCCATGTGGATCTATATGATTGGGAGAACTATCTTCTAGGAACTGCCCTAAAGTCCTGAACTGATGAGCAAGACTTTGGACTTTCCAAATTAACTCCTCAAATCTGCCCCACATCTATTAATTTACTCAATAGACAAATACATGGAGTGTGCCTAATAGAACAGGCGTTGGACTAGGGCAAGCCCGTGTCCTCCTGGGCCCTTCACCCAGCTGTCCTCTAAGTCATGGGGGGGTGAGGTGGAGACTGCTGCAGAACACTGCCCTTGGAGACCGGGACCGGCTCTGCACAAGCTGCTCTCTCATACACCTTCCACCATGGCTCGAGCTCTGAGATCCAGAATCCTGCAGCCTCCTCCCTGGCAGCCTAGACATAGGCCATGTTTCTAGCACCTGTACTCGTCTCATACGGATGACACAATTTTTTGCCATTGTGCAAGTTGCCAGATTCTAAATGAGCTCCTGGTCTCAAGTCTCAATAAAAGTCAAATAAAATAACATAATATAAAAACAAAAGGAGTACAACAAAATAAAATAGCTAGGGGGCTGGGAAGGAGAGGATCTCCTGCAGGTATGCCTGACAACAAGGGCTAATGCAAAAGGCTCTTCTAGAACCACAATCATGGGCAACAGCCACCATGACCACATGCAAAAAATATGCCACAGGATACCAGCCTGCTACTGCCTGTCCAGCCCTGCACTTGTGCCACCCTTGACACTAGCCCTTGAAACCTCTGTTACTAGTGCTGTGGACAAAGATGGTTGCTTCAAAATAGCTTGTGCAATCCTCCTCGCTGGGCCTTTGAATCTCCCCTTCACCAGCCTTCAATGCACCCTGCTCTCCACCAGGTGCTGGGTCCCCACTGTGCTGCTCCCATTGACCCCAGGTAGGCGTCAGGATCCTCTGTGTTTATGTTAGGATGACACCATGTCAACATACCATCTGTGATATTGCTACTAGTTTCTAAAATAGACGTTGGCTTCTTATTTTAACAAAATGATTCACAAAGAGACTTTTCTACCATTTCCATAGGTGGAAGACTTCTATTCCTTGCAATAAATTAAATGTTAGCATGGAAAATGAGTCATCGTATTTCTTAAAATTAAAATCATGGTAAAATAAAAGGTAAATAAGGAATTATAAGTAATGATGTATTTAGTTTACCGAAAGGTATATCTGAAAACAAATTACTCAGAGTGCAAAGGGAATTGCTGATGGTCATTCATTAAATAGACAGTGACCACCTTGGCCACCATCATGGCTTCCCACAAGGTCACAAGTCTGGCTTTGAGGAGGGTCCTTGTCACTGCCGTCATCTCCTCGAGCTTCAGGGAACTTCTTCCTGTTGACATCAGACTGTCGGGCTGAGATTGTGTGGCATTCACACCTCTGAGTGCTCTTGATGCTGTGGCAAGAAAAGGGGGTTAGACTCCCCGGGGCTCCTCCTAACGTAGTGGTCACTCTGAAGGACACAAGCTCCTGGCATTCTGGCTGTCCACAGGAGGCCATCCCTCTGGGACTGCTGAGAAAGAAGGTATGAGAGTAGGGCAGCTACAGTAGCCAATGGGCCCAAAGTTCAATGGCTTATTTTGCTTATGTGAAGAGCTAGAGTGCTGTTCTGGTCGACGATGCGGTGCCCTCCACGTGGTCACCTATGGATCTTGACCAGGGTGCCAGCAGGCTTTCTGCAGATGGTGAATATGGAGGTTTTGTGGGCCAGGCAGTCACTTTGGCCACCACCCAGCTCTGCTGCTGAAGGGACAGCAGCCCTAGATGTTACATGAGCACACGGCAGGGCTGGGTTCCAGTACAACTTGTTTCTATAAATAGATACTGGGCCAGATTTGGCCTTGGGCTGTAGTGTGCTGACCCCAGGCTCGACCCTGGTGGCTTTCCCTGTTGTTTCCTCTGTTGTCATGAGTGGTGGCTACAGTCAGCTGGAGGTATTGGAGCATGGAGGAGTGACCACAGGGCTCCAGGGTCCAGCCTGGAGAGGCGCTCCTGCCCACCAGGCACATCCCCTGGGAGGGACTCAGTCACCTGATCAGTCCAAGGGAGGCTGGGAAGGGAGGTGGTTTGCATGTGGCCCAAGAAATCGGGACAGATTTAGTGAACTCCTAGGAATTCCTGCCACAAATAATATACATTAAATCATGAACTTTATATTATGAATTGTTTTTCTAATACACAATAAAATTATTGCATATCCCTTATATTTATGACTCAGTCTGTGCACCATCAGAAAGACCCCACTAAACTCCAGGGATAAATGCACTGCACTTTGATAAACAATGAATGTTATATTTGTTTGAATCAATTCATAAGAACCTGATTGTAAAACCAGTCCCTGTTTGCTAGGGCTACTCTGTAAAGGTTTTCATCAGCCTTTTAATACACAAGAAAAAAAAAAGATAATTGAGCAAAACATGCAAAAATTTAGATCTAGAAAAATTAGGATTGAATTGTAACCCATAAAGGGTTTCATAAAAGTTAACTATCCTATTATAAACATCTGGGTAAAAAGAGTGGTCTCAAAATAGAAAAATGTTTGGTGTGTTTTCTTGCCCTGATAATGCATCAGTGTTTATATTTGTTAACACTCCAAACTGTCTATGACATCGCCTGAGGGTACTGGGTATTACGAGATGGGCAGGATTTGGAGGGGCAGAGAAGAGAGGTCATTAGCAGTGGTGCAGGCAGGTTTGGGCGCTTCCTGGGGGGCCAGCTGGACTGGACAGGTGAAGAGAGCCTGAATGGCAGGCTCTGAACAGACTTCATGCCCAGACAATGGGGAAACGCTGAAGGGCTTTGGTTCAGGCATCTACAATGAAAAATTTACGAAAGCAGCATCTGGCAGAAGCAGGTGAGCCTTCTGGACGGGTCAGCAGAGTGCCGAGAGAAACACTAGTCACTCACTTGCGGGGAAGGTGAGTCCTCCTTTTCAAACACAGTTAAGTCCTCTGCGTGGGAAAGCTTGACTTTGGGCTTGCACAAGACTCAACAAGAACGAATGACATTGTCTTCTCCTAAAAGTTTGCCTAATCACAGGATCTATTAGCGGGACCTTGTCTTTTCACATCGGAACGTCACGGGGGTGATGAAATCTCCAGAATATTTTGTGGGCTGATTGACAGTTGAGGGAGAATGCAACCCTTCTAAGACCCTCTAATGTGTTGTCTGTTTCTACTTTTTCTTCTATCGACACAGGCCATGAGCACATCTGTGAAGGTGTAGGGCAGTTGAGGGGAAGGATGGGTTGCTACACTATCTTACTTCATCCCATCAACTATGGGGGGTTCCCAAGGGTCTTCAAGTTACTCACATACTTTCTTTGTTTTTGGAAATGGGATCTCACTATGCTGCCAAGGCTGACCTTGAGCTTCTAGGCTTAAGTGATCCTCCTGCCTCAGCCTCCTAGGTAGCTGGGACTGCAGGCAGATATTGCTGGACCCAGCCACTAGCATATACCAGCCACTAGCATACACAACAAGGCACGCAAATTCACACCAGGTCCCCAAATTGTACCTATTGAATTGGCAAGGATTTTTACCACTACTCTTTCAGTACTGGTGCCAGGTATTGGCAAGGGTAGAGAGAAACAAACTTTCTTGGAGGGAATTTGGTAAAATATATATTAACACTTAGAAGCGGGATCTCCTTTGTGCTAGATAATTGTATGAACTGTGTTCTTATTTTCTCTCTTTTGATGTTTTCATATCAAAGTGCGTGTTGACCAAGAATTGGCTAAGTCCTAAAGACAGGGAACCTCTCACCCCTGAACATTCCTTTCCTGTACAAACTAACCAATCCAGGGACTTAATCCTTTATTAGGCTCTCATCCTCTGGACCACTGCCTGCTTTAATCACTACAGGGGTAGATACTGGATGGAACAGCCCATATGTCCCAGAGCCCATTGGAGTTATTCAGACCAACTAATCCTAAGGCTACATCCCATCTCACCCCTCCCCTTCCTTGCAATAGAGCCTCTGATTGACAGCCCCTGCATCTGCCATATGACCCCAGTGCTTTCCCGTGTGGCCCCCTCCCTACATGCACAGAGTGCACCTTGGCTCGGGAACCATGAATAATGAACTCTCTGTTCAACAGCAGTCATCTCCTGAGCTAATGGCCTTGGCCTTGTTATGTCTAAATAATAATTAAACCCATATTTCAAAACAGTGTGGAGAGGAATAATTCTGACTGAGTCCAGTGACATGTCAGATGGCCACCTGAGTGAGATTGACCATAGGAAATAATCTGAACTGTTCTCAGTGAGCAGCCACAGTAAATGATGAGTGGATGTGTTGAGTATTCACACTCTGGGTTGCAATGTGCAATTTTTCCTTACAAAAATGTAAAGAAACATTGCTTTGAAATATTTATGTTAAGAAACCAATTCACCATTTCCTATGAAAGAAAGGGGATCGGTAGATTTCTATTCCTCTAAAAAGGCAGTAAAGTATTGAAAAGTACAAACTCGTCTGTCCAAACACATGAGGAGACCCTGACAACATTTTGGAAGTTGGAAGGTCAACAGTGCAACAAGAACTGCTTTTAGAGAAGGCGAAAGTCAATGAGCAGGAAGAAGAGAGACCCCGAGCAAATACAAGTGTAGAATGGAGATGGCAAAGGACTCTCTGGATTGAGAGGTCGTAGGGACCCTCTTAATGGGTTCACAAGCAGCCCCCCCTGACAGGGATGAGAAGTACAGCTCTCCCCCATGAGATCCACCACCACAGGCTCTCTGCACCTCCAATCCTAGAACAGGCTCTTGAAACTCGAACCACCTAATTATATTCCAGCATCCAAAGGTCCTCAGGAGGGGTCAGCACAATGTGGTTTCTATCCAGAGATCTGAGTTTCAAAATGAAGAAGTGTCCTGAAGTTCAAGGGCATGGCTGCAGTAACCGTGACTCTTGATGAAGTCCGTGCCTTCACTAATAGTGATCATGATGATGGACAAGGGTGTCCTGGTTCTTAAATTGCCAACCAACCATCTGTGATCCTCTTTTCCCATTGAGTGACCTATTTAGGGGCATACATTTCTGTAAATCAATTGTTTGATATAACAAAACTAACCAAGGAGATCTAGAGTCATCAGAAAGGATCAACGGGCAGCAATTATTCTAAGAGCACCAAGAATTGACAACCATACAGAATGATTCTTACTTTGCTGGTAGAGAGCACACTGGTGCAACCCCTCTAGGATAATTTTTGGGGTCTCTGCTAGAGTTAAAGTATGGGACACCTGTGATCCAGCAAGGCCACTCTTAGGTGTATATCCAAGGGAAATATATCTATGTTTTCATTAGAAAACAAGCTCTAGAATAATCACGGCAATAATATGTAATAACCTCTAACTACAGACTATCTTTAACAGGCTGAATGGTGTATCCTTTTAAAATTCCTGTGTTGGAAACTCCAACGTGACTAAATTTGAAGATAGAGCACTTATGGAGGTACTTAAGATTAAATGAGTCATAAGAATGTGTCCTAGTCAAGTGGAATTGATGTCCCTATGAAGAGAAATGATATCAGAGGGCCAGCACTAGAGCCACATTTAAGGATGCTGGAATTGCTAGCAGTATATAAATGATGCATGAAGTATCACATATTATGATGGTATTTTTTTAAATGAATTGAGTTCCATTTCCTAGTTATTTATTTTACTCAACTCCAATGAAGACATTACCCTGCTACAGCAGCGGAGGCCATGGAATTTCCAGATTGCCTGTGTGTGTCTTGTCCCTAGGGTCATGGAACAGCCCTTGAGCAGTCACTGATGACAGTTGGTATATGCGTACCCACCTTCCTCTCTTCTCTGCAGTGTCTCTGATGTCGTTTTCTACCATCTCTTGGGGGTCCCCATGGACTGAGCTCCTTCTTCCTCTAGGGACCTGCACACCCCCTGCACCCATGGACTCCCACCTTTCCTTCCTCTTCCCCCCTTCCTCAGGCTTCCTGAAATCACCTCCCAGAACCATGACACTCAAATCTTCGTCTCAGGGTCTACTCTTGAGTAGAGGCCCATTAGGCAGGGCCTCTGTGACACTGCTATTATGGTGTGTCCACATTGAAGATTGTCACCTATTTATGATGAATTGACTGCTTTGTTTTTTCTTTATTTTCCTTTTAATATTTGTTTATGTAATGTTAACAGCCTCCTGACTTTCCTCTTGATTTGTTTTGTTTTGGGGGGTTGATGCTGGGGATTGAAACTTTCCTTTTGAGTATCTGTGTGGTATATCTTTTCTCTTTCACCTTCAACCTGCCTGTGTCCTTACATTTACATGTATTTCCACCAAAGTTTGTTTTGGAATTTAAGACTATCCATCCCCCAAGAAAGTGTGAGTTTTGTCACATGCAGTGGTAGTCTCTGTGGGCTGGGGCAGGCCTCTCCAGCTGATCCAACATGGCTTCAGAGAGTAAGGAAAGGACGCTGGCTCCAGGGTTACGTGGTTAGGGTTAAGGATGTGATGGACTATATGAAGCCTAGATCTATCATCCACCAAGCTGCCGAGGCAGCTTCCTGTACAGCACCTCTCTCCTTGTACTTCTCTCTGAGAGGAAGGACTCACCTCCAGTCCAAGACACAGACATTGCTTTGGCCTCCAAAAGAACATTTATTCTCCAAATCAAAGCCACAGGTACAAACACCCCTGCTCCCTGGCCTCTGCCCACTTCTACTGCACATTCTCCAGCCACCGCCACCAAAGCTGCCTCTTTGGACGACTTTGATGGAATGCACTGTCTTGGTGGCTCCAGTCTCTGGAGACTGGCTCAGCCTCCCATTCACAGCTCCACATGTTCTCTCTTGGGAGGTCTCCTCGAGGCCTCCTTGGCCTTGAGTTCAGTCCAGAAAGCCACTTCCTTGTCTTTCAGCCCTGTGGCTACTTGAGTGTTGGCGCCAATCTGCAGATACTCTTCCTTTTGGTTGTACTCTGGCCAGTGGGGCAGACCCTTCCCATTGGGGTTCCTGGGAACAGAATCAAATACAAATTTCCCAAAGCTGCTATTGGCCACCACATTTCTCTGAGATTTACAAGAATCCCTGGCTTATGGCTTCCAAAAGACACAAACACATCCATTTCTGGGGCAGGCTGTAGGTTCATTGTCAGAGTGCTGCAGTGACAGGATCTGGGATTGGATCACTTTCCATGAAGGATGCCCCACCGCACCCAACCCCACAAACCCCACTCCCTCTTTGCCACCAGCCTCACCCATGGCGAGCAAAGTTGGCCCAGAATTTCATTGCCATCCTGCTGAGGTTGATCTCCTCTTCTGAGGCACCCTCTATGGGGAAGAAGGAAAAAAAATCCTTTGCTACTCAAAGTGTGCTAGCAGCAGCAGCAGCACCTGGGATCTTGTAGTAAATGCAGACTCTTGGTGCTGACTCCCAGCCTACTGAGTGAGAAGACCCTGTCACTTGGTGTGCACTTTCAGCTTGAGAATGACCCGGTGCAGGACTCAGCAATATGCTGAGTTGCCTCTGTCTTCCCTGCCCATCTGCCTACCCCTTCCCATTCAAGGTTGCAAAGCTACACCCTGGAGTTTCCTCTATCTTGAAGGATTGTTGGTTCTTGGCTTTTTCTCTTTTTTCTCTCAATCTCTTACACAGTTCTGAAAAATATCAGAATTTCCAAGGTCCTAAGAAATCACCCAACTGGGAAATGTCCAGAGGCACTGATATGTCATAAACAGTCATGAGAAGTCTCAAAAGTCATGTGCAACTGGTGAGAGTTGATTTATTAAAGAAAATTTGTGAAAGGTGTTATTTAAACATGATATTGTGCAATATATTATAGATAAAAATATATGGGTTTTAGACATATCGATAGATGAATACACAGGACACTGGATTTCAGGTGGGCAACAATTCTAACCTCATCCTCACATTTTAATCTACTCTTCTGAGTAGAAATCAAGAAAGACTGTTTTTGCCATTGAGTAGGGTCCTGAAGGTAACATACAACCTCCCTTATTGCAGCTACAGGCCTGGATTCTGAATGTGACTATGGCTCAGGGCACATGAATACACATCCTCTTTCATGCATGTTAGAGCAGGAGAAAGGCTGGGAAACACCCCATGTCACTCAGCCCTGATATAGTGAGTCAGGAAACGAAGATCAGAAGAGGAGGAAAACCATCTCCAGTTCCACCAAACCAAAAGGGGAACCTCCTCCTAACTCCAAGCTCATCGCCAGCAAAAAGCCCTTACCTTTTAAAAATGGAGCCCCAAATACTGAGAAGAGCTCATCCCCATGGTCTCCTATCACCGTCTTGGGTCTCTTGTCTGATGCGAAGCTCGGGCGATACTGAAACTCATACATGTAGGTGGGGGCTCCAGCATCTGAGAAGACACAGATTTGGGCACAGTTCACATCACCAGACACACAGCTGGATGATCTCAAGGTCTCTGTCTGGGCAGGAAACCCCTGGGTGTCAGCCTGGGACAGGGACAGAGTTTCTGGAAAGCTCCTCGACTTAGAGCTGTAGAACTGATAGAGGAGGAGGTGGGGTTTCATTTGTATTGAAGGACAGAATGAGTGAATACAAGGCACCCCGTAAATACACTGAATGTGTTTCATTGATAACACATTAGTGCATGTTCATTTCAAGGATATCAACACCATGATAGGTGTCTTCCATTCAGCCTAGTTTTGATCATTTCCAGGGTTATTTTCAACCATTCAGAGAAGAATTAGGCAAATCCAAGCTGCTTGTCTGAAAATGAAGGTACTTGAATACAAGTATGCATGTGGACATGGAATATTCTCTTGTCCCTTGTGCTTCGGCAAACAAGAAAATTCAGAGATTGATATTTCAGTCACCTCTCCTGTCCTGCCTCCTGCTTCAACCCATACAGTGTTAAGGCGTTAAACTGATAAGGCAATTTTAAAAATTGGAAGGGGCATAGGAGGGTCAGCCTGCCTCTCTTCACCTCTCTGTTCCTGCTCTTCCCTGCCAGGCTATCTCTGCCCCAAAGCCATCCCATCCAAGCCCCAAGAAGATGCCACTTTTCCTAGTGACTGATCATCCAACCCACCAATCCCTACTCCTTCAGGACTTATTCAAGGACCCCCGGCCTGAAAAACCTTAGCAGGAAGCATTGGTCATCATTGCTCACAGAGGGGTGACTTGAGGAGAGGGAGAATTAGGCTCCAAATCAGGCTGTTGGAAATGTTTTACAACTCCGTGCCCCCATGGATACAGAAGGAAAATTGGAAAAAAAAAATTTGCAGAAAAGAAGTATAAAAAAAAAAAGGCAAACAACATTTACAATCCCATCATTCAGACAAAACTTCTATATTTTAACACACATGCCTGATTGTGTAATATTGTATGTGCTATTTTGTAATATACCATAACCATTACTTCCTATTTTTAAATACTCATCAGCAAATGTATTTAACAATATATGCCACCACTGCAGAAGGATGAGGAATAAGTTACTTGGTCATCCCTCTCGGTCGCCACCACTGCACCCCCGGTTCATCAAGAGTGCTGCTCAGAAGAGGCCTTCTGCGACTCTGTCATCCACTCACTGAACATCTACTTCTGGGTCAGAACTTGCTGAAAGGAGGGTTTAACCTTGTCTCTCTGCCCTTCAGTCATTCTAGACAGGAACTCAGCACTTAACTAGAGACGAATGAACTTTTGTGAATGAGAGAATTTATCTTCAGCAGCATACTGAGCAAGAAGCAACTCCAAGCTTTTTCTCTGAAAACACTGGGATTTGTAAAATTCCTATCATCATAATTCAAGTCTACAAAGGAAAATTGGTTTGGGAAATTACAATTAGGACTAACAAGAGAAGCAAAGTCAATGGAACAATAGCAAGAGACCAGCCACAGATTTGAATTACAGGGTTCAGAAGGAGAGGGAAGGAGGAAGGCCCCAGAAAGCAATAGCATGTTTCAGGAAATGGCTGAAAACTTCCCAAATCTGGGACAGATGCCAAAACCTGAGTACATAAAGGATAGAGGTCTCCACTCCATTTGAACCCATCACAAAATGATCAAACAATCCAAAATCAAAGACAAAAGAATTCCGAGAGCACGAAGAGATGAGAAACACATCACACACCCAGGTGTGCCAAGAGAACATTAGCACATTTCTTAGAAGAAATTCTGCAGGTCAGAGGAGAGTAGGATGCTTGATAGGCTGATGGGAAAAAAATACCAACATAGAAATAACAAAGTTGGAATAGATGAGGGGGAAGAGCCACAGACTGAAGGAATATAAAACCTCTTCAGTGAAATAATAGAAGAAAAATTCCCAAAGCTTGGGAAAGACATGGACATCCAGAAACAGAAGGGTTTTAGAAACCCAAATAAACATGTCAGAAAAGAACTATCCACAACATATAGTTAAACTGCTGAAAGTAAAGAACAAGGAAAAAATATTAGCATTTGCAAGAGAGAAGTACCAAGTCATATTTGAAGGCAACCCCCATCAGAATAGTAGTAGATTTCTAAGCATAAAGTTTAAAAATCAGCAAAGTAGTAGGATACATAGTCAGCATGTCAAACTCAGTAACTTTTCTATATACCAATAATGAACTTGCTGAGAAAGAAATCAAGAAAATAATCCCATTAACTATTGCATAAATAATGCCTAGAATAAACCCAACCAAAGAGGTGAAAAATCTCTATAAAACACTGAAGAAAATATTGAAGACAGATAGACCTCCCATGTTCTGGATTGAGAGAATTAATATCATTTGAGCAGCCACAATATCAAAAGCAATCTATATATTCAAGCAATCTCTATCAAATTACCAAGGTCATTATTCAGAGAATAGGAAAAAATGAACCTAAAATTTCTATGAAATCACAAATAAGCCACAAACAGCCAAAGCAATTCTGAGAAAAAAGAGCAATGTTGGAGGCATCACAATGATTTCAAAATATAATACAGAGACATAATAACCAAAGATCATGGTATTGGCTTTAAAATAGTCATGTAGACCAATGGACTAGAATAGAGGACCCAGGAATAAGCTCACACATCTACAGCCATTTGATACTTGACAAAGTTTACAAAAGACAGCTTCTTCAACAAATAGTGCTGGAAAAACTGGGTATCTATATGTAAAAGATTGAAAGTAGATTCATTCTCTTATCCCCCTCCCAAAAAATCAACACAAAATGGATCAAATGCCTAAGTGTAAGACCTGAAACTTTTAAACTACTAGATGATAACAGGGAAATGCAAGATCTTGGCATAGACAATGCAAGGAAATGCAAGATCTTGGCATAGACAATGCAAGGAAATGCAAGATCTTGGCATAGACAATGAATTGCTGAGTAGAACTCCAACAGCTCAGAAAACAAAACAAAAAAACCCAAGAAATTTTAACAAGAAGTTAAAAAGCTTCTGCAGAGCAGGAAGGAAATGATCAACTGGGTAAAAAGATGACTCATAGAATGGAAGAAACTCTCTGCCAACTTTTCATCTGACACAGGACTGATATCCAGAATGTATGAATAACTTAATAAATAACAGTGAACAAGTAATCCAATCAAAAATGGGCAAATCATTTGAACAGATGCTTCTCCAAAGAAGTGAAAATGACCAAGAAGTACATGAAAAAAAAAAAAAAAAACAAGAACCAAAACAAAACAAAACAAAAACCACTCCACATCTTTGCCATCATGGAAAGGCAAATCAAACCTACATGGAAATTCTATCTCCTTCCTAGACAGACTGTGTATAACTACAACAACAGACAAACAAAAAACCCCAAATCCAATCCTGCCGAGAATTTGGAGGGAAAGGAACTCTTACCCATTATTGGTGAGAATGTAAATTAGTAGTCACTGTGGAAAACCATGTGGAGCTTCCTTAAAAAACTGAAAATAGAACATCCCATATGATCTGGTTACACCACTCCTGGGTATTTATCCACAGGAACTGAAGTCAGCATACATATTCCTGCATACCCATGTTCAGTTCAGCACTACTCACAATCCCCAAGATATGGAAACAGGCAAGATCCATCCACAGATGAATTGATGAAGAAAATGTGGTGTATGTACACACAAAGAGGTATGATTCAGTCATTGAGGAGAATGAGATCATGCCACTTAATGGAAAATGGGCCAAACTGGAGGATATCATGGTAAATTGAATAATCCAGAGACAGAATAGCAAGTATCACATATTTTCTGTCATATGTGAAAACAAAATAAACAAAAATGACCTGAAAGTAAAAGAGGGACCATTATGGAAAGGGAAGAGGAACAGGAAGAAGGAAAAGACAGGGCCGGGTAAGAGAGGGTACAGGGAAGGTGGGTATGATCCAAGCAGGATCTACACATGTATGCATGTATGGAAATGTCACCACAAAAGCTATGAATTTGAACAATTAATAGGCATTAATAATTATGATTTTAAGAAAAAGATCATTATAAAAACAACGAATGAAATTAGAAATTAAATTAGAAGAAATGGGTAAATCCCTAATCCAACACAACCAAACAAGACAGAATCAAGATGAAATAGATAACCTGAACAGATCAATAATGAGTAAGGAGACGGAATCAGGGATTTAAATGTCTTCAATTAAAGAGAAACTTAAGACCAGATGGCTTCACTGGTGAAGTATACACAACTTTAAAGAAGAACTAAATATCAGTCCTTCTCAAATCCTTCTCAAATGTCTTTAAAAATCAAAGAATGCTTCCAAATATTTTTTTATAAAGACAGCATTACCTGAAACTAAAATAAAACAAGGACATTATAAGAAAAGAAAATTGGAGACTAGAACACAGTGCCTACACAGAGAGGAACACCACTGAATTTCCCTATCCACCAACAGGTGGCTTTACCTAAACCACCTCCATCTTGGGACATTGCAGGCACCACCATAGGCTTCCCCACATGGTAATCTCCACCATGAGTCGACAGACAGGGCCAGGAGGCAGCTGCCTGTCGTAGCATCACATGCCACAGGGCAGCACCACTGAACAGGCCTCCTAAAGCCATCACACAGCCCAGCCTTCCAGCCTCATCTCTGAAAGCAGTTGCCTCCATCTTGGGACACCTCCACCGCCATTTTGGGTTACCTCCACTGCTGCCTCCACCATCTTAGCTGGGGCAGCTTCCATCTTGGAACACCAACTGCCTGGAAACCTTACATCAAGGTAACTATAGGCTTGATGCTACTGCCACCACCAACTAGAGACCTGGCCACTTCCATCTAGGAACAACAAGGACCTGGAAGACTGTCATCAAGGTCCCTGTGGGCCTGGTTGCAGCATATGTATCCCTGCTAGGTGTGCTAACGGACACCGTCCTTTGCAGAAGCAACAAGGAGTCTTGCATGGGGTCACCTCACTCTCTTTTTTCTCCTGCTAATAGCCAACTTCCTTTGATTCCCCTTTCACTCATTCTATAATATAATACCTCTAATTCTCACATCCTAAACATTACAACCCCCCTTTCTCTGTCCATCATTAGAAGCTATAAACCCTTATGTAAACCCTTACCGTCTATACGGTAGACGATAACTGAACTCATCATTTCTGTTTATAGTGACAAAACAGTGAATGTCTAAATAGAAGTTACTTGATTTATGGCTGCATATTGTTTACACTGGGTGATGTAAACATTGATCTCCCCACTAAGGTGAGGTACTGGTAACCTGCAGGGACACTGCAAGATTATAGGGTAGAAACTTCAATACCTTAGAGAAGCACTGTAAGAGAGAAATACACACAGACAACATGAAAAAACAAGGGAGGAAAGTGTCTCAAACAAACCAAGATATGACAATTACAGAATCCATTGACAGCACAGTAGATGAATGTCAGAGAAAGAGTTCATAAATGTACATAATTAAAAAGTTCTGCAAATTAAAGAATGATCTAAGTGAGCAAATATCATGCAAAAATTGATCATTCCAACAAAGAGATAAGAGAGCAAATAGGCATCCATTGATCACACCAACCAAGAGATAAGGAAGCAAATACAGGTAGCAAAAAGATCACTTCAAGAAAGTGATAGAGATTATGAAAACAAACAAACAAAACCTTGAAATGAAGGAAACAATAAACCAAATAAAAAACTCAATAGGAAGCATCACCAACAGACTAGATCACTTGGAAGACAAACCTCAGACAATGAAGACAAAATATACAATATTGAAAATAGAGTGGACCACAGAGTGAATATAGTAAGAAACCATGAACAGAACAACCAAGAGACCCTATCTCTTAAAAAAAAAAAGTTAAAAAGGGCTGGGGATACAGCTCCAGGTACCAAAAAAAAGAAAAAAAAAAGTTGCCAAGAATGTACAATGGGAGTAAAATTGTCTCTTCAATAAGTTGAAGACACTGGATACCCACATGCATAAAAATGAAACTGGACCCTTATCTCACATTGTACAAAAAATCAAGTAAAAATGAATTAAGGACATAAATGTAGGATCAGAACTCTACTAAAAGAAAACATAGAGGAAAAAATTACATAACACTGGCCTGAGCAAATGACATTTGGACTTAACTGCCAAAGTTCAGGCAACACAGTGAAATAGACAACTGAGATTATATCAGACTAACAAGCTTTGGCAAAGCAAGGGAAATGACTAACACTGTGCAGAGAGACCTGCAGGTTGGGAGAAAATATTTGCTATCCACACTGTGATAAGAAGTTATAAAACCCAAAATATAAAGAGCTCAAATAATACAGTAAAAAGAAAACCTCCCAGTTAAAAAAAATGATAAGGGATCCAAATAGGCATTTCTCAAAGTGAACGCTATGTCCATATAGAAACAGACAACACATCTGCAAATGCTCAATGTCACCACTGACTGCAAAAATGCAAATTGAAATCACAGTGAGATAGAGGCTCACACTGCTCAGAATGGCTCTTATCAAAGAATGAAAACAATAGCAAGTGCTGGCAAGAATGAAGAGAAAAGAAACACTTCTACACTGGTGGCGAGATGGTAAAATGAAAGCAGCCTCCTTGTAGAACGAAAGATTCAATTGCCATATGATCCGGCAATCCCACTATTGAATATTTACTCAAAATACTTAAAATCAGTGTGTTGAATAGTTGTCTGCACCCCCAAATTCACTGCAGAACTAGTCACAATAGTCAAGTTAAAGAATCAACCCAAGTGTCCATCAACCAAGGAATGGATAAGGAAAATGTGATATTATACATGCAATTAGCCTTAAAAAGAAGAAATCCTATAATTTGTGACAACGTGGGTAAGATTGGATAACATGAAAGGAAACATCAGACACGGAAAGACAAAAATCACATTTTATCACTCATGTGAAATCTAAAACAATTGAACTCCTAAATGCAAAGAGAAAAGGGGAAGTTATATAGGTTGGTGAAGGGAAGAGGGAAATGATGGGAAAGGGTACAAAAATGTCAGGAAAACTCTTTTTTGAGTTCTATTGTACAGTGTGACCAATGTAGTTGATAATAAAGTACTATCCATTTCAAAATTGCTAAGAGAGGAAATTTCACATCTTCTCAATATAAAAAGTGTTAAGAATTTGAGGATATGTATGTTAAGCAAGTTATGTAATTATTCTATATTGTATTCATGAATTGTAGTGCCACACCATTTACCCCATAAATTTATGCAAATATATTTTGTTGTTATAATTTTTAAAAATTCTATGAATGTTCTCTCTCTCCCCCCCGACCCCCATACTCTCTTCACCCTTCTTTTCCTTCTTACTTGCAGTTGCTCTCAGATAATTGCAACTTCAGAGAGAGAAAGAGTGAAAGTGGTCAACCCCCCCCCCCCAGACTGAGCTCACGTATCCCTAACCTCACACCCCACACAGCCTCGGGTCAATGGTGGGAGGCCCTGTGATGAAGCCCAGCCGGGCCCTCAGCTTGCTCACTCAGGCACACTCCACGATAGACAAAAGCCAGCACAGACATTGAAAATCACCACTTCCTCCCCCTGCTCTTCCTACTGTCCCCTTCTTCCGCCCTTTTGCTCCTGAACACCCTCCTGACCTGTACCTGAATCATACTGCGGCCTCACCTCTGCTAGTCAAATCCTAGCTACGAACAAGCTCTGATCTTGAAAATCTTCCAAGAACCATCCTCCCACCCTTGCCCACCCCCAACCGAAACCCCAGGGAAGGGGCTCTGTAGCAGAGGCTGTGTGTGACTCACCCATTTCTGGGCAGGCCACCCTGACTTCCTCTTCCAGAATCTATAGCTCTTTGCTCAGGTTTTTCTCCCACCATTAGAAACAACTCTGCCCATGTTTGCAGCAACTCAAAGCACCACAGAAGTAAACCGTGGAACAGCCTTCAATCAATAACAAGTGGGTATGGGTAGAAAACACCCAGATTCCTCATCCCGCAGACAGGACAATCCTGAGGAGTCTGTGTTGGGAGCTGCCCAGCCCGACTAGTGCACAGTGGACACGTGTGTGGCAGTGCATGATCAATGGCTTCCATCTCTATCCTGCCTCAGTTACTCATCTGGCGTTTGCTGGGTTCAGCTCCCACATCAACTACCTGCATTTGGATCCTCTTCTGAGTCTGCTGCTAGTGGACACTACCCATGTGGAGAATCAGACAGACCCACCCCAGGCTCTGTGCTGACCTTCAGCAGTTTCCACATCTGTCTATGCTGAAGCTGGTGGGTTGGTCCTCTTACCATCCAGCCTCTGGGACTCACCTCTGTGGCCACGGGCCACAGTCACAGATGGGATACCAAACACTACATCAGCAATCAAATCCAGGAACAGGTCTTTCTTTCTGACAGGGTCGTCTGTCCCTCCTAAATACTTCTCAGTGGCCACTGGAGTCAGTTCCTCAGAGAGGTTCTGAAATCACCAAGCAAGAGAGACCCCCATCTGGTGAGCACCGCAGCTGCCCAGCCAGTTCAGAAGGCTCCATCCATGTGAACCTCCCGCCCTGTGCAAGCCTCCTGGGGTGGGAGCAGGCAAGGGCAGAAACATGGGGTTGGAAGCCCAGGTCCTTGGCTTTCTTCTGCCATTGAATCGGTCTGCAATTTGGGGTAAGTGCCCATCCCCTTGTTTCTCAACAGAGTCCCATGATTCCCTAGAGTCTTACAACAAAGGGATAGGACTTCCACAAGAGGGCTGTGGCTGTCTGCTGGTCCAGTTTGCCTTCAGAGAGAGGGTAGCCCATCATCTGAAGAAAAAAAAAATGATTAAGCATTTGTGAATCATCAGGAATTATCAGAAAGAATCAAACAATGGACCAACCAACAAGCAATGCAGAATGAAGGCTCGTTGTTGACTTGTGATGTTCATGGGTTTTTCATGAGATTTTTTAAAAAACAATCAAACAAATGGACATATATACAGAAACTACAGAAACTCAGGGAGTAGAAAGAGAAAGTCTTAAATAACTGTACTCATCAGTCCAGGGGACACAGTGGTCATCCAGGGAGCAAGGAAAGTCAAGGGTAGTGTTGAAGCAGAGGGCTTATGACCAGGCCCAGACCATACCCCACAGACTCAGTGACCAAGGAAGACAAAGTCCAGGTCCTTGTCATCACCTCTGAAATTCTCTGAAGTGAGAACAGCAGAACTCTCGGTGTTAACAACTCTGTCAACCTCTGCGCTCAGAGACTCCACCCAACTTTAGCCTGGCTTCTAGTGGCTTAAGAGCATGACCCAGGAGGACCTGAGTTCCCCCAAAATGCCTGCCTCTGAAAGCACATGGTTTTCTCCAGCCCAAACCTGGTGACAGGCACACAGGCCCCTGAACCTTCTTAGAGCAGCTACTGTAGAAAGCTTGCCACTATGGATACTTTCTCCTTTCTTTTGGGATGTAAGTCTCCCACCTCAAACTCTTTCCTCAAGGATCTGAGAGCCATGAAAACAATGTTTTAAGAAAACGTTTGAAATGTAGACATTTAGGGAGACAACTTCTTTTGCTCATTTATTTATTTATTTTGGGGCAGTGCCAGGGATTAAGCCCGGGGCACTTTACACTAAACTACCTCCTCAGTCCTTTTTATTTTTTATTTTGAAGCAGAGTCTCACTAAGTTGCTGAGGCTGGCCTTGAACTCGGGATCCTCATGAATTGCTGAGGTTCTATGCATGTGCCATCGTGCCTGGGTGAGGGAGATAACGCTTGATCTCCTTGCCAGCCCTGGTGGGAGGATAAAGACCTAACTTCAGTTAACACCTCTGCTTTGTCTCATGAAGAGAAGGCTGCTTCTCCTGCAGGTGAGCAAGGATCAAGAACTGCATGGTCAGCCACACCTCCTCGAGCAATTCCCAGCCTTGAGATGTCTCCAGCCTTTGCCTTCAGGGATCTGAGTTCAGGTCATGCTTGATCTTTTTGCTATTGTGATCCTATTACTGATTAAACCTGTCCTATTTGACTAGGTCCAGCTTTGGTTCTTGCTGTGGGTCGGTAATAGCCTGTTGATATATGTAAGTCTGTTTCAGCTCAAGGAGAAGCAACTCCTTCTGAGTCTTTCTATGAGGAGACTCAGGCTGACTGTGGGCATTGTTGGGCCCCATGGGTCCATGTCCCAGATGAAAGCTATTGCACTCCAGGTCTAACTCTCCTGAACCCCACAGCTTCCTCCCCTTCCTAGAATGGCTTTCCATATGCACCAATATTATCTCTACAGCACCTCCTTGCCTGATCACTTTAGGATTCTTTAATGGAAAAACAATCAATAATTGTTTGAGGAGAGGGGTTCCCTGGGCTGCGCCACCCAGCAGACAGTATTACCATCCTGCAAAATGTTTCCAAGAAAACGTCAACCGGGGCTAATGGGCATAAGTGCCCTGGGTGGGTCAGAGAGGGGAAGGGGATGGAGAAGCCAATGGGAGCCGAGAGGGAGGGAAGCCCGTGAGCCTGTGTGTGGGTGCATCTGTCTCAGAGGCCTGCATGCCCTCACCATCGGAATGATCCAGCCAAACTCTTGCTTGTTGATTCCCACCATGTAGGGGACAGTGTTGAAATTCTTTTCAGCCAAAATCTCTTCAGGTGTCTTGGGCAGCAACACTCCGTCAACCACAGTGGGGAGGAAAGGATAGCTCTAGGGGAGACAGGCACAATGTGTGTTATTATTCTGTCTAGGTAACGCCTGCGTTTTTCTGCCTATGTGGGTGCTCGGCCAGCACTTAGACCCTCATGGCTATGAGCAGTGACCACAGAATCTCAGGGTTCGAACAACCAAAGTCTGTGAGACACAAAAAGAATTTAACAGGGGAGATTTGGTGATAGATGCTGGTTTTATACATGCATAAATTTGATTCTGGTTCATAGTAGTTATATCTGTAAAATTCAGTGAAGGCTCAATTAGTGAATGTGGAACAATTCCAGGCAGGGACTGTCTCAGAGTGAAGTTCTTAGGAGTCTCTGATCACAAAATTTTCATCACCCTTGTCTTATGTGTAGGTTTCTATTTTAAAGACCTTTATGTAATAGAGATTTTTTTTGCAAAACACCAAATCTATATTTATATCCACATATAATTTCTTACAAGGAATTGGTTATACTATTTATTTATAATAAACACCAGCCAAGGAATGCTTAATGTTCTCTAGACCCTGCATAATTTAACTGCAAATTTCTCTAGCTTCTGTCTCAAAACTCTGCTATCCACTGTGCTTTTTCAAAATTCAATATCTCATGAATGCACAAATACGGCTGCTTTACCATTTTTTCCACAGCCGCATCATATACTATCAATGTCATATTAGCATTTTTTTAGTTTTTTAGTTGTTGATGGACCTTTATTTTTTATTTATTCATTTCTATGCGGTGCTAAAAATCAAACCCAGTGCCTCACACATGCTACGCAAGCGCTCTATCACTGAGCTACAACCCCAGCCCCATATTAGCACTTTTGACAGTGGCCTCACCTACACAGAAGCACATCTCCACTCCCTCTCTGGATGGACTGACTGTTGACTCATTACCACTGAACTCACAGCCAAGAGCACTATCTATCACATGCATCTTCTCCCCAAGGCATAGCCCAGGCTCCTAGGCTTAAGAACTCTAGTCAGCATTTCTCCACTATGCTTGAGAGTCATTATAAATAGAGAAATAACCAACAAAAGCAAATATTACAAAAGATGTGGCAACACATAGGTCACAAAAGGGACATTTGTCAGAAAGAGAGATGATGCAAGGAGAGTATTTCCTTGTTTGACCTTGGAGGGGAACAAGGGCATCACGGGACTCAAACTTCTCACTGCGGTGTGCGTATATATGTTGCAAATGGCCAGGATTAGGCCACTGGTGTTGATTTGCTGGTTACAAATACATTTTAGCAAGTAAATGAATTCACAAACACAGAATTCATGACTAATGAAGACCAACTGCATACTTCTATTTATCGTTAAACATGAGCTGTCTTCGCAAATGCTGAGCTTTAAGGAGGTTTTGACCTCAGCATTCAAGGTACTACATTGAGACTTGATTCCCAGTTTGTGGGAAATAAAAGGTAAAAGCTAATCCTCCTTCAATAGCTGACTGCAGAGAGCAGGATCTGGGTGCAACTACTGCTGCCTTAGGAAGGCTGAGGGATTCCAGAAGGTTGTCCCAGGAAGCCAGTGAGTGGAGCAGCTCATCTGAAGGAGGATTCCTGCAGGTCACATGGACCAGGCTGCCATCTGCATGGGTTCTGGGAGCCAACACTCTTGACCAGTGAAGAAAAGGATGGGGATTTCAAACAGCAGGAAGGGCATGACCAAAGGATCCTAAGTGTCACCTGCAGGGCTAATTCCAGGAGGCTCAAAGACATGTGGTTGTGCCGTGAAACAAGTTTTCTTGTGCACAATATCTGGCACTTCCCTGGCACTCAGGTGTGTTTGGAAGAACCAGCTCAAGGGGAGTGGGTGGAGTTGTTTTGTAAGCAAGGTCAGGCTGCTAAGAAAGCGGGTGACGTCTTCTCACTTGGGTCTGGAGGGCAAATCAGCTGAGACCATGGGACGTGGAAGTGGGAAGGGAAAGAAGAGACAGAACAGGAGAGAAATCCAGAAGACAGACAGAAGGGCAGCATCTGGGAGGGGGCGAGTAGAATCAGCATCACTAGGACAATAGGAATTGTCCCTGTGCACCCAGTGGGTCCTAGCGCTGCCCTGTGGGGGCCGTGTGCACTGACTGCCAGGCCTGGTTCAGAGAACTCAGGGGCCTCCTTCCTCCGCTCCTCTCCTCACACCGCACTATCCATTTGCAAGTCCTGTTGCTGTTCCAGACTCCAACACTTCTCGCCACCCCACTGCCCTGGCTCTGGCCTAAGCCACCTGGATACCTTGCCTGGGTAGTTGTAGCATATTGGCCTCCCAGCTGGTCTCCCTGTGCCTGTCCTGGTCCTTCTGTAATTAAAAAGACCTTTGTAAAATCTAAGATCACTGCTCTGTTCGAGCCCTCTGAGCCCCTCCCAACTCCTGCCAATCAAGTCCTTCCAGGAACCATCCCATCCCCACCTCCAAACCTCCTTAGCCTCGATCCTGCTCCCTCCACCCACGGCCTCCCCTCCACACAAGGGCCTCTTAGGCCTCTGCAATTGCTGTCCCCTCTGCCAGGAACACTCCTCCTCCAGTTTTCCTGACAGCTGGCTTTCTTCCCTCATGCAGAGCTTGACTCCAAGGTCACTGCTCGTCAAGCCATCTTCTGAACCTGACCTATTTACTCTCAAACTCCTGACCTTTCTGCCCCCATTTTCTGACTTATTTTTTAACCCTAATTTTGACCACCATCAACACATCCCTCCCTGCACAGCTGATCAAACCCGCGGCCTCCCAGGAGATCCGTCCTCCTTGGTGAGGCCGCCTCTGCCCTATCCTGTTATCTCTGCCTCCTGAGAGTGGAAGGGTAGTGCTGACTCCTCCCACAGGGCCATTTGGGAAGCAGGAGATGTAAACACGAAGGGGAAAGCTTGGCTCAGGGGACACAGACGAGCTGACTGGGAGCACTGAACTGGGAGTCAGGGGAGTGGGTTTCAGTCCTGCCTCTGGTCCACCTGGCTGTGACATCCTGGCAAGTGACCTCCCCTCTCTGGGCTTCAGCCATGCACACACAAGGAGGGACAGTTCCACAAAGGAGAATTCTTCCATTCATCATGAATTGGAGCTTAAAGACCTTAAGACTCACAACCTGTAATCAAGAAGCCGAAAGTCCTTACCTCTCTGGGGTCTCCAAAGAAATCAAGGCTAAAAAAATTCTGTGAAGAAAAAAGTAGAGAATATGGGTGAGACGTCTCCCTGACATAAAAGTTGATCCTTTGAGTGGTGCTCCACAGGTATCGGGTTCTACCACCTGGTGCCTCCTTGGCTGGACCCAGAGGAAGTGGACATGGCACAGACTGTACCTGGCATGAGCACAAGGAAGAGTTGTGGGGTGGGGGAGGGGCAGGCAGCCAGGGAAGGAGAGACCTGGGAACCAGAGTCAGGGTCCCTGGGGCTCTGGGGCGGACCTCTGCTGTCAGTGCCGTCCTCCTCTCCATCCTTTCCCCTACTTGTTCTTACTGGCAGCAAAACCCCAATTTTCCTCTAGGGGAGACATATAAACAAGATGGCAGCAGCAGCAGAGATGGGTCAGCCTCAGCCGGAGATGGGGCTGGAGGTGCAGTGGACCACCAGGAGGGGGGCACTCTCCTCCTCTCACACGCCACCCCCATTTTGCACTTCTCTAGCTTCTCTTCATGAGTTCAGGTCTCTATATGTGACCTGGGGTGCTCCATGTCCTTGGACATACAGAGGTCAAGGACAGTACAGGCCAGTGTCAGCCTGACAGAATTTGTACCAAAACTACTCCCAAAATTGTTTAGATAGTTTCTAAGAAGATAGGACATAAGACCTGAGTACTTATGATCTTTAATCTCCCCAGGGGACAAATCCACTTCAGAGAGAAGCCAACTAAGAAGAGTGTCAAGCTGAGGGACAGAGACAGGCCGCTTCTCAACACTATCTTAAGAGCACCTGGAGCCATCTGCTTATGAACCTTTGCTTACCTCAAGACACTGTTTATATAAATATTTTCCCCCCCTCCCCACCAAGGGATTTTGAAGTGGGTTTTCTAATCCTGCATGAGAAAATCTTAATTCAAACAAGCTCACTGAAACTCATGCCAACCTATATTTGTCTTTGCTGTGTTCACCAACATTCAGCAATTGAAAAGTTACACTCTCCATTATGGGTTGCAGCCCCCCCAGAAAGGGATGAGGGTGTGTGTGTGTGTGTGTGTGTGTGTATACACTATGGGTAGCCGATAATCATGGGAGCATTTCTACAAGGACTCTGACGATCTCAGAAACAAGCCCTCGGATCTGAAGTTCTCTGGGTTTTCCTGAAGTCACTAGCAATTCCCATATTAGCCTGTGCTTTGTGCTGAACTAAAAATGGCTGGACCATTTGCCTCTTTCCAGGTATCAGACAACAGCTTTACCTTAATTCTTGAAACAAGTTTGGTTACCTCATTTGAGCCTGATGGATCAGCACCCAAGCCCTGGGTCCACACTGGACTCAGTTCACAGACATATAGGCTCAACCAGTGTAGCCTGCCCCATGGGTCCAGAAGTACTCTCTAGTGTCCAAAGCCCAAATGGACAGGCCAGGGGCCCAGGTCATGTCTGAGCTCACAGTCATAACTCCCTTAACTAAGGGAATAGTTCCCATTGGCCCCCCACACAGTTTTATCTGAATATGTGTCCTGCAGAGCTTCTCTGTGATGACAGACCGCCATGATCATCCATCAGTCCTCAAATGTCACTCTCCCTGAGAACTCCTGTTAGCTACAATGACTGTTTCCCCTCTCTGTCCTTCCACCACACTTTCCCCACTAAATATATGGCTGTGCTTCTCCTTCAAGGGTTCTTTTTGAGCAGGTACTGTGTCAATTTATATCTGTATCACCTCTCCTGATACCAACTCTCCATATGCTTTGGGCAGGAGGGTGGATGGATGGCTGGATGGTTAGATGGACGGAAGGTGCTGGTCAATATAAGCACTGTAGTTGAACTGGATGGGAATATGAGAAAATGAACAAAAATCAGCAGATTGCTTTTGGAGGACTGGATGATGAATAGATATATATTGGCTGAAAATTTTGACAACACCCAAATAAAAAGCTATGGAGAGATTGACGCTAGGTTGATGAAAGGATTTTAGTGAAGTGGGTGGAAGAATAGATGATGGATGAGTGGATGAGCTATTCTGGAATCCTAACTGAGACAGAGTCTCACCTAACCAAGAAAATGGGTCTACTACTGTGTTCTAATTTATGAAATTTCTAATTCAACCAAGACAAATGATGACATCATTCTAAACATTTTTTTTCAGTTACTATTCTCATCCCTAAAATTCAGGATGGCAGTTACTTGTGGCTATATGAAATATTTCGCTTCTTAAAATCCTTGTAAAAAGAAGAATGGCAGGATATTAAGTGTTGAAAGGCCTGAGGGACATTATGCAATTTTCATCCTATTATTGTTGGACATTTTTGACATTTGGAGGTGTTTCATAATAAAAATGGGAAAAAAATCAATTTCTCAATTTGGATGAGGTGGCTGACACTGCTGCTGAGATATGTCTCACTGTCCAGGTGGTTGGCCCTGGGCCAGAGAATAATAGCTCAACCAGTGAAGCCCAGGGCCAAGCACATGGGGAGGGGTCACTGGGATGGAGGCACCTACCATTTTCAGCGAGGTCTCCAAGAGCTCCTCCTCTGTCTTCTGGCGCATGCAGTGAACCATGACTGCTGACGTGGTGGTTTTACACCCAGCAGTAATAGCAACTTTCTAAGAGAGAGAGGCAAGAATAGGGTTAAAGAGCAGCATACCTCCCCTCCCACACGTAGACAGAGGTGTTCTATGCCACTGTCAACTTCTTTAAGGAAGAAATGGGCAGCCAAAAATGCTTTGGAGCAGCAGGTGTGGGTTCTGGGCTCCCTGCAGTATTAATAATTGGAATGGTGGTATAAGCCTGTTATATAATGTCTCCAGATCTACTACTCATCACTATTAAAATGAACACAATATCCACTCCCAGCACCACAAAAATGAATAAATAACTAAATAAATTGGGCACAAGTTTCTCAAAGTTGAATGCCTCAAAAGAAGCTGTTTGGTTGAATTCCACTGTCAAATTCACCTCCTCCCTTGACGTGCTACTTGGCCATTCAATCTCTTCGTGCCTCACTTCTCCCACCAATAAATGGTGGTAAGGATTACAGTAATCTACTAAGAAGAGTTAATACATGTGACATGCTGAAATTCGCCCCATGGGTCCCACATGCGGGAGCTCATGTGTGATTGCAGGAACCCCAGAGAAGGAAATACCCATGAAGAATCTTCAGAAAATGTGGAAGGTGATTGAACTATGACCCTAAAGAAGGCCTTCCTGCTGAACCACACTCTGGATGCTTGGAGTCTTTCTAATGAACACCCCTGGAAAGTTCCCCAGGGATTCTAAGGGAGCAGAGGACGAGTCCAGGAGCTGTCCAGGATGAGACCTACCTCAGCCACCGGCTTGATGTCCTTCCTGAACAAGGCAGCAGTGAGGGCCACGCCACTCTCTGAGATGGCCCTGTGGAAGAGGTTCTTGGCCAGAGGAGACAGCACCTGGCAGGGGAATGGAGAGGAGGAGGTTCACGCTCACAGGGTCAACAAGTCACTTGCTCCTTCAGGCTCCCTCAACCTGCTCCTCTGCCCTGACCGTTCACCTGGAGAGTCTGGGGGTGAGGGAGCAGCTCCTCACCTACCCCAGCCTGCTACCCAGGCTCACCCTGGGGCCAGCTTTCCTAAGACAACCTCTGCAGCATGCAACCAGAGCCCACAGACAGGCACAGAGCAGGACGTGTGCGGCCAGGCTCACCATGACTATCAAAACTCCTGGAAGACAGCGGGGCCTTCCTACCCACAAATTCCCCTTGGGCATTTCTGTTACTCATAATTTATCTGAAAAAAAATGATTGTGAAAGATCATAAACATTTCTAAGACTGTCCACACTGTTTATCATCATAACAAATGGAAATGACCTAAAGTATGTTCTACCATGATGAAATCAGGTGAATGCATAATTTTTATTCTTACCTTGGAATACTATACAATTATTAAATTATTAATTAAAGCTCTGTAAGAGTACATAATATTAAGAGAAATCTTGATGTTACTCTGTAGCATTTTGGAAATTTTGTAGGTAAAAACAACAAAGATAGGTGATGGAAAGTGAGAGTTGATAGATGAAAGAAAGAAAGAGACAAGGATAGAAAGAGATAGAAAATTGGGGTTAAAAAAACTAGAGAACTACATGTCAAAATGTCAACAGTAATTGTCCCGGGATAGTAGCATTATAGACTATTTTCTTTGGGTTTATGTATGTTGTTGCTTTTTCTTTACTTTAAAAAATATATAGACATTTTCCTCTGAGTATTCAACTATGAAGCCAATATATGTTGGAAAACTGCAGTGGTCGGGCTGACCCTGCTCAACTGTGAGGTGGCAGGAAGGTTTCTTTGGCTCCTGAACCTCCTGTAGCTTCCGTGTCCACCCAGCCTCTTCCCCAACTCGAGCAAGACATCCTCCATCCCCGGGGTTGTATCTCTACCCACATCCCATGGGCCATCTCTCCCGGTTCCACTTCCCACCTCTGATCCTCTTACCCATCTCCCCTTAATCCCTGGGAATTCTGCCCTCCCGCTTGGGCATACACCAGCCACCATGGAGACAATGCCCTCTCCTGCTCAGGCGATCAGGTCTCCTCATGTGGCTCTGCCTTGGAGCCAAACAACAAACCTTTATCAAACTCAGAGCTTCACCTGCTCTAGTGAAATTTATACCCACCCCGCAAAGAAGTGAGGGGAGTCCTGGTGCTAAAATGATTAGGAAAGAGAAAAAGAAAGAGAACCCAATCAAGTGAGAGGAGGAGGAAGGGCACAGTTACAGGTTGACCTGGAGATGCTTCTGACCCCAGGACATAAAGCTGAACTCTGAGTTTTCTAGAAGCCAGGGAGGGGTTGGGCTGTGGCTTCCTCTCAACCATCTCCCCCAGATCAATCACATTTGGTCCCAGGGAATTCTGCCCTATCTCTTGGGCATGGGCAAGATATCAGAAAAACTCAGAGGAAGCCCTGCCGACTTTTGCCTAACAAGTCCCCTCAGTGTGTAGGTCTGGCCTGGAGCCCAACAAGGTCTCTCCACACAACTCCTGTCCTCGCCCCTTCTTGTAATTTATACCCACCCCTACTTCCCAACAGAAGTGAGCTGAGTCCTGGGGTTCAAGTGATTAGAAAGGGGACGGAGAAGTCAGGCTAGAGGAACAGGAAGGTCACTATTACAGACCCAGCTGGAGATGCTGATGGCCCCAGGACATACAGCCAGCTCTGAGCTTCCTGGAGGCCAAGAGGGTCTGGGGCCTGACTCTCCACCATCTGAAGCCAGGCAGTGAGCAGAGTCACCCCTGAATCCAGTCTTGCAACCAAAGGAGACTGTGGTTAGATCTGCTGGTCTCCAAGAGGTCCAGGGTGGGCAGGGGCAGGAGCACTCACAAGAACAGAGACACTTTGTCCTCCTGCTGACTCTCCAAAGATGGTCACAGAGCCTGGGTTTCCTCCAAAGTTGGCAATGTTGTCCTGGACCCAGCGCAGAGCAGCCACCTGGTCCAGGTGACCCCAGTTCCCCCGGCCATGTTCATCCCCGGTGCTGCAAGATAACAGGATGGGGTGGGGACCCAGATGTCATGTCAGAGCTCTCGGGACAGAGAGATGAGCTGGGGACTCAGTGGTCACCACCTGACTCTCATCCCTGCAGCACTGCTCTGCATGGAGTCTTCATTCATTCTTCCAGCAATGATGTGCTGAGTGAGCATCTATTATGCGCCCTACACTGGTTTAAGAGTTAGAGCATCCCCAGGAACCACACAGGCAAAACCTTGACTATACTCAGCTCACACTCCAGAGCACAAACAGATGAAAAGAGAATACAATGTTCATGAGTGAAGGTGATCTGAGGTAATAACAGGTAATGACAGAGGCAGGGTGGGGCAGTGGGGGGGTTTCAGATCTCAGCACCAGGAAAGGCCTCTGTGGGGCAGTCGCGTTGGGTACAGACCAGCATGAAGGAGCACAGGTCTTGTAAATGTCCAAAGAAGAAATTCCGGGGAGGAGAAGCAGCAGGTGCGAAGGCCCCAGGGCCAAGGGCACCAAAGTGTGAATGTAGCTAGAGTGAGAGGCACTAGAGAGGGTTCTGGGGGCCTTGGAGGGGACTTCTCTGTCACTATCAGTGACCTGGGAGCCCTCAACAGAGGCAGGGTGAGACTCACCCTGTGCCTCTTGTGATCTCTGGCCACTGTAGAGGCCACTGAGTACCAGTCACAGGTTTATGAATATGATCACAACCATAATCCAACCAGAGATGTGGCAGTGAAGGGGGGGGGTGAGAGGGGCTGGATTCTGAGCATGTTTACAGGAGGAGCCCTGCGGATCCGCTGGCCCACTGAGGTGGGGAGGAGGACAGAGGAGCCTCCAGGCTGCCCCAGGCCTTCACCCTGACCACCCAGGAGCGGGCAGCTGCAGCAGGGGCACAGGGGCTGTGGGACAGCAGGAGAGCCTGAGCTGGGGGCGGGGAAGTCGGGGTCAAGGGCGCAGCAGCCTGTCTCTGTGAAGTGGAGGTGCCCTGCAGAGCCAGGGCAGCAGGGGAGGCAGCTAGGTGGCACCTGGGTTCCAAGGATGAGGGGACGCAGCAGGAGCTGTGAAAGGGCTCGATTTTCGGTAGCCAGGAAGCAAAAGGTGGTGAGGGTGAGCCTGTGTATCACATGCAATCACCGAGTCCCTCCGCGGCCCTGCCTGCTCTTCTTTCCAACCTGCAGACTGCAGTGTCCCGGGGGTGTGCTGCCCGGGGAAGCGGGTGAGCATTTCAGAGGAGCTGATGTGTGGGCTGGGTCTTGCAGGGTCAACAGAATTGGGCCAGGAAGAGGGCACGGCACAGGCAAAAGCTTGGAAGCAAGCAGACAAGTGGTTGACGAGAGGCTGGGGAGTGAGAAGGAGGTGGGGCCTCCTAAAGCAGGGACTGGGGTGCATTATGAAGGACCTAGCAAGGAGGCTATGGTGCTGACATGACTAGAGCTGTTCTGGCACCTTCACTTTGGTGACTGCAAGGGTTTGGATGTGGGTCACCTCTCAGACTCAGGTGCTACAACCTTGGTCCCTGGTGTGATGTATTAAGAGGTGTGAGAGCCCTTAAAAGATGCAGCCGAGTGGAAAGTGACCACTGTATCCTTGGGATACAGCCCTTGAAGCTCATGGAAACCTGGTTAGTTGTGGTGAGAGGGAGCCGTTAAAAAAAAAGATGATGGCCATCTCTTCTCCCTTCTCTCTGGCTTCTCTTCCCACCTCTTCTGTACCCTATGGATTCCCTTTCTGTTTCTCCTCCGTGTTGCAGAGGCCAGGGGCCCACACCTGAGGCCCATCTGATGAAACCACCCATCTTGATCCGAGCTGAATCAATTTATTTTCTGTATATTTATTCAGCCTCCCGTATTTTATTATATTAACAGAAAGCAGACCATTGTAGGGGCTACTGTGCAGAGAGGAGAGTCCAGCGCCTTACCTGAAGAACCCCCAGATGCCCAGGCGGTACTGGATGGTCACCACCACCACGTTTTCGTGGGCAGAGAGGGGCAGTCCATCATAGGTGGATGCCCCACCCACCACCAGGCCACCTCCGTGGATCCACACCATCACCTGGGAAAAAAACAGTGCAGCCACACACATTACGGGAAACAGAAGTGGGAAGGACCTCAGAGAGTGTCTGGTTTGGTCACCTACATCTTGGCTGGGACACGTGAAGGCCATTACCCACTTCCCAGAACCCAGCAAACTTGCAAATTGGGCCACCGCTTCACCCAATGCACCTGCCTTTATCTCCAGATCCGTGTGCCATGTCCCTCCTAAGGCACTGAAAAACCAAAAATGTCAACAGGACAAGGCAAGGATGTTGTGTTGTCCCCAACGCCCCTGGATAATTTGACCAGCTTCACATAACCAAGGGCAGCACTTGTATTTCAGCATCGTCTCCGTTAACTTTTTAGTGGAGAATTAAACTTCTGGGTCACCCTTGGAGTCAAGGAGAAGAGTCAAACATCATGTACTTAAAATGCCCACTTTTGTTCCCAGAACCCAGCCAAGTCCAGGGAACAGTGAGAGCAGCCCTGTGGCAGATGCCTAGATAAGGTACTGCTGGCGCTCACACATCCTAGGAATCAGGGCAGGTGAGTGTTATCTGTGGAAAGCTGCTCTCTTGCATGCACGCCAAGTTCCTTGGGATGCTGGTCATACAACAGAACAAAGCTCAACTAACTTGTTCTGTAACTTAACCTGCAGAGCCCCCTCCCTGGGGTGACTGGGGAAGAATGGAGCACTGTGGAGAGGTAAGCCCTTGTCCAGCCGGCCATCACTGGAAGAGACGCTCCCTTCTAGAGAAGCAAAGTAAGCCCTGTGAAAAGCAGTGCTACCAGTCAGATCCATTGCCACTGGACTTTCTAGAAGGGTACTGACTTGCTCTCACACATGCTAGGAATTAGGGCAGGACCTTCCCAGTAAGTGTTTTTCAATAAACCTTATATTTCACCTCCCATCTCTGGGGGCCTCCTTTGGTCTCTCAGCCACCTGCCCCACTGGCAGAGCCCGACTTGGGCTGGGGATAGTAAACTTATCCAGGCAGAAATGGTCATTTCAGGAATCCCCTGCAGCCCCAACAGCGCAGCTTCCTGATGTGATTCCCTCTGCCTCTTCTGCACCCTCAAATGCACCCCAACCTCCTAAGCCCACTCACATCCACTTCCTCCAGAAAGCTTTTAATTATTCCACTAACATTATCTGAGAATCCATCATGGCCCAGCAACTATGATAAGACTTAAAGATAAGAGTGGATCTTAATTCACGGTTCTTGAACTTAAAGAGCTCACATAACAGAGAAGAAATGAGTGGATAAAGTAATGCTGTCATAATGTCCCTAACAAGAAACAGGTGCATGTAATGTGAACTGTGCAAGAGAAACAGTTCTAAGCCCTAAAACTAACTTACCCATGCAGGAAGTGCTAATGTTGTTCTATTGACAGGAAAGCTGGGTCACTGAACCTGCTTGAGACCCTGCAGCTAATAAGTGGCACAAGCACAACTTGAACCTGTCTCACGGGTCCCAGAGTCCACATGCTGAGCCCTTAGGCAAGAGGAAGGTCCCGGGGCAGCTCTGACTCAAGTTTCAGGAGGGCTCGCTCTGCACACTCAGCCAGCCCTGAGATGAAGCCCGAAGGACATCATTAGATATTCACATGGAATTCTTCCCTCTAGAGGAAGCAGAGAATGAGGAAAGTTGCAAATTTGCCCAAGACTCTCAGCCAGGCAAAGGCAGACCCAGGATCTAAACCCAGGCCAGCGTCCATAGCTTCAGGGTCTCCTGCCTCCAGGGCCTGGGCAGAGTCAAGTTCACCTGTGAGTGAAGGCTGATCCCAGGGACTGACTGGCAGTGGTGCCATGGAGAAGTTACAGTGCAGAGCAGATGGCAAGACCCTCGAAGGCGGGGCTGTGTGGTCATGGCTCCATGCCCCTCCTTTTCCTAACCCCCAAGTGTAACTCTGTATATGGGGGCTCCATGTCCATAAAAGGAGAATGAATGAATGAATGAACGAGGGAACCATCATCCCCACCTCCTGTGACTTACAAAGCACATGACTGACCAACATTCATGCCCAAGTGTGAACCTCCTCCACCACTCCTCAGAACCACACCGGAGGTTCTGGGGGACTGGATGGGTGCGGACGCCCTTCCTTCTCGTTTTCCAGCAGGTCCTCCCTACCCGCCAGCCTGTACCTGGCAGGCGGCCCCATCCCTGGCCCTTCCTTTGTTGGGGAAATGCTGACTCATGGGCATCAGCCTGTGCCAAAGCAATCAGGAAGGGAGTGAGCTATAAGAGCCTTCCAGATGTTTGGCCAGAGACAAGGAAAGGGCTTCCCACACCTCTCTCAGGGGACAGTGGAAGTGGGCACAGGTGGCGTGCTGCAGAGAGGTGATGCACGTGCTCCCCTTCCTAGTCTGTGCTTGGGGACATTGGCATTCAGATGAGAAGCCCTGAGCTCTTGTCCTGTCACCCTTCTGTGTGACCTCCCTTCCCCCACCTGGGCCTCAGTTACTCTACCTGAAGAGGAAGGTTGGGTTGTTTGATTTTTCTCTAACTTATTTGAAATTATGTCTTTCTGCCCTGGGGTTCACATTCTTGATCTAGTAACTAAGAGTGGCCATTCTCGTCTTTCTGTTGGCATGAGAAAACATGAAGAGATTAATATGTGCATTCCTGACGGACTGCAGTCTCCCCACAGATGCTGAGGTCACCAGGGGAAACCAAGGAAAAGACCTCTTGTCTTTCCTGTGGTAAAGGAAGCTCAAGATCCCTGGCTCTCATGGCCTGTGGTGCCCGTCACCCCAGCTGCCCTCACGCCTTCCTGTCTGCCCTAGTGGCTCCACGATGCTGGCCCTCACAAATCTTGACCAGGGGGGCCCAACTCACCGGCAGCCTGCTTTTCTTGGTCAGGTCGGCAGGAGTGTAAATGTTCAGGTAGAGGCAGTCTTCGGAGAACCTGAGGGGAATGTGCTCCTTCCTGTTGGTAAATAGCTCTGAGAGGACCTGCGCCCCCACTGCATCTTGGGAGCACCTGGGAAGGGAAGGAAGAAGGGCTCAGAGACTCAGCAAAATGGAGGGGGAAGTGTCACCTGGGGCCCTTGCACTGAAGGTTCAACCTTCTAACTGGAGCTGCGATCACTGGACTTGAGACACGGGAGTGGGTGAGAAGCTGACTCATGTAGAGTGACAGGGGCCTGGGACCTTTCCTCTTCCTGGAGGCTATAGGATGTTCTGGTCTCTACTTCAGCCACTGATGTGCTCTGTGACCTTTGGTGAATTCCTATCCTGCTCTGGGTCCCTACCTGCCGGGTCTAAATGAGTGGAGTGCTTTCTCTAAGGATCCTGCAACCCTGGGTTCTAAGACTCTGTCATCTACCCACCCCAGACAGTCACTGTGGCTGCCCTGTGAAGAGATCTCTAAGATCCAGCATAGAATGGAGTGGGTGACATTTGCTGAGTTCTCCCAGAGGCCAGGCACTGACTGGAGTCCTTCTGATCTATTAACTACTCGAAGCCTCCAGTCAGCCCTAGCGTGTGGCTTTTATCATTGTGCCTATTTGACAGAAGAGAAATTTGAGTCACAGGGAGGTTACACAACCTGCCCAAGGTCACATAGCCAGGCATATCCACTCTAGGTAGGACTTATATTTCCAAGTACGTTCTAAGCAACACCTCCCAGTCTCAATAGATCCGAAGGCAGGTGTTGCTACCCACCCCCATGAGAAGACCCTCAGGTGTCAGGAGGACGTAGCCATCAACTGGCAGAAGTAGAACTAGCAAAAGCAACTTCCAGATTTATGTCCTCAGGAATTTTTACTGGATATCCAAAAGCAATGGACATAGGATTTGTAAAGATTAAAATTCAAATGTCAAAAGAGAGATATCTAGATAAATGTAAACTATCTAATATCTAGATAAATGTAAAATAAAGACCAATATTATATTCATCATTGTTATTATATGTTATTATTTTGTTTAAGTGTCCAAAAGCATTCTTTTAATAAACCCAGGCACTGGCAAGGGTCTGCTGAATGAAGGTTTTCATATGTCAGGGTAAAGAGTGGACACAGTTGGAATATTTCAGGGTGGGGGGGGGATTATAAAAATGTGCGGATGCTATGTATGACTCAGAAATGTCACTTCTTGCTACTTATCCTAAAATATCCAGGAATGCATGTAATGATTTAGTTACAACATATTCATTGTGGTGTTGTTTATAATGTCAAGAACATCAAAACCAACTTACTGAACCCAAACAAATGTCAATTAAATCAATTACTTTTCAAGACCAAATTTTATGCAGCTGTTGAATGTCAGGCTGGGATACTTGAAGGCACAAAATGATTTTTATGGTCCATGAGCAAGGTGGTCATTCCTACCGCGTATGTGTGATTCATTTCCAAGGGAGGAAGGTGCCCAGAAGAGGGAACCTGGTCACCCATGGAAATGCTTGGCTAAGGAGATGAATAATGTCAGAACTGATACCCAAGGGGCTCTGAAGTGCTCTGGGCATCTGTGCCCAGGTGGCCAGAGTGCCTGGGAACACCAACCACTACTCTGTCATGACTAGGTGTCTAGACTCACCTGGGAGTTGAGGACATGTCAGGTTCATGCAGCCTGGAATCACCTGCACCCCACACACACACACCTCCACCACCCCACACCCCAACCCAACCAAGAAGAAATAAAACTTCACACCTCCCTCACTGGCTCAACAGCTCCTTTTACAAAGCACTGATCATATGCTAATATACCCCATGATGCATCTTTTTTTTCCACTTTGCATGTTGTGTATCAGCTGTCTCTCTGTCCTCAAATGCAAGCTTCACAAAGGGAGGATCCTTTGTTCACAAGTGGATTCTAAGAACTGAGAACAAGGGTGGCACAGAATACACAAGAACCCTGTGTTGCATAAAGGGATCTAGAAACCCCTGAGAGGTCCGGAAGGCCTCAGGGCTCTGCAGTGTTCTAGAAGATTCCAGGAGAAAGCAGAGCCAAGCCCAGGACAGCCTCCATCCCCTCCTGCAGCACCGAGGCAGACACCCCTGAGACAGGCCACCACTTACATAGGAGGGTAGGAGGTGGTGTTCTTCACAGAGCTCCAGGGCTCTGGCGGCTGCGGTGGAGCAAACCTCAGGGGCCCAAGAGGGGGCTTGGCAAAGGGGACGCCCAGGAAGACGGCCACGGGCTGCGCAGATCCTTCCAGGCTGACGTACTGCCCCAGGACTTTGCCGTGCACCGTGTCCACCACGGGGGGCGAGGACGGGTGTCCTGCTGGACATGGGGAGTAAATGAGGACATTAGAAGGGAAAGGCCAGACCTGGGTTCCAGGTGGGGTTGGCCACATTCTAGGTACGTGAAAAAGTCATCTATGCCCTCTAGGCCTCAGGACAATGTGAAATAGGGAGGAGGAAATGTGCAACCTAAGTAAAAGGATTTAGTGATGGACTTAGAATTGACATAAAGTGGAAAGTCAATGGAATAAGGAGAGCTTCTGGGAATGAACAAGGCCTTGGTTTCCCTCTTAGAAGCTTCTGGGAGCATGCATCCAGAGGTGCTGAGCTGCATACTGGTTGAGGGGACGAACAAGTGGGGGCCCTGTTCTCAGGAGGGCTGACCTTGGCGGAGAAGGAGCCACAGACCTACTTGACCTAAAGCTGGGGAGAAAGAGGCCACATCCTGGTGGGGGGCCAGGGAGGGGCTGCAGGAGGGAGAAGAGGGAGCCAGGCTTTCTGATCACATGGAGCCAGGACTTGCAGAGAGGAGACAAGAATGAGGGAAGATGGAATGAGGGGAGAAAGCTGAAATAAGAGACAGCGCAGAGGTTCAGAGATAGAAAAATGCAGGCCCTGGCTGGGCACTGGTGAGTGGGCTGTGGGTTCAGAGGGAGTCCAGGTGCAGGGGGAGATAACTCTGGAATGAGCAAGCGTGTGTCAGGGAGGGCCTTGAATGCCAGGCTAAGGGATTGGGTTTCATTTATTAGACAAAAAAAACGTCAGGAATAATTTTGGAATGAAGGACACGATAAGCTTCTAGAATGTACTATGAGCTTCAAGAAGGGCCATTTATAAAGAGAGAGAGACTGGGTGTCAGGTTCCTGCTGCTCCATTCCCTCCATTCTTGATACCTGTGCTCCTCGTCTCCCTGCGGCTTCCTTATCTGACCCGTTTCCACCTGCTTCGGAACCAGAGTGAACTAACCTGATCTTCCTTCCTGAGGCAGGTGGATTTCAGACACCCCACCATGGCCACTCTGAAGTCCTGTCAGTTTCTAGGAGTGCCCATCACAGGACATGGTTACTATCCTCCTGTCCCAGGATGCTCCTCTTTGGATACAGATAATATGTCAACCTTCCCCGCAAAGTGTGTGGCCAGAAAAGAAAAGAATAATTCAGATGTGTTCTAGCAGAAGAAAAATTAATGGAAAGTTTTTATGGGAAATCCACTTACAATAGCACCATTAGCCAGTTCCATACTGTGGGCACTTCGGCTGTTGTGTTCTTGTTGTTGCAAATCACTGGACCCACACCAGGATGGACATTCTGGAGGCAAGGATCCACAGTCCCCGACTTACAGTGCCTTAACTTAGCATTTTTTAAAATGTTAAGATCATGAGTTTTCTTACGATCAAGATGAATAACTACAGCCCTGGAGACCACGATACAAAGCCATTCCATGCCTCCTGGTATAAAGAGTGAAGCCCATGCTTTTTTTCTTATGACATGTGACTAATTATTACCAATAACACTGAGACATCCTTCTAGGGAAGCTTATTATTCAGTGAGATGTCTGTGGATACAGACTGTGCAGGTTGCTTTTTTTTTTTTTTTTTTGGTGCAGAGCCAGATTTTTGTACTGAAGATAGATACCTTTTTTATATATTTAGGAGAAAAAAATTATAAAGAAACATGGAGGTGCATAACATGAGGGATTTTGATGGAGGATTTGGTAGCTGCCAAGACCAGATTATGGGGGCTGTGGAGGGAGAAGAAGACTGAAGGGCAGGCATGTGAACATGGCTCTGTGTTTGGCAGGGTCACTGGGGACGTCAGTGAGATGTCCTGGCAAGAGGTCACAGGACCAGGGCACCTCTGGACTGGAAGGAGGTGGGTGAGGGGCAGGGATGATCCCCCTGAAGGTGAGGGTGCCCAACATAGATGTGCGTGACTCACTGCAGGGGCCAGGGTGAGAGGAGAGCAGGAGCTGAGAATGGGGCTCAGAGGCAGCTTCAGCTGAGGTTGGGGGCACCCACAGGGGAGGTGGATGGAGGAGGGTGGGAAGAGCTGGAGGCTGCCTCAAGGAGCTGAAGGAGGGCGAAGTCTGAGCAGACATCTGTGGACATGGCCTCTGTTACCTCAGCGACCACCTTCAACCCAGGTAAAGTGGGTAGAAGCCAGAGAGCCCCAGGTGGAAATATGGGCAGACAGGGTGGGAGGCATAAACAAGATGGTGACAACAGCAGGCATCTCTTAGGTCATGTGGGATGTGCACATACTGAGCACTTTCTGTGTACCCGATGTGCATTCCAACTGCTTTACATTATTCCTCAAAAGAGCTTCACCAGGTAAGTGTCCATAAGCCCACTGAACAGATGGGCAAACAGGATTCGGAAGCAGCCTATAGGAACTTCCTAGGTGGAAACGGGGTGGCATTTGCTGGGGTAACCAACATAAAGGAATATTCAACCCCAAATTTGGGTCTTTTCTTACTCTGCCTAACCCTCATTGCCAATCCTCCTAAGGGTCACCTAGCCAGAGAGAAGATAATATCCAGACGGGGCCTCGGTTGCCAAGGCACTGATGTCCAGAGCACAGGTTCTGGATTCAAGAGCCAGAAACAGACCAGCACAAGACTTCCCAGGTGAACTTGGGAGAAGACATTTCCCAGAGTCTCAGTTTCTCTGTCCATAAAGTGGCACAGGTGTGTGCTGTGGTCCATTTTGCTGAACCCCTGTTAACTGTGGATTTATTTTCTGTCTCTAATGCCTTGGCTTCTGAGGTCTTGCTGATCTTTGAGGAACTACTGCTCCTTGGGTCCACACCCCAGCCACCTCCTTTATTATGGTCTCATAACCTGGGCCAGTATCCTCCTGCCCAAACCACCCAGAACTAGGAGCCAGAACAAAGTCCACTCAAATAATTCCAACTGGCCAACCCTATGCCAGCTTCCTCTGCCTCTCCCCTTCTGGGCCAAACCAAACCAACCATTTTGTACCTGTTGGCCTCCTCTCCCTCTTCCTCCTAACTGACCTCAGTAGGTCCCTTTGTGTCTAGTCTGTCCCAGTGGTGTCCCCAACCTCTTGGGAACTTGAGTGACAAACTATCTTTTCAACAGTCAAAAGCTTCTGAGCTGATGTTACCGTATGTCAAGTTTCCTAATAACACACTCCACTTTAGATCAATACCTGTGTCCTTTTTCTACCTCCTCTAGACCAGACACCATTCTAAGTGCTTCAAAAAGTACCACCCGCTTCATCCTGACTATAGCCTGATAAGATGGGTACTACTTCATGCCTATTTTAGGGAGAGGAAATCCAGGCACAGCTAAGTTAAGTGTCTGGCCAAGGACACCCAGCTTTGAAGTGCTGAGCTGGGATTCACTTAGTCAGGTTCCTGAGATGATGCTTTTAATATTCTGCTAAGCCATTCTCCCCCATGGGCCAGATCTGCTCTAATAATCAAGCGCGGAAGTGGGAGGTAGGACCTCTCTTAGTTCCTCATGAGTGAAGTTTGAGTTTATCTCATTGCCCTCCTGACCCTGACGCATGAAGCAGGAGGGCCAGGTGTTTATCGTACCCTGAGTCTTCTTGTGGCCAAGGCTGGCTGAGCTTCACTACTCCAAGTCTGTTTTCAAGTTCAAGTCCAGTTCCAAGTCTAGAGGGAGAGCAAGATTGTGGAACTGGAGCTGCATGCCTTTGTCCTTTAGTTATCGCCACCCATCTCAGCCCAGGACAAGGATTTCCCCGGTGTCCCCTGGTATTTATATTTCAGCAGGACTCACCCCATGCCGTGCAAGCAGAGAGAGAAGCCAAGACCAAAGTATAGAGCCACATCCTGGAAGGACAGCCGTTCTGGGGTCAGAGAGTCTCTGTGCTGCTCAGAGGCAATGCACTGGTACCACCCTAAGCTCAAGACCTGCCCCTGAATCCTGCCTACCCAGGCCAATTGCATAACCTAAAATGACAGAAAAGCTCTCCCTCCCTCTGGCATCTCTTGGGACCTCCAAGTCACGCCCATAACTCCTCTTTTGTATCTGAACAGTCCGTACCAAACTCTTAGATTACAGAGGGCCACAAACTCGTCCAACAACTTCTTACATAAGAATTTCTCCCTGGTAGAACTCTAACCTCAGTGCACTTTGAGCTTCCCAAAGCGGGCACCAGGAAACTGAACCCTGAAACAAGGCAAAACTTTGGTCTGGGGTCCTCAGAACAAGCTGGGACATTGTAGAGCAACTCCCAGCTCCAAAGCTGCTCAGCTGGGAGATCAGGGACATCTCTTAGCCTCCTCGGGCTGCTGTTTCCTAGAAACCAGGCTCTGATATTTGGAAGTGATCAGCCAGTCCTCTTCTGATGTCTAAATTAGCTTTGCTTTGTGTCTGCATGGTGACCCAGGCTCCCACATACAACTATGGTCAGGAAACTCACTACATTTTGGTGCAGCAATTTTTGGATATAATATTCTTCCAGTAAATGAATTCCATATACCTCAAATCCTTGGCTCTCATTACACCTCCATCCATTTTATCCTTTCCTTCTTCAAACATTTACCCACATACCTGGTAATTACAGGTAAGTACAAAAACAGGCTCCAACCTCTACTCTATGTGCAATTTTAGCCTTTTCAGGTTATGGATGCTTTTCTCAATTACAGAGAAAAAGGAAAACGTATATAATATTGGTTTCTAATTTAACTTTTCGGTTTCTGTCTGTCCAAAGACCCTCTTGACCAGTGTCCTGAGTGGAGAGCTCAGCATGTTATCCCTGTTACAGTGCTGTCCCCTGCTGGACACTGGTAAGTACACAGGTGAAGACAGGTCTGGTTGTCTCTAAAGCTTTTTGCTTTGATTTAATTTAATCAAAGATTGGGGCTAGGAAAGACACTTTCTGTAAAATATTAAAATTGTTTACAATGAAAGTAATGATTAGATATTTGAGAGTATTACAATAATGGAAAGGCAAAGATGATTTCAAACTCTGACAGGTACTTGTATTACTGATACATCTGAAGTGACATGGCTTAAAGAGAGGGAATTTATAAAACATAAAAGGAGTCATTCATAAAGGGCCTTGCTTTCGTCCAAGTCCATCTCCTGAAAATAATTTTGAAGTGTGTTCGAATTAGTTAGACATGACAGTAGAGTGTATTTGGACACATTGTATACAAATGGAGCACAACTTCTCTTTCCTCTGGCTGTATGTCGTGCAGAATCACACTGGTAGTATAATAATATGTGTATATAGCGTAATAATGTCTGTCTCATTCCACCATCCTTCCTATCACCACACCTTGTCCCCTCCATTCATTCCCCTCTGCCCAATCCAAAGTTCATAGTTTTGCTATTGTGAATAGAGCTGCTAGAAACATTCATGCGTCTGCAACACTGTAGTATGCTGATTTTGAGTCTTCTGGGTATAGACAGAGGAGTGGGATAACTGGTTCTATTAAAATTGTGGTTCCATTAAACAGTATGATTTTGGCATCAAAATAGACATGTAGACCAATGGTACAGAATAGAGGACAGAGACAAACCCACATAAATATAGTTATCTCATACTAGACAAAGGTGCCAGAAACATACCTTATAGAAAAGATAGCTTCTTCAACAAATGTTGCTGGGAAAACTGGTAATCCATATGCAGCAAAATGAAGTTCAACCTTTATCTCTCACCATGCACAAAAATCAACTCAAAGTAGATTAAAGACAGGCATTAAAACAGAGACCTTGAGCCTAACAGAAGAAAAAGTAGAACCAAATCTTCATCATGTCAGCTTAGGAGATGATTTCCTTAATAAGACTCCTAGAGCACAAGAAATAAAATCAAAAATCAATAAATGGGGGCTGGGGATGTGGCTCAAGTGGTAGCGCGCTCGCCTGGCATGCGTGCGGCCCGGGTTCGATTCTCAGCGCCACGTACAAAGAAAGATGTTGTGTCCGCCGATAACTAAAAAATAAGTATTAAAAAATTCTCTCTCTCTCTCTCTCTCTCTCTCTCTCTCTCTCTCTCCCTCCCTCCTTCCTCTCTCACTCTCTCTTTAAAAATAAATAAATAAATAAATAAATGGGATGCATTTGAACTAAAAAGCTTTTTATCAGCAAAGGAAACAATAACATGAATAGAGAGCCTAAAGAATGGGAGAAAATCTTTACCACACACATCTCAGACAGAGCAGTCTTCTCCAGAATATAGAAAGAACTCAAAAAACTTATCACCAAAAAACCAAATAACCCCATCAAGAAATGAGCTAAGGAAGTGAACAGACACTTCACAGAAGAAGGAATAAAATTGATAAATAAATATATAAAAAAATGTTCATCGACTCTAGCAATTAGAGAAATGCAAATCAAAAGTACTCCAAGATTTCATCTCACTTCAGTCAGAATGGCAATTATCAAGAATACAAGCAATGGGCTGGGAATGTGGCTCAAGCGGTAGCGCACTCGCCTGGCATGCGTGCGGCCCAGGTTCGATTCTTAGCACCACATACAAACAAAAGATGTTGTGTCCGCCGAAAACTAAAAATTAATATTAAAAAAAATTAAGAATACAAGCAACAATAAGTGTTGGTGAGAATGTGGGGGGAAAGGCACACTTATGCAATGCTGGTGGGACTGCAAATTGGTGCAACCACTATGGAAAGCAATATGGATGTTCATTCTTTTTAAAATCTTGAGGCCATAATTAATATTCAAAAATTGGCAAGTAAGATGGTGGCAAGATCCTTGACTAAGATGGGCAATCTCCTCCCAGAGACACACCAAGTACCTGCTCCTAAAACCAATAAAATTGGGTGAAAGATCATAATGCCCACTTTTAGTATAATAAAATAAAAAGATATTGAAAAAGCAAAAAGGATTGTAATACCAGCATCACCTTGTTCCAACTCCAAGTAGCCCAGTGTGGAGACAAGTGGCTCTCATTTCGGGATGTCTAGAAGCCCAGGACCAGGTCTGCCATTGTGAAATTCGGCAGTGGGCAAAGCCCCACAACTCCTATCACTGAGCTGAAACTCACAGATTGAACTTCCAAAGCTGTTGATCCAAGTGATTTACTGCCTCTGCAACCAATCAATTTAGGGTTCTTTCCTTAAATTCAGACAGAAATCACCAACAGGCAAAGTGAAGCTCCCATCCCATTGACAGCTCTAAGCTTTGAGGGCTAGCAGCTCTCAGCTCATGGTGTTGGGAACTCTTCCTGCTGATCTTGTTGCAGCTAGAACTGATAGCTCTTCTTGTAAGTCTCCCAGCAGACAGAGCTAACAGCTCCCTAGCTTGTCTTCCAGTGAGGGCAAGCAGCTCTCTCAGCAGCTTTTCTATAGCTCTTGGCAGCTCTCTGGCTTGTAGCCATTCTCAGGCCTACCACCCCTTAGTGTTACCAGCTGTTAATATGACTAACTTACCTTGCTCTGCTTCAGATAGAAACTACAGGAGAAAAGCTGGGTGTGGTGGTGCCCACCTGTAATCCTAGCAGCTTGGGAGGCTTGAGACAGGAGGATTGTGAGTTCAAAGCCAGCCTCAGCAACAGTGAGGCATTAAAGCAACTCAGTGAGACTCAGTCTCTAAATAAAATACAAAATAGGGCTGGATGTGGCTCAGTGGTTGAGTTCCCCTGGGCTCAATCTCTGGTACCCAACCATCCCCCAAAAAAGAAGAAAAAAGAAATTACAGAAAAAGTAAAACCCTCTGAAAGAGGCTTTATTAGAACTTAATGCTGCAGCAGGAAGGGAGCGGTACATGGGAGAGAGATTTATGCCGACTGATCTGATGAGGAGGGTTGCTTATACAGACCAAAAGGCAGGCTCATGCAGTCACAGTCTCCTGTCTGCTTACTTCAGAAGTTTTGCATAGTCGTGCCAGTCTTCCTAGCTGTATTGGGCCCACCTGGCTGTCATAGACGGGCTCCTCACAGGCCAAAGTGGAGACATCTGAATGGGCTACAGAGGGAAAGAATCATTCAGAGAAGCTTCAGAGCCTCCAAAGCTACTGCAGCCAAAGCAAAGTCTCCCAGAATATTTATGGAGCATGTGATGAGGCTGTAGCTGTTGTGATGGCCGCCTGGCTGGACTGCTAAAGAATCAGTTACCTCACTATGCTTCAGGACAGGGGCTGCATCCAAGTGCCCGGATGTTGAGGAGGGGTCTGGAGGCTGACCAGGCCAGGACACTAATACCCATTCCCCCAGCCCCAGGAAGCTTCAGCCACGAACAAAAAAGCACTAATTTATATGCAGAAAGCATAAACAGAGTGATATCAAAAAATACCCCTTTAACAAAGATTTGGACTTTCCAGTCTGTCTCCCCTCCATCGCCCCTCCTTTAATCTTGAGGGTAGAACAGAGAGTAGGGCACAAAAGCTAGCACAGAGCTTTATCTTAGATCCAGTTCCAGGCCTGCCACCCTATAGAAATCAAAGTTCCCATACATAGGACAGAGCTCACAGAGCCTCTAGGCTGACTCTACCGTCAGGTGGAGACCTGTGCACCAGACCCACACTTTGGCCATCAGTTCCTGCCCCTGGATGGGCCTGGGCCCCACTTCCTTCCTCCCAAGACTGCACAAGCTCCCACAGTTGTGAGACCCAGGAATGACCCAGACAAGAGCCAGACTTTAAGGCCAACCTTGGGCAACTGCTATAACCAGGCCAGTGCTTGCAGCTAGTGTTCTAGAACTCCCAGCAAGGTCCAAGTGTGCCTTTTCCCCTACATCCTCACCAACACTTATTGATTTTTGTATTCTTGATAGCTGCCATTCTGACTGGAGTGAGATGAAATCTTAGAGTAGTTTTGATTTGCATTTCTCTAATTACTAGAGAACTTGAACATTTTTTCATATATTTGTTGATAGATTGTATATCTTCTTCTGACAAGTGTCTGTTCAGCTCCTTATCCTATTTATTTGTTATTTTGGGGTTAAGGTTTTTGAATGCTTGATATATCCTAGAGATTAGTGCTCTACCTGATGTGCTGATGTGTGGTAAAGGTTTACTCCCATTCTGTAGGCTCTCTATTCACCTCACTGATTGTTTCTTTTGCTGAGAAGAAGCTTTTTAGTTTGGATTCATTCCATTTATTGATTCTTGGTTTTAATTCTTGCACTATAGGAGTCTTATTTAGGGAGTTGGGGCCTAAACCAACATGATGGATATTTGGGCCTACTTTTTCTTCCATTAGGCTCAAGGTCTCTGGTTTAACTCCTAGGTCCTTGATCTGAATTTGAGTTTGTTTGAGTTGAGTTTGTGCATGGTGAGAGATCGAGGTTTAATTTCATTTTGTTACATATGGATTTCCAGTTTTCTCAGCACCATTTGTTGAAGAGGCTATCTTTTCTCCAATGTACACTTTTGGGTCCCTTTGTCTAATACAAGATAACTGTAGTTATTTGGGTTAGTCTCTGTGTCCACTATTCTGTACCATTGGTCTACAGGTCTATTTTGGTGCCAATACCATGCTGTTTTTGTTACTATTACTCTGTGGTATAGTTTAAGGTCTGTAATAGTGATGCCACCTGCTTCACTCTTCTTGCTAAGGATTGTTTTGGCTATTCTGGGTCTCTTATTTTTCCAGATGAATTTCATGTTTGCTTTTTCTATTTCTATGAGGAGTCTCTATCTCTTTCTTGAAGTAATCTTTGCTACCTGTATTTGCTCTCTTATCTCTTTGTTGGAGTGATCAATTTTTGCCTGTACTTGCTCTCTTAGGTCATTCTTTAATTCCCAGATCATTTTAATGATGTACATTCTGAACTCCTTCTCTGACATTTCATCTACTTGCTGTCCATGGGTTCTATTATTGTCATATCTTGGTTTATTTGGGGCACTTTCCTCCCTGTGTTTTTTCCATGCTGTCTGTGTCTTCCTCTCTTGCAGTGTAGACCTGAGCTATTGCAGCTTCTAACCTGTAATCTTGTAGTGTCCCTGCAGGCTACCAATACCTCATCTTAAAGGGAGATTTCAAAGTTTACAGCACCCAATGCAACCCGTATGCAGCCATAGAGCAATTAGGTTTTATTTTGACATCTACTGTTTTGTCGCTATAAACAGAAATGATGAATTTGGTTATCTTCTATCAGGTAACCAGTAATTTTGCATAAGAGTTTACAGTTTCTAATGGTGGGCAGAGGGGGGTGGTAGGCTGTCATGTTTATGAGGCAGGATGTGAGAATATAGAGGTATTAGATTAAAGGACCAATGAAAGGGTAATCAAAAGTGTTGGCTGTTAGCGGGAGAAAAAAGAGAGTATGGCGACCCCATGCAAGTCTCCCTGATGCCTCTGCAAGCAGATGGTGTCTGTTAGCACACCTAGTAGGGATACCAGTGGTGCATAGGGGCCCACAGGGACCTTGATGATGGTCTTCCAGGTCCTGGTTCTTGTCCCTAGATGGAAGCACCCGTGTCACTGGTTGATGGTGGTAGTAGTTTCAAGCCTGTAGGTACCATAACATTGGGCTTCCAGGCCCCCATCAGCGTCCCAAGGTGGAAGCTGCCCCAGCTAAAGATGGCAGAGGCAGCAGTAACCCAAGATGGTAGTGGAGATGTCCCAAGATGGAAGCAACCGCTTTCAGGACTGGGAGGATAGGCTGTGCAATGGCATTGGGTGGCCTATTCGGTGATGCTGCAGTGTTGTCTGCAGTGCTGCAAGGGGCAGCTGCCTTGGCCTTGACCAATGTCCCACAGGGGAGATTACCATGTGGGGAGGGCTATGTCGATGGCTGCTGTTGGGAGTAGCCCTGGCTCCAAAGAGTAACTTCCCCATCGCCCACCTGAGTAGAGCCGTCCAATGGTGAGCCCTGCTGGCTCACAAGATCCTTACCCACCAATCAGACTAGCCCTGCTGACTCACATAATCCTTACCCACCAATCAGAAAGCACTCCATGCCAACTGTCAAACCATTAAACTGTTAAACTGTCATAAATGTCAATGCCCCCCCCATAAATATGCAGTGCTGTTCCTCAATAAATGGGCATTTTCTCCAACGATGAGCCTTCTTCATTCTTTCAGCTACAATGGCCCAAAGTGGAGGAGGTTTGGGTGGAGCCACCTGTTGGTGAATAAGGAACCACAACATGCGTGGCACAGTGTTCCTCTCAGGTCTCTGGTGGCTGCACACAGGGGCAGGCCTCTCCAGTCCTTTTTTTTTTTTTTTTTTTTTTTTTTAATATCCAATCCCAACCTCAGCTTTAGGCTCAGCTGCCCTTCATAGGGAACCTCCACACCTCTGCTCTCCTCCAACAGATTTCTGGCACTTGTTACCTGGTATCTGCTGACTCAGGAGGCATCCTGGAGTGGCTCCTCTAGTCCTGGTCCTGCCTCCATGCCCCGGGACCCTGTGATCCTCAGATGTGAATATGGGGTATTCTCAGTGATCCTGACTGTTTGGAGTCGCCCCGGCTCCAAAGACTAACTTCCCCATCCCCCAGAAGAGCCATCCAATGGTGAGCCCTGCTGGCTCACATGATCCTTACCCACCAATCAGACTAGCCCTGCTGGCTCACATGATCCTTACCCACCAATCAGACTAGCCCTGCTGGCTCACATGATTCTTACCCACCAATCAGACTAGCCCTGCTGGCTCACATGATTCTTACCCACCAATCAGAAAGCACCCCGTGCCAACTGTCAAACCATTAAACTGTTAAACTATCATAACTGTCATAACCCCTGGATCTATAAATATGCAGAGCAGTTCCTCAATAAACGGGCATTTTCTCTGACAACAAGCCTTGTTCCTTCTTTCGTGGGTGCTGAAACCCAGGAGGGGGAATGCCTCGCTGCTCAAGGGCCCCCTCTCTCAAGGTTTGCCATCCTCGTCCACTCTTTCGAGCGCTACTACTACTCACACAACACCTGCTCTTCAGTAGGTGAGTTCCCCTATTGGGTATCCAATTTCAGACAGGCTATGCAGGGGCTTTGACCGTGATCGTCCAGCAAACATCTGATGCCCAATCTGGAGGAGAGAATGCACCCCACCACCACCTTCACGGTTACAGTGGCTCTCTGGAACCCGGTTGATGAGCAAGAGGTCCTGAGGGGTGGAGAACAGGCACTCTTCTCTCTCTCTCTCTCTCTCTCTCTCTCTCTCAACCACCCTTGTCCCTCTCCCGACCTATGGGAGCCTCATCTTCCCTCCCTGTAGACTCCCCCTTATTAAATTCTGCACACAAGATTGGCCTTACTGTCAATTAGACAATCAAAGTCAATGGCCCCCAGAAGGATCTCTAGATCCCACAATTCTCAGAGATCTGTTTAACTTCTGTGAGTGCTCGAAAAAGTGGAAGGAGATCCCCTATGTTGAGGCTTTTTGTCTTCTTCATTCTCAACCGACCTATCTGGCAGATGAACCCCCTCCCTACCGACCTCCCCCAATGGCTCCATCCAGCCCTTCAGGTGCCCCCTAACATGGGGGACACCTTTAGTTCCCCCCACCCAAACTAGGTCCCAAGAGTTTCAATGGGTCCTCCAGGTTTATAGCCTCACTTATATGTTATTGGCTAATACTCTCCTTCTTGAGGAATGTACCAGAGTCTGGGAACTTGCCAGAGCCCATGAGAATGAAACTCACCGAGTTAATCCCAATCACCCTCTGGGGCCACTTGCTGCCCCAGATCAAACTCTCGACTCAGATTATAATGCACAAGCTGGCATACAGAGTAGGGACCGATTCTCCACATGTATTATTGCTGGGCTCAAAAACGCGGCAAGTAAGGCTGTCAATTTCCAAAAATTACAAGAGACCCCATCAGAATTTCTGGATCGGCTTATGAAAGCCCTTCAGCAGTAACCTAGATCCCAAAACCCCAGATGGCCATCATGTCCTTATGACATATTTCCTCTCACAGAGCTACCCCAACATCTGGGACAAACTAAAAAAGCTCGAACAAGGCCCTGCCACGCCCCAGACTGAGAAATTTCAGATGCTCGCCCAGGCCCTGCAGGGTGCTTCCTCGGTTTTCCGCCCATCACTGCAGGTCAAAACCCCCTTGGATGCCTGCTTCAAAGGTGGCAAGGAGGGACATTGGGCCAGGGCATGCCCCGTACCACACACACCGCGTATCCCATGTCCAATGTCAACAACAAGGTCATTGGGGCTCTGACTGTCCTAGATCCCATAGGAAGCCTATGGCCAGGGAACCCTCTGACCTTCTGGGCATGGCAATCGAAGACTGATGGAGCCTTGGGTCCTTGTCCCCAGCCGTAATGATCAATAGACAGGGACCCAGGGTGCAGATTCAGGTAGATAGGTACAAGGTTGACTTTCTCCTTGACACTGGTGCTACCTTCTCAGTCCTGACAGAATTCTGGGGGCAAACAGTACCATCCACCTCTCCTATTGTTAGGGTAGGAGGAAAGACCATCTATCTAAGAAAGACTCCCCTATTACTCTGTTCCATAGACAACTTCCCATTCTCTCAGACGTTCCTAGTTATGCCCCAGTGTCCAGTTCCTTTGCTCAGCCGAGATATTCTCCCTAATTCAATACAACAATCAACATCCGGGCTCCTTGCATCAGTCAGGCCCCAGAATTGGCCTGTTCATCTTTTCTGGCCCTTCTGGCAGACTGGCCATTCTGCTCCACTTGTGGGGCTGACATGAAACACCATACTAAAAAAGACTCCTTACCTATGAACGTGGTCAACCTGAGGGAAAATTCATAGCTTTTCTCCCTAATGGTTGTAGGACTTGGGATATGGAAGGAGGGTGGTCTGAGCAGGACTTCATGTCTACACCCCTAGAGAAAGGCCTTCCAGTCTGGTTTTACAAGCTGCCCCCCGTCTTCCTCATGAGCACCCGAGAGACATCCTTGGAGATGAGTCTATGTGGGTTTGAGTTCCCCCACGGGTCTGTGACTCCTGGGAATCTATATTCCCATATTAGACCACATTTGGCCTTTACCACTGTACTAAACTCTCGATAGAGATTCTTCTCACAGGTATGATGACATCTCTCTGGGAGAATGGATTCAGCTATGGTTCAAGACACAGACTCTGATTTGGTCTCCAAATGAACATTCATTCTGCAAATCAAGGCCACAAGTTCAAAAACTTCCCCTCCTGGACTGTCCCCACCTACACCACACAATTCTCCAGCTTCCACAAAAGATGTCTCCTCGGTCTACAAACGCATCCTGCAGAACACCCTCGTTGGGGCGCCTCTGGTCTCCTGAGGCTGGCTCGGTCTCCCATTCACAATTCCACATGGTCTCTCTGAGGAGGCTTCTTGGCTCTAAGCTTAGTCCACAAAGCCATCTCCTTCTCTTTCAGCCCCTGGGCTGCCTGGGTGTTGGCTCCAATCTTCAGGTACCCTTCCTTCTGGTCATACTCTGGCCAATGGGGCAGCCCCTCCCCATTTGGGTTCCTAGGAACAAAATCAAACAGAAATTGCACAGAGCTGCTAGTGGTCCCCACAATATTCTTAGACTTGCCTGGAGCTTCTGCCAAGAGGCACATGCACCTCCAGAGGCAGGGAGCAGCCTGTTCACTAACAGGGAGCAACAGCATCTCCTGGAGCAGCCTGTTCGCTAAATGTCACCATGCCACGGTCACAGGGTCAGGGATCTGATCAGTCAAACTTTAGAAGCCCCTTTTTCCCAACAGGTAGGCCCCACCACTTGCCACCCCACCCACCCACCCTGCTACCTCTTTGCCACCAGTCTCACCCATGGCGAGCAAAGTTGGCCCAGAATTTCATCACCATCCTGCTGAGGTTGGTCTCCTCTTCTGAGGTGCCCCCTGTTGGGGCAGAAGGAAAAAAATGCTTTGCTACTCAAAGTGGGTTGTATGGGCCAGCAGCAGCACCTGGGAGTTTGTAGGACAGGCAGCTTGTGGGAAGAGGGGAGGGAAAGGGAAGGTATTAGGGAATGAGATTAAACAAATGATGTTATGTGCACACACAGATATGGCTAATGAATCCCACCTTTATGTATGATTATAATGAGAAAAAAAGAAAGGAAGGAAGGGAGGGAGATGGACTCTTGGCCCTAACTCTGTGCCTCCTAGACAATGTGCATTTCAGGAAGACCCTGTCCCTTGGTGTGCACTTTCAGCTTGAGAACAGCTGGTCTAGGACTTGGCCACACATGCAGTCCACCAGGAAGCTGACTGCCTTTGTGTTCTGTGCCCACCTGCCTGTCATTCCCCACTCAGGGTCCAAAGGCCACATAAGAAGCTTCCTCTGCTTTGAAGGATTGCTGGCTCTTGGGTTTTTGAAACACAGCCACATTTTCACAGAGTCTGAGAAAGATCAGACTGCAATGACACTAAGGAGCTACCCAACTGGGAGGCACCCAGAGGTGCAGTGTGTCCTGAACAGTCATAAAGTGGCTCAAAAGTCATGTGCAACTGCTGAGAGTTCATTAATTTAAGACACTTATGGAAAGTTTTGAAAAACTATATTATCAAACATAGATGGTAATATGCAAATTTAGATATATTAGAAGACTGAGTGACAAGACACATATGACACTGGATTCAAGTTGAGCACAATTCTGACCTTAGCCCCCTCCCCCCACATCCTAATATACTTCTTTGAATGAAAAATTAAGAGCGACATTCTTGACCTGGAACAGTGCCCTGCAGGTGGCCCCCCGCTTCTCTTATTGATATCACAGTTCAGGATTCTGAGAGTGACTCTGGCTCAGGGCACATGAATGTGCCTCCTCCTTGCACAGTAGAGAGGCTGGGAACTGCTCCGTGTAGCTCAAGCCCATTACAGTGAGTCAGAAGCTAAGCCTGGGACAGCAGGAGAACTTGCTCAAGGCCACCAAAGCAAGACTGGAACCCAGACCTCCTGACTGCAAGCTCACAGCCAAGCACAGAGCTGTTACCTTTTAAAATTGGGGCCCCAAAGACTGAGTAGATTTCATCCCCATGGTCTCCTATCACCGTCTTGGGTCTCATGTCTGGTACGAAGCTCGGGCGATACTGAAACTCATACATGTAGGTGGGGGCTCCAGCATCTGAGAAGACACGGATTTGTGCACAGTTCACATCACCAGCTGGACGGTCTCAAGGTCTCTGGCTGTGCAGGAAGCCCCTGGCTATCGGCATGGGAGAGAGACAGTTTGGGGAAAGCACAGTAACTTGCCTAAAAGCTGGTTGAGGAGGAAATGGGACTTGGGCCAGATATTTTTGTATGCTTTGAAGTCTTTGTATTTTCACTTTGCTTTTCTACTAAAGAATTTTGTTTGTTGTTTTACATAATGGAAATATACAATGTATCAACTAAAGATGCTGGTGTGTTCATTGAAAATACACTAGAGCTCATTCCTTCAAGCATAATCTACAACCTTCTATTCAGCCCAGTTTTGAGCATTTCCAGGGCTGTTCTCACCCATTCAGTCAAGAGTGAAGCAAATCCAAGCTGCTTGTCTAAAAATGAGGATATTTAAATGAACATATATGTAGAGATGGAACAAACTGTTTCTTGCATCTCAGGAATACTGTATCCAAGAAAGCTATCTTTCCGAAATGAGGAAGAAATAACAACTTTCCCAGACAAAAGCTTATGAAATCAATTACCTCTGGACACACCCTATAGGTTTTTTGAAAGAAAGGTCGTTAAGCTGAAACAAAGACACTAATAAAATAAAACATGTTAAAGTACACAAGTCAATGATATAAATAAAACTATAACTGAAATAAATTATCAGGACAAATTCAAACACAAAATTCATACATGAATTCTGATATCAAAAATATAATGCATGAGGATATAGTACAGAATTGTTATATGTGATTAAAGTTATTAATAGGCTGGTATAAGTGTAAAATGTTATAAGTATGCTTTATGGTAACAACAAAGCAAAAATCTTTAATAGAAGCACAAAACAAAAATAGATAGAATTCAAAGCAAACCATGACAGAAAACCATCAAAGCACAAAGGAAGACATCAAAAGGGGAAGAAAGAAAAAGGTATTTTAAAAACAACCAGAAAACAACTGACAAAATGGCATCAGTAAATACCTTGCTATCAGTAATTGTCTTGAATATAAATGGATTAAATCCTCCAACAAAAAGGATAGTGACCAGATTAGAAAACAAGAGCCAAGTATATATGTTTCCCACAGGAGACTCATCTTGATTTTAAGGATGTATGTAGCCTGAAGGTGAAGGGATGGAAATAGATATTGTACACAAATGAAAACCAAGAGAACAGAGGCAGCTCTCATTATTATCAGAAAACAGAATTTAAATTAAAAAACTATAAAAGAGACATCCTACCAGGAAAGGCAGATATGAAACAGTCTGTTCAATGATGACATGATCTTATGGGTAGAAAACCCCAAAGATTTTCCTGCAAGATGGTTAGAACTAGCAAACATATATGGTAGAATTGAAGGATACAAAATCAACATGCAAAATTCTCTATACACTCACACTGAACTGGCCAAAAAAAAAAAAAAAAAAAAAAGAAAAGAAAAGAAAAGAAATCAAGAAAACAACCCATAGATAGTAGTTATAACAAGGTAAAACTCAATGGGAATAAATTTAACTGAAGTGTTGTATTTCTATAAGACACTGATGAAAGAAATTGAAGAAGACAAAAATGCAAGAAAAGATACCCAATGATCACAGTTTGGAAGAAGTAATATCATTAAAATATCCATGCTAGTCACAGTGATCTACTGGTTCAGTGAAATCACTATCAAAATCCCAACATCATTCTTCAGACAGGGAAAAAATTGTAAAATTCACATAAAACAAACAAAAAACTGTATCAAGGTAATTATGAGTGGAAAAAAAAAGCTGGAGATGTAACCCCAGTCAATTTCAAGTATACTAAAAGCTATGGTAGTTAAAATAACACACTATGGGAAGAAAAGAATCAACACATCTATCAACGGAACACACTAGAGAGCCCAGATATGAACCCAGGCATGTGCAGTCAACTGATTCTTGACAAGGTGCTAAGAATACAAAATGGGAAAAGACAGTCTCTTGGATAAAGAATATTAAGAAAACTGGATTTTTGATCTGAAGAAATAGGAAATTGAAACTCATATCACACCATAAACAAAAATTACTAAAAAAAATGGATGAAAGATCTGGATTTGATTCCTAAAGTGGGGACAACACAAGTGAAAACTGACAAATGAGATTTCATCGAACTGTACAGCTCCTTCAAGCAAGGAAAACAAGGGACAGTGTGCAAAAACAACCTGCAAACCGGGAGAAAAGGTTTGCAAGCCGTAATGCATTAAAGAGGTAAATATAAGCTCTGCAGGGCCTTTGGACAACAGCAAAAAACAAAACAGCCAATTTAAAAGTGGGTAAGGGCCCTGTGTTAATGTTGCTGAAAAGAAGACGTATAAATGAACAGCAGGTAGATGAGAACGTGCTTAATGTCACTAATCACTGGGAAAACACAAAATATAAGTACAATGAGGTATCACCCACCCCAGTCCAAATGATTTTTATCAAAAAGAATGGAAAAGGAAAAAGGGTGACCTGGCACCGTGGGGCACATGTGTAATCCCAGCAGCTCAGGAGGCTGAGGCAGGAGGATTGTAAGTTCAAAGCCATCCTCGGCAACTTAGGAAGGCCCTGTCTCGAAACAAAAAGGGTTGGGGATGAAGTTCAGTGGTGGAGTACCCATGGGCTCAATTCCAGGTACCAAAATAAAAGGGAAAAATATTAACAAAGATGAAAAGAAAAAAGAACACTTTAATACTGTTGGTACACATGTCAAACAAGTTTGGGGTTGTTGAAAAACTGAAACAGAATCACCATGTAATCCAGCAACCCCACTTCTGAGTATCTACCCAAAAGATTTGAAAGCAGTTTGTTGGAGAGATCTCTTCAACCCCACGTTCACAGTAGAACTACCCACAACAGCCAAACAATGAAATTAACTATGTCCATCAACAGATGAAAAGATAAAGAAAATGTGGTAGAGAAACACATGGAACACTATTTAGTCTTTAAAAAGAAAAGAATGATACCATTTGAGATAACCTGTTGAAATGGGGACCAACATGCTGAGGGAGATAAGGCTCAGAAAGACAAGTACCATATGTGACAAATTATAGCTCAAATAGAAGTCTTAGAAGAAAGAAAAAATGGTGGTAACAGGCAAGAGATGAGGAAGAAAGGAGGGTGATGGTAAAAGAGTACAAAAAACCAGTTGGGGAAATGTTGGTCTTCTCTTTTGTTGTTGTTCTACTGAACAGTGTGGTAAACACAGTTGATAATAGAGTGTTTTGCACTGAATAGTTACTGAAAGGAAATGTCAAGTGTTCTCCCTGCAAAAAATGCCAAGTATTTGAGGAGATGGGTCTGTTAACCAGTTTGATGGAATTATTGAACAATGTATTCATAAATCATAACCATGCTGCACTCCATAATTTTATGCAAATATTGTTTGTCAATTTGTGATTTTAAAAAGTTCTATGAATGTGTTTCCTCTCCTTCTCTGTCTCCCCTCTCTGAACATCTTATTGCACTGTATGTGCTCCTACTCTATTAGAGTCTGTAAACTACTCCACTTTCTTTGCCCATATTAACCAGGAAGATATTGAGAGGTGGCAGTGTCCCTATCCTATGCAACCTCTGTGCCTTACCTCTGTGACCACGGGCCACAGTCACAGATGGGATACAAAATGTCACATCTCCAATCAACTCCAGGTAGAGGTCTTTGAGTTTGACAGGGTCGTCTGTCCCTCTAAAATTCTTCTCAGTGGCCATTTGAGTCAGTTCGTCTTGGATCTCCTAAAATGCATCAAGAAAGAGATCCCCCACCTGGAGAGCCATGCAGAAGGCTCCCTGGATGTGAACCTCCTGGGCCCTGTGCAAATCCCTCCTGGGATGGTGGGGAGGGAAAGGCAGACAGATGGGGAAGGAACACAGGTCTCAGTTTTCTTCTGCCATTGAGTTGGTCTGGGACTCAGGGCAAGGCCAGCTGTTCTTTGTTTCTCAGTCAATTCCCATAATTTTTTCGACTTCTTACCAGAAGAGAGCCAGTCTTCTGCAGGAGTGATGTGGCCATCTTCTGGTCCAGCTTGCCTTCAGAGATGGGAAATCCCATCATCTATTAAAAAAGGGGTTAAGCATTTCTGAATCATCAGGAATTAACAAGGAGAACCTAGCAAGCCAATGCCTGTGAAGGTTCTCTTGGGGTCTTGATGTGCAGGTGCACTCATTAGTTTGAAAAAATATCAAGTAAATGGACTTGTACATAGAAACTCAAGGCATAAAAAAAGGATGACTTGAACATGCATATAAACACCAGGCTAGGGGACACCATGGTCATCCAGGCAGTGAGGGAAATTGAACCCAGGGTAGTGCTGAAGCAGAGAGCTCAGAACAAGAGAGCACAGGCTGTTACCCCACATACTCCAATGTCTTGTGAAGTCGAAATCCATCACAATGAATTTTTTCCTTTGGCATAACCTCTGATATCCTTCTGAAGTGAGGACTGCAGAACTCCCAACCTGTGAAGATGCTGTTCAACCTCTGCACTCTGTGCTCTATCCAACTCTAGCCTGGCTTTTTTAGGCTAAGGCCATGGCCGAGGATGATCCTAGGCCCCCTTGAAACACCTACATGAGAAATCTCAATGCTTTCCAGTCAAAATGGGATCTTCTCCAGACAAAACCTGGCTTTTTAGAGCCGATGTAACTAACATATAAGCAAATTCCTCTAAATCTTTCCAGAGAAGTGCCTGGGAGCACCCATGGGAACCCCGAGGACCTGTGAGTTCAACCCAAGGAAGAAGTTGCTGTGCCCAGATCTAGCTCTCCTGCTTCTTTTCCTCTAGATCTCATCTGTCTGCACTATTATGGTTTCTGCAGACCCGCCCATCCTGATCATGTCAGTATTCTTAATTAGGAAGACAATCAATGAGTGCTTAGGGAGAAGGGCCCACAGGGCTGTACCAGTCAAGAGAGCTGTAACATCCCAGAGAAGATTTACAAAGAAATGTCCAGTGTCCACTCAGACCAGTGGTGAAGTTTCCCCAGAGTCAGAGTGGGCCTTGGAGAAAAGAGACATTCCGGGTCCAGATGTCAGAGGGAAGATGGGGGAGGAGGAGGAGTCTGTGTAAGAGGTCTGTACATTCTCACCGTGGGCAAAATCCAGCCAAACTCTTGCTTGTTGATTCCCACAATGTAGGGGACAGTGTTGAATGTCTTATCAGCCAGAATCTCCTCTGGTGTCTTGGGCAGCAGGACACCATCCATTACGGTGGGGATCATGGGAGTGCTCTGGGGAAAGAGAGCAGAGCAGTCAACACGCAGCACCACAGACTTCCATGATTCTGGGCAGGGCCACAAACCTCAGGAGGGAGCTAAGTCTGTGACACAGTGAGGGGAGAATTTTAACCAGGAAGCAAGGGATGGCAATGTGATAGTGGTCGGGAATGGGAAATATATCACTCAAAGTATATATTACATATAAATAATGATAATATCCATCTCAATTTTAAACGCACACACAGGCACTCAATTCTCACTGTTGTAGTTGTGTTTGTCAGATAACAGTGAGTGCTGAATTAGCAAATAGCTGGGCCATTGGTCCAAAGGGAACTTCAGAATCAAGGCCCTGTGAGACTCTTGTCTCCATGTGGGTTGGTCTTTAGACAAGTCATATGATATAGATCTCTTACAAAGAATTCGTTACATGCAGAATCCATTTATAATAAAACACCAGCTGGGACTCACTCAACATTTTCTCAACCTGCCTTACAACACTGCTGTCTACTCTGCTTTTTAAATATGGAGCTGCTTCTCCATCTTTCCCATGGTTGTGTCTCCACAAAGATGTTGCATGACAGCTTTCCAGACTGGCCTCACTTACAGACAGGCAAATCTCTGCTTCTTCTTTGGATGGACTGAACTCTTGATTCATTAATATTGAATTCATGGCCAAGAGCATTGTACACATCCTGAACAAAGCTTACCTATCTCAAGTATTTTCTTTTCAAGGCACAGCACAGCCTCTCGTGCTTAGGGACACTAGAAAGCACTTCTTCACTATGCCTTAGAGTCATTATAAACAGAGAAATCACCAACAAAAGCAAATACTGTAAAAGAAGCGGTGCTATATAGACCACAAGAAGGAAACTGTTAGCAAGAGAGATGAAGCAAGACACTGAGTATTTCCTTGTGTGACCTCAGAGGGGAACATGGACTTCACAGCAACTCAACTCCTTGCTGCTTTGCATTTAATTTGCAAATGACCACAAATGCATCAAGGTATCCCTGGTGCTTACAAAAATGTGTTAGCAAAGAAGTGAATTCACAAATACTAAATCTGTAACTGAGGAGTATCTATTGCATCTGTATTTAAACTTGAGCTCTTTTACAGAAATGATTAGTTTTGAGGAGATATCGAGCTCACCACTCGAGGTGCCTACATGGACACTTGATTCCCTATTTGGGGGAGTAATAGATCAAGACAAGGGCCAGATCCTGCTCCCTGAGCTGACAGTAGAGGGCAGGGTTTGGGTGCCTTAGCAAGGCTGTGGGGCTCTGAGAGGCCTTCCCAGAGGCCTGCAGGAGGGGCAACTCCTCTTAAGGAAGAGTCTGCAGGGCACATGGATCAGGTGTTTGGCATCTGCATGGGCTTTTGTTATGAAAGCTCTTGGCAGTGGAAATAGCAAAAGCAAGGGACAGAGGTGAGCAGGACTAATTCCAGTAATGTCACAGAGGCCTGGGCTTGAAGGAGGGCCTTAGAGCAGGAACAAGAGAGAGGCTCAGAGGATAGAGCACACTTTCTGCACAATCTCTGGCACATCCCTGGCACTCAGATATGAAGAACTAATTCAGTGGGGCTGCTGAGGCCCATGTGTTGAGGCTTAATCTTCAGCATGTGGTAGTAGTGGGAGGGGTGGAGACCTGAAGATAGGGGGCCTAGTGGGAGGTCTTCAGGTCACTGGGAAATTCCCAAGTCTCCCCCTCTCCCCCTCTCCCCCTCTCTCCCTCCCTCTCTTTGTCCATCTCTCTCTACCCCAGAGTCCCAGATACAGGTGAGCGGTTTTGCTCTTCTCCCAGTCCTGGGGTGAGGTGCTGCCATAGGCCCAAAGCAACGGGTTCACAGAATCATGGAATAAACCCTCCAGAAATGTGAGCTCAATTGACCTTCTCCTCTTTATAACTTGATCATCTCAAATATCCTTTATAGTACCAGAAAGCTGCTTAGTACCGGAAGCAAGGGTTTTGTCCTGTCAACAAGAAATGGCTTCCAAGAAGGAAGTGACAGGTTCTAACTGTGTTCAGCCAGGTGAGTCTAGGATACCCTAAAGTATGAGAATGGGGAAAAGAAAGGGGAGGGTAAGAGTCATAGTCTTGGAGACAGCCTGGGAGGGCAGAGTGGGGCAGCACCCGCAGGGAGAAGACCGGCATCAAGAAGCTGAGAAGGAGAATGACTGCCACTGTCCACCCTATGGACGCTGGAGGTTGCCTGTCAGGACTGCAGTGCGGGGGTCAAGGACTCAGGGCTTCCTTCTCGCCTCTTCTTCCTTGACTCCTCACACACCATATATCAGCAAGTTCTGTCATCTTTTCCTTCAGAAAGTTCTGAACGGCAGACTTCTTGTGCCTCCACTGGTCTGAGCTACAAGGATCCCTTACTGTGCAGCTACAGAGCACTGAGCTCCTAGGGCTGTCCCTGCCCCTGGCCTCCCCTTCCCCTACTGACTATTGCAGTCACCAGACCTTTGTGAAACCGTAGATCATGTCCACACTCTGTTCGAAGCCCTCTGAGCACCCCCCATATCCCACAGAATCACAGTCCAAGTCCTTCCAGTGACCACCCCACCCCCACCTCAGGACACCCCCAGCCTCCACCCTGCTTCCCCACTCAGACTCCACTCCACACACAGGGCCTCCTGCATCAGGGTCTTTGCCGTTGCTGCTCCCTCTGCCAGAAACCCTCCTCCTCCAGTCCTCTTGACAACTGGCTTCCTTCCCCCACCAGAGATCCACCCCAAGGTCAGTGCCCTTGATCCTAATGCTTACATTTGAAACATTGGCGACTTGGTCCCCATTTTCCAATATCTTTTTCTCTCTTGACTCTGACCATCAGTCAGCACACTACATGGTTTCTTTACTTTTCTATTACAATCTCCCCCCACCAGAAGGCAGGGAATCTTGTCCCTGTCATTGCCATATCCCTGTTGATAAACCATCTCCTACAACAGAGTGTTTCTTAACACTTTGATGAATGTCTGAGTAGATAGATCTCATTTCATCCTCATAAGATCAAGAAAAGTCAGAGGATCCCCAGTGAGCGAGCAAAGGACAGGATTGCAAGATGGCACTAAGCTAAGGTCTCCAGACCCTGGCAACTGTGGAAAGGTGGGAGAGGAAGGAGATGGGAGGATACTTTTGGAGTTTCCTGATCCTAGGAGGAGGGTGGTATCCTAAGGCCTAAGATCCCAGGCTCCCCTTCTGCACAGTTAATTTGCCCTGTGGCCTCCTAGAACATCTGTCCTCCTTAATGAAGGATTCTGAGCCCCTAATCCATTTATCTAGGCCTCCTGAGAGTGTTCCAGAGCACACTTATCCCACAGGGAATGTAAATGAGAAGAGGGTAGCTCATCCTGGGAGATATATAATTTGTGACTGGGAGCACTGCACTGAGAGCCATGGCGGTGAGTTCCAATCCTGCCTCCTGACCTCTAAGCTATGTTACCCTGACTGGTTATTCCTGCTCTCTGGGCCTCAGCAATACGAGTCTACAAAAGAGAATCCATTCATTCATAGCATATCAGAGCTTAAATGTATTAATAAGATTTGAAACCTGTAATTAAGAAACCAACGGTCCTTACCTCTCTGGGATCTCCAAGCATATCCAGAGTAAAAAGTTTCTGTGAAGACAAAGGCAGAGGATGTGGGTGAGAAGCTTCCTGGTATAAAAGCTGATCCTCTGAGCTGTGCCCCAGAGCTACCAGGTTCTCCCAATCGGAGGCAGAGGACCCTACACAGACCCCACTGGGCATGAGCCCAGAGTAGAGTCATAGGATGGGGGAGGGGCAGGCAGCAGCCAGGGAGGGAGACCTGGGCCCAGAGTCAGGCTCCCTGGAGCTGCGGGGAGGACCTCTGCTCTTGCCTGTCCTCGTCATCCTTCCCCCTACTTCTTACTGGCATCGACACCCTGTTTTTCTCTGTAGGGAACATACACATTGGTCCCTGGGCATTGGTGTGGATGAGGCAGCTCCTGGGGAAATGGCGCTGCAGGTGGGATGCCCCAGAGGGAGAGGGCATTACTTTCCCTCTGCTTCCCTCTGCGTCCTCTCCATGTCTTCAGGCATCTCTGTGTGACCTGGGGTGTTCCAAGTCCCTGAACACACAGATGAGTACAAGGATGGGTACAAACCAGTGTCACTCCAACAGAGTCTACCCCAAACCCATTGCTGAGGCTTTGAGATAGACAGTTTCTAAGCAGATAGGACATGTATCTAGAGTGCTATTATATTTAACCTCCCCAGGGGACAAATCTACTTCAGAAGAGAAGCCAATAAAGGAGATTGTCAAGCAGAGGGATAGAGACAGGCACATTCTTCAACACTATTTTAACAGCACCTGGATCCAGCCATGCCCTAAGCAATCTGCTCATGAACTCCTCACTTACCTGGAGATTCCATTATAAGATGTATTTTTCTTTTTGTTCAAGCCACCTTGGAAAGAGTTTTCTCATTGGGTGTTAAAAAACTATGATTTAAGCAAACTCTTTGAAGCACATTCCAACAGATGCTTTCCTTTGCTGTGTTCAGATTGCAGTGATTGAAATGTTACACCATATCTCACTTGCCTGCCCTACATGTAGAGGGACCACTGGGGTTCCTCCATTCTGGGTTGTAGCCCCACAAGCCAGAGGTGGAGTATGTGAGCGTGTGTGTGTGTGTGTGTGTGTGTGTATGCTGGGCCACTAGTTAATCATGTCAAAAGTTCCACCAAAAATTCAAAAGATCTCAGAAATATGTCCTGGGATTCCAAGATTTTAGGTCTCTTGGTTTCCCCAAGGTCACCATCTACTTCCATATAACCTTGCTCCTTTTGGCCACATAGAGGATAGCTAAAGTATTTGCTTCTTTCCAGGTATCACAAAACAGCTGTGTCTTAATTCTTTGAAAACTTTAATCACCTTATTTAAGTCGGTAAACCAATCTCCAACTCCCAAGGCCATATTGAACTCAATCCGTGGACATACAGAGCACTATGCTAGCAGTCTACCCTGTGGGCCCAGAAGTATTATCTAGTGTTCAAGGTCAAGATACACCAGGGGCTCAAGTGACCTCGAGCTCACAGTCAGACCTTCCCCCCGTTAGGAATTAGCTCCCATTTGCCCTGCATGTTCTTTCCTCTGGATGTTTGTCCTACTAAGTTCCCTGTGGTGACAGACTGTCTTGACAATCTATCAATCCTCAAATGTCACTTTCCTTAAGAAGCACTCTTAATGGCTATAATGACTGTGTCTCCTCTCTATCCTCCCACTACACAAAACCACTAAGTATATTGCTACATTTCTCCTTGAATTGTCCCTTTTGAGCAGGGACAATGTTCAATTTATGTCTGCATCACCTCTCCTGACATTGCTCTCCCACACACTTAGCATGGAGGGAGGGAGGGAGGGACAGAAGGAGGAAGTGAGTTGGTTAATACAAGCACTATTGGGAAGTTGGATGGACACATGGACAAAAGGTGAAAACTACCAAATAGGTGAAGGGCGGATCATTGTTTTTGGAGGACTGGATAATGGAGTGTGGATGTATGTTGAACAAATGATTCACGGATGATGGACAGATGAAACAAAGAAGAATGTGGCTCAGTGGAGAGCACTTGCCTGGCGCCTGTGAGGCACTGGGTTAGATCCTCAGCACCATAAAAAAGTAAATAAATGAATACAAATAAAATAAAATTATAAAAAAAGTTATAAAAAATAGATGAATGAAAAGTTAAGGATGGATTCACACTAGATTAGTGAAATAATATCAAAATAATTGGAGAGATGACAGATAGTTGTTTTAAATACTAAATGAGACAGAGTCTCAGAAAATCTAGAAAACTTGACTACCACTGTGTTATAATTAAAACACTTCTAAAAAAAAAACAAGAAAAATTGTAACTCTTTTCTGAAAACCCCTACAATCAGTGTGGTTGTTGCATTTTAAGTATTCATAATAAGAGATAAAAAAAAGAAATTTCCAACTTGGATCAAGATGAGTGGGAGAGAGAAGCCCAGGGTCAAGCCTATGAGAAAGGGCCATAGGATGGCGGCACCTACCATTTTCAGCGTGGTCTCCAAAAGCTCCTCCTCTGTCTTCTGGCGCATGCAGTGAACCATGACTGCAGATGTGGTGGTTTTACACCCAGCGGTAATAGCAACTTTCTGCAGAGATCACAGGCAACAGCAGAGTTCAAGGGCAATGTCTCCATACAGATAAAGGTGTTCTATGGCAAGTCAACTTCTGAAGGCAGCAGGGAGCAGCTGAAGATCCTCTAGACAAGCTGGAGTGGGTTCTGGGCCCCATAGAGTGTTGCCTCTGTTGCTAACTGGAATTGTGATATGAATACATCTTTATATATCTGTGTCTCCATTACCTTGTCTTTGCTAAAATGGGCATAATGTTCTCAAAATTATGTCTGAAGTGAGGTTGTGTGGAGTTGTGGTGAAGAGTATGGAATCCAGAATACCACTCTCTGATTTAACTCCCATCTCCACCGCATAGGAATCATTTGAACTCAGTTTCCCTACCCATAGATAAGCTAATGGTTGCACCTGTCTCATGAGAAGAATTAATACATGTGACCTTCTTAAAAGTGTACCATGTCTCCACACACTAAAACTTGTGCAGAATTGCCAAAAGCCTGCATGAGACGATTTGCACTTCGAAAAGTAGAGAATGTCATTTAAATGTGGGCCCTAAAGGAGCCTCTTCCACCAAGCCATTCACATGTGTGCTATCTTTGAGGGTGAAGACTGAGTTCTATAAGAACAAAGCCCCCTGAGGATTCCAGGAGAACACGGGAAAGGGCTTGGGAACTGTCCAGGGTGAGACTTACCTCAGCTAGAGGTTTGGTGTTCTTCCTGACCAGAAGAGAAGTGAGGGCCACGCCACTCTCAGAAATGGCCCTGTGGAAGAGGTTCTTGGCCAGGGGAGATAACACCTGGCAGGGACATGGAGAGGAGGAGGATTATGTTCACAAGGTGAAGATCAGTGACTCACTTGTCTTTTAGGCTCCCTCCAACTGCCCCCTCTGCCTGGGCCCATTCACCCGGAGACTCTGGCACCCTGTGGATATGACACTTCCTCACCTATGCTGGCCTGCTTCCCAGCTCCATGTGGGGCCCACCTTTCCTAAGAGAAACTCAATAGGACGAGGCCAGATCCCAGAGTTAGGAACAGGACAGGAAGCATGTGACACATGCTTATCATGTCAATCAAAAGTATTGGGAAACCAGCTAGGCAATTCCTAGCCCCAGATTACATTGCAGTATGCAAAATTTATCCTAAGAAAAATGATCACATAAAAATGAGGTGGGACCAGGTGGGGTGGCGCACACCTGTAATCTCAGCCACTCGGGAGGCTGAGGCAGAAGGATTGAGTTCAAAGCCAGACTCAGCAAAAAAGCAAGGTGGTAAGCAACTCAGTGAGACTCTGTCTGTAAATAAAATTCAAAAAAGGGCTGGGGATGTGGCTCAGTAGTGGAGTGATCCTGAGTTCAATCCCAGTACCAAAAAAAAAAAAAAAAAAAAGACAACTCAATGAGACTCTGTCTCTAAATAAAATTTAAAAAAGGGCTGGGGATGTGGCTCAGTAGTGGAGTGATCCTGAGTTCAATCCCAGTACCAAAAAAAAAAAAAAAAAAGACAACTCAATGAGACTCTGTCTCTAAATAAAATTTAAAAAAGGGCTGGGGATGTGGCTCAGTAGTGGAGTGACCCTGAGTTCAATCCCAGTACCAAAAAAAAAAAAAGAGCTGGGGGTGTAACTCAATGGCAGAGCATGTGCTGCCAAGCCAAGGACATTGCAAAAAAGGAAAAAAGAAAAAGATCTTGGAGGTGCACAGAGATATCTAAAAATCTTCACACTGTTAACATGGTAAAAAAAAAAAAAAAAAAAAGCTGAGAGTAATCCAAGATCCAATATTGAGAAATTGGCTAAACAATTTTTCATTCTTGCAATAGAATGTTATACAATTATAAAAATAATATTGCATAAGAATGTTTAACGTTAAGGACATATTTACGTTATGCTAGTATGTTAAGTGAAATTTTGTGGGAAAAAAATGCAACACGGATACAGAACAGAAAGGGAGGATGGGTAAAGATGATGGATGGATGGAGATGATGGATGGATGGATGGATAGACAGACAGAAAAACACAGGTCCAAATGCCCAGTCACTATCCTTGAGGTGTGTGATTGTGGATGATTATTTTCTTCTTCATCTTATTTGTATGTTTCCTTATCCTCTTCCTTTAAAAATGTATAAAGATTTCCCCTGATTATTCAGCTATGAGGACAATATCCCACTGGAAAATACACAATCTGGCTGACGCTCTGCTCAACCCAGAGGTATGGAGGGGTTTCTCATGCTCCCAGCACCACCCATAGTTCCCTCAGTGTCCTCCAGCCCCATTCCCCTCACTAGCAGGAAATCTCAGGACCCAAGTTACGTCTGTGACCCACATCCATGCCCCATTCTTCCTGTCACCTCCCATCCCTGCATCCTCTCACCCACCTCCCCCAATGCAAATTGTCCCAGAGTTTGCTGCCCACATTGTGGGCATGGACATGTCATCAGGCCACCTTAGAGGAGGGTCCTGCCTGCTCTTGGTGCTCCAGTCCTCTCAACAAGGAGATCTGCCTTGGAGCCAAGGATCGTTTATCTAAATTATATCTTTGCCCCTTCTCATTGTAATTTATAACCACCCCTGTTTCCCAAGAGAAGTGAGATGAGCCCTAATGTCAAAATTATAAGGAAGAGAAAATAGAACTAAATCAAATCAAAGGAGGAGAAAAGTCACCGTTGCAGGCTGAGCTAGAGATGTTGCTGGCCCCAGGACATGAAGCCAACCTCTGAGCTTCCTGGAGGCCAAGAGAGTCTGGGTCTTGACTCTCCACCACCTGAAGCCAGGCAGTGAGCAGAGTCTCCCTGAATCCCATCTTGTAAACATAGGATATGTAGCTGCATTTTAGTGGTCTCCAAGAGGCCCAGGGGTGAGCAGAGGCAGGAGCACTTACAAGAACAGAGACACTTTGTCCTCCTGCTGACTCTCCAAAGATGGTCACAGAGCCTGGGTTCCCTCCAAAGTTGGCAATGTTGTCCTGGACCCAGCGCAGAGCAGCCACCTGGTCCAGGTGACCCCAGTTCCCTGGGCTGTGCTCATCCCCGGTGCTGCAAGATAACAGGGTGGGGTGGGACTAGAGATGTCATGGCAGAGCTCTTAGGACCAGAGATGATGAGGGGACTCTGCATCCATGACACAGGTGTCTTTACCTGACTCTCATCTCTGTAGCATTGCTCTGCATAGAGTCTACATTCATTCTTCCAGCAATGATGGGCTGAGTGAGCACCTACTATGTGCCCTACACCAGTCTAAGAGTTACAGCATCCCCAGGAACCAGTCAGGCAAAACCTGACTACACTCAGCTCACACTCCAGAGCACAGACAAACAGATGAAAAGAGAACACAATGTTCATGAGTGAAGATGATTCGAGGTAATGACAGGTAATGACAGAGGCAGGGTGGGGCAGTGGGGAACAGGGTTCAATTCTCAGCACCAGGGAAGGCCTCTGTGGGGCAGTGGCATTGGGTACAGACCAGCATGAAAGGAGCACAGGTCTTGTAAATGTCCAACAAAGAAATTCCGGGGAGGAGAAGCAGCAGGTGCGAAGGCCCCAGGGCCAAGGGCACCAAAGTGTGAGTGTAGCTAGAGTGAGAGGCACTAGAGAGGGCGGTGGGGGCCTTGCAGGGGACTTCTCTGTCACCATCAGTGACCTGGGAGCCCTCAACAGAGGCAGGGCGAGACTTACCCTGTGCCTCTCATGATCTCTGGCCACTGTGGAGCGGCCACTGCGTCCAAGTCACAGGTTTATGAATATGATCACAACCATAATCCAGCCAGAGACACGGCCATGAAGCGAGGGGGGGAGAGGCTGGATTCTGAGCGCATTTACAGGAGGAGCCCTGCAGATCCACTGGCCCACAGAGGTGGGGAGGAGGACAGAGGAGCCTCCAGGCTGCCCCAGGCCTTCACCTTGACCACCGGGAAGGGGGCAGCTCCAGCAGAGGCATAGGGACTGTGGGACAGCAGGAGAGCCTGAGCTGGGGGGGGGTCTGTCCCTGTGAAGTGGAGGTACCCTGTGCTCAGCCAGGGCAGCAGGAGGAGACAGCTAAGGTGGCACCTCTGTTCCAAGTGCTGCTGGGCTCACTCAGGGAATCAGTGGAGGGAGAGGGAGACCCAGAGGCCTGAGCAAGGGGAGCAGGAGGGGCCAGTGAGGCAGCTGAGAAGGAACAGCCAGCTGGGAGTGGGCGATGACCCGGGGCACAGGAGAAGAAGGCATTTCAGGTGTGTGTGAGAGGCACCTGCTTGGCTGCTGCTGAGAGGTCATGTACCTGCGCTGAGCCCTGTAGTAATGACTGGCCTCTTCCGGACAGCCTGGTGGCAAGGCCCTCTGAACCCTGCCAGCCCAGAATTCGCTGAGCTCCCTCTGTGGCACTGCCCTTGCTTCCTTTCCCAGAGCAGAATGTGGCATTGCACCCCGGGGCTGCATGATGACCGACATCAGAGGACTGTGTGCCAGAGCGGCCCAGGTGAAGGAGGAGGAGCATTTCAGAGACGCTCCTCCACGAGGCCCACACCTCACAAGGTGATTAGGAGTGTGACAACTGGAGGAACCATGCCAGCGGAGGGCACAGCACATGCAAAAGCCTGGAAGCAAGCAGCCAAGCATGACTGGGAGTGAGAAGGTCGAAGGGTGCGTTAGCAGAGCACTTCATGAGCAAGGACATCACCTTTTTGCTTTTGTGGCTTCTATGGTTTGGGTGTGGTTTGTCTCCCACATGTGCTGCAGCTTTTGCTGGCTTTTGTGGCAATATTAAGCAACTATGGAACCTATGCAAGATTTGGTCTGGTGGAAGGTGATCGGGTCATTGGGGTGCCACCCTGAGAGGGGTTAACCTAGAGCTCATGGGATCTGGTTAGTTCAGAGACAGTGAGTTGTTCCAAAAAGAGCTAGACCACCCCACACCCACTTTCTGGCTCCCCATCTCACTGTGGTGAGTTCTGCATGTACAGTTTCCCTCTTTGTCCCTCAACCATATTGTGATACAGAATAACAGGCTTTCCACAAAGGGAAATCCATTGAAGCCACTCAAAACTGTGAGATCAACCTCTTTTCTTTATATTTACCAATGCAGAGGCTACTGTGCAGAGAGGAGAGTCCAGCGCCTTACCTGAAGAACCCCCAGATGCCCAGGCGGTACTGGATGGTCACCACCACCACGTTTTCAAGGGCAGAGAGGGGCAGTCCATCATAGGTGGATGCCCCGCCCACCACCAGACCTCCTCCATGGATCCACACCATCACCTGGGCAACACAGACACAACCATATTAGATATAGGAAGCAGAACTGGAGAAGACCTCAGAGATCTGTCACCTGCATCTTGACTGTGACTCCCAGAGGCCAGTAGCAACATCCACCAGTGTTAAGGTTGGATATGAGGCGTCCCCCAAAAGCTCACGTGTGGGACAATGCAAAAAGGTTCAGAGGAGAAATGACTGGATTGTAAGAGTCCTAACACAATCAGTAAATTAATCCCTTATGGAATTAGCCCAGTGGTAACTAGAGGGCGGTGGGGTGTGGCTGGAGGAAGTGATTAATGGGGGCATGGCTATGGGGTATATCTTTTGTATCCTGAGCTGGAGTCCTCTCTGCTTCAGGATCACCTCTGCCACACACTCCACCATGATGTTCTGCCTCACCTCCAGCCCTGAAGAATGGAGCTGGCCTTCTCTGGACTAAGACTCTAAAACCGTGAGCCCTCAAAAAAACTTGTCCTGCCCTAGAGTTGTGCTGGTCTGATCCTTTAGTCACAGCAGCAAAAAAGCTGACTAAAACACCCAGAGTCCAGCAAGGTTGCAAAAGGCAGTCTCTCTCCTCCCCAACACCCCCAGATCAGGGCCCAGGAACCCCCAACTCAGTGCACCCACCTTTATGCCAGACCTATGTCCTCCCAAAGCCTTTAAAACTGCAATGTCACCAGAGGAACAGCAATAACCAAGGACACTGTGTTCTCCCCAATGCTCCCATGGTCCTCATGCCTGGACCAGTCAACCAGTTGGACATAAGCAAGGGGCAGCTCTTACACTTCAGCTGCCCCTGCATTAACTCTAGTGAGGAATAAACTCCCCTGTGCAAAAATGATTTCCTCTGGAATCACAACCCCACCCCCGTGGTGACCCTTCCTATGCACCTGCCTCTGCCTCACCTGCACATCCAGATGCTACCCACCCCCCTACGAACACCTCACATCACCTCACAACACCTCATCCTGGAAGCCTCAGTCACTTGACTAACATTATCCAAAAGCTTGCTGTGTGTCAAGGACTGTTTTATGACCAGAGGGTAAGAGTGGGTATATAATCTGAAATTCATAGTTCTTGCATTTAAAGAGTTCACACAGCAGGGAATAAAAGAGAATGGACATTGTAATACTTGTAATTTAAAAAAAAAAACTCATAACATGAACTAAGTAACAAGTACTGTTCTAAATACTTGAAAAAAAAATATCTACAAGGTAAACACTAATATTGTCTCATTTAACAAGAAATGTGAGGATTCACCTGCCCAAAGTTCCACAGCTAATGAGTGGTTGAAGCCGGGCTTGACCCAGACTGACTGGCCCCGGAGTCCACGGTCTGAGTTGCCAAACTCCCTGCCACCCAGGGCCACAGCCCTAGCACAGTGAGTCCACTGGAGGCAGGAAGAAGGTCCCACTGTAGCTCTAACTTGAGTTTCAGGAGGGCTCTCTCTGCGCACTCAGCCAGCCCTGAGATGAAGCCCGACCGCCATCATTAGACACTCACACGGGATTCCTCCCACGAGAGGAAGCAGAGGCTGAGGAGGTAGAGAACTTGCCCAAGACTCTCAGCCAGGCCAAGGCAGACCCAGGATCCAAACCCAGACCCTAGAGATCTAGACCCTGTGTCCACAGCTGGGGGTCTCTGCCTCCAGGCTCCCAGAGGCCTGTTTCTCCTGCACCTCTGATCCTGCCGTCCCCAGGGAGGGACTGGGTCGGGGTCACCTGAGTGAAGGTGAGTTCAAGGACAGGTCAGCACAGACAGGCTGAAGAGGCCAGGACGTGGGTGCCGCCAGATGGCAGGATCTGGAGGGCAGGGACTGCTGGGCAAGGCGCCGTGCCCCTGTTCCCCCTAAGCCCAGAGGTCAGCTGGGCAGATGGGGTCACTGAACACACAACAGCAGGATGAGTGGGAAAAGTGTGTGACTGAGGGACCCTGTCCCACTGCCTTGTGCCTAACAAGCACATGCAGGACCATCTTCAAAAGTCCCTAGTTTAAACCTCCTCCCCAACTCTTGGGAACCGTGCCAGAGTGTTCCTGGGGGACTAGCTGGGAGCTGACCCCCTCTTTATTCCAGTTCAGGTATGACGTCTTTCCAGCAGGTCCCTCACCCTCTGGCCTGCTCCTGGCAGCCGGCCCACCTCTGGCTCTTCCTTCTTGGAAAACGCTGACTCACTGGGCATCAGCCTGAGCCAGCGGCAGTTAGTGAGGAAAATGATCTCCCATAAGACCTCAGATGCTTGACCTGAGCAAGGGCAGCGCTTCTAAGGTTGTCCCAGCCCTGCTCCTGCCCACCCACACCTCTGTCAAGGGACAGTGATAGTGTTCAGGGGACAGTGAAAGTGGTCACAGGGTATGTACTGCAGAAAGGTGACACATGTGCTCCACTTCCTAGCCTGCTCAGGGACATTGGTTTAAAGATGAGAAGCCCCAAGCTCTTCTCCTGTCACCCTTCTGTGTGGCCTCCGTTCCCCCATCTGGGTCTCAATTTCCTCTAAAATTCTTTCCAGCTCTAGTAGACTGCTCTGGAGATCAGATTCTTAATTCTAGAAACCAGCAGTAATCGTTCTGGTCCTTCTGTTAGTGTGAGAGAACATGAAAAACCTGAAATGTGCATTCCAGATAGAGCACAATCTCCCCCAGAGGTTGAAGTCACTAGGAGAAACTGAGGTAAGAGCCACCTGTATTTCCTGTGGTCACGGGAACCTCTGGGTCCGGAGTCACATGGCCTGTGTTGCCCCTCACCCAAGCTGCCTTCATGGCCTTCAGACCCAGAGATCTCAGACACTGAAACTCCCAAGTCTTGACAAGTGGGGCCCACGCTCACCGGCAGCCTGTTTCTCCTGGTCAGGTCTGCAGGAGTGTAAATGTTCAGGTAGAGGCAGTCTTCAGAGAACTGGAGGGGAATGTTCTCCTTCCTGTTGGTAAGGAGATCGGAGACTTTCTGCCCCCTCACTGCATCTTGGGAACACCTGGGAGGCAAGAAAGAAAGAGCTTTGAGATTCAGGCAGATGGAGGCTGGAAGTGTCACCTGGAGACAGACCTTAAACTTCTCAGTAGATCTGCTATCACTGCTAGACACTGGAGTGAGTGAGAAGCTCACTGGGAGTTTGGTGGGGAACATGGGACTCTCTTGAGTCTCCCCAGATCATCAGAGAGACAGGGACTTCACCCTTTTTCCTTTCCTGGAGCCTGTGGGATGCCCTAGGTCAAGGAAAGGAGGCTACCCACACACTGGCCTACCCTGAGAGCTGACATTTCCAGCATTCCCAGGACAAGGACCCAATAATGTTTGGCCTATAGGATGACTGTGTTCTTCCACCAGGTAACCATGGGACACTTCAGCAACCAAGATGGAATACATCTATCCTGAAGCAGGCTAGGAGTGACATCCTGTGGGACAACCTTAGCATAACCGTAGTCTAGTACTGCTTTAGTCAAATGTGCTGGGTGACCTTAGGTGAATTGCCATCCGCTCTGGGTCCCAATGCACCAGGTATAAATGAGAGGAGTGCTTTTCCTAAGGGTCTTATAGTCCTGGCATGTTAAGATTCTATCGTGAACCTATCTATCCCAGGCAACCACTCTTGGCTGCCCTGAGGAAAGGTCTCCAAGATCCACCTTCTAAAGGAATTGGTAACATTGTTGAGTTCTCTCAATGTGCCAGGTCCTGATTTAAATTATTTTCATGCACTAATTGCTTTAAGCTTCAGATCAGCCCCAGGATATAGGAATCTGTTATTATCTGCATTTTACAGATCATAAAACTGTCACAGACAGGTTCCACAACCTGCCCTAGTTCACACAGCCAAGATGACCCATGCTATATATATTGGTGTCCCCTAGTACAATCCAAGTAATATCTCTGGATCTCAACAGACACAGAAGACAAGCATTGCTGTCCCCAGTATGTAGAAGACATAACCGAGGCACACAGGTGCCAGGAAGACACAATTATGAAGTGGCAGACTGGAGCCAGAAACCATGCCTTCCAGTTGTTCTCTCTTAGGAGTTGTACCCAGATCTCCAAGCACAACAGGAATATGACTCAAAAACTAGAATGCAAGTGTTAAAAGTGGAAAAAGAGTTCCACTTCACTAGTATTTAGATAAATGAAATATAAAGACCAAAACTATAATTATTATTGTTTGATTGTTGTATTACTGTTTTGTTTACCTGATTGCCCAAAAGCATTCTTTTAATAACCTCAAGCATTGCTAAGGGTCTGCTGCATGGAGGTTTTCGTGGAGGTTTGGCAGGAATATTCACAGAATATTTCTTGAGGGAAATTTAACAAAAAGCACACACTCTTTGACTCAGAAATCCCATTTCTTGGAACTTACCCTCAAATATCCATAAACGGGTATCATGATTTAGCTACATGATGTTCCTCAGAGTGTCCATGATGATGTCAAAACATCAAAACCAACTTAATGAACTCAAGCGAGACATGGAGGAAACCAATTGCATCTCAATACCAAATTCAATGCAGCTATTCAGTGCCAGGTTGAGATATTTAAAGGCACAGGACAAGGTTGATGATACACTGATCCATGAGTAAGGTGGTCATTCCAACTGCCCATATGGACCATCCATTTTCAAGGCAGGAAGGCTGCAACAGGATCTCCAAAGTCAACAGCAGTTCTTCCTGGATCGTGGGACTGCATATGATTTTCATTTTCTCACCTACAACTTCTCTGTATCTCCTAACATATTTACAATATGTATGTATGGCACTCGCAATCAGGGATTTTAAAACTGAATATTAATTTTTTAAAGAAAGGACTGGAAAGAAGGCAGCCAAAAGTGGGATTCTGGACATCCCAGAAATACCCAATGAGGAGAAGATGAAAGTCGTAAATGACACCTGTAGGTGTCTGAGGGGCTCTAGTGTGATAGTAAGGACATCTGGAATCTTTGGGCTTGTACCCCTCTGGCCAGGGTTCCTGGGCCCAACAACCTTTGCTTTGCCCATGACTATAACTAGACACACGTGGGCAGTGAGAACTCGCCAAGGTGACCCTCCAATGCACCCAGACACACCCCTTCACCCACCCCACTCCAACTCACCAAGGATCAATATAAAAAAGATTATATCACTACTTCTTATCTCTCTCACCTGCTCAACAGCTCTTTCTCCAAAGTATTAATCACCAAGTATGTTCTAACCCAGCATGACACAATTCATTGTTTACCTTCAGTGTTTTTCGTTATCTCACGCACTCTCCCTGCAGAACTGGAAGCTCCATAGAGCCAGGATCTTTCTTTGGCTTACCGATGGATTCATAGAACCAAGGGCAAGCTGGGCACAGATTAGATGCTCAAGAACTAGTGTTGAATAAAGGGCTCTAGGTCCCTGAGAGTTCTGGACTGTTTCAAGGCTCTGCAGTGTTCTAGAAGATTCCAGGAGAAAGCAGAGCCAAGCCCAGGACAGCCTCCACCCCCTCCTGCAGCACCGAGGGACAAACCCCCCTGAGACAGGCCACCACTTACATAGGAGGGTAGGAGGTGGTGTTCTTCACAGAGCTCCAGGGCTCTGGCGGCTGCGGTGGAGCAAACCTCAGGGGCCCAAGAGGGGGCTTGGCAAAGGGGACGCCCAGGAAGACGGCCACGGGCTGCGCAGATCCTTCCAGGCTGACGTACTTCCCCAGGACTTTGCCGTGCACCGTGTCCACCACGGGGGGCGAGGACGGGTGTCCTGCTGGACATGGGGAGCAAATGAGGACATTAGAGGGGAAAGGCCAGACCTGGGTTCCAGGGGGGTTGGCCACATTCTAGGCATGTGACACTGAATAAATTATTTAAATTTTAGGTCTCAGTATTTTTTATGTGAAATAGAGATGAGGAGAATGTCCAGCCTGAGAGGGCTGATAGATGAGGTCAATTAGAATTGAGGTATAAATTTGTCCAGTCAAAGTCAATGACAAAAGAAGAGCTTCTGGGAATGAACAGGGCCTTTCATTTCCCTCTCAGAAGCTTCTAGAAGTATGTATCCCCCTGGTACCGAGCTGCTTACTGGTTAAGAGCATGAACAAGAGGATGCCCTATTCTCAGGCTGGCTGACCTTGTGGGGAAAAGGAGCCACAGACATTCTTGACTTCATTCTGGGAAGAAATAGGCTGTGTCCTAGGCAAGGGTCCAGGGAGGGGCTGCAGGAGGTAGAAGAGGGAGCAAGACCTTCTGATCACAGGGAGCCGGGACTTGCTGAGGAGAGAAGAGAATGAAGGAAGAGAATTAGGAGCTGAAGCAGGAATCAAAGAAAGTGCAGAGGTTCAGAAAATCAGAGACAGGAAAACACGGGGCCTGGCTAGAGCCCACCAGAGTGGGCTATGGATACAGCTGGAGCCCAGGAGGAGGGGATGAAACTCTGAAATGAGCAGGTGCATGTCAGGGAGGGTCTTGAATGCCAGGCTAAAGGATTGGGTTTTATTTAGTGGACAAAAAGCAGCAAGAACAATTCTGGAGAAAAGGACACAAAAATCTTCTAGAATATTCTGCTAGTTCTTAGCAGAAACAGCCCAGCACAAGAACTGGGGAGAAGACATTTCTCGGAGTCTCAGTTTCTCTGTCCATAAAGTGGCACAGGTGTGTGCTGTGGTCCATTTTGCTGAACCCCTGTGTTAACAGTGGATTTATTTTCTGTCTCTAATGCCTTGGCTTCTGAGGTCTTGCTGATCTTTGAGGAACTACTGCTCCTTGGGTCCATACCCCAGCCACCTCCTTTATTATGGTCTCATAACCTGGGCCAGTATCCTCCTGCCCAAACCACCCAGAACTAGGAGCCAGAACAAAGTCCACTCAAATAATTCCAACTGGCCAACCCTATGCCAGCTTCCTCTGCCTCTCACCCTCTGGGCAAAACCAAACCAACCGTTTTGTACCTGTTGGCCTCCTCTCCCTCTGCCTCCTGACTGACCTTTGTGTCTAGTCTGTCCCAGTGGTGTCCCCAACCTCTTGGGAACTGGAGTGACAAACTATCTTTTCAACAAAGTCTTCTGGTCTGATATTACCATATGTCAAATTTCCTAATAACACACTCCATTTTAGATCAATACCTTTATCCTTTTTCCACCTCCTCTAGACCAGACACCATTCTAAGTGCTTCAAAAAGCACCACCCGCTTCATCCTCACTACAACCTGATAAGGTGGGTACTACTTCATGCCTATTTTAGGGACAGGCAATCCAGGCCCAGCTAAGTTAAGTATCTGGCCCAAGGACACCCAGCTTGAAAGTGCTGAGCTCGGATTCACTTAGTCGGGTTCCTGAGATTATGCCTTTAATATTTTGCCAAGTCATTCTCCATGGGCCAGATCTGCCCTAATAATCAAGCGCGGAAGTGGAAAGGTGACCTCTCTTAGTTCCTCATGAGTGAAGTTTCAGTTTATCTCATTGCCCTCCTGACCCTGACGCATGAAGCAGGAGGGCCAGGTGTTTATCGTACCCTGAGTCTTCTTGTGGCCAAGGCTGGCTGAGCTTCACTACTCCAAGTCTGTTTTCAAGTTCAAGTCCAGTTCCAAGTCTGGAGGGAGAGGGAGATTGTGGAACTAGAGCTGCATGCCTTTGCCCTCTAGTTATCACCACCCATCTCAGCCCAGGACAAGGATTTCCCCGGTGTCCCCTGGTATTTATATTTCAGCAGGACTCACCCCATGCCGTGCAAGCAGAGAGAGAAGCCAAGACCAAAGTATAGAGCCACATCCT